>NC_073391.1:12720117-13920117 GCF_028641065.1 Leucoraja erinaceus | reverse complement strand
GCCTGGCTGCCAATGCCATGGCGGCCCACACCGCCTCTCTGGACACATCCTGGCCTGACTTACTGAACTCCACTGACAGGCTGGGTGTCTGATGCCACTCCTGGCCTACATTGCCTCCCTGGCTACCTCCAGGCCAGGCTGCCGAACTTCTCTGCCAGGCCAGACTGTTGTGCTGGCCTACAGATCCTCCCCGGCTGCTTCCAGGCCAGATCGACTGCTGCCATTGCCGGCCCACACACCACCACCGCCACCCCTTGCCGCCACCACCACCGCCAACACTTACCTGCACTCCAGCCGCCCGCCGGGCCGCAACCAATGATTTTGTTGATCCTCGCCTCTCCCTCGGCCACCAGCAAGTCAGGACCATCAACTAACATGGTCCAGAGATGTCGCCTGACCAGCTGAATTACTCCAGCACTTTGTATCTTGTGTATAACCAGCATCTGCAATTCTTTGTTTCTACTACTCACTTATACAACGATACTCCATTACTCCGTAATCCCTTACTCGGTTATAGCGTACAATCGGCAATAACGAACGAACACCGCCATTCCTCCCCCCCCCCCCCCCCCCCCCCCCCCCCCCCCCACCCCCCCCCCCCCCCCCCCCCCCCCCCCCCCCCCCCCCCCCCCCCCCCCCCCCCCCCATGCCTTTATGACAAAGGTTTACTGAACTAAATTAGGTGGGTGAAGGAGAATCAGGATGGAGTTAACAGGCACATGAGAGCGAACTGGCACAATAAGTGAGTAAATGTTGTTGATGGATTGCACTGGGCACCAGTGTTGACTCGTTTGCCCAACTGGCCACCTCCAATGTCATGAGGAAATATGAGAAGGACAGAAAATCAATATATAGTAGAGACCTTTGTGCTTTGGATACACTGTGGTGCTATTTAGTTTATGGCCCAGTGTAATTTTCATTATGCCTTTAATTTTTTGCCGTTTGTAACGTCACAAATGTTTAATGCCTTTCTTACCGGTATTCTATTGCCATTTCCAATAAGCATGTCGGATTTTACCTCGTCAAATCCTTTCAAATGATTTGTAGAATTCCCTTATAAAGAACCATTTTAATTTATTGGTCCTATGGACCAATGTCTTTAACAATAGTTTTATATAGGTTCACCCTCTTCGCTGAGCAGCATTTCAACAATTAACTCTCGTTTATATCTTCCACTCTTGGGCCCCATTTTCATGAAACATTTCAATACCTCTGAAATGTCAGTAATATAAGACGAATAATTCTCCATGCGTAGGAAAGAACTGCAGATACTGGTTTAAATCGAAGGTAGACACAAAATGCTGGAGTAACTCAGGCAGGATCTCTGGAGAGAAGGAATGGGTGAATTCTCCATCATGGGTTTAACCTTGCTCCGCTAATAATTGATTAGTCCATCATCACAGATTCTTCTTTCCTACTCTACCGCATTTTGCACTGAACTGCATTGCCACCATTGGAATCCTTCAGTAATAACAAGACCGC
The DNA here is from genome assembly GCF_028641065.1 of Leucoraja erinaceus. Taxonomy (NCBI): domain Eukaryota; kingdom Metazoa; phylum Chordata; class Chondrichthyes; order Rajiformes; family Rajidae; genus Leucoraja; species Leucoraja erinaceus. The sequence continues at coordinate 13,918,635 of NC_073391.1, read as the reverse complement.
CTCACACTTATCTGACCTTCCATCCTGGGAGCCAATCTGCTGAACACCATATCCCCAAATTGACAACATTTCCAATAGGCCTGGTCCCATAGAATACGGTAATCATCAACTTTCTTTGCATTGAATGGGAATGGATTTGGAAAGCAGAAGAAGTGAAGATTGCAGTTGAAAAAGTGATTTATTGATTCGGTTTCAAAGTATTTTAATGCCATATCCCTTCTTCGCATGAAGCCCATAGAGTAAGCAGTAGACATGGAATAAATATAATGACAAAACAGTAGAATGTTGCGAAGATTGTTTTGCAATCTGAAGTAATGCAAAACAAAATGCTGAAGTGTAAGAATTGAATGATTTAGCGAAGCATAAGAGTGGAAGGCAGCACTTTCAAGAAGGGGGCGTAAAGGCAATGATAGGTCAAGGAGTCTGATAGCATTGAAGACAGGCTGGATGTCCAAGCTTTCATGTTTCTGTACCTTCTCCCAAAAGTTAGATGAGAGGAAAGGGAATGGACAGGGTGCTAAGCATCCTTGTCAATACTTCTAGTCTTCATGAAGTAGAAGTATGAACTAGAAGTGAAAATGAACTAGATGGACGAGATGGAAGATAGTAGCAACCCTGGGATGGATTGGGCTGTGCTCAGCACTCTCTGCAGGAACAGGTGGTCAAGAGCAGTTGCCTTACTCGGCACAGATGCATCATGTTAGCATATTTTCTACAGTGCATCTGCAGAAGTTCGAGAGAATCTTCATCAAAATGCTCAATCTTTTCAGATGCCAAAGAAAGTAAATAATCTGATGTGTTTTCTTGATCACTATGAAGGGACCATGTTATATTGCGGGTGATATGGATAGGCAGAAACCTGACGCTGTCATTTAGGTAAAAAAACTAAAAAAACATTTCACGCCCTCCCCCTCCCTTTACACTTATACTCCTTCCTCGGGCTTCATAATTCGTATTTCTATCCTTATCTCATCATACCTTATGTCTTTCATCTCCAGCCTTCGTCCAACCATCTGCATTTAAAAAAAACACCTTCAGATGTATCCATCTTTTACTGGTCAGGCATTGTGCTGCCCCTCCTCTCTTCTAGCTGTCTCCCGCCCACCATAGTCGGAAGAAAGGCCCCGACCCAAAATGTCGCCTATCCATGCTCTTTGGAGGTGCTTCCTGACTCACTGTGTTACTCCAGCTAGGATGTTTTCCCAATCTCTTTACGTCATCTCATCATTGTTCTGGATCCGGCCGACAACAGGGGTATACTTGGTTAATTTAAAGGTCGAGTTATAGATTCTTAAAGCTATACAACCAAAAACAAATGTGGTCCCAAGGAAATCCCACTAGCTCATCTATTGCATTCGCTGCTCTAGATGTCAGCTGCTCTACATTGGTGAGACCAAGTGTAGGCTTGGCAATCGCTTCGTCCAACACCTCCGCTTGGTTCGCAATAACCAACCTGATCTCCCGGTGGATCAGCACTTCAACTCCCCCTCCCATTCCGAATCCGACCCTTCTATCCTGGGCCTCCTCCATGGCCAGAGTGAGGATCACCGTAAATTGGAGGAGCAACACCTCATATTTTGCTTGGCCAGTTTGCACCCTGGCAGTATGAACATTGACTTCTCTAATTTCAGGTAGTCTCTACTTTCTTCTCCCCTTCTCAGCTCTCCCTCAACACACTGCCTCCACCTCTTTTTTACTTCCTTTCTTCCCCCCCCCCCCCCCCCCCCCCCCCCCCCCCCCCCCCCCCCCCCCCCCCCCCCCCACACTCATCAGTCTGAAGAAGGTTCTCCACTCGGAAATCTGCCTATTTCCTTCGCTCCATAGATGCTGCCTCACCCACTGAGTTTCTCCAGCATTTTTGTCTGCCTGTACCTATAGTATCTAAGTGTCTTTTAAATGTGTAGCTTTACTCCCCTCTACCACTTCCTCTCACAGCTCATTCCCTGTACGCACCATCCACCATGTAAAACATTTGCTCCTCAGTTCCCTCTTAAATATTTCCAGTCTCAGCTTAAACCTATGCTTTCTAGTTCTCGGCTCCCCTACCCTGGGAAAAAGAAAGTGGCTCTTCAGATTATCTATGCCCCTCATAAGTTTATATACTTCTATAAGGTCACCCCTCAGCCTCCTACGCCCCAGTGGAAAAAGACTCCTTATATCTCAAACCCTTAGTAACATTCAGATAATTGTTTTTGCACCCTTAACATCCTATAGCGTGGCGACCAAATCTGTTCACAGTAAGCCAAATGTTGCCCTACCAATGACTTGTACAGCTATAACATGACATTCCAATTCTTGTATTCAATAACCAGACTGATGAAAGCAAGTGTGCCAAACATTTTTCACCATCCTGTTCAGTTGTGTTGACCGCTTCATGAAAATATGTACCCGTTGTGGCCTAGTTGATCAAGATCCCATTGTAATCATATATAACCTTCTTCATTGCCCCTTATATCACCAATGTGGGTGTCATCTGTAGTAAAGTATGGGTTATAACATCTCTGTGATTGAAATGAAGTTGTCAGCTAACTACCCAGTCTGAGCAAGCTTTAGAAAAAAACAAGTAAATAATGAAGCGTTGAGACCTGCAGCTGTAAAACATGAAGTAAAGTAGTGGGATGAGACAAACTTGTTTATCAAAGAAGGTGGTTTGGACTAGCTTGGTGCCTACTACAGTAAATAGCTGTATCATAACTACCATAATTTTTGTGTGAGAGACGCAAACTATTTTTGAATGTAGCTGGCATCTGCTGTTTTTAGATTAGGAAAGAAGTGCTGGCTTATTGATTATATGAATGCATGCTGCGGGAGAGCTCAGTGGACCTCCTTGAACCGGGATCCAGAGAGATGCCAGGAGCCTCAAGTTTCTAGACCACACTGCTGTCCAAAGAATCCCCACGTGCATAGGGAAGGTGTGGTACCCTCTGTTTTATTGTTTAGTTTAGAGATACAGTGTGGAACAAGCCCTTCATCATACAGAGTCCGCGATAACCAGCGGTCACCTTATGCTAATGCTATCCAACACACTAAGGAGAATTTGCAATTTTTACCGAAGCCAATTAACCTGTAAACCTGTCCATCGATGGGGTGTGGGAGGAAACCGGAGCACCCGTAGAAAACCCATGCAGTCACGGGGGAGAACATACAAACTCGATGCAGGCAGCACCCGTGGTCAGGATTAAACCTGGATCTCTGACGCTCTAAGGCATCTACTGCTGCGCCATTGTGCCAGCCATTGTTATTTCAAGGAATATTTTATTTTTTTCTTAAAGTTTTATATTGTTGAAGTGTTCTTTCTACATCATTGATCTGAATCCTTGAAACCTGTTTATATCATTACATCAACAAATTGCTTAACATACCATCTACATTCACATCCAAATCAGTAATATAAGTAACAAACTACAGTGGACTCAGCATAGCTCACTGTGGCACACAAAGGCCTCTAATCTGATAAACAACCCTCTACTACCACCGTTTCCTACCTTCAAGCCAGTTTTGTATCTAATGGGGTAGCTTACCCTGAACCCAGGGATCAAGAAATCATGACTCGCACAATGCTTCCTGGCTTATCCAGGTGAGCATAGGAACAATGTAGCAGGTGCATGATGGCCAGCTATAACACCAACCTGCTCCATTGTTCCTATGCTCACTTGGATAAGCCAGAAACATTGTGAGAGTCGTGTTTTTTTACTTCTCGAGTGCTTTTAACATCATCCGGCCTGCACTGCTAGGGAGCAAACTGCAAAGATGCAGGTGGATGCTCCATTGGTGCCCTGGATCACCAACTACCTGACTGGACGACCACAATATGTCAGGCTACAGAACTGTGTCTCGGACATGGTAGTGAGCAACATAGGGGCCCCTCAGGTGACGGTCCTCTCTCCCTTCCTGTTCACCATCTACATCTCGGACTTCAGATATAACTCGGACTCCTGCCACCTGCAGAAGCTTTCAGATGACTGCAATTGTAGGCTGCATCAGTGAGGGGAGGGAAGCTGAATACAGATGTGTAGTCATCGACAAGACAAAGGAATTATTGGAGGGAAGCTGAATACAGATGTGTAGTCATCGACAAGACAAAGGAATTAACGGTGGACTTTAGAAGAAGAGGAACACCCCTATCCCCTGTCTCCATCAATGGTGTGGATGTGCAGTTTACCAGGGAGTACAAATACCTTGGAGTGTACCTGGACAGTAAATGACAGGTCCAGGAAAGCTGAGGCCCTGTACAAGAAAGGACAGAGCTGGCTGTACTTTTTGAGAAGGGGCCACTCCTTCAATGTCTGCAGTACGATGCTGCAGATGTGCTACCAACCGGTGGTAGCCAGTGACATCTTCTTCACTGCCGTGTGCGGCAGGGCGAAGACCGCAGACGCCAATAGGATTAACAAACTCATCAGGAAGGCTGGCTCTGTCCTGGGGGCAGATTCATGGGAGGTGGTCGTGGAGGGGAGGATGCTCCTCAAACTGTGGAGCATCCTGGACAATACAGCTCACCCCCTCCATGATACACTGGTCAACCTGAAGAGTACCTTCAGCAACAGACTGGTTCCACCAAGTGGCAGCACAGAACGCCACAGGAGATCCTTCTTGCCTGTGGTTATCAAACTGTACAACTCCTCCCCTTCTGTCGTGGGGTAGACTGAGTGACTCCCCTTCCCCAACACCCCCTCCCGCTCCCCAATCTTTGCACATCCCCAATCCTTTCCACCATGTCACTATAATTTCATGTTTCATGTATTTAGTGTTTTTATGTTGGCAGATCAATTTCTCTCCTGGGATAAATAAAGTTCTATCGAATCCCACATTTTCTCATCACATTCCAGACCAGCCTACCATATGTACCCTGCTAAAGGCAATACAGATAATGTCTACCACACCACCCTCATGAATTATGAATTTTGTTGGTCATCTCCACAACTTTCATTGGAGAGACAAAAGTTACCATGCACAAAGCCATGCTGGTTATCTCTAATCAGTCCTTGTCTTTCCCAATGCACGTACATCCTGACTGCCAGAATTCCCTCCAATAACTTACCACTAATGTAAGGCTCACCAGTCTGTAGTTCATAGGCTTTTTCTTTCAGCCTTCCTTAAATAGAGGCACAACATTAGCTGTCCTCCAGTCTTCCAGTACCTCAGCCATGACTATTGATACAAATATCTCTGCCAGTGGCCTTGCAATTTCTTCCTTAGCTTTATGAGATCCTGGGGATATATCTATTGTAATTTAGTTTAAGACTTCCAGCACCTCCTCTTCTGTTACATGGACTCTCTTCAATGATCTTCACGGATGTCTCAAATGATGAAATCCAATTGAAAAACAAAGACCTTCTGTCTTGAACAAGGGTTATGAGCAACATTGGTGACGTGTGGGATGAGCTAAAATGGTCATAAGTGATAGGACATAAGTGAAAGGTCATAAGCGATTCGGCCCATCAAGTCTACTCTGCCATTCAAATCAAGGTTGATCTGAGGTTTCCCTCTCAACCCCAATATCCTGCCTCCTCCCTCTATCCCCTAACACTATATATTTGATTTATATGTAAATATGTTTAAAACCTGTGTACTCTGATGAACTGACTTTGGTAAAGATTCTCCCTTGCATGCTTGTATTGATTAATTAAAGAGCTGCTATATCTGTACTCCCAGGTGAAGGGTGGTGATGGAACCACAACAATGTCATTAAGGCACCAGAAAAATCAATAGTCTTCATGAAACTTAACATGCTGGTGGTGCTTCGCTTCACTTGTCCTCTCTGTCCCTCCTGTCCTTTGTCTCCTCTTTCCTGTATTTGTCCTTTTCTTCCTTGGGAGACCAGTCTCTAAAACACATTTCTGATGTGGGATTGCCAGTAGGCAGTTTTAAAGATTTAGCTTTATTTTTCTGCCTCGGTGTGCAATGAAAGGGCAGCCATTAATAAGGACAGTCATGCAAATACACTCCTTTGAGTCCTGAGAAACCATTTCACTTATCTCTTGAATGTATTTTCTGCTCGTTCCCAGTCAGATAATTAGAATAACAGATCAATGGGATCCTATCTTATCTGGCCCAATTTATAATCAAAGGTCTAAGCTAATTGAGGATGTTCTTTAAAAACTGCCTCACTGTGAACAGGTATTATTCTGCTAATGTTGTTCATTGTGCTGTGTTTCAAAACTATTGAAATTAAGACTCGGCTGTATAGGAGAAATATAGATATAATTTGTAAAATTGCCTCCAATTATTTCTTGCATTGTGCTAAAAACTGTCCTCTCCACTGAAGACTCCTTAGAGAATCTTCAATTGACACAAATCACCTCCTCTGCCCTTTCCTTTCTTTTGGACCGAGTGTCAAATTATGTTAAATATACTTTATTTTCTTGGACTGAGTCTTTGAATGCCCTGTAATTTCTCATCTGGGACCCGTGACATGTTCTTGAAGAGGAATAATTTGCAATATTATAGGGAAAGTGGTGGGGTGTATGACTATTTTGGAAAGCTCCATAAGTTCATAAATAATTCGTGGATCTGTTATAACATTATTGTTTGCTATTGAAAAGCTGAACTATGGAGACATGTTGGGAATCAGCAAAAACTAATGGGTCCAACTGGTGAATGTTCAAGCGAGTCATACATTTATGGTTGGATGGCAATTGCTGTTACCATCGGGAAAATGCCTGAAACTAAATTCTAAATTATGATCCATGCATTTCTAAGATTTGATTGGAACATTTGATGTTGATGTTCCACATTGAGGCGGTGGCTCTTCTGGTTGTATAAAATGAAGCATCTGTCATTGTCAGATCCCAAGAAACTAAAATGATTACCTAAGAGTTTGTGAGTAGGTATCATGGGTGATGTGAAAGCTGTAATTTCTTCTGTAGGTTTCAATTACATTCTCTGTTGTTTTGCGTTGCACATCTTACCGTATTTTTGCAATTTGCACAAAAAGGAATAATTGTTTGCCAGTTTTACCTGCATATCAACATCAGTGTATACAATATAATGTATAACGTTGCTTATTTCCTTCGCTCCATAGATGCTGCCTCACCCACTGAGTTTCTCCAGCATTTTTGTCTATACAATGTTAAATATATTTCACAGAAAATATTATGTACTTATAACGTACTTCCAATATACCAATCATGGGAGTACTCAAAATTTGTCAAATAATTTGACAGGTTCAACTTTGTCTGTGTTATTTTGGTTCATGTACATGTTTTAGTACTATGTTTTGTGATTTTGTTTTTCAGTTTTTACACTGTTAATGAAGTGCAACGATTCCAGTATTCAAGACCAGTCAGGAAAGGAGAGAAAGATCCAGACAATGAATTTTCTGTAATGTATTATGGTTTTTAATTGGACCCTTTCTTGATAATAATTGCATTTGCCATCAATTTCTTATCCAGCTGTGGTGTGTACAGGATAAAAATCATTTCCTAAATTTGTTTCCTCTTAATTGGTAAAATAATTTAGTGAACTCTCATCTAATGTTCGCGTTAATGAAAGGAAAGTACATTTGTGTGAATAGGGTTGGTAAAGACGTGTAGTCTATTCAACTGGTACCAGAAATGAAAAGTAAAACATGCTACTTTCTAAGCCTACAATTTATTTTACTGTCTTCTTTTAAAAGAGTTGAAGCCAATACCTGTCTTGCTTTTAATGAATTTGCATTCCACTTATTGATTTGGAGTTAATTTTGTCTCTACTTTTCAAAATCATGAATCTGATAAAGCTTTTATGTACAATGTAAACAATAATAGCCTTAGCACTAATCCCCAGGATATTGCACTAATTGCTATTCTTTGCTACCAACCACTTTCCATTCTAATGCAGCTTCATTACCAAATGCGTCTTCTGATTTAATTAAATTCTGGCCTCATCTGGTTGCTTTCATAGAATGTAAAATAGTAAAGCACAGGAACAGGCCCTTCGGTCCACACTGTCCGTGCAGAACATGATGCCAAGTTAAACTAATCTCTGCCTGAAAGTGATCCATATTCCTCCATCCCCTGCATATCCATGTGCCTATGAAAAAGCCTCTTCAATGCTCCTATCGCCACGTCTGGTAGTACTCCACCACCACCTCTGGTAGTACATTCCAGGCACCATTCAGTGTCTGCGTAAAATACTTGCCCCACAATTCTTAAACGTTGCCCCTCTTAACTGAAACTTGTCCTCCAGTATTTGATATTTCCACCCAGAAAAAAAAGGTTTTGACTGTTTACCCTATCTATGCTTCTCATTATTTTAATATACTTCTATCAGGTCTCCCCTCAACCTCCAACGTTCCAGAAAAAAACAATCGAAGTTTGTCCAACCTGTCCATATGGATAATGCCCTCTAAAACAGACACATTCTGGTAAACCTCTTCTGCAGCCTTTCCAAAGCCTCCACATCATTCCTGTAATGGTGACTAAAACCACACACAATACTCCAAATGCAGCATAACCAATGTACTTTAATATGCAATATGACATCCTGAATCTTGTACTCAATGCCCCGACTGATGAAGGCAAGCACAGCATTATTTACCACTCTATCTACTTGTGTTGCCACTTTGAGGGAGCTGTGGACTTGGACCATAAGATTCCTCTGTACATCAATGCTATTAAGGGTCTTGCCATGAACCATATAACTTCCCCTTGCATTTGACCTCCCAAAGGGCAGCGCCTCACACCTGCTTGGATTAAACCCCATCTGCAATTTCTCTGCCCATTTCTGTATGATCTGTACCATACTGTATACGTTGACAGCCTCTCAATCTGCAACTCCACCAATTTGTTATCTTCTGCAAATTTACTAAACAACCCATTTATGTCCATCGTATATATGTCCCAACTCCTTTGGGAATAACCCCCTTCCACCACAACCCTGTCTTTTCATGAGTAAATCAGTTCTGAATCCAAATGACCCAGGTCACCGTGCGGCACAGTGGTGCAGCTGCTACCTCACAACACCAGACTGGGCCCTGACCTTGGGCGCTGCCTGTGTGGAGTTTGCATGTTCTCCCTGTGACCACGGGAGCTTTCTCCGGGTGCTGCAGTTTCCTCCCACACCCTAGACATAGGTCACTGAACATCTGTAAAATTGCCCCGAATAAGTGGATGAGAAAATGAGACATCAGGACTACTGTGAACAGGTGATCGATGGTCAGCGTGGACTCGATGAGCTGAAGGGCCAGTTTGCATGTTGTATATCTCATGCATGTTAATCTTCTCTATCAGCCTAACACAAAGAACTTTATCAAATGAATACTAAGATCCATGTACACAACATCCGCTGTCTTATCGCATTGATCACCTTTGTTATCTCCTCAAAAAAGTTTGTAAGACATGATTTGCCACTTAAAAAGCCATACTAACTTTCCCTAATTAGCCCATTCTTTCCCAAATGTGAGTAAATACTATCCAAAAGCATCCACTCCAAAAACTTCCCTGCCACTGATGTGAAACTCACCAGCTTATAATTTCCTGGATTGTCTTTACTTCCCTTCTTAAATATTGGAACAATATTCTCAGTCCTCCGGCACCTTACCTCTGGCTAGAGAAGATAAAAAGATCTTCATCAATCCCCAGGCAATTTCCCTCTCCAAGTTGCCCAAGTTGCCTCTCATTATAACTTGGGATACATCCTGTCAAGCCTGTGAATTTATCCACCTTAATGGTCTTCGAGATCCCCAAAACTGTCACCTTCTTGATCTCAAACTGCCTTAGCATACTAGTACTTTCACACACTGATCTCACTGTCCTCCTTATGCTGCTCCAGAATATAGATACAAAGTACTTGTTTAGTACCTCACTCACATCATCTAACTTCAAGCATAAATTCCTTCTTTTATCCTTGAATTCCCTGCTTTATCCTTGGTTTCCCCTCTTTATCCTTGAATTCACACCTTTATCCTTGGTTTTATCCTTTCTGTACTCAATATGAAGAACTTTTTTTTAAATAGCAGAGAAAATATTAAATAGAGAAGGCAAAATGTATGTAATCAAAAAAGGAGCACTGCAGCTGTAGAAAATCTTTACTTAATAACAATGTAACTATACCAAGGAATGGTAATTTTCTAATTTTGTTTTCAGTATTAGCATGTATTCCTCAGCTGAAAAAGGAATGTGTTACTATTATTGTTGTTTGATGAATTTCATTCTGATTTACGGTTCTTCAGAACTTATTCATTTTCCGTGAAGTCTCATTTAATTTTCCATACTACTGTAAGTTAGCAGTGTAGAACTTTAGAAGATTGTTAAGAACACATATGTCTATGGCATAGCCCGTAGTCCAATAAATGTTTACAAGACCGGCAGATTTGTCTGCAGATTTGGGGCTGCAGGCATCTTCTGCCTGTAGGAACTCAGATCATGGCAATATCTGAATGGTTGAGTAAAACATGCTGCTTTAATTACCTGTGGCTTACAGGGTCTTGGTGAGACCACACCTGGAGTATTGCGTGCAGTTTTGGTCTCCAAATCTGAGGAAGGACATTATTGCCATAGAGGGAGTGCAGAGAAGGTTCACCAGACTGATTCCTGGGATGTCAGGACTGTCTTATGAAGAAAGACTGGATAGACTTGGTTTATACTCTCTAGAATTTAGGAGATTGAGAGGGGATCTTATAGAAACTTACAAAATTCTTAAGGTGTTGGACAGGCTAGATGCACGAAGATTGTTCCCGATGTTGGGGAAGTCCAGGACAAGGGGTCACAGCTTAAGGATAAGGGGGAAATCCTTTAAAACCGAGATGAGGAGAACTTTTTTCACACAGAGAGTGGTGAATCTCTGGAACTCTCTGCCACAGAGGGTAGTTGAGGCCAGTTCATTGGCTATATTTAAGAGGGAGTTAGATGTGGCCCTTGTGGCCAAGGGGATCAGAGGGTATGGAGAGAAGGCAGGTACGGGATACTGAGTTGGATGATCAGCCATGATCATATTAAATGGCGGTGCAGGCTCGAAGGGCCGAATGGCCTACTCCTGCACCTAATTTCTATGTTTCTATGTTTAGGTTGCTCATTGTTTTTATTTAATTATATTACCGGACCGCTGCATTTATGACGTGAGCTGTTCAGATTACGAACTGTTCTCGAGAACGGAACTTTGTTGCAACCCGGGGAAGACCTGTCAGAAATTATGAAATGAATGGCAAAATTTGTTGTTTACTGCAGTATTTAACGCAAGTATAACGCAAGCTTCGCCTATCCTAGATGCATTTTTAAATCAACTTAACATCTATTAGTTTTCTAGTTATATTTGTTTATTTAAGTGTTCCGTAGTCTAGAAAATTTGTACAGTTCAGCCCAGATTTTTACGCAAATCATTGGCAATATCGTGTTTGTTAAAAAAGGCTTTACAGTCGTTTGCACGCATATCAATGGTGGTGGTTTGCAAATAGTAAAACTTGCTACCATTGTAAATCCTGACAACCATGACACTAAAGAAACTAATACAGCAAGTACATTTTTTTGAGTTTATGAATAATGATTAACAAGAGTCAAGTATATTTTTAAATTGTGCTGTTGTTTAGTGCAGTTTGGCATAGAATAGATTTAAATGTAGAAGTCGACGAGTGAGTCTCAGAAGATTTGTTTTTCCAGAGCATGGGCTAATTGCTTGAAATTGTTTCCATAGAATATGTGGATTGAAAGGACCACTTATGTGACAGCATATAAATTACCTGGCATTCTGCGATGGTTTGAAGTGAAATCTGACTCAATGGTAAGCATGATTGATAATATCCATAATCAATTATCTTCCAAATTGAACCTGCAGATAAAATGAATATAATTGTTCTCTACAACCTTTATAGACAGTTTGGTCAACAGATATATATGAGTATGACGCATGCAAAATCATGTTGTTTAACATCTTGTTTAAGATTGCTCAGGACACAACTGTATTACAATGATTAGTAATTTATTTTGAATGGATATTATTACCTAAAACTGACAGAGCTGATTGCTAATTTAATTGAATTTATTTTGCCGGTTTTTTTGGACTTGTCTGTTAAATTAGACTATTAAAAAAGTCTGTGTACTCATTTTGCAGTGATAATTCCAGAGTTTCTGCAGTTTTAAGATTGCTTTCTGTTTTTTACATCAAATTTAAATTTAAACAATCTAAATTAATTGTCATGCATGGTATTGAACCAATTGTATATGGATTAATTGTAACAAAAGGTTAATATAACAAAAGAGTTTAATTCAATTGAAAACAATCATTAAAGGTTAAGGAAATAACATTCAAAGTGTTGTTTTCACCTCAATGGGGGCAGCATGAACAAAATATGTCCAGCATATCAACCTGAGGCCTTAGTGATGCTAAAAGTGTTCCAAAGAAACCTAAGGGCCTGTCCCACTTGGGCGTCATTTGCACATAATTTACACAACGTCATTTATGCATCACGATGCATGACGCGCGTATCATGCCGCGCACGTGATGCGCGTGTGGTACGCATTATGCGCGCATGGTGCGTGGTGACGTTGGCAGTGTCGCGAGCGATGCCCTAGGATTTTGGGATGTACAAAATCTTCATGTGCTATCTGCGTGACGCCAAATGACGCCCAAGTGGGACAGGCCCTTTAGGCTGCAATGAACGTCAATCAAGCTGCTGACCCCAGATAACACCAAGGAACTAAAAAGAGATTACACAGCTTAGAGAGCTGCAAAGCCCCTCTTTGACTCCCTGATGCATTGGTGGGAGAACATTGAGAGTCTTCATGCTAAAAGGTGTGTAGAAAGCAAGACTGAACTAGTGGAAATTGCATCAACACCAGGCAAATTAGTAGAATCTTCTCCTTACATAATATAGGGTGTTATATGTGAGGAAGGAATGCTAAGAACTGAAGGGAGAGCAAGCTTTGCTTATCGCCTTTGTTTTGTCCAAGATTATCCTCGGATCCAGTATCCGCTCTGTGGAGCAAGATGAGAAATGCTTGTGCTTCTTTTTTAAAGGGTTTACACGGGGAGCTGGCTCCATGATCCATAGGCTTACAAAAGATGGTTCAGTAGCAACTATCCATCTGAATAACAGAAAGGCCCCAGACAGCACAATATCCCACGACTGAGTGTCCTCTCTCATGAAGGCGCAAGAGGTTCTAGGCCAGCCACAGACCATGGAGGAGTTGCCAGGCTCTATCCATGTCTCGAAACGAACAGAACACCTGATAACAACAGCTTACTGGCTAGATTTTTTGAGGATCTGTAGGCCTGGATGCGTATCACTATCCTTCCTGTTGGCAGAATGTCAGAATACATGACGCAAGGTATCATCGCCATCATCGACAATCCGAAGGGGGGTTAGTATAGACAATGGGAAGTGGCAATCCTGTTTAAGATCGCTGGCAATTGGATCAAGTCTGTTCTGGGACTGTGGTGCTGTGGAAGACCATTAACGGTGAAAACTGACTTTAGTCTACCCAGAATATTTGGTCTTCCAGTTTAATAAATGGATTGAAGTTCCTCGGTGCCACCGAGCATGTTCTAGACTGCAGGAATTAATGCAAAAGGATGCACTAAAGCTCAGAGACAGAGACTTGACAGAGTGGTCTTGGAGAGATTGTTTTCTCTTGTGAGAAAATCTGGAACTAATAATCACTATATGAAAATAAATGGTGACTGATTTAAGACAGATGAGGCATATGGAAGGAACTGGTGGATGTATGGAACAAGCTGCCAGAGGAGGTAGTTGAGGCAGGGAACATTTAAGAAACAGTTAGACGGGTACATGGATAGGACAGGTTTGAAGGGATATGGACCAAATGCTGGCAGGTGGGACCAGTATAGCCGGGATATGTTGGCAGGTATGGGCAAGTTGGGCTGAAGGGTCGGTTTCCACACTGTATCACTCTGTCAAATAATTGAATGGCAGAGCAGACTTAAAAGGCTGTGGCCAACTCTTGCTCCTAGCCCATGTGTCTATTCGTATGTTCATAAGGTTATAATGGAGATAAGGCTTCCACAATAGAGATATGAGAATGGCTGAACAGACTGGTAGCTGTAGTAATGGAGCAAATGGACGTAAAAGACATTTGAAACAAAAATGGAGCTGAGATGATTGATCTTTGGATTATTGATACTTGTAGTTATTGAAATGCTCTTCTTCATGTTCATGGTTTACACAAGATCAATATGGGATGTATTTAGGATGTATTTATATATAGGCTAGAGTACCTCCGTGGACCAGGCAGCATCCCTGGGGAACATGGATAAGTGACGTTTCAGGTCAGGACACTTCATCAAACCCCAAATGTCGCCCATCCGTTCTCCACAGATGCTGCCTGATCCACTGAGGTACTTCAGCAGTTGGTGTGTTTTTTTGTTAACCAGCATCTGCAGCTCACTGTGTCTCCAAGCTAAAGAACAAGTTGAGATCACTTTCTAATCACAAATTAATATTTAGCATTATAATGGTCTGCTAACTGAAATATTAGATATTAAAGTGTAGTTGAATATTTTTTTTTGTTTCTGTGGGATCCATTTTTGTGAACGATTTCTTTGAGATGGATTAATAAAATTCATTAATTTGCAACTATGATTAATCAGTTCATTGTCTTACCCTGTTTAAATCCATTGGTCAAAAGCTTTTTTGGAGAACCTTGTTGATGCCACAAAAATATTCTTATATGTAATTGGAAAAATAATGAAAGGATAGGAACTTATTAAGGAGGGGTTAACATTTTCTTTTGAGTTATAATATAATGGAGTTCAATCTCAGATATAGCAATATTTTACTTTAGCATCTAAACAGTTTGTACCTGTGAATCCTGTCTGATGTTGACAGCTCAGAGTGAAAATAGGAATGCCAACTGCACAGTGGTAAAATGTCAGTAACCATTAATAGTACTGTATGTGTGAATGGATTTGACTAAGAATTATTTGTTTGCTTCCGGCCTTTTGTCCTCCCTCTCATTGATTTCATTTATTGAGTAGAAGGATCCCTCTCATATAATTTGTCTTTGGTTTTTTGCTTGTAGTTATAATAGAGATCATCTAATTATGAACTTAGGACAAGTCACCACATGAGACACTAAAACATATTTTTGAGCAGAACAGCATAGATAAATGGATAGACTTTTTTGTTAGAAAAAAGGTTAAATTAACTAAACAATATGTGACGATAACATTTTTGACATCATTTTTCAGTTGACTCATTTGCAAGAGGCTAATATTATGTTATACTTTCCTATCTTGTCAGCCATCTGTAAACACTTCAAGCTAGTTTTGCAAATGCAATATGTGACTTGCTATCGTCAGTTTCTCAGTAACATTTAAAATTGGTATGTGAGAATCTCACCATCTGTCTAACCATGACCAATAACTTCACGCCCAAATCTTTAATTATTGTGCTTACCCCAGACTCTTCATGATAGTGCTCTACTATATACAACTCTCAAATGTTACAAATATTAGCATCGTTCAGCATATCTTTGATATTGTATTAAAAAAAATTGCTATGAGATTGGCCGCTTGAATGAAATAAAATCTTACGCTTGGTACTCATTTCAATTCATAATTTGAGCAGAACAGCATAGATAAATGGATAGACTTTTTTGTTAGAAAAAAGGTTAAATTAACTAAACAATATGTGAGGATAACATTTTTGACATCATTTTTCAGTTGACTCATTTGCAGGAGGCTAATATTATGTTATACTTTCCTATCTTGTCAGCCATCTGTAAACACTTCAAGCTAGTTTTGCAAATGCAATATGTGACTTGCTATCGTCAGTTTCTCAGTAACATTTAAAATTGGCATGTGAGAATCTCACCATCTGTCTAACCATGACCAATAACTTCACGCCCAAATCTCTAATTATTGTGCTTACCCCAGACTCTTCATGATAGTGCTCTACTATATACAACTCTCAAATGTTACAAATATTAGCATCGTTCAGCAATATCTTTGATATTGTTATTGGATTTTAAGAAAGTACAGATATCTTGTATTGGCCTTTACAATAAAGGATATGAATGAAATAAAATTTAAAAATACCAGCTTGGTAATGAAACCAGCTAGATTCAGTATTTTTTTTTTTAAATGGTGATGAATCAGCAGGTGAGTCTGAAAATAGGTAAATCTTGTATTTAAGGGAATCCGAATGTTAAATATATAGATGTCCGAACATTAGAATAGAAATTAGTAATAACAGTGGGAATTGAATGCTTGGAATTACTGACAATTTATTGGCTTTGTTCATGATTGAATAGAAGACAGTAGAAATATACGTCTGCTTACAAATATATAGAAATATTGGCAGACTGTGACGTGGTGTTATCCAAGGTCTTAACTACACTTTCATTATATTTTAAAATGACCAAGGAATATTGGGAACTCTATACAGATAGTTCCGCTATAGCGCATTTCCATAAAACTAATTGGATATAATATGATTGACGAATCAGGAAACACTCTTTGTATTGCACGGGCTGAATTGGTTATAACACAATATTAATTGGGAACTAGAGAACTACTGAAAAGTAACTTTGGAAATTGACAAGCATGATAATAAAGCTACCTTGATATAAAAAAAAGCCAACAAGGGAAAAGAAACATACATTTAACCTCCCTGCAGTATTCAAGTACCATTGTCTCTTAAGAACACAGTCTGTCTTTTTCACCAAAGACGGCCATTGAAATTGACAAGAAATCACCTTTGACACGTATGCAATACTTATACAATGTAACTGACACCCATCAGTATTTTTAGTTTGCAATAACAAAAATACATTTATTTTTGAAAATTCTGTCTGAAGCTCTCTAACAGTTTCACTTTTCACTTTTTCCCCATTGACGCAATTGTTTTTATTACAGTATTTCTATAGCACAAGATTTCTCATGAATGCAACTATCATGTTATAGGAGAACTACCTGTATCGTGATTTGTTGATTGTTAGGTGCCAAACTAAATAGTACAGGTGGGAGCAATAAGTTTCAATAGGAACAAAAAATGAGAAAATGGTGTTCAATGTAGAAAGGTTATGTCCACTTTGACCCTGAATAGAAATAACGGTGTTTTCTCAACAGCGAGTAACTAGAGATTAGTTGCATGGAAAGATTGAAATTTCAAGTTCAGTAATCACTCGGCTCAAAGATATATTCCCTTTACTTCAAGAGGGCCAGAATCTTGTTCTGCAGGATGCTGCACTAGTGTGCTACTGGACTGGTGTGGACAGCAGCAATTCATTCTGAGTAGGCTGGTGATGGTGTCTTGCAGAGACTTTTCACTGTAACTCGGGAGGTATTGATGCGGAATGTATGGGAGCTACCCCCAATGTTTAGCTATTGGTTAACAAGGTATAACAACACCACCTTCCTTTTATGTAGCAAAGTATAGAAGGAAATTCACTTGCATTTTCATGTCGAAGATGAATATCACACATTGTAGAGATGACAAAAATTTGGACAAAAGTGTACATTTTAAGAAGTATTTTAAAGAAGGAAAGAAAAGAGGTGAAAAGGTTTAGGGAAGAAATTCCAGAGTTTAAATCTGTGTGGAAAGCAGATTAATTATATTTGGAAATGAACAAAATGCTAGATTTAGAGGGCTGCACGTATCTTAGAGAGTTGCTCGGCTGAAAAATATTAAGGGAAAGGGAGGTCATGGAAGGTATTCAAAAGCAAAAACGATAATTAAAAAAAACAAAGTGTTTATTAAGATCATTTAGATCAGTAAGCAGACAGACAGATTGGTACAGGTTAGGGCATGTCCAGCAGTGATTTTGATCATATAGTGTTCATAGAGAGTCCAGCTAAAATAGTGCATTGAAAATATCACATTTGGAATTGCTAAAAGCATGGATGAGAACTTCAGAAGGATTTGGGTGTTATTACAAAGGTTGACTTGATTAGTCAATGAGACAGCGCAGCCATGAGGTCCAAAACGCAAATGGGCATCATAAATTACACCAAGGTTGCATAGAGAGTTTTGGAGAGTTGCCTTGGAGAGAAAATGGACTTGGTAACTGAATAATAGTTTCTGATAGAAATCAAAGATGCTACATTTACCTTTGCAATACTTAATTATGTGTCCTATTCGGAAGCCTTGGACTTTCAGTGAAGGGTTCTGCACTTTTTCAAACTCTTACTGCCTTCAACATCACTCACAAGCCCACAAAGTTTCTGTGAGAAGTATAAATATGGTATTATTATTCATTCAGTACGCACTGGAATATTTAATGATGTGATTATGGTGAAGAATTAGAGATTTGTATGATGCATCTTAACAGTTGCAACCTGATTGTGGAGTTGAATAACCCTAAGATCCAAAAACCTAGATTATCCATGGCATGACTTTCATTGGTTCAAGGAACAATATTGTAACATTGCTTCAAGCAAACTAAGTCATTTTAATGTGCTTAATGTTATGTAACTCACTTGATTATACCTTCAGGCACAAATCTTAGCTTGGTAACTTCTAAGAGAAAATTATTTTGAGGAAAATAACCCTCTGGAACTGACATAGTTTGAAACTGTTGTATCTCATTACATTACAGAACATTTCTGGCATTTGTTTGGAAGTCATTTGTATCCAGTTTGTAAATTGTAATCATGATAGAAGATAAAGACATGACCAAAAAATATCTTGCCTAAAGAAATCATAAATATTTAGAATGATCCTTATAGTACAATATGAGAATTTGTGGAGTCATAGAGCTCTCCGTCACAGAAGTAGGCCTTTTAGCCCAACTTGTTCATGTCAACCATGTTACATAACCAAGTTAATCCCACATCACATATCCCATGTATGTGGAAAATATTTGCCCCTCAGGTATCTTTTAATCTTCTCACTCTCAGCCTAAACTATGTCCACTAGTTTTTTTAACTCTCCTACCATGGGAAAAAGACTGCAGCAGTTTGCATTGTCTGAACCCCTCATAATTTTATGTACCTATAAAGTCACCCCTCAGCCTATTCAATCTCTCCTCATCAAACTCTCCAGACCCAATAACATCCTTTCAAATATTTGTTACACTCTTTCCTGTTCCTGACATCCTTTGTACGGCAGGACAACCAGCAGTACTTCAAATGTGGCCTTATGTCTCCATTTAGAACTTTTAAAGAAAATACTTATTTAAAGCAGAATATATTGGGTAGTGGTTATGTACTCTCTGTCTTGCAGATTGAGATAAGTCCTTTGGAGAATGCGATAGAAACAATGCAGTTAACGAATGAGAAGATTAATAACATGGTTCAACAGCACATGAACGATCCAAATTTACCTATTAATCCACTCTCCATGATGCTGAATGGAATTGTGGACCCTGCAGTAATGGGTGGTTTCACTAATTATGAAAAGGTTTGTTTAATACGTTTTCTGTGTTTATTTGTTTTCTTACCCAAATGCAGAGTTAACGTTTGTTACTTCTTAATCATCTTTGCTAGACCAATTAGAATCATATATTAGTCAGAATGTTGTTAATGAACCAAATACAGGTGCACAACCTTTTATCCGAAAGCCTTGGGACCAGACACTTGTCGGATTTCAGACATTTTCGGATTTCCGAATGGAAGATTTTTAGCGTAGATTAGGTAGGTAGCTTGAAAAGTCTGGAGCGGCTACCTCCTCCCCAGAGACCGGGGAATCATTGTAAATCATTGCATAAATGTTAGTCAGTTAGTTTGGAGGGATTTTATGTGGTGGTGGTGGTGGGGTGGGGGTGAAGGGGGAAACTTTAATTCTTAGTCCCCTACCTGGTCGGCGACTCCCAACATCGCGGAGCTGGGGGCTCCGGGCCGCAGGCGGCGCCGGTTGGAGCTCCGACCCAGGCAACCAAAGATCCTATAGCTATAGCTATATCTTTGCCGGCAACTCTACCCCTGGCTGCGAGGCGCTCCAAATCCAGCGCCGCCCGCGGCCGGACGCCCGCAGTCCCAGCTCCGCGAATGTTGGGAGTCGGCGGCCACAGCGCTCCGGAGCTTACTGCACGGCGACCCGGTAAGGCACTGCCCACTCCCCGCTGGTATCCCAGCACTGCGACGCCGCCGACTCCCAACATTCGCGGAGCTGGGGCTGCGGGCGTCCGGCCGCGGGCGGCGCTGGATTTGGAGCGCCTCGCAGCCAGGGGTAGAGTTGCCGGGGTCGGAGCTACAACCGGCGCCGCCCGCGGCCAGACGCCCGCAGCCCCAGCTGGGAGTTGGCGGCCACAGCGCTGCGGAGCTTACTGCACGGCGACCCGGTAAGGCATTGACCGCTCCCCGCCTCTCCGACCAGGTAGGGGACTAAGAATTAAAGTTTACCCCTTCACCCCCCTCACCTCACCCCCCCCTCCCCTCCCCCCTCCCCTCCCCCTTCACATAAAAGCCCTCCAAACTAACTGACTAACATTTAAGCAATGATTTACAGATGTTTAAGTGTCTCCCCGATCTCCGGGGAGGAGGCAGCCGCTACAGTAGTACAGACCTGGGTTGACCGTGGGTCGTTTCGGGTCAAATTTGGCACCAAACGCGAGCTTTGGTGTGTAGACGACATCCTGGAAAAAATGGCCGGTTTTCTGAGTTTTTCGGTTTCCGGAACTCCGGATAAAAGGTTGTGCACCTGTATGTTTTTATAACAATTTGGTGGTTTTGTAATTATCATGTCTTTTGAAAAATAAATTCAAGATTACCAACGTATTTAAATTCCACAACTGCTTTAGTGGAATTTGAACTCCAGCTTCTGGATTATTAGGCTGGTAATTTAACCACTTTGCCTTTCCTAAACTTTTTTTAAATTGGGGAAAACGGCGGGGGGGGGGGGGGGGTTAAACGTATTTTGTTCATGCACTATGAACATCACCAGCGTATCTATCCATAATTGTCCTTATTAACCATTCTGAGTTTAGAATCAGTTACACTTCTGGTTCTACAGTAGCTCACAGCCCAAACCAGTTGAGGACATTAGTAAATTGGGTGAGATTTTCATCAGATAATTTTTGTTACTAATATTATCTGGATTTAAATTGCACCAGCTGCAATAGGAGACTAGGCTTCCGTATACTTCATCAGTAATTCAACCTTAATACCACCACCACAAAATACCTATCAATAAAAAAAAAAATTCTGTTGTTTTAACCATGCATGCCATTTTAGAGCGGGTTTGGATAAATCAATTCTTAACCAAATCTGTGCTTATTCCTTTGTACCTAATTCTCTTTGAAAGTTAGTTCACGGGTGTTTACTTATGCTTGCAGTTATGCTAATACGTTTGATTCCCAATTCCCAACACATTCCCAATCATTATCGTATCATTTCCAGACATGCTGTCTCTATTGTGAAATATTGCTTAAAAATTGATTTTAGTTGCTTTTAATAAAATTGCTTGTTTGCTTCTTTTCAAAATTAGGCATTTTTCACTGAAAAATACATGCAGGAACACGTCGAGGACCATGAAAAGATTGAAAAGCTCAAAGACCTCATAGCCTGGCAGGTAAAACCTATTTAAGTGCTTGAGATGCTGAACACATTGAAGTGAATAAATGTGCTTCATCTGAAACAGAAAATAAGTTCAGCAATTATTCGGGTGAAAAGCAATCTGTCATTTCATCTGACAAAATGAATGTCACAAGATCACAAGTACCGATTGTGCCACAGAAATGACAGTAGATAACCTGCATGGAACCAAACAACATAGTGAATTTTTTTATGTCAATGTATATTTCCCCATATTGTATCTTGTCTTCATTAGATTAGATTCGTTTATTGTCATTCAGACCTTTCGGTCTGAACGAAATTTTGTTTCCCTGCAGTCATACATATAATTTAAAAAATAACAAAAACACACAATCAACACAAGTTTAACATCCACCACAGTGAGTTCACCAAACACCTCTTCACTGTGGTGGAAGGCAAAATCTTAAAGTCTCTGTGCCTCATTGACATCCTCAGTAAAATCCATGATAGGAATTCATAAAATTTTCCACCCAGGATTCTATATTTGTCAACATATTACATCGCTGCTGAAAGATGGAGGATTATTTCATGTATTATAAAAAACTATACATTTCAAAAGGTGTACAAGAGAAAATAACTAATTATTTTTATTCTAGATAGTATGTTGCTCATAAAGAAAGGAGAGCTATCATTTAGCTGTATTTCAGTGGTAAAGCAACTCTCAGGGATTTTTTAAAATCAGCTAATGCTTCATCAGTGACATGTAGGCAATTGAAGATGGGCCCATTTCCAAGAATAACAGAAGCTTACTTTACGGGTATCCATCTTTGAGGTTTACTGAGCCAGTTGTCTGCCTATATTGTCACTGTGCCCAAAGTATCTGGCTTCAACCAAAGCAAAATACATTCTCAGTTTTTTTTTTGCACTTTATTTCATTAGTATACCAGGTTACTAAATGCAAAAAAAATCTTTATTTGGGATTGTTTATGTACAGGGATATAACACCTGCTAATTATATCTTTGTGAGAAGTAAAAAAATATTATCTTAAACCGAGGTCTGACTGTTGAAAGAATTGATATATCAGTGAATTATGTGTACTCTTTGTTCTGTTTGTTAGATTATTGGTCTGAGTGAAATATATATCCATATGTTAGGGAGGTGATTAGTGGAGGTGATATTTTCTATGCTGGTAGAAGTAAAACAACATATTGTCATAGAATAGAAAATGCAAGCTTTTTGAATAATAAACCAATTGAGTGACAAGTGTGATTTGAATTCCTTAAGATATAGTATTTGACTTTTGTAAACTAAATTAAGTTTGTATTCACTGGAGTTTAGAAGTGATGAGTGGGGATCTTATAGAAACATTTAAAATTATAGAAGGACTGGACTAGCTAGATGAAGGGAAAATGTTCCCAATGTGGGGCGAGTCCAGAACCAGGGGCCACAGTCTTAGAATAAAGGGGAGGTCATTTAAGACCGAGGTGTGAAAAATCGTTTTCACCCAGAGAGTTGTGAATTTATGGAATTCCCTGCCACAGAGGGCAGTGGAGGCCAAGTCACTGGAAGGATTTAATAGAGAGTTAGATAGAGCTCTTGGGGCTAATGGAGTCCAGGGATATGGGGAGAAGGCAGGCATGGGTTATTGATAGCGAACGATCAGCCATGATCACAATGAATGGCGGTGCTGGCTCGAAGGGCCAAATGGCCTCCTCCTGCACCTATTTTCTATGTTTCTATGTTTCGATTTGTGTCAGCCTGAAGTAGGATTGTTACAACATTTTGAGATTTAAAAAAATCAAGCCTGTAATTTATCCCATCAGATAAAGCATAAAAATAACTTTAATTTGATACCTAATTCACTTTCATATCTTCAGTATTAAAAAAAGTTATGGTCAGTTACATACTCAGAAATTAGCATCTTGGTCCCTATTGCTTTTCCATTGACTTAACACAAAAGCTGTGATCGAGGACAGTCAAAAGCCCATAACTTTCTTAAAAATTAAAAGAACTGAATGACATTTTCAGTTAATATAGATTGAAGCATTCTGAAACAAATATGAAACATCTTACTTGGATGACCTGAAATTAAAGCATATAATTAGTTAGTTACCTAACTGTAGCTAGTTACAAAATTGACCGTTGTGACGGAAATAGTAATAATCATCCAGACTGCCTTGAAAATTCAAAAATGTGATTTTCTCAAGATCAGAACTTTAATATTATTGTATTATATGCTGTAAGTCCGTAACAGACATGTAAAGAAATCGCAATTTCTAGCAAAAGACCAAGTCTTTATGGAGAAGATCAGTTGCTAGCTGGTACATTGGCATATCATAATCAGTAGCATCATCATACTCCTCAGATTGCAACCAATAAGCAACTGTACACTTTGTTTTTCCTCAACTTTTCAATTTTGGCATTGTAAACTACAAGTTTTTGCTCTTCAAGCCATGCATGACATGCCTTTCTGCACACTTCTTTCCCATTACGAATGTCCTGTAGATCATCACATTTGGAGTAGTAATCTCTGCGAATGCTGTTTAAATCAGTCTCTTTCAATTTTTTTCTTAGTTTTTTCCTCTCATTCGTGTCCCGAGCATGCTCCTTGTCATTCTGTCGCTTGATGATTTCTGCTCTCAATTCCTTCTGTTTTTTCTTCCGTCTGTTCCTCTGCACTCTCCCCCATGTCACTGCCTTACAGAACACCTCATCCCTACGTTGCTCCTCGAGATTATCAAGGTAATTGACTGTTCTACTCTTGCAGGCCCGCATCCTACATGACAAATAACACATGGTGGCATTGGGAGATTTCTGTTTCGATGAGCTAAACATCCCCATTATCTCCTCCGCATCAATGTTTTGTGATCTTTCTGATGCAGTCTCCTCCTTCAGTTTCTTAGTTACAAGTTCAAAGTATTTACTATACTGTCTTTCCAACACAGTGATGACAGCTTAAAGACAGCTCCTCATCTTTGAACTGAACTGTGGATATACTGGTAGCTCCCGAAGTTTTGTCAACGTGGCATCAAGGTGCACCTCCTCACCGAAGAAATCTTCCCTTGCCAATATCATGTTCTCTGGATTTTCTGTGGCTTCCTTTAGAGCAGCAACCACCCCCTTTAACTACTTTGATGCCATCAACATGGTTGATCTGATTCTGGCTTGAAGTGTAGAAGCGCTTCATCCAAGGCCCAGTCAGATATTTGCTAAGTAAGCCCAATATCTGAAGTTCTACTTTTGCTTCAGCCTGGGAGAAGTCATGGAGGATGGCACTTCTCAACTCCCCATAGGATGTTCTGCTATTCAGCAGGGCAACAAAGTCGTCATAATGTTCTATGAGCTTGCCACTAATATGGAAAAGTATATGTAAGGGCCTGTCCCATTTGAGCGTCATTTGCTCGTCACGCAGGTACCGTGGGAGGACACCTCGGGGGGTGTTCCTTTCATGTAAAAAATGCAACAAATCCTTTTGCGTCCCCTTTTGCATTCTTGTACCAAAGTTTGTTCATCTGCAGTATGATATTTCCTGCTAGAGTCTATCCCAAACAAGAATTTTCCTCTGGATTGTTTATGCATTTTGAGGGCTGATGTTGCGATGGAGTCAAGAGGATGCAAGTGGCAGTAGACCTCATTCAAAGATTTACCCCACTCACTGTTCACAATCCTAAAAGCAGCATGATTAGCTGCACACCTGTCACTCAGTGTATTTGAATTGTTGTCTATTATTTTTTGCCTGGTGTCTTGGGAATCTGCTTGCTCATTGAAATAAGTGTTAGTTTTACGCAAATTGTCAACAGTATCGCAAATATGTTGCGCATAGTCCTCAGCAGCCCCACCAGCCAATTCATCGACTACTGCAGAAATACATTTGTGGTGGTGAAGTGTTAATATGGGTCTCTTCTTGGGTGGTTGCATCAAAACCCACAGTCAAATCCTTTGTTGCTAGGATCATCTCTACCGTCTGCAACTCAGCAATAGCTCCCAATTCTCGGGCCATAAGTTCAACTGCAGTGCATCGAGGAACATGATCCAGATTAAGTCCACTCCGCTTGTAGAACTGGCTTATCAGGATTGGAATATTTGCTGTGGGAATTTTGTTTACAATACAGTCAACACATGCATCCTTGCTGTTGAGAAGTCTTCTGGTCCACCTTTGATTTGACAATACTGGCAGCCTCCAGAATTTCGATTGTTTCTTTGAGGACAAGATTGTCAAACTCGAGGTGTCTCACACCCTCTTCCCTGTCCTTTAGTTTTTCATGAACTTTTCTGCACTGATGAATTGAAACAGTTTTCCTCTTTTTCTTACTGCCACAAAACTTGAGCAATTGTTTGTGTGCTTTTTTAAGTCTCAAAAACTCTGCCTTGGTTTCAGCAAGCTCTCATGGGTTTTGAGTTCCTCAATTTTTCTGTCCTTTAAATCTATTTGGTTTTGCTTTCTCTTTAAGGCTTGATTAACTACACGTTTAGGAGGTTTCAACTGTGCCCTAAGTTCACTGATCGTTGTGCAATATTTTAGTGCAAGAGCAACCTTGGATGTGGACAGAAAGTTTAGTCTTTTCTTCATTTTCTGTTTCCTTGGTGAAAGACTTAGAAATTCTCTGCTACCTTTTCTTGAAACACTAGATGTCGATGGCATTGGTTCCAGTGAGGCAGCAGCTGGCGTTGCTAGATTCAGTGGAGGATGCAGACTGACTGTCAGCACCCATGTCCTCAGTGTCTTGAAATATGGGCACTTGGCTTTCAGCTGATGTCAAGGATTTAGGATCTTGAGCACCAGGCGGTGGAATGTCATCTAAAGAAATGTGTTGACTGCCTTCTGGAAATTAAGTTTCATCACAGATTTTCATAAATGCTCCAAGTTCCTTGGGGTTGCTGAGTTTTTTAAACTTCAGCAAAGTCCAGTTAACGAGAGTCCTCACCCTTGAGTTAACAGCAACAAACGAATAGCCTTCTGCATCCAACAAAGTGAAATGTGAACTCAGCGATTTCCCAGTTTCTGACAGACTTTTTCCAAACAAGGTATACGTACAAGATGTGTCCATTTTTAAGATCCCTCTTAGACTCGGGCATGTCAGAGAAATACACTTCAAGGTGAACTCTAGTTATGCTTGGCTTGGCTTTTGGGTTGACAATTTTGCATTTCTTCTTCGGAGACATCTGTTTAAAATATAAAGAAAACAAAACACTGAACAGCATTAACCGATACGTTATTATTTGCAGTTTTAGAAAAAAAGGTAGAAATGATAAAGTTAAACGCTAAAACAAATAGTAAATACCCAACAAAAAAATCATATTCATCATTCATCAAATCAATTAAATTCATCTAAATTCAATTACTAGATCTAAACATCTATCCATTTCTTAAGAAAAGGCATTTTTTTTTAAATAGCCTAAGTATCCAAGTAACAAATAACAAACTGATCCCATTCACACAAGAACTCACAATGTAACATGATTTTTAAATCTTACTTTGTCATGAATTTATATGCCAAATTGAATGAATTTAATGTTTAATTCCCATAAATTAATCCAGAAACATCCACTCTCAAGATAATCAAAATAATTATTTTTGCACAATACATCTGACTAACGTAGAAATTAGGTGCAGGAGTAGGCCATTCGGCCCTTCGAGCCTGCACCGCCATTCAATATGATCATGGCTGATCATCCAACTCAGTATCCTGTACCTGCCTTCTCTCCATACCCCCTGATCCCTTTAGCCACAAGGGCCACATCTAACTCCCTCTTAAATATAGCTGTACCGTGGATGTTTAGTATGAAAATATTGATCATTGATAGACAATAACACAAAATATAGATGATTTAGATCTTCTCATGACATGATTGTGCAAAAAAAGAATGAATTTGATTATCTTGAGTGGATGTTTCTGGATTGTGATTGATTGGAATGTTCCCGTTGCCATAAATTTTAAGCCCATATCGGCAGGCAAGACATGGCAGATTCATATGGGTGCCTAAATAACATTTTTCAAATCATAAAATTAAAATGAAGCCACACCAAAAAGCAAGATAACATGTTAAATACACGGCATACCTTTTGCTTTGGCCTGATATGCAATCTGTGATGTTGAAGGCGTTAGAAATCGCGTTTAACTTCAATCCAGCGATGCAATCGTCCAGCAAATTTTTTTTTTTTTTAAACGGGAACGGAAGCGCAAACAATTGTTCTTCATCAGCTAGCAGCCCGAGGAAATCCCTCTCTGACAACAAATACAAACCTGCAATTTAATCCCGCACCCCCCCCAAGCCTCCGGAATTGCACACACAGGCAGTGGCAGATCTGCTGCTCCGCTGACTATATTGCAAGAAGTGCAAGTGAATCACTACTTCACCTGGAAAGACTATTTGTATCCTTAGATGATGGGAGAAGAGGTGAATGGACAACTGTTGCATTGCCTGCAGTTGCAAGTGAAGGCGCCGTAAGAAGTGGGGTGATTGGCGAGTACGATTTAACAAATCATTCTCTCCAATTTCCGCCAACTTCAACAAGATTTCTCAACTGGGCGCACCTTTCTCCTCCCCTTTCAACTTTTTTTTTCAGAAACAGTTCCCTTTGCAACTCCCTCTCTGGATGTAGAGGACATGCCCAACCTGACCTGTTGGGCATGTCTTCCTGTTCTCCATTTTGTAACTCCAACATTCTTTTGTCTAAGTTCCCATTCTCTTTATTTCTCCCATTCACTTATTGACCAGATAACTTTGCGTACAGTTAACCCTAACAGAGACATCCCCCCTCCCTTATAATCACAGCAGTTTAATTCAAAAAGAAATCTCCATAGTCCTAACTAAGGGTGTTTGACCTGAAACATTAGCCAACAGATGCAGCCTGGGCTGCTGAATACTACCAGTAATTTCAGTATCTTTTAATTTTGGATTTCCAGCATTAGGCAGGTTTTGTTTCCTTCAATTTTTATTTTATGAAGAAATAAATAGCTTCAGGTTGAATACTTTCATCAGATTTGCAAAAAAAGGTTTTAAGCATGGATTGTGGCAGGGGGAAGACAGAGATGAAGGAGTAGATATGCATTCTTTTTTTTAAAATCAGAAATAATCAGATGATGAAAGGATTGACATGCAAGCTAAATGGAAAAGATATCAGAACGTGCAGCAAACTCACCTATGGCAGCTAAAAGTATCAGTTGTCACCAATATTTAAGCACCCAGAAAATGAGAGGTGCTGAGTATTTCCACCATACTTGTTGTTTTTGCATAAAATTTCCAGCATCCAAGGATTTTATTTTTTTTTATTTGATTGACAGAAAGAATTTCGATTCCAACCCAACAACTGTTCCAGCCCAGAGAGATCAAAATGTCTCTGAATGGTCCAGAACTGAAACGGTTAAGGCACTTGAATGTGTTTAAAGTGTGAACAGGCAACGCATACAAATGGTAGCAAACTGGAATTGGAAAGACTTAATTTTCTCCACGGAATAGCTGAAACTGAGATGAGACGATCGGTTACTGCTGTGTCAATTAACATTTGCAAAAAGAGCTGGATGATTGCCTCGTTAGGGCTATGATTAACAATATTAAGATAAGCGCAAATAGAGATAATTACATGCTACAAGCAGCACACTGCATTCTAAACTATTAGGACCACAGAAATGCTATGACAAAGCCAAAAATCCTGATGCTGACACCCATTCCCCAAGTTTATTAAACCATTGATAAACCCACTACTGCTCCTTTATTCAGTTTAAGATGGTAACATGTGGCTGCCACTCAGCTAACTACCATTTCTGTACCTCAGCATTCATTGTGACCAACCATTTATTCTACCCCTATCTGCATTTTAAAGAGGGTAATGTTTTTCCTGCCCACATATTAAAATTGCATTTGCCCATACTCAGGTAAAAATCTAGAGTTAACGTCTACAGCTGAAATGTAATTCCCTGTCCATCTACATTCCACTAAATGAAGCAGTTAAAATGAAAAGCAATCTGCTCTCATGGCACTTAAGGTGGAACAGGCAAATGCATTTCCCTTATCACATTGATTTGTTAGCTGCTTACAGAATGCAGGTAAAATCAATACCAAAATCAAACCCTAGTATGTATCTGCTTACCTACAGTCAAACAAATAAGAACATTCACAAAGTAATGAACATTAAGTGCTGGATATTTGAATAAAAAGAGACAGTGCTGGAAATACTGAGTAGGTAAGTTAGGCAGAGACTGGAGAGAGGAACAGAGTTGATGTTTCAGGTTCATGGCTTTCTCATGAAAGGTTATCAACCTGGCTGAGCTGCTACGTATTTCTAGGATTTTCTGTTTTTATTTCAAAAAAGGGAGCTTACATCCTTTGCAAATTGAATTGTACGGTGCATAATGATCTGTATCAGCTACTAAGCATAGAATCATTACTGTTGTAACAGAGATAATGGGATTATCCAGCATTTTTGCACATGCCACCATCTGAATGCAAAAACAATTTCAGGGACAAAATCTATCCTCAAGAACATTGTTCTTACTGAAAAGTATTCAATCTTTTTTAATGCGTGGGTGACTCTCTGACTTTAGGTGCATGTTTTAAAATGTTTATTTTATTCTTGCAGTTGTACAAATCCTTAAAATCTTCTTTCTCTGATTTATATCTCACCTGATCACTACCTTCCCACACATACCCTCAGTTGCACAAGTGAAGGCTAAGGGGCACAGCAGTCCAATTACTACCAATCCGTTTTCCACAAAAATCTGCCAACAAAATGAATTCAGACCTGCAGCAACGTGGCAGATTTTTTTTCTTATTCCTTAAACTGACTCAGCAACTCACTAAATTATAAAAACAAATGTAACATATTTTAGGATTACCTTCATTCCACAGACTGCCATGGTTCAAGGTGATTCATCATTCATCATAGGAAGCGATTGTAGATAAACAGTAAATGCTGAATTTTTAGTTTAGTTTAGGGATGCAGTGCGGAAACAGGCCCTTCGGCCCACTGAGTCAGCGTCAACCAGCGATCCCCGCACACTTACACTATCCTACACATACATGGGACAATTTCACAATTTTTCCAAGCCAATTAATCTAAAAATCTGTACGTCTATGGAGTATGGGAGGAAACAAGATCCCGGAGAAAACCCATGCAGGTCACAGGGAAAACGTACAAACTCCGTACGGACAAGCACCCGTTGTCAGGATCGAACCTGGGTGTCTGGCACTGTAAGGCAGCAACTCTATCGCGACGCTACTTTATTGCCCTGTTCCCCATTGAATCATTTGGCCAACTGAATCCAAAGCCCATAGCTCTGCAAATTAATTTCTTTCAGATACTTTTGATTCTTTCAATTCAATCTGTCTGCAACCCTATCCTTGGTAGTGCATTTCAAATTTTAACCACCTCCTGTGCTTAAAAGAGACATTCTTCATGTTACTTTTGATTATTTTGACAAACATCTTCATTCTTTGTCCCCTATATCTTCTGCCAATGAAGATATGCGTGATGCATCATATGTTGCAGAGGGAAGAAAGGTAATTGCCGAGGTGATGACCATAATCTTACATCTCTGTCTGATCTGTTTGTAATCTACATGATTTTAGATGCCTCCAAAAACTCCCCTTGCAACCATCCCTGTTTCAAAACTCCTGCAGTCTATCCACATAACCAATTGCTGGAATTTTTTTCATTAATCTTTTTTAGTCAATCTGATTTTCTCATGACATTTCACTTGAAGGCTTTGTGGCCAAGTTTGCAGATCTTCTTCTTCTTCTAGTGTTTGAGGCAGCAGAAGTCTGCAGCAGGGTGATGACATCCGGTTCGACATCCGTAGGTGCCCGCCCTAAAAAGGGCGCATTCTCCGGGTTGGTGCCAAGCTGCGGCGCTGCTGCTGTCTCGGTTATCGTTCGCCTGACTGAGGTCAGTTGACAGGGCTCACCACAGATAGGTGGAGGAACAGGTAGTGTAGAGAAAGCCAGGACTCTGCAGAAGCAAGAAGTTATAAAAGGTCATACAGAGGTAATAAAAAATTCTACAAGAAGTAATATTTACCATAGTGACCCCTGGGGTCTCCACTGTATCATTTTCTCCAGTCTGAAAAACAACCTTTCACTGTTTCTTTCTGTGCTTTTGATTTCTATCCATGCTGCAGCACTTACTTTTTTACCATGATCATTGATCTTGACATTAATAGCCCTGTCCCACGGTGTGAGTTCATTCCAAGAGCTCTCCCGAGTTTAAAAAAAATCAAACTCGTGGTAAGCACGGAGAATGAACGTAGCGGGTACGTCGGAGCTCGGGGAAGTCTCTTAGCGCTAACGGCAGGTACTCGGGAAAACTCGCTAAAGGCAGGTAAGCACGGAAAGACTCGTGAAGATTTTTCAACATGATGAAAAATGTCCACGAGAGCCCCGAGTACCGACGAGTGGCCATTACCGTAAATCTCCGAGTTCGAATCAGGGCAAACTTGGGAGAACTCTTGGAATGAACTCGTACCGTGGGACAGGGCTTTAAGCCTATTATATGGCACCTTGTAAAATGTTTTTTGGAAATCTATGTATATTGCCTCAACTACATTTACCTCACAAACTGTAGACTTTACCTTAGATTTTAGAGATACGGCGTGTAGACATGCTCTTTGGCCCACCGAGTTCACACTGACCAGCGATCACCCTCATGCACTAGCACTATCCTACACACTGGAGACAATTTAACTAAAGCTAATTAACCTACAAATCTGTACGTCTGTGGAGTGTGGGAGGAAACCAACACGGTCACAGAGAGAACTTAGAAACTTTGTACAAGCAGCACCCATAGTCAGGATTGAACACAGGTCTCTGGCGCTGTAACTCTAACGCTGCACGACTGCGCCGCCCAAAAAAACATGACCCGCAGAAAACTTTTTTATATAGTTAACACTATTCATCTTTAAAGGGTCGTTGCTGGTTTCTCTCAACAGTTTACATCTGTCCAACGCAATAATTATGTCCTTGATTAACGTTTCTAAAACTTCACCATCGTCGAGGTTATCATGACTGGTGTGTAGTTCATTGATTTATCCTTTCACCCTATTTTAATGAGGGAGCAAATTTATTTAAAGTCCCCAGCACCACTTCAGAATTTGCAGAGGTTTGTAACCTCTGCAATTATCTTTCTTCTCTCAGCAACCTACGATGTATCACACATGGACCAATTAGGTCATTCACTTTACATGCACAAGCCTATTTAGCTCCTTTATTTATTTTGAAAAAATCGAGACTCCCAGCAAAAGGTGTAGCTGAGAGTCCAGCTACATGTTTTGCTGAGTCAAGCTACAGCCTTTTGTGAAGGATGATGTGAAACAATTGTTTTGAATCTCACTCAGCATGCTCTCTGTTTTCATGAGTATATTTTGTTTGGTCTGATTTAACAACTCTTTTTCCTTTTAATATGCATATTGATTTTGGGATTTTCTGTTATTTTGCTGCTAGTCCAATCTTTTCTCAAGATCATTCTTTGCTTCCCTTGTTCCCCTTTTCTCTTTGCCTTTGAATATTCTGTAATAAGCTTAATTTGCACTTGTATTGAGCATTTGTTCTTTGTCCCCTCTTTTCTATTTTACTCTCTATTTTTCATTAGTCATCCAGGGAGGCCAGGCTGTAATTTAGCTTCCCTTTTCCTTCATGGGAATGTATCGACTTTACCTGGATGAGCCACATCCTTTGATCAAATTTTACAAATCTTAATTCAGGAATAAATACTGGCAGCCAATGTAATTTCGAAAGGGCTAGAGAGTGGTGGTGCAGACTTTGAACCGTGCCAAAACTTTTTGGAAGAGTTATCGTGTGCAGACTGGGGAAATTGAAGAAAGAGCAAAGGAAGGGAAATAGCCAGGCCCAATGGTGACAGCAGCTTGAAATGAGTGTCTTGGATTTAATTTCCAAAACTCCACTGCAAACCATCCATTTCCTATTTTAAAATCTTGGTGTCAACTAACAAGGTAAATAGGTTTAGCACAAATATTACAATTTATGAGTGTGTCAGAAATAACCACCACTTTAAATATGACATTGTACAGCTGAATATACTTGGCCTGGGAAATCAGTTATCTAGCGGTTATTGGGAATGATTTCAGTTTGCTCCTATATCCAATTCACCTTTGTCTCAGTAATCATGCATTCCTATATCCAATTCACCCTCAGTAATCATGCATTCTCCTGGCCTTTCTGATCTCCCAATTCTTCTGAAAACAAATGATGGATGTGAAACAAGCAATTTGAGAGTATGTAGGTCAAGACAAGGTCGAGAGGCAGTCTAGTTGTTGCCAGCACGCATGTGATGATGTATGTTGGCAGGTGAGATTAGCAAGATTTCAGCGGACAAATATAAATAGTTGATTCTGAGGATATGCTACATGATGACATTGATGCTGATAAAATGGGCGGAGCAAAGGCAGATTAATATTTATACTTCATTGGTGTAAGGTGATGCCCTTTAGGAGGGTGAATAAAGGATGGACATACATTATGAATGTGGGGCCTAAAGTAGTATAATGGGCCTGTCCCACTTAGGTGACATTTTAGGCGACTGCAGGAGACTATGCAGTCGCCACATGTTCACGGGTGGTTGCCGGGGAGTCACCGTCATGGTGGCGAGGAGTTCCTGCATTCTGGGGACCGGTCGCGGACTCATTATGGTCGTCGCAAATTTTTCAACATGTTGAAAAATTAGCGGTGATTAGAATGAAGCCGCCATGGAGAGTAGCGAGAATTCTCTTGCCGTAGGTGGGTCGCCAGGTGGGCCTAGTGGGTTGCCAGGAGGTCGAAGGTTCTCGTAGGTTGTAGCCGGTGCTGACCGGTGAATATCATTGGCTCATTGGGGGAAAAAAAGATAAGCAGTGGTTTTCAGAACCAAGGATAACCAATTGTGTGTGTGTGTGTGTGTTTTTTTGTTTGTTTCTCTCTCTGACAGTCGCCGTTCAAGTTGCCGGTTTTTCTGGCGACTGCCGGCAACTTGACAGTCGCCGGCAGTCCGCTGAAAAATCGCCCAAGTCGGACAGGCCCTTAAAGGAACAGAGGGATCACAACATACAAGTCCAAGAATCCATGAAGATGCCAGCACAGATAGGCACATGAGATACTCTCCTTTATTAACCGTGCAGAACTACACTGCATGGAAAAAGGCCCTTTCGTCCAACTCAGCCTTTCCAACAATGTTATGATTGCGCCTACCTGTACAACCTCTAACAGGTCTATCCATGTACGCACCACCCTCAGATTTTTAATGGTGCGATTCACCAACCTGAGTAAAAGGTTGCCTCTCAGATCCCTTTTAAATTCTTCCCCTCTCACTTTAAATCTATGCTCTCTAGTTTCAGACTCTCCTCGCTGGGGGAAATAAACTGTGGCTATCCCTTATTACTTTATATACCTTTATATGGTCACCCCTCTGCTTCTATAATCCAGGGAAAGGACACAGCCTATCCAGCCTCTCATAGCTCAAACCCTCCAAACCCAATGCCATCCTCGTAGAATGTGTTGGAAAGAACTGCAAATGCTGGTTTAAATCGAAAGTAGACACAAAATACTGGAGTAACTCAGCGAGACGGGCGGTATCTCTGGAGAGAAGGAAGGAATGGGTGACGTTTCGGGTCGAGACCCTCCTTCAGTTTGAAACAACACCCAATCCTTCTCTCCAGCGATACTGCCCGTCCCGCTGAGTTACTCCAGCATTTTGTGTCGACATCCTTATAGATCCTTTTTCACCCTGTCCAGTAAGAGCAGGAAGGTTATGGTATAACTTTATAAAAGACTACTAAGGCACAGCTGAAATATTGTACACAGTTCAAGTCAAGTCAAGTCAAGTCAAGTTTATTTGTCACATACACATACGAGATGTGCAGTGAAATGAAAGTGGCAATGCTCGCGGAACAACAAAACAACCAAACATATTATAAACACAATCATAACACACATATTATTTTACATAACAAATAATAGAAGGAAAAACGTTCTGTACAGTTAGTCCCTGGTGAGAAAGGCGTTTACAGTCCGAATTGCCTCTGGGAAGAAACTCCTTCTCAACCTCTCCGTTCTCACTGCGTGGCAACGGAGGCGTTTGCCTGACCGTAGCGGCTGGAACAGTCCCTTGCAGGGGTGGAAGAGGTCTCTCATGATTTTGTTTGCTCTGGAGTTGCACCTCCTGTTGTATAGTTCCTGCAGGGGGGGTGAGTGAAGTTCCCATAGTGCGTTCGGCCGAACGCACTACTCTCTGCAGAGCCTTCTTGTCCTTGGCAGAGCAATTCCCGAACCAGATGGTAATGTTCCCGGACAAGATGCTTTCCACCACCGCTGCGTAGAAGCACTGGAGGATCCTCGGAAACACTCTGAATTTCCTCAATTGCCTGAGGTGGTAAAGGCGCTGCCTTGCCTTACTCACCAGTGCTGAGGCGTGTGATGACCATGTCATATCCTCAGAGATGTGGACTCCCAGATATTTAAAACAGTTCACCCTATCCACAGGATCCCCATTTATACTCAGTGGAGTGTACGTCCTCGGATGATGTGCCCTCCTAAAGTCCATGATCAGCTCCTTCGTTTTTTTGATGTTCAAGAGGAGGCTGTTCTCCTGGCACCAGAGTGCTAGACCAGCCACCTCCTCCCGGTAGGCCTTCTCGTCATCAAAAAAAAAAAAAAAAAAAAAAATGGCGCGGCCCTGTCCAGTCGCCGTTGTGGCAGCTCCGCGAAAATTGTGTGTGTTTTTAACTTTTATGTTCCTTTTTAACTTATTTCTAAGTTCTAACTCCCTAGTACTAACAAAGTATGACAGGGAAACCCTCTTAAATCTAAACTCCAGGGCAAACGGAGACTTTTTAAACTCTTTACTCACTGATCCAGCATGGCCAGCAGTTCTGGTATCACAGTATAGAAAAGATGTGACTGCACTGGAAAGAGTGAGAGAAGATTCAATAGGGTATTGCCTGTTTGGAGTGTTTCAATTATGAGGAGAGACTGGAGAGGATGGCCTACATTCCTTAGGGCAGAAGAAGCAGAGGGGTTCCTGATAAAGTCACACAAAATCATGAAGGGCATAAGCAGGGTAGATTGTAGGAATATTTTCCCCACAGCAGAGTTATCTGAAACTGGATGACATAGTTGTAGGAGGGTGGGTAAGAGGTCTGAAGGACCTCCTCAGAGGAATTTCTTCACTTAGAGGATGGTGGAATCTGGACCCCACTTGAATGAGTGGTGGAGATAGGTACTCATGTCATTTAAGGAATGTCTAGACAATAACTTGAATCGCCAAGGCATAGATGACTACAGACTAGGTGCTAGTATACGGGATCATGATAGACAAATAGTCAATGGTGAGCAAGGAAATAGTGAGCCGGAGGGCCTGTTTCGGAGCTGTACAAGACTCAATGGCCACAATTTTTAATTATTTTGCCAAGAAGCATTTGAACAAAGAGAAATTGTATTCCAAGGGATATTCTAGATGCAGTCTGAGAGGTAATACTGTGATCGAGTAAGGAAATTCAGATGAAATGTAGAGTATTCGAATGGAATGAGGATATCACACCTGCGGTCTTCCTTCAGCTGCTTTTCTTCCATGACTTTAATCTCCATATCAGTTCCCCTTGTCTTCTCTGTTCCAAATTCACTGATTTTAGTTTGCTATAAAGAACACTTTTATCCATATCCACGTTGTCATCTCTGCCTTGCCAGGGTAGGATGAACAAACAGAACATCTTAGTATTAAAAAAAATAATGTTCCTTTTGACAGCTTCCTGATGGCATAATTGCTGCATATTTGATTTCTAATGCTACATTAATTCAGTAAATATGCCTGCTTCATGCAGATGTGCTGGAAATTTGCGTTGTGATTTCTGGTATATAACTTATCCCCACTGGTCTGCCTTTTTCAATGACACCATTAAGGACTAGCAAGAGCAGAAGTGAACCTCAATGTATATATACTGATGTGTGATGAAAGACGAAGTATTCTTTGTCACAACTTTAGCTGGTGTTTGGAAATATGACATATTAGTGTGGAGCAACTTTGTACCAAAGTCAAAGTTATATGTTAAAAATTGGATGGCAGTTATTTTCTGCAATGCCATTTAAAAATTGATTTAACCCAGTAAGTCATATCAGTGATCATTGTTGAGTAAAATCGCATCAAATTCACAGTATTTGTATTCATGCATAAATTCATGTAGCACACAGATAAATTACCAGACAAGTTAAACGGAGACCTGGACTAAACTCAAATCCCAACACAGCAGTGTGGAATTTAAATTCAGTTAATAATCGATAATTTGAGCAAGGAAAGAAAGCCAACAAGTCTGAGTAACGATGACCATGAAAAATTACCGGATTATCATAAAAAACTAATCTGATTCACTAATAACTTTCAGCAGAGTATGTGTAGAGTACTTTAGGTATGTGAAGAGGAAAAAATTAGTTAAGACCAAAGTTGGATCTTTGAAGACCGAAAAAAGTGAATTTATTTGGGGAACAAGGAAATAGCAGATGAGTTGAACAGGTACTTTGGATCCGTCTTCACTAAGGAGGACACAAACAATCTTCCTGATACAGTGGCCAGAGGATCTGGGGTGATGGAGGAACTGCAGGAAATCCACATTAGGCAGGAAATGGGTAGACTGATGTTGGGGGAGTCTAGAACCAAGGACCACAGTATAAGAATAAAGAGTAAGCCATTTAGAACGGAGACGAGGAAACACTTTTTCTCACAGAGTGTAGTGAGTCTGGAATTCTCTGCCTCAGAGGGCGGTGGAGGCAGGTTCTCTGGATGCTTTCAAGAGAGAGCTGGATAGGGCTCTTGAAGATAGTGGAGTCAGGGGATATGGGGAGAAGGCAGGAATGGGGTACTGATTGGGGATGATCAGCCATGATCATATTGAATGGTGGTGCTGGCTCGAAGGGCCGAATGGCCTACGCCTGCACCTATTGTCTATAGTCAGAATAAACTGACCTGTGACTCCAGACACATCCCAATGTTTGTCTCTGAAATGCTCCCTGTAATGGTCTAGCTAGCCACGGAATTGTACCAAATACCATTACATTTAAACAGTGAAAGAATAAAATTAGTTGGCCTAACAGGCATTGACCTAGGCACTGAATTCAAGTACTGTAGGCTAAAGGACCGTTCAAAATCCCCCTCACAAACAGCTAAGCAGTTGTGTCTAAATTGGGAACATTGTCGCACAGACTAGCGAAGTGTCGGCCTGAGATAATCATACTTTAGAGAAGCTACTGCACTGTCTGGTTGAAGCAACTTCTGTTGTGGCTCACAATCTTTGTGGAGCCAAATTCTTGACTTTACACTGACAACACCTTTCATCATGTGCGAATGTGTTAAATGGGAAACGTGTAGCAAGGAACTGCAGATGCTGGTTTACTTTGAAGATTGACACAAAATGCTGGAGTAAATCAGTGGGACAGGCAGCATCTCTGGAGAGAAAAGATGGGTGACGTTTCGGGTCAAGTCTGAAGAGTCTCGACCCAAAACGTCACCCATTCCTTCTCTCCAGAAATGCTGCCTGTCCCGCTAAGTTACTCCAGCATGTTGTGTTAAATGGGATGGTCTAGTGATAGATTTGGTAGTTCAGAACTAGGCATCCATCAGCTACTTTAGACCATCAGTAATAGCATCATGATTTCTACCATATATGAAACTTCGTAGCTCAACATATTCCTCACTCTACTAATATCAAGCTGGGAGATGAATGGGAAGTGCAGAGGGGTTGTCAGAAGCAGCACCAGGCATACTGTATTTAAATATATGAGGTGCCTGCCCAGTTAAGCTGCAACGCTGGAGTACTAATGTGCTAAATAATAAATGGTCACCAATGGTGAAATAAATATTCTCATTGTCAGTGCCACATTTTCTGGAACCTCACATAATTCCTACATTTTTAGTGTATCTACTTCATGGCACAGCTGGTAGAGCTGCTGCCTCAGAGCACCAGAGACCCATGTTCATTCATGACTGAGTGGGTTTCCTCTGGGTGCTCTGGTTTCTTCCCCCATCCCCATCACAAAGACGTGGATTTGTGGTTTATGTAAATTCACCCTGTGTGTTGGGAGTGGATAGAAAGTAGGATAAAGCCAGTGTTTAGAAAGTGTGATAAAATAGAACTAATGTGAACAGGTGATCAATGGTCGGCGTAAACTCAGTGGACCAATGAGTCTGTACATGTTGTATCATCAAAATTCAAATGTTTAATGGCCAGGACAATCTTTCTCTATATCCCATGGCAGCCGTTATGTATGTATGTGTGTACAGACTACTATATTTACATATCTGTTGTGCTGCTGCAAGTAATGGGGCTGCTCCACTGTAAGAGCTAATTCAAGAACTCTCACGAGTTTAAAAAAAAAATCAAACTCGTGGACGAACGTAGAATGTACGTAGCGGGTACGTCTCGTAGTGGCTCGTAACACTAACGGCAGGTACTCGGGAAACGAGGTAAGCTCGGGAAGACTCGTGAAGATTTTTCAACATGTTGAAAAATGTCCACAAGAGCCCCGAGTACCTACGAGCGGCTATTACCGTAATTCTACAACTTCGAATCAGAGGTAATTCGGGAGAACTCTTGAATTAGCTCGTACAGTGGGACAGCCCCATAAGAATTTCATTGTTCCGTTTTGTGTCATATGACAATAAACCATTCTTGACTCTTACGAACTAGCTGCCAAGGAGAATGTGCCCTTAAGAGCTGACCGATGTATAGAATGCCATGAGACTGAATAGACCCACCAGGACCCATGCTAGTTGCTACATTAGGAAATATTTGCTGCAAAGGATGTTATCGTGTTCTGCGCATTTGTGGAAGCTAATTTCAAAAAACTCAACCAAATTTGTGAGACACAATCTCCCATGCATAGAACTATGCTGACTATCCCATATCTTTCCAAATCCAGGTATATCTTATCCCTCAGAATCCTCTCCATATCTAGTTCTCATGTTTCTTTCTGCAGCCCAGCTTAAGGAGAGGCACAAAAACAGCCACCCGCCATCCTTTCGACATCTCACCTCTATCTAACAATGATTCATATGCCCTGCAATTTCTTCTCCAGCTTCCCAGTGTTCCTCTCTATACCCGATGAGGCTCAGGAATTGGATCTACCTTCATACAGTTTAATATATCCAGCCCTTCCTTGACTGTAATACAGATTGTCACCATTAACTCACCCGAGTTCCCTAGTCTTCGCGTCTTACTTCACGTTAAAACAGAGGAGATATGTTCATTGAGGACCTTGCCTATTTCCTAATGCTCCACACATGGATGACCACTTAGATTTCTGAGGAGCCACATTCTCTCTTTGGTTACCTATTTTTCCTTAATGTAATAAAATCTCTCTATTCTCCTTAATCTTATCTACCAGAGCTATTTTATGCCCCCTATTTGCCTTCCTGATTCCCTTTTTAAGTATGCTCCTCAATCCCTTATGTACCTCCAGGAATACACTTGATACTAGCTGCCTATACCTGACTAATGGTTCTACTTTCCTGACCATGGTCTCAATTTCCTTTGTCACCCTGGATTCCATACTCCTATCTGCCTTGCCCTTCACTCTAACAGGAACATGCACTATCGGACATTTAAAAGCATCCCACTTTCCAGACATCCCATTGCCTGTCAACAAACTTCTCCAATCAACTTTTGAAAGTTCCTGAATAAAACAATCAAAGTTGGCCTTGCCCCAATTTAGACATTAACTCGTAGACCGGCCCTCTCCTTATCCATAACTATTTAAAAGCTAATGGAACTGATTGCTGGTCTCAAAGCTGCCTACTGACTTAGTCCTGCCCGATTTCAAAAGAGTAGGACAAGCTTTTCCCTTTGTCTTGTAAGTCCTTCTACATATTGCCTGAGGAAGGAGATTGGACTTTATTGCCTTCCATCAGTGAGGAATGTGGGGGATCCGCTGTGGTGGATGTTTATGCTAATTTGTCTTGTTGCTTTTTTTTTAGTATGGCGGTATGGTAATTCAAATTTCACTGTACCTTAATTGGTACATGAGACAATAAACTGACCTTGAAACTGTCTTGAAAGCACAACAAATTCCACTTCATCTAAGTCTGTGGCACGAGGTCAACCCAATCTTTATTGGGAAAGGAAAAATCCATTACCATATTTAAATCCATCTATGATAACCCTATTAGTCTTGCAGCCATGTGTCAGGATGTGCCACTAATTCCCGTTGACTACTTGGGGCCTATAGTAAAAACCTATCAACGTGATCATCCTTTCTTCTATTTCCCCGCTCCACTATATAGCCTCACTGGACGATTCTTTGGTAATGCCATTTTGGACTACTGTCGTGATTTTCCCCTTAATCAACAAAACAACTTCTCTTCTTCATTTGTGTGAATCGCTGATATGGAACATTGCTCTTCTTGTTCATTTTCTAGATCCCATTCTTGAATGAGGGAGTCCGAATTCATGGTGAGAAGGTAACCGAGGCATTGCGGCCTTTCCATGAGAGGATGGAATCCTGTTTCAAACAGTTGAAAGAAAAAGTGGAAAAGCAGTATGGAGTCAGAACTTTGGTAAAAATCTTCTGTTATTGAACCTCTTTTCACTACTTGTTCTCAATAGAGAAAACAGAATCGTAATGGTTTATTGTCCCATATCAAATATTTTCATAGTTGTGAGGAATTTGTTATATTCACTCCAGGAACCTTTATGCATGTCAGAGTAAATGTTGGTGACACAAGTCTTGATACTTAATGTCAGCCTAAGGAATAACATAACGTATCAATTTGCTCAGTGACTCACTTTTGTGGGAAAATAGATAATTTTTCAAAATGTCGCTAGAATGAGGCTGATGCTGTGGAATTCATTGTGTGCAGCTTCATTGCCACATACTTATATTAACGTATTAAGAGGGAAATGTACCTTATCATTGATGTTCAACTAAACTTTGTTGGACAGCAAAATAAATGCTTTTTTTTGGCAACATTTTATTCTTAGTGTGCTTAAGAAAATAACATGTGGCTGCTATTCTAATTGAGAATAGCATGGGATGTAGCAAAGTAGGTGGGAGTGCAAAAAGACATTAGGCCTGCTTGGTTGTCAAAAGCTGCTATCGATCACAAATCAAAAACTCACACAACTAATAATCTGAAGAAGGGTCTCGACCTGAAGCGTCACCTATTCCTTTGCTCCATAGATGCTGCCTCACCTGCTGAGTTTCTCCAGCATTTTTGTCTACCTTTGATTTTTCCAGCCGATTGTTCTTTCTGGTTTTAAACAACTAATAATTCAAACATTGGACTTAGTTTTGTTTGCTTGAC
This sequence comes from Leucoraja erinaceus, assembly GCF_028641065.1. NCBI lineage: Eukaryota > Metazoa > Chordata > Chondrichthyes > Rajiformes > Rajidae > Leucoraja > Leucoraja erinaceus. The sequence goes on along the minus strand of NC_073391.1, from coordinate 13,876,015 downwards.
CAAGCCATAATCAGCCTATTTCTAAAACAAAGCTATTGTAATTGCTTTTTGTCAAACCAGAACCCATTTTTTCTATCATAGCTGCAAGAAATAGAGGAAATGAAGTTCAACCAGAAGTGGAAAACAGAAAAAAAAAGGGCAAGAAACAAATGCCATAAAGTTAGAAAAAGCTAAGAATACTAATTAAGAATACTTTAATAACACTAAAATAATATTAAAAAGACGTCTAAGGGCGTTGTGCCTTAAATGTGGAACCTTCACAATGAAGTTGATAAATGAATAGTGAAAAATATGTATTGTGATGGCGCCCAGTCCCTTGGATGCCGCTCTGATCCCTTTAACTGGCCAAAAAAAACAGAAGAAGCCACTCCCCAGCATCAGTGGTAACTGCTGGGTCCAATTAGCTAATATTGGATGGCCATTTTAACCTTCAGCCTACTCCATATAAAAGTCAGGCATTCTAGCCAGAAGGGTAGAGGTGGAAGTTAAAGTGAGACCCCTCTCTGCTAGCTGTGTGCTCCCCCAAAAGATTCGAGGAAGACTGAGCCACTGGGACAAAGCTGGGACCACCAGCGCCACTGTGTGGTCAAGACTAGGTAGCCAGGAAGAAACCCTAGACACCCAGCGCCTCTACTGAGGCTAAGACTGAGATGCTGGAACCTCTTCCTGCCCACAGACAATGAGGGACTGTGCCCACACACACAGAAGCAAAGGCTGGCTAGTGAGGGTTATCCATAGATTCCCACACAGTATTGATGATAGTGATGAATTTAAATAGAAACGTGGAGATTACTGCAAGAAGGCTACAATTGTGATCACGCGTGTCTTGAATTTACATATAGATTGATCAAATCAAATTTACAATACTGTAAAGGAGCAATTCCGAGTGTTCCATTGAGAGCAAAAATGTTTTAAAACTTTCTGTTGAGCAGGCCATCCTACATGGGGATCTTGTAACAAGAAAGGAATAATTGAACATCTTTGGTGTATGGTGTTTGAGAACAACATCAATAATATTGGATAATTCTCATTAAGGTGCTCAGTTAAGTAGTAAAATCAGAAACCAGGACCCTGAATCTCCACAAAGGATTGGTATTGTTTCATTATCGTCACGTGTGCCGGGATACAGTGAAAGCCTTTATTTGTGGACCAGAGTGCAGAATTTAGGCAGTCCCGATCTTCCAACCTGCCTTTATTTCAAATACTGGACTCTTTCTCTGTAACAAATCCAATGTTCTAATGCTACAATGCTGAAACAGTTACAGAGAAGCAGTCCAGTGTCTGCAATAAAGGCCGGTTGGAAGATTGAGTTCAGTAGTCTGTTAACAGAGGGGAAGTCGCTGTTCCTAAATCTGGTGGTATGGGCTTTCAAGCTTTTGTATCTTATGTCCTATGGGAGAGGGAGAAGAGGGAATGACCATGTAACAGTGCGAGGCATGAATTGGCTATGATAATTGGGTCCTTATGTGATGGTGGATGAGCAATTTTTAATATTTAAGGAATGGGTATGTGAATTGCATTTCTTATTTTGGCCCGATCTCCTTCGCTCCATAGATGCTGCTGCACCCGCTGAGTTTCTCCAGCATTTTTGTGTACCTAGCATAAATAACCTAGCATAGTCGGGAAAGATGATCCAACTGTGGCATACAAAGGAAATTTGGGAAATTATTAGATCTGAAAAGGAAGCATATAAACATGACAGAAAAGCATAAGGGCTGGGGATTGGAAGCAGTTTTGAAATCAGCAAGGGTTTCAAAGGGTAAAATAAACTCTTAATTCCTACGTCTTGGGGATGGAATAATAAAATTATATGAAGTGGCAGTAAGACCTCATCCTGTGGTTTATAATTTGAAAACATATATCAATTGTTTTCCAGAGTAGAATGTGATTATGATCATTTTCAAGTTGAGTAGCACCACTCTGAGAATTAGTCGAGCATTTGGGTGGCAAATTACACATGCAGTGATGATGCATTTTCCATGTCAGATATGCAGCTAATGATATTTTTCTTCATGCACACCTGGGTAATTAAATCATATTGTTCTGTGGTGTATCGATTGTTAGGCTTTCTCAGAACAATCAAATTTAATAGTACTACTGGATCTCAAGCAGCATGATTTAATGGGGCCGTCTCAGCCTAGAAACACAACTCTGGTAATGTAATAGTTTAAAATTAGTGCATTTCCTCACACCCATCACATCTCCGTTCCAACAAAGAACTACAAACCCCCAATTGTTCAGAATTTTCATGTCTTTTAACAACCTCTCGCACCCACCGATTTGTCAATCCACCCTCCCCGCCATTCAATCCAGGACTCCTCTTAGATCACCCACAATCCTTCAGGGACCAATCTGTGACCTGGCCTTGGCCCACCTCCCTTGAAACAGCATGACTGGACATAACTCATTTGTTGTTTTGGGTGTGTTAGTTTAATTATTGCGATTCTTTCCCTCGTATGCCGCTCTGATCCCCCTCACTGGTAGAAAGGCCAGGAGGCCAAACTTCAGCACCATTGCCAGCTGTGTCCAATAAGCTCATAAGAGAGAGAGAGAGAGAGAGAGAGCGCTTCAGCAGTTGAGGAGCGCTACGCCTCAGTTGTTACAGTCTTCATTAACACATGTGTGGAGGACTGCATCCCAACAAAAACCTTCCAAGTGTTTCCCAACCAGAAGCCTTGGATTAACTATGAGATCCGCATTCTTCTGAACTCCCGATCCCAGGCATTCAGGTCTGGAGATACAGAGGTCTACAAGAAGTCCAGATATGACCTTGGTAAGGCCATCAAAAAGGCCAAAAGGGACATCTGCTCCAAGCTGGAGGATGAGACGGATGTTCGGCAACTCTGGCAGGGCTTGAATGACATCGCCTCCTACAAGGCGAAATAAGGAGGCAGCTCAATCGTCAGCGAAACATCACTTCCTGACGAGCTCAATGCGTTCTACACACGCTTTGATAGGGAGAACACTGATGTGCCTTCCCGAGCCCCCATTCGCCGTGATGGTATTTCAGTCACAGTCACAGAGGCCGACATCAGAAGATCCTTCAGGGGGGTGAACCCTCGTAAAGCGCCTGGACCTGATGGTATACCCAGTCGTGTTCTAAAAACCTGTGCGGACCAACTGACTGAGTTTTTACGGACATTTTCAACCTCTCACTTCTGAGGTCAGAGGTTCCTACCTGCTTTAAAAAGGCATCAAATAATACCAGTGCCCAAGAAGAGCAAGGTGTCGTGCCTCAATGATTATCGACCAGTGGCACTAAGGTCTGTGGGGGTGAAGTGCTTTGAGAGGTTGATATGGCGCATATCAACTCCTACCTCGACCCACTGCAATTCGCTTAACGCCTCAACAAATCAACGGTGGAAGCGATCACACTGGCTCGCCACTCTGCTCTGGACCACTTGGAGAACAAAAACTCATATGTCAGGCTGTTATTCATTGACTACAGCTCGGCGATTAGTACGATCATCCCCTCCAAGCTGGTTACCAAACTCTCAGATCTGGGTCTGCGCATCCCTCTGCAATTGGATCCTCGACTTCCTCATCCACAGACCACAGTCTGTCCGTATTGATGGAAATGTATCACCCTTGATAACAATCAGCATGGGAGCATCTCAAGGCTGCGTGCTCAGCCCCCTGCTATACTCACTCTATACTCATGACTGCGTAGCCGGACATAGTGCGAACTCCATCATCAAGTTTGCCGACGACACCACTGGTTGGGACTAATCACTGATGGAGATGAGTCAGAGTATAGAAGTGAGATTGACCGATTGACCAAATGGTGCGAGCACAATAACCTGGCTCTCAACACCAGCAAAACCAAAGGAACTGATTATGGACTTTGGAAGGGGTAGGATAGGGACGCACAATCCCGTTTATATCAACGGGACGATGATGGAAAGGGTCAAATTCCTGGGTGGGCATATTTCCCAAGATTGTTCCTGGTCCCAGCACACTGATGCAATTATAAAGAAAGCACATCAGCGCCTCTACTTCCTGAAAATATTACGGAGAGTCGGTATGTCAAAGAGGACTCTCAAACTTTTACAGGTGCACAGCAGAGAGCATGCTGACTGGTTGCATCGTGGCCTGGTTCGGCAACTTGAGCATCCAGGAGCAGAAAATGCAGAAAGTTGTGACCACTGCCCAGTCCATCATCGGCTCTGACCTCCCCACCATCAAAGGGATCTATTGTAGTCGCTGCCTTAAAAAGGCTGCCAGCATCATCAAGGACCCACACCATACTGGCCCCACATATCCGCTGCCATCAGGTAGAAAGTACAGGAGCCTGAAATCTGGTACATCCAAGTTCATGAACAGCTTCTTCCCCACAGTCATCATGCTATTAAACTCGCCATCAAACTAACTTTGAACTATAACAGCCTATTGCACTTTATCTGTTTATTTATGTGTGTGTATATATATGGTCTATGCTAAATAGACACACTGAACTGCAGCAAGCAAGAATTTCATTGTCCTATCTGGGACACATGACAATAAACTCTCTTGACAAGTCTTGACTTGAAGACAAGCCTGAGACTGCCAGCACCTCCTCTCGAAGCTCCTCCTCTGAGATCGCCGTGTAGTCTCCTTCGAGACCAGGACTGAGCTTCTGGGATAAGCCTGGGAATGCTAGTGCCTCCTCAAATGCGCACTGCTGACAAGGGACAGCACCCCCGCATGGACCTGAACCGTTGTGTCACTTTCAATAAACCACATTACATGACTTCGCCCAACTGTGAATGTCAGTGTAATCACACGTTCAACCCTGTGTCGTCCCCTACACATTATGTGATGCAAATTTAGGAGTCCTATATGTTGCACTGCAGATATTAGTGTATGTTCAAGTTATGAGTCCAATTTCAAAGTGGTCATTAACTCGCTGTACACCAACTGATTAAAGTACCATTGTTGATGACAAATCATTTCAGGGTTTATGTTTTGGTTTGACATTTAATGTTTTTATATTGTGAATTATGGCTTCAGTAAATATGTGATACAACAAATATAATGTGCTCCCTCAGGTCTGTTTGCCACCACCATCTCTGCCCCTTCTCAACTCATCCCACTCCCGGTTTGATACCCAATGCCCTAGCTCTCAACTAACTGCATTTGCATTAGTTACCTTTTGATATGTTTAGACTACAGCATGAAAACATAAATAATAATGACTACATGCGGCTCTACGTAGGCAATACCATGGAAAGTTTAAACTGCATTGCTACTTATTGAACAACAGTTTCAGGTGATGCTCCTATTTAGTAATATTTCCTTGTTTCTAACAATATAATCTTCCTTTCGTTTCCACTGGCACTATTCCACTGGATAAGGCAGCAACCAGATAAATCACGACAATGGAGCAAAACTAATGTTTTTATTCACTGATTTGTAACAATCTGGAATGCCTTGTCTCATAGGAAGCTGGAAACAGATTTATTTTCAACATTCAAAAGGAAATTGAGATGTTCTTGAAAAGGAAATATTAATATGTCTTGCAAAGGAGCAGGAGAGGGATTTTATGCATAACTCTTCCAAAGAGCTATGCAAACATGATGGGCATCTGAGTTCCATCACTCCTTGGTCTTAAATATGCAAGTACATCATTGGAACAAGAAATTGAACCTTTTTTTTTCCAGTCTTCAAATGAAACCAGGTTTTCATTGATGCTTGGAAACACATCAATGAAATGAAAAAAATATGCATGGTTGAGCTAAGAATTCTCTACATTGTAAGATAATTAAATATGATTAGTATACAAATGTGGATCATTGCCTTCTGCAATATAATAGCAGTTCTACCTTGTGTTCTGTTTATAAATATTAATCATTATAAATTAATGGTTGTCAAGTGAAAATTGAGAGTTATGTAATTTCAGCATGGAATAATATCGTTGCAGTTTATATATCAGAGATTTTGGGGGGGGGTTTAATTCATGTGGGAAATGTCGTGATTCATGGTATATTTAGACTATTTTCTAAAGAAGATTTTTGATAAATGAGCAGAAGTGAACACATTGCTGTAAATAATGGGTTTTAAAATATGAATCAGAGGTAGTAGATAATCATGGATGGAGGTAAAGCGACAAGTGTAGCATTTCCTGCGGTAGCAAAGAAATGTACCACTCCCTCCGCAACTCCCTGGTCAATTTGTCCCTTCCCACCCAAACCACCCCCTCCCCTGGTACTTTCCCTTGCAACCGCAGAAAATGCTACACATGTCACTTTACCTCCCCCCCTCGACTCCATCCAAGCAGTCTTTCCAGGTGAGGCGGAGGTTCACCTGCACCTCCTCCAACCTCATCTATTGCATCCGCTGCTCTAGGTATCAACTGCTCTACATCAGTGAGACCAAGCGCAGGCTTGGCGATTGCTTCGACCAACACATCCGCACAGTTCGCATTAACGAACCCGATCTCCTGGTGGCTCAGCACTTCAACTCCCCCTCCAATTCCGAATCCAACCTTTCTGTCCTGGGCCTCCTCCATGGCCAGAGTCCCACTGCAAATTGGAGGAGCAGCACCTCATATTTTGCTTGGGTAGTTTACACCCCAGCTGTATGAACATTGACTTCTCCAATTTCAGGTAGTCCTTGCTTTCTCCCTCCTTCCCAGCTTGCTCACTGTCTCCACCTCTTCCTTTCTTCTTCCACCACCACATAAGTCTGAAGAAGGGTCTCGGCCTGAAACATCACCTATTCCTTCACTCCATAGATGCTGCCTCACCCGCTGAGTTTCTCCAGCATTTTTGTCTACCTTCGATTTTTCCTGCATCTGCAGTTCTTTCATAAACAGCCCCCCTAATAATAAGTCTGAAGAAGGGTCTCAATCCGAAACATCACATATTCCTTCGCTCCATAGATGCTGCCTCATCCGCTGAATTTCTCCAACATTTTTGTCTACCCCCTAATAATAGTCACATTTTACCAATGATTGATTCCATTCATTGTTCAGTTTAAACGTCCGATTTAAAAGATCGAGAATTTTCATGTAGATGTTCATCTTATTAAAATAACGGAACAAGAGAGTGGTGAATCTCTGGAACTCTCTGCCACAGAGGGTAGTTGAGGCCAGTTCATTGGCTATATTTGGGAGGGAGTTAGATGTGGCCCTTGTGGCTGGGGGGATCGGGGGGTACGGAGAGAGGGCAGGTACGGGATACTGAGTTGGATGATCAGCCATGATCATATTGAATGGCGGTGCAGGCTCGAAGGGCCGAATGGCCTACTCCTGCACCTAATTTCTATGTTTCTATGTTTCTAAGATGACACAGTGATTGTTTAAATCAGAAAATGTTATACTTTTACTTTTGAAGACCACTTAGTAAATAAGAGGTACCTTGTTTCTCACCTTTGCTAAAAGCTATTTTTATTGCATATCCTGCAAATTTCCCATTTTCCCCCTTCTTCAAGTATACTGAGCACATATTATGTGCAGACTAATTTTAGAATGCCCATCTAAATTAAATTTAGTATGGTCAATGAAACCTGCAAAAAAGATAATGCCCCTGTTAGTCTCTGCTAGAGTGGTACAGTTCATATTCTCTCTCTGCGCCCCCCGCCCCCCTCCTTCCCTACCCCTGCTTATAAACAGTGAAATGGCAATAAAACAATTTTTAAAATATTTGGATAAGGTCATTTTTTTTCTGCTCTTTTACTGAATGAACACTTTGTCAAAATCTTTAAATATCATCAAGGTGTCAGCAGTGGTCACTATGGCACAGACTAGCAAGGATGAGGTCAAGTAGATTTATTCCATGTGGTAATATCATCCACAACATATTCCAGGCCCACTTCAACCTGGTGTACTTTAGGATTTGACCTGCAAACAACTTTTAAAGAGACATTGACGTCACCCACCAAGAAAACATTCTATGGCTTTGATGCTTTCTTTGGTTTTTCTAGAGTTTACCCAACATAGAGAAACAGTGATTCATCAGAATGGATAGCAACTTGAATTCAGTAAAGTTTAGACCAGTATGTCCATTGAATTGTGATCGTTCCTGGAGTGCAAGCAAAAACTATCTGCCTCTCCGACAACTCAATTCACGGAATCTTGATTTTGTCAGCATATCTTCATTCCCAGCTAACCTTCCTAGACCAGAATTCCTTACAAATACTATTTCTAGATCATTAAGGGAATTATTTATGATATTAAAAGAAATACCTAGTCTTGCTAATTAAAGATAGATTAATATTGACATTTCCCATGTTACTGAATCATGTTCAGATTCAAGATATTTTAAATAGCTGCATGTAACATGATCAAATTTATTTTTGTAACACAATTAGCATTACATTTAAGTAGTCAAAAGGCAGATTTGCCTATACTGTGTCGTTCTTATTCCTCTCAGGCTTCAACTCTGGATGAACGCAGAGGAAGTCGGCCTCGTTCGATGGTCCGTTCCTTTACAATGCCGTCAACTCCAAGACCTCTGTCTGTTGCATCAGTCTCCTCCATTTCATCTGACAGTACCCCGTCCAGGCCTGGTTCTGATGGGTATGTTTTACAGTTAATGTGATTACTTATAATTGTCAAATTTCTCAAAGTTGGAACTAGGATAATTTAGCTAATGGACATGCATGTCCATTGGAAGCGAACCCTCATCAGGATCTTGTGCTTGAAAAGTAGGGAGGAACATAATAATAATGAGGAACAGTAAATATTTTGAATTATTGTTTGGGTCTGCTTTTGGTCAAGCTGATATGAGGACTCATCGTCAACATCTGCAAATTCTGTGAACATAAATGTGGGAGAAGAGGTTGCGAATGATCCCTTCTACCCCACCAATATCTGACTGGTATTGTTGCAGATAGACATGTTGCTCCATCCATGAATTGTGAGGTAACAAAGCCTGATGTTACTTACCATTACGCTTTTCCTCTGTAATCTTAACCTGATTATACAAATATGTCCTAATACCATGAACTGCTATGGTCTTAGAACTGATCCCTTTAAAACAACCTGAAAAGCGAATAACCAGACCATTACACGTAAGAATTAAATGGATAAGATATGGGATAAAGAGTAATTAACATCACAACAACAACACAAATCAGATAGTAGCTGCAGCAGAATTATCAAATGATGTATGGATTAAATGTCCATTTCTAAAATGTAGCAAGAATATATGACTGTTTGGTAAAGATATGCAGACAATGAGAATAATGAGCCAATAGAAACATAAATAGGAACAAGTGTGGTTGTTTCAATAAGCTCATGGCTGATCTTTTACTGCAACACCCCACATCCCCAACTCACTTCTCAGTACATAATGTAATACAAATGAACTGCAGATGCTGCTTTATACCAGAGATAGACACAACATGTGCAGTAACCTAGCGGGTCAGGCAGCATTTCTGAAGAAAATAGATAGATGAGGTTTTGGGACCCTTCTTCAGACATTTCTCTATATACATTACCATGTTATTATGGACCGTAATACTATTAGTTTTAAAAATAGTTTTGGAGAAAGAAAGGACTGATCCACGAGTTATGATCCTAAATTAGGGCGAAGCCAATTTTATCGGCTTTAGGCAGAAATTTGCATAGGTCAATTGATTGAAATTGTTTGTAGGTAAAGGCATATCCCTTCTTTATTAGTCAATTAAACATCTGCCAGTCTGATGATATCCTTTTATATATTACTAATGCACAAACGAGTATACCCACCTTATTAACACTAATTGAGGAATTCGGCTCTTTTTCAGGATATAGAATAAATTGGAATAAAAGCTAAATTATGTCTTTAAAACCACAGGATTCGAGACGCTTACTAAAATTCCCCTTCAAAATTGCAACAGAAAAATTCAAGTATCTGGGTATTCAAATTACGAGAAGACACAAATCATTATTTAGTGCCAATTTTATACCACTATTAAATAAACTGAATGATACGATTAAATTTTGGAAAACGCTTCTGCTCTCATTGATAGGTAGAATTAACGCTATAGAAGTAACGCTATAAAAATGACTTTCTTACCACAATTAATATATTTGTTTCATATTGATCCCAATATATATTACAAAATATTTTTTCAAAAAACTAGATTCCACTATCACTAATTTTATATGGGACTACAGAACACATAGAATTCAACGAAAGCATTTGTGCAAATCTAAAGAAGTTGGGGGTTTATCATTACCTAACTTTATGTATTACTACTGGGCAGTGCATATTAAGAACATAATGTACTGGCTGGATAGCTCCACTCAGCAGTTGGAGTGGATAAGAATGGAGAAAGAGGAGTGCTATCCGCACGATATAGGAACGATCCTGCTCTCACCGATAAAATTGAATAGTATAATATATAAGAAGAACCCAATTATTCACAATATAATAAGAATTTGGAAACAAATAAAAGTATCCTTGAAATTAAATAATTTATCAGTACTAACCCCACTATTGAACAACCCCGCATTCAAACCTTCTCTCATCGACAACGCATATCAACAATGGGATAGACTGGGGATTAGGAAAGTAGGGGATATGTATGAAGTGGGCAAACTGTTATCATTTCAACAATTAAAATTAAAATTTAAATTGAAGGATAATCAATATTTTAAATATATACAGGTATGTGACTTTATGAAGAAATATACACATAGATTTCAAACTATATTTTTAGATCCTTTAGAAGAAGCAATGAATATTAAGGCTGATTCACAAAAATTAATATCATACTTTTATAATAATATATTAAATAGAGAATCACCCTCAACAGAAGCATTAAGGGAAGATTGGGAACATGAGCTAATGATAAAGATCTCGAAGGATAGATGGGAAAAGTATTTGATGAATACACATAACTGTTCTATTAATGCAAGACATAATTTAATTCAATTCAAATTATTACATAGACTATATTATTCAAAAACGAGGTTGAATAAATTTTATCCAAACGTCTCTCCCAGATGCGATAAATGTTTGTTTCAAAACGCTAATATAACACATTCATTTGTAGGATGTACAAAGTTGAATAAATTTTGGAGTGATATATTTGATATATTTACAAAGCTTTTCAAGTCAAGAATAGAACCCAAAACGGAATGGATTATATTTGGAATAATAGGAGAAGATACCAATTTAAATAATGATCAAAATTTTTTTTTTAATTATGGGTTAATAATTGGAAAGAAATTGATACTTAAATTTTGAAAAAATACAATCACACCAACTGTTAAAATGTGGATTAGGAATATGATGGACATAGCACGCCTTGAAGAAATGAGACTCCGACTAATAGATAAATATGACCAATTCTTAAGGAGTTGGTCTCCTTTCATCGACTTTTTGGAATCATGTGATGCAGCGTTACCGTAAAGATCGCTGATTTCAGTTCATGACGCGGATAGATCTACATCTCCGAATACAGATTTGAAAAATTCTCTTTTAAGGGGCCTTCTCTTCTATTTCTACTTTCCACTTTCTCTCTTCCTTTTTTTATTTTTTATATACACACTTCACGTTTTTCTACTCTCTACCATCTATTTTTCCACTTTTTCCTATTTCTATTGTTTTCTTTTTCTTGTCTTGCTTACTTCCTTCTCATAACATAAAACTAGAGGTTGTACATAGAATGGATTACGGTATTACATAGTTGGCACCTAAAATTAAGTTCCACTGTACTGTTTTGTGCAGTATTAACTTCTAATAAAATAAGCAAAATATAAATAAATAAATAAATAGATATCTGCCAGTCTGAAGAAGGGTCTCGACCCAAAACATCACCCATTCCTATCCAGAGATGCTGCCGGAGGAACTCGGGGCCAAGCAGTATCTGTAGTGGCAAATGGATAAAGCCTGGGTCAAGACCCTTCTTCAGACTGATGGAGAAGATGAAAAAGGGTCCAAATCTGAAAAGTCATCTGTCCGTTTCCATCCACAGATACGGACTGGCCTTCAGTTCCTGCAGCAGTTTATTTTTTGCTCAAACTTCCATCATCTGAAGTCTCATGTCAACAACAAAACAGACTTGAAAAATTCTCAACCAAAATTAACAAACTATCATTTTCAAAAGTGTTATAAGCCATGAATTATATGTAAAGATTCATTGTCAGGCTTGTGTTACAAATAAAAACATTTAGTAGTACAGAAATAGATTTTGTGTCTATTACTAATGAAATAATGTATAATGGTTTATAACTAACTAATAAAGCAATATCTAATTTAGATAGCCTTTATGTTTCAATCCATATAAAATATAATCAGGCAGAATCATTCTGCAGCTTAAACAAAAATCCCATGTTCATGTTACATAATCGAGTTGTGGGAGATGAATAAAAAAACGGTGACTTTTTTTGTGTTAAATTTGTGAAAGTATCAGTGAATATTTGGATATTCCTGTCTGGTACATGCTCATCAAGCATTTTAAAATGCATTACAATATACTCATAGTTTTCAGAGATGAAATATTGTGATTAATTTACCAAATACTTTAACTGCACAAGTTCAAGATTCTGAAGCAAATGTGAAAGTCCTGAACTCCCCCTGCCATTTGAAAGTCTAACCTCAGAGGGGATACTTCCTGATTTGAACCAGATGATCTGCTCATTATACTTGGTGCAGAGACAGCAAATATATTAAGTTACATGGCAAGGGACATTGCAGTAGATCCAAGAACAGATGAATTTACTTTATTTAAACGTTTCTAATTGGCTTTAAGTTATCAAAAGAAATGTTATCAAACTATTGAAAACTTACCCAAAATCATTTTTGATTTACAGGGGTCATGGACTAGCAGGCTGTAAAATTTGTTCTTGGCATTTCTTTTGTAGTCATATTCTGGCATCACTACCCGATGCGGTTTATGTCAGGAAACCATTGATAATGAGAATCTGGATAGCTCTTGCAAGGAGATCCATTCAAGGGAGTCGTGGATTTCGCAGATGGATAAACAACAAGCTTGTGGGCAAATTCTGGCCATTATTAGCTGCAAGAAAAATGACTGAAACCATTAAAATAATGTGAACCGGGAAATTCAAACAAAGTATTGACCTTGCATAAAGTATTGACCTTGTTGAGTTTTACTTCTGCATTTTCAGTGCAGCAAGGACGAGTTTAGGTATTTAACATTAAAATCCCCAAAATGTCTGTCAAAAATCTTTGGACAGTAAATGCAGCATTGGAGATATATCCAATTCCATAGAAATTCATTTGAATAAAAACAAAGATTGTGTTTGTGTCTTAAACAAGTTTGATTTTCGTTTATTTTGTTCAATATTATTTATTTTAGATTTATTCTGGAGCCCCTTCTCCCAAAGAAGATGCATTCAAGATCTCAGGACAAATTGGATAAGGATGATTTTGACAAAGACAAGAGAGAGAAAAAGAAAGAAAAGAGGAACAGCAGACACCAAGAAATGTTTGACAAAGAATTTAAAACAGCTGATATACCCAGCCCGTCTCAAGAGGCAGTAATCCTCTCTGAAACGGTAATTACATGATAATTTGTGCACTAAGTGTTTCTGTCATTTACTTGTCTAAATATTCTGCATTCTACCTGACTATTTAAAATGCAGGAACTGTGAGGTACTAAATAATTAGGAGCTACTCTTTCAATGACTCCAAGTAACATTTAACATTGCACAATTCAGGAGTACACACGAGTCAATATAGCATAAAAAATCTAAGCAGTTTCCATTAAAATATATAATGCAATTGCTATGGAAAATTATATTCTTTTTAAATCTCCCTCTACATGTTTTTTTCCTGAGCAGTGAACTGCAGCAGCACTATCCTCATATCAGATTGTCAAATTTACATTCAATGTTAACAGCAATGTATTGTTCCCAAATAGTCTAAGATCGTTAATAAAGAGGTTCAATAGTTAAAAGAAAATTCCTGCGAAGTCGGCTAGAAAAGCTTGGAAAATGATCTTCCATTAAGTTTAAAAAACACAAAGAAAATGGATGAAAAAACAAATCACAAAGAAGTAAAGGAGATTCTAGTGCAGGGTATTTAACCTTTAAGATGTCTTTTGATGGGCACCTAATTATAAAGATCTTTGTAAAGCACTAAAAAGTTATTTTCAGCTTGATCTAGCTGAATTAAATTTCACTCATCAAGTTATTCAATGTCCCATTCAACTATTTGAATAATTAATTTATTGCTAGAAATAATTGTTGTATTTATCTTTTGCAGTAATTGAAACCATGAAGGTAGTAAATTGTATGGATTAAATTACTATTGATTCAGTTACAATCAATATTCTGTCCAATCTTACCAACTGAAAATCTTAGGTTTTTTTTTTTACCTTCTCTACATTGGAATATGAAGAGCAATTAGAGTAGTCCTTCTACCACTCCCATTGAAACAGTTTTTGAGGCCTGACATCGAGGACAGGATTTTACGGCCCATGCCGGATTCTTTTTTTCAATTCGTTTTCGGGAACTGCAGCCAGTCCTGGGGCATGCATGAAGAGCAATTAGAGTATTCCTTCTACCACTCCCATTGAAACAGTAAAATTAAACTCGAGAGGAGTAGAAATCGCATTTAAAACATGGGGGGGGGGGGGGGTACAGTGAAATTTGAGTTCATTTCCCATACAGATTCCATACTAAGTCAAGAAAATTTGGACCCCCTTGAGCAAAAATACATTACAAACAAATAGACCCAAGACACAACATAATTTACATAAACAGCACATAACCCCCCCCCCCGTTGAAGTCAAAGTAAAGCCCCCACTGGCGATGGCGATTGTCCCGTGGCGATTAAAGCATCCTCAAGGTCGCACACCGGGTCTTGGTGTTGGAGCCCCCGGCAATAAAAGCGTCATTCCAAGCCACGTGTCATGCTGTGAGGCCCCGCTCCTCTTCCACCCCGCAACTCGGGTCAGACGTCGGTCGGGGCCCTGAAAAGCGGTCTCCCTCCAGGGACCCGCGGGCTCCCGGTGCCGCTGTCCGCCAGACCCGCAGTAGCAGCCTCCGAATCTCCCTCTAGACGTGCCTGCAATTTGGGGGCTATGCGTCAGTGGATAGGGCGGTTATGGGGTAAAAGGAGCAAATTAATAATAATATATCTGGGGGGGAATAGTTAGTGTGTGTGACGCCGCATGCCCCCTCCCCCGCAACCACACTTTGGGGAAACAGACCCAACGGGTCTGCACTTGGTCTAGTTATCTCTATAAACCTGTCCTGTCCATGTATCTCTCCAAATGCCCTATAAATTGTATTATTCAAGCTCGTTCACATTTATTGTCACATGCACCAATAATGGTACAGTGAAATTTGAGTTACTATACAGCCATACAAATAAAAAGAACACAATACACGATAGAGTTTAACATGAACATCCACCACATCGGAATCAACTTTTCCCACTGTGATGGAAGGCAATAAAGTTCAGTCATCTTCCTCTTTGTTCACCCGTGGTCGGGGCCTTTAATCCCTCCGCTGTCACTGGTACGGACGGCCCGATGTACAAGCCCTCTCGCGGGGAAGATCGAATCTCTGGCGTCAGAATGGAGGAACACACTCGCCGCTTGGGAGTTTCTGAATCTGCCGCTTCAAGATTCAATTTAATTGTCACATGTACCAATTAAGGTACAGTGAAATTTGAGTTACCATACAGCCATACTAAGTAAAAGCAAAAATACACACAGCACATAAAATAAAGTTGAACATAAACATCCACCAGAGTGGAATCAACATTCCTCACTAATGGAAGGCAATAAAGTTCAATCATCTTCCTCATTTGGTCACCCGTGGTCGGGGGCGTTGCCGACGGTCCGCTGTTCAAACCCTCTCATCAGGATGATCGGAACATTCTGCAGCATGGAGCTCCCGAGTCGGCCCATTCTTACCCCCTGCTTCATGGTGTTAAAGTCCACAGGCCCCGCGGTCAGAGCTCCAACACTGGCAAACCTCAGGAAATTATCCCAGGCTCTGCGATGGTAAGTCCGTGCCACACCCGCGGCTTGAAGCTCCGGGCTGGTTTCCAGGAAAGGCCGCAAAGGGGGCGGGGGGGGGGCGGAGATGCGACACAGAGAAAAATTGCATCTCCGTCGTGGTAAGTGACTGAAAAATGTTTCCCCCGATCCCCCCACATAAAACATACCAAGAGCCATTAAAACAAATATTCAAGGCGTACTTAAAATAATTAAAACAGCGAAGGGACAAGACAGACTGTTGGCGAGGCGGCCATTACGGTGGTGATTGCACCTGCATCTGCCATTTCCTTGGGCAGCTTGTTCCATGGACACACCACCTTTTGTGTGAAGCAGCTGCCGCTCGGGTTCCTTTTAAATCATTCCTCACACAACTGCTCAACCAATGGTTTATTTATATGCATTGGGAATCATAATACCTAGTTATTACTGCATAAAAAAATAATTAGCTATCAAATCTTCTACTAATTCTACTAAAGCTTTGATTCTTTTAATGATGGCACAAATTATCTGTTGTTTCCAGATCAGTCCATTACGACCACAAAGACCAAAGAGCCAAGTGATTAATATAATGGGAGGTGATAGACGCTTTTCTGCATCATCGGCATCAAATCCAACAACTCCCAGAGCTAAATTATCATTTTCCTTACAGCCTGGCCTGAGTAAGTACTTTAATATAGCAGGGAAGGAATTATTATAAAAAAGTATTTGTTTCTTCCAATAGTATGGATATCAAAAGCAAGAGATCATAGGTTTAAAGTGAGTGGAAGGAGTTTAAGGGAATCTGAGGAGTAAGTATTTTTACACAGAATTATCGACACCTGGAATACATTGACAGAGATGAGAGAATTAGATACAATTATTATATTTAAGAGACATTTATGCAGACACTTGAGGTGGCAAGGCATAGAAAGATAATCTTAATTTAACAAATGTGATGGGCAAACAGGTAGTTGTAGTCATGGAGAGCAGAAGGGCCTATTTATGTCCTATATGATTATTTTTTCTTTGGAATATTCAATGTATCATATACTTCTAGGAAGAGAGTGGAGGCAACCATCCAAAACTACATTGTGTGGAGGTAGGCACAAAATGTTGGAGTAACTCAGCGTTCAGGCAGCATTTGTAGAGATGATGCCTGACCCACTGAGTTACTCCAGCATTTTGTGTCTACCTTCGATTTAAACCAGCATCTACAGTTCTTTCCTACATATATTGTGTGGAGTATTTAATTCAGTGCGATTATTGAAATTGTACTTACCATGGAATTTAACATGATAATATCAGTTTCCTAATCCTTTTTCATCCCTTTGGAAGTTATATCCAGGTTACATTCTAACATCTATTGTGCCTGCACATCTGACATGAAATTAGACCATGGCATCTGAGAAGTAACATAGAAACATGGAAAATAGGTGCAGAAGTGGGCCATTCGGCCCTTCGAGCCTGCACCACCATTCTACATGATCATGGCTGATCATCCAGCTCAGTATCCTGTACCTGCCTTCTCTCCATACCCCCTGATCCCTTTAGCCACAAGGGCCACATCTAACTCCCTCTTAAATATAGCCAACAAACTGGCCTCAACTACCTTCTGTGGCAGAGAATTCCAGAGATTCACCACTCTCTGTGTGAAAAATGTTTTCCTCATCTCGGTCCTAAAAGATTTCCCCCTTATCCTTAACCTGTGACCCCTTGTTCTGGTCTTCCCCAACATCGGAAACAATCTTCCTACATCTAGCCTGTCCAACCCCTTAAGAATTTTGTAAGTTTCTATAAGATCCCCCCTCAATCTTCTAAATTCTAGCGAGTACAAACCGAGTCTATCCAGTCTTTCTTCATATGAAATTCCTGACATCCCAGGAATCAGTCTGGTGAACCTTCTCTGTACTACCTCTGTAACCATCCTTATATGCTCTGAGATTTTCCTAGCTTTATCTTAAAACGGTATCCCACAATGGTGAGTCCAATACATAATTTCCCTCCTTAAAGCCCCAAAGGTACTGACCCTCCATACCCCAAAAGGTCCCATTCATAATTGTCAACTTGAAAGCATCTCCAACTCTTGACTCTCATGCTGCCAGCTCATCCAGTGGTGCAGATTTGACCCTGAAATGCTGCAATAATCATTTGTTAAGTATCCCCAGACTCAACTGACGTTTGACTGAAATAGTTTTAGCCACACCATTCTCATGACTATCTTGTGCATCCATTGGAACATAACAACATTTCTAGGTCAACAACGGAAACATCGACATATATAAATATCAAAATATAAACTATTTAGGATTTCTCTGGATAGATAAAATAATTTGATCATCCTCCTCCATAATTATGAGTAAAGGTACATGTTTTTAAATAACACAGTTGAAGATTGAGGAGGGGACAGCATGTACGAAAGAAGAGGTAAATGTTAATCCAGTACAGTTAATGTTTTCCATTATGTGCACCCTGTTTTAGAAAGTAGTCAAGGCTATCCACTGGATAGCTAAATCATTTAATTAAAATTACATGAGTGATGAGAAACCCGTCATATAAAGTGACTGGAGAAACCAGGGATATGTTCACTGGAACAGAGTAGCATTTAGAATTATGAGTAGTACATTTAGGAAGAAATTTGAGCCTAACCTTATCAAAACCCCAAAACAAAAAGTCAGTAAAAGCTATTTTTAACGTTAAAATTGTGTAGCCGTTCCTTGAATAAAGCAAATGCAGCAGAATCTATTATAACACAATTTTTACAGTCGCAAAATTGATGTCTTGATGTCTTTGCTATCTATATGTCACTGATACTATTATGTTTGAGTTTTGTTCATTGGGTAGCTAGAATTAGCATTTGATGGAAATGTTAGTCAGTTATGATAATAAGTATGTTATTTCCTTACTATTTTACCAATAAGTGTATTATTTGTGTGTTTGGAATTTAACTTGAAAATCATAAATCCATTAGATTGTGCTCAATATGTCCCACCACAACCATTCCCTGCAATACTTCACAGCCTCACTTTGTGGCCAATTGTTAACATTTGTCTTGGAGGTATAGATGCCATGACATTTTTATCCAAGGTAGTGGTGACTAGGCCTCGAGCAGTGGATCCTAAAGGGCCTGTCCCACTTGGCCGTCATTTACGCGAAAGGCCGGTAGTGACTGACGAGCGACGGGTCGAGACTCTTCTTCAGTCTGAAGAAGGGTCTCGACCCGAAACATCACCCATTGCTTCTCTCCAGAGATGCTGCCGGTCCCACTGAGTTACTCCTGCATTTTGTGTCTATCTTCAATCGTCTTGGCCCCACTCTGGGAGTAGGAGTGGGGGCGGATCCGGATCCGCAACGGCCGTGAGCCCCAGGCCGAGCTCGGCGATTGTTTGCCTGCTTCTGCTGCTGTTGGAGGTGAGACGTTGCGCCGCGCCAGGGTCTTGGGCCTGTCCCACTTTGGTCGTCAGTTACGCGACAGGCCGGTGGCGCGCGAAGATTTAGTGCAGGATGAAGTCCACACTCCTCCACACCACTCCACACTCCTCCACACCACTCCATGCGCCCGTCCCGTGCTACCCACGTGCAGGCCGTGTAAATGGTGCGCAAATGACTGCCAAGTGGGACAGGCCCTGTTCTCAAAACATCTGGATGATCCTTTGCTGGCTCACCTGCTATTAAGAAATATAATCTGCTTGCATTTATTGGAAATTATTTCCATTTGGAGTATCTTCATAGCTGGAGCCAATACAACGAAAAATGGCTATACTATTCTTTTTATGGTAAGATAACAAGTGGATTCAATATAGGTTTATTTTTCAGCTACACATGTCAAACATGTGCAGAAGAATGTTTCTTTAATTTTATGTGATAAGAAAAGTAAAATTCCAAGCGACTGCAAATGGTAATTTTTGTTGTGTAAAGCAAAACAAGATTATTTTGTTATATACTCAGTATAATCATCCACGTAAAATGAATGTCATAATTAATCAAATTAAGACAATCTGAACATTTTGATTAAAATAATTTCTCCCAGCTCTGAGGTTATTAGATGCAGAACACCATGCATGCAGACCAGGGTTTGGCTGACAAGATTAGCAATTTATCAATTGCAGAAAGATATAAGGAATATTTAATTATTATATTGATTCTCTATTGTAACTAACATTTTCACAGAATACTGCACTATCTTGGTTGATCGATGTATTGTCATTGCGAATGCCATTTATAAATGTCAGTTTTCTGCTTAAAGACAAGAAACTTCACCCAAGTTTTGTTTTACAATACATTTCAACATATAGCACAAAATGTTATAAATTGAATGCACCCTGATAAAATTCCACCATTATTCCAATCTATCCATTTCTAGCAATGGAGCTGAATGGTGCTGTTACTTCTGAGCTGACCGGAATACCACCTCCTCTTCCTATTAAAGGCAACACTGGTGATTATGGAATTCTGCCTGACAACCAAGAATCCGGCGTTCCCACCACATCACTCCCTCATCAATTCAGGGTAATTGTATGCCTAAAGTTAACTCACAAGATTTTTCTCTTTCATAATTATAGTCTTTGTATAGGAATTGAATACTTTCTGGTAAGTTTTCAGCTGGTTATTTTAAACACATTGACAGCTTTCGGCGCTCCTCCCACCTTTCCCAGTAAACTGATGCAAAATAACTGAACATTCCAAACTAACTTTACACAATAAAATAGGAGTGGGTTACCTAAGATAGGATAGGGCCCAGGGGAGTGTTGTAGAACAGAGCGATTTAGGAATACAAGTGCAACAATCCCTGAAAGTGGTGACACAGGTAGACATGGTATAAAGAAAGCATTTTACATGCTGGCATTGAGTATAGAAGTTGAGATGATATGTTACAGTTGTACTTGAGGTGATAATGTTGCACAGAGTAATGTGTTCAATTTGGTCACCTGCAACACAAAATATGCCATTAAGCTGGCAGGAGAACAGAAAAGATTGATGAGGATATTGCTAGGACTCAAGGGACTTCATTGCGAGGACAGGTTGGGCAGGATAGGACTTTAGTCCTTGAAGCATGGACTGAGAAGTGCTCTTATGGAAGTGAAACATGAGGGAGATAGGTGGTGTGAATACAAAGAATGCAAAGCCCCCCCTCTTAAGGTCCTTGGAGATGATGGTTCCCAGGAACTTAAAATACTCCACAGATGTGACTGTGGTGTTTTGATGGTGAGTGGGGTGAGGAGAGGGGGAGCTCTCCTAAAGTCTAGAATCAATTCCACTGTCTTAAGAGCATTGAGCTCTAGGTTGTTGCGACGGCACCAGGACGGCAGCTGTGACACTTCCTGTCTGTCGGCAGATTCCTTCCCATCCTGGATCAGTCCAATCAGGGTTGGGTCGTCCGCAAACTTGAGAAGTCGTTGATGTAGAGAGAGTAGAGGAGAGGAGTGAGTACGCAGCCTTGCGGTGCTCCTATGCTGAGTGTTTGTGGGTTCGAGATGTGCTTTCCCAGCCTCACATGCTGCTTCCTGTTTATCAGGAACTTTTAAATCTCTCCCTGCACGGGAGACCCGACCTTTTCTTGTCGGGTCTCCATTGTCGTTGGGGCTGCAACGAGGAGCGGCCTCCAACAGGAGAAGACCGGGGACTCTGGTGCCGACGACTCACCTCACCGTCGCGGAGCTGGCCGAGTCCAGAGCGGGTGGAGCGGTGGTGGAGCGCTGCTGCTGCTGCGGCCCGACCTCCGGAGATTCGGAGGCTGCAACTGCGGGTCTACGGACGGCGGCACCGGGAGCCCGCGGGTCCCTGGAGGGAGACCGCTTTTCAGGGCTCTCGCAACGGCGGCTTCTCCCGCACGAGTTGCGGGGTCGAAGAGCTCCTGGAGCGGGGCCTACAGCACCACCCCGCGCGACTTGGAATGGCCGCGGGACTCTGCGAGCGCACGCCGGGGGCTCTAACATCAAGACCCGGTGTGCGGCCTCGCACCACCCGGCGTGGCTTTAATGGCCGCGGGACAATCGCCATCGCCAGCCGGAGGCTTGACTTTGACATCGGGGGGGGGGGGGGGGGGGGGGGAGAGTGCAGTGGAGAGATAAGTTTTTTTGGCCTTCCATCACAGCGATGTGATGGATGTTTATGTACATTATGTTGTGTCTTGGGTCTATTTGTTTGTAATGTATGGCTGCAGAAACGGCATTTCGTTTGGACCTCAAGGGGTCCAACCTGACAATTAATTGTTGATCTTGATATCTTGGATAAGTGATGTTGTGCAGCACAGAGGGTATAGGTGATTGGGTATGAAGTGGTGATTGGAGGGGGGTGGGTGTAGAAGGGCCCAGTCTTTGCAGACTGAGGTCAGGCTGTGAGTGGGTGTGAAGTGTTGGCTGGGGTGGGAAATGGTCCAGTCTTTTCATACTGGAGCCTTGCCTTAAGTGGGTGTGAAGTGGTGAATGGGAAGGAGAGGGTGCAGGGTCCATTCTTTGTAGACTGGGGTCTGGCTGTGTTGTTTGGGGAGGGGGGGGATTTTCAAACCTGCAGTAAAACTCATTCAGGTCGTTGGTCAGCTGACGATTGTCCAAAGAGCGGGGGGCTTTCCTCTTGTAGCTGGTAATTTCTTGCAAGCCCTTCCAAACTGAAGAAGAGTCACTAGCTAAGAACTTGCTCCTCAACTTCTCAGAGTACCTTTCCTTGGTAGCTCTGATTCCTCTTCTCAGCATGTACTTGGCCTGCCTGTGGAGGTCTGAATCCCCGCTCCTGTAGGCCTCCTCTCCCTCCTCTTTAGACCGTCAGAGCTGTCCGAGTTCTGCGGTGAACCAGGGCTTGTTGTTGTTGAACCATGACCGAGTCATAGTTGGAATGCAACTGTCCTCGCAAACGCTGACATATGATGATACAGTGTCCATATACTCATCGAGACTTGGGGTTGCTTCAGTAATAGCGATCTGAGAGGCAATGTTTTCACAGAATGGTACAAAGGAACTGCTTGAGATTGGGACAGGTATAAAAGCATCATTTTAGAAGTCATTTGGACAAGTACATGAATATGAAAGATTGAGAGCAATGTGTGTCAAATGCATGCAGATGGGACCACTGTAGTTGGCCAAAGGTCCCGTTTCAGTGCTCAATTACTGTATGATTGAACGACATGAGAAAAGTAGCAAAACCATTCAGTCGATTAATCTGTAGTGTTACCACTATCCTTCCAAAATAGTATCTAACAAAAGCAGAATATCAAAGTTTGCCTGCCAATCATTAAACGTTAAGATTTTAAACATTTACGCAGAGAGTGGTAGCGGTGTGGAATGAGCTCCCAGTGGAAGTGGTGGAGGCAGGTTCATTGGTATCATTTAAAAATAAATTGGATAGGCATATGGATGAGAAGGGAATGGAGGGTTATGGTATGAGTGCAGGCAGGTGGGACTAAAGGGAAAAAAATTTGTTCGGCATGGACTTGTAGGGCCGAGATGGCCTGTTTCCGTGCTGTAATTGTTATATGGTTATATTCCTGATTTCCAATTAGCTCAAGTCTGGGACTTGAGTGAATACCAGCAATTGTATATATCCTGCTAAACCAAGAAAATGAAATAATGCAAATAAAACAAAGCAAAGATTCTGGCAAAATTGTGCCAAATCAGGTACAAGGAGGAGAATTGAAAGACTGAATTCAGAGAAGAAAGGAATAGGTATCTTAAAAACGTCACATTTTTTAAATGTATGGGAATGAAACTCTAATCATTGACTCACTGACAGAATGGCAGCTGTTAGTTTGTCTCCACAAGTAATACATAGCAGGATTAGTGCTACCAGTTTGAATGATGAGATAAAGAGCACAATGCTGCTTTTGACAATTCCATGTGCAGCATAATTCAGAAAGCATTTTTTGGATCTGTACATTTAAGTCCATCCTCTCAGGGCCTGTAGTTGTGGTAACGTTTGTATATAAATAACTCTTTACTTTCACAACAAATTCTGGTCCATTGTAAAAGAGCAATTAATGATTTAGAAATAATTATTAATAATCTGTTTTGCCGGCATTAAGTGTATGTTAGTCCATTCACCGGTCATGATTCAATTTAAGACCCTAGGTCGCTGCTGGAAATTCAACATGACACAGAAATAGTAACTCACCAAAATTATTATTTTTTTCCCCCAATAGGCTCCTCCGCCTTTGCCGAGCAAGACACCGCCGCCTCCTCCTCCAAAGACAGCTCGAAGGCAAGCATCGGTGGATTCCGGGATTGTACAGTGATGTTCTGACACTGTATCCACTACCAATTCTGGTCCATGCAGTTTCCTTCCAAAAGGCAGAGATTTCCGTCAGTTTCATTATTTTTCCTTTCCATCCATGATATGATACTAAATGATTTACCTCATTTACACATACAATGTCAGCATCTGAATAATCCTCTTTACTGCAACAAGGAGACAAAAACAGTTACTTAGCCAGCAGATTCTGCTGTAGTATAAAATATTAATTCATAAGTAGAGTGGGCTTATAAATGCTAAACTGCTTTTGTGGAGTAAATGATTGAGAAGGTTGCCAAGTGGATGAAATTCCTGCCACTTGTTTGGAGACTGATTTAAAATCACTCTTGTATTAGAAGCACATGAATATATTACTTTTCTTGCTTTCAGTTTAAATAGCTTTTTGACAGTTACTTCATTCTCAGATACTTTGCTTACTTCCAAATAAGACGGGTAAAGTGATCTTTGAATCAAATTGCAGCTTTGTTTATGGGGTGTAATCATTATGTACAGAAGTTTGTATATATATATGATGCTGAAAATTTTAAAACTTGTTCTATGGTGTCAGCTTTTATTACATTGGCTTAGTATAATTCTGCAAATGAATTACTTATACTAATTGCTTTTAGATATATTAAGGCTTACTGATTGTAAACTATTGGTTACTTTTTTGCTAAAGATCATGTTTTAGATTTATTTAATAGGGTCAAACATGGGAAATGGAATATATCAACTAACTACAGTTTTTTTTTAAATAATTTTGTCATTTCTGAAACATTTTAACATTTTCTGTAATCATGATATCCATGAATGTAGATTATTCATAACTCACAACTGATAAATAAAAACAAAAATTGTAATAGCTTGAGTGAAATATTTATTTATTAAGTAGACAATATTTATGTATTAAGCGGTAAAATAAGTATCACTGTTACTTGCAAACTAGAAAAACTTACAATTTGAAAATCCAAATATAAAATGTTTGCAGTTTTGTCATTGGGTCTGGGTACCTGCAGTTTTATCATTGTTCACTTACAAATATATTGACAAAATGATTTTTTCTCAATTCCAAAGCCAGCTTTACTGATATACTGTACACGTGTAACTGCAAATTATAAATAATATTAAAGATTAGGGAGGAATTCAAGATTACATGGATCCACTCATTCATTCCAATCCATTGGAAAAAAGCAGTTACCGCACAACTTGACCCAACTATTTCATAAAAGGCAAAGGTGAAAATTTCAAATTATTACCTCAGATGAAGTCACAAAGTGGTGGAGTATCTCAGTGGGCCAGCACCACTGGACTTTGTAAATCAGTATCTAGTTCAGTATTTCGACAAATTATTTGCTAAATTGCAGTTAGCATGTAAAAATTATATCAAATGAGACAAAAAGTATGGAATGGTGGAATGAGGCAGAAATGGAGGAAAGTTGTTTTGATTTTTACATAAATTTGGTGCTGAGACAACGAGATGTTTCAACAGATGTTCAAAATTTACAAAATTTACAAAAACAGTTATCAAGAAAATATAGTAGCAAGAAATGCTGCAGGGTTGTGAATCTTTACAACATTACTGAGCAATGTCCAAAGCAATGTTTCATAGAACTATTGATCAGTCAAACCTGCAGAATGAAAGGCAGGCAAATTTGCTAAAACATTGTGACAAAAATCACAGGAGTTAAAGATAAAAGGTAACTTCTCCAGGATTTTAGAATTATGTATGGTTAATAGTGGCAGGATAGATTGCTGAGAGTAGTGCCATGGCATCTGGAACCCGACGAAATTGAAAATGAAAAGCTGATAAAGGAAGTAACACAAAGAAGCTTCGACAATAGTGTGGAATGATCAAGGTTTTGGAATATCATGTCCAATCTGACAATACTTTGAATACAAGATATAACAAAATTGTGGAAAATGTCTTAATCCGTCTTCCTAAGCAGCCAAAGGCCATGATTCTCTGGTGAAGCAATCATATATGAAAGAGTATTGCGGTAAAAATTGTGAATCGTAAGACAATTCATCTCAGCCTCTTTGCAAATGTATAATATTCACAATGATCCCTGGATTTCTCCCTCAATGTGAAGGGTCTGCTATCTGTTAACTTCACTTGGTGCTCGTACTTGGCAGTCCTAGAAAGCCCCTGCTCCCCAGGCCTGGTCTATTATACAATGAAGTGTCCCCCAACTAACGGCTGCAGGAATTCACTTTGGCTATCCACACAGCAATCTATAGCCTAGGCTGATGATTAGGTTGCACTTGAAGAGCTACACACCCTCCCCAATAGCCTTCAAAAAGCACCCCAAGCCCTCGTTTATAATAGCAAGGATCTTCAATCACACCTCAACAGCGTGGTGCCAAAATATTATAAGCACATTTCCTGCCCAACCAGAAGCACAAACATCCTCGACCATTGCCAAAAATGCACACTGCTCCATTCCCCGACCGAACTTTGGTGAATCTGATCACCTGGCTGTGCGTTTACACATTGCTTCCAGGCAGGAACTGAAGTGGGAGAATCCGGTACAGAAAGTCGTGCAGTGCTGGTCCAAGGAAACAGATGGGATCCTTTTTGACTGCGGCTAACCTAGATGAATATGCCACTGCCGTCACAGACTTCATCAGCAAATGCGTCGAGGACTGTGTACTAAACAAAATGATACGCGTGTTTCCCAACCAGAAACCATGGATGAATGCCTCGGTTCACTCCCACGTGAAGTCAAAGATCGTGGCATTTAAGTAAAAAAAAAATCTAGAGCAGTGCAAGAAATACAGTTATCATCTTTGCAAAACCATTAAAGATGTCAAAAGGAAATTCTGCACCAAGCTGGAATTCCGAGGCAACGATACAGATACCCTTAGATTATGGAAAGACTTGCATGCTACAAATGGGCTATAAAGTGAAGGCAGGCAGTATCACTGCCAACAGTGGGTCCCTCAATGCATTCTATGCCTGCTTTGAATAGATAGTCAGTGGAGGAATGTCCCCCAGCCCAGCAGTATGAAAGAAAAAGCGGT
This sequence comes from Leucoraja erinaceus, assembly GCF_028641065.1. Classification (NCBI taxonomy): domain Eukaryota; kingdom Metazoa; phylum Chordata; class Chondrichthyes; order Rajiformes; family Rajidae; genus Leucoraja; species Leucoraja erinaceus. The sequence continues at coordinate 13,848,910 of NC_073391.1, read as the reverse complement.
CTTCCTGAGAAAAAAAATCTATGGAAAGCAAGAGGCCCGCATGGAGTCACTGGCTCCATCCTCAGTACTGTGCAGATTAGCTGGCAGAAGTATTCACAGACATATTTAACCTCTCACTGCACTATCATGAAGTCATGGTGGACATTAACTCTAGCCAGTCATGATCCACTGCAGTTTGTATACCATCACAACAGGTACACAGCAGTCACCATCTCCTTGGCCCTAAACTCATCTCTAGGACACCTAGATGACAAGGCTCTTTCATTATACGCCTATCTATCAACTATAGCTCCACCTTCAACATTGTAATACCATCAAGCAACCCAGTCTGCCACTGGATCTTTGTCTCCCTGACCACAGTCCCCAATCAGCAAGGATAGATGACAACACCCCCTCTACAATAATTCCCAACACTAGTGCCCTACAGGATGCACTCTGTCCCCTACTATATATACTTCATATACATTTACAACTGTGCAGCCAAATTCTGCTCCAATTCTATCTACAGGTTTACAGATGACACAACTGAGGCGAGCCGGGTCATGTACAAATGACAAGGTGGAGTACAGGAAGGAGATAATAACCTTAGTAACATGGTGTCAGGACAACAACCTTTTGCTCAATGGTCAGTAAGATGAGAGGGCTAGTTATCGACTTCAGGAAGTACACATGGTAGAGTACACACCCCAATCGGCTTCAGTGATGCCAAAGTGGAAGTGATTGTGTGTTTCAAGTTCCTTGGTGTTAATATTACCGGTCATGGACCAACCATATTGATGTGACAGTCAAGAAGGCAACCTAATGCCTCTGCAGCCGGTCCCATAGTTTTACTGTATCCACTGCTAACAGCCTTCTCTTGATACCGTGTGCAAGTGAAGTTAATTGGCTAAGGGCCAGTTTCTGTTGCAGTAGGGTAATCTCAAGTGGAGGTAGGTGCATCATTCTGCGAGAACTTCTAAACATGGTTGTACATAAATAAACATGCTGGGCACTTCCAATAACAAGCATGAACATGTTCTTTAAGTCATTTCCTCCTCTGATTAGATTCTTAATTATCCAACATCCATTCATGCAGTAAAAGCTTTAACTGGATCTGTTCCTTGTGGAACTGCTTAGCTTTGTCTCGGGAATGCTAATTTTGTTGAAGCTGTTCCAATTTCAGCAGGATGCAGTTTTAGTTCTGCTTGGTGCTTATCCTGCCATCTAATTTTAACACCTTTCCTATGAAATGATTTATAAATTTCCATATCGATCAACTCAGAGTAACCTGGATCACCTCTAACGACCACCAAGGCTCTGAACTTGTCCCCATTTTGTAATCACACCTCACTGTCTGCTTTTGACCTCCAGCTGTGCATTCATTTTGCCTACTCAAGTGGCTTGGCTTATTGGAGTGTTTTTCTTAAATGAAACAAAATTGAAAGTAGAAAAATCCTACAGAATTTTATTTTACTCTCCACTTAATATAGATAATTACATCCGTAGAAAATATATCAAATATTCTAGTTGGAAAGCCAATAGTCACCAATGTAATATTTAACGCTGTAAATTGGTACGAGCGTATATAAAACCTGAATAACTATTGTCAAAATTCTTGGATTTCTCATCATGAAACAGTTAGAATTTTTCTTGATTCTTTGATTGCATAGAAATGACCAATTCAATATTTTCAGAAGTTCTTGTCTAGAGCAACGAGAATCAATTTAATGATGATTATTTCAAAACTTCTATCAAATATCCAGCTGTGCAACACCATTCATTTATTAGAACATCAATAGCCCTACAACTGTCAACAGATTTAACTGCCCACAACTTACGTTCAGTTTGCTCAACATTCAGGAAATGTGAGCACATAGATACCAAAGCTAATAGGCATGTGGTAATGATCATTGCCACTGACCTTCGAAAGAAGATAGAATGACAGAAATATGCTAAATTAACAAGCTTTGGTGCAACATTATATAAACATTTCAATTCACGATCAAGTACTGCAAATTATATCTGCTCATGACTATTACAAAATGTTTCGCAAAGATATCCACAATATCAAAAGTCATCTTTGCAATAATTTAAGTTTATGACTATATAATATTCACACTTATTTATTCACATTTAACACTATCAGGTCATCCCCCCACCTTCCTTCATTCCATTCTCTCTAATCTTTCATCATTTCCCCTTAACTTTTCATTCCAAGCATTGCTTAAGATACAAATATTCTTCGATATGAAAAATAATTTCTCTGCTGTCCATGCCAAAATAGCCCATTCCATTACACTGAATACACTTAAAATATAATTACACATTATTTGCAGTTGCATATTCATATTTCTTTTTTTTTTAATTCTTCTTGCTCATGAATAATAATTTAGTACTTTCCAACATAATAAGTTTTCTTATAAAATTTAATTTTTGTCTGTTTTTCATTTCACTTTACTTTTTGCACTGTCTCCTTTATTTCAGTAATGCATAAAATGTGCCAATAATAATGCTGACAATTACAATTCCTCCATTTTATTGCAAAATACACATTCAATTTCCCATAAGGACAGATCCACAATAAGCAAGTTCGGTATTCCGACTGCGTATGCCCAGGTCACAGGTCATAGCTCTGCAATCGCTGCCGAACCACCACTGGACCATCCCCGTCTCCTCGTCCCTCCCAAGTGGGGGGACGGGGATGGTCCAGTGGCGGTTCGGCAGCAATTGTGGCGACGGAGAACCGGGATCGATCCTGGCTGCAGATGAGGGGCAGGTCTGGGTCCTTGCCACGGCACGGCTGCCAAGAGTTTTAATCGCTTGTGACCTTTGACAAATCCAATGATTCCTTGCGTTTTTCAGAATACCAAACTCGCTTATGTATATTTTATATTTTAATCGATATTTTCATTTTCTTTGCATTCAATGCCATCGGGATCCTCCAGTAAAATGCTGATTATAGCACGTGATTGTAGCATATGCAATCCTCAGACTTTGGTTGTAAAACCTAAGGAATTTCCAATAAATCCAATGCACTGAAAAAACAATTGGCCAGTAAAATCAACACTATTCTAGTGGTTCTGCACCTCAATACATTTATATGCCATTAATCCAACTTCAGATGCTGTTACCTTGCAGAACGCTTTTTATTTCTGAACATTTCAAGTGTGGATTGATGAAAATCTATACCAAGCACATAACTCAATAGTCAAAGTAACCTGCTACACTTATGGAGAAGAATTACTCCTGCCTCTGCTTTCAGGCACATGTTTATATTTTAGAAGCTGCTGCTGTTCTTTTTTTTAAAAGAAGGTTCACCGCTATTTACTTTAGAAACTCAAGTATCAAGATGAATGTTTAAAAATCAAGGCCAAAAACAGAGTACTTGAATACTTTCCGTGAGCCAGCCAGATACAATTTTAACTACTAGGCCTCTTCATCTTCCAGAGGCATCAATGGGGAAACCATGTCATTTAAAGACTACTTCAGATGCAAGGGCCAATAAGAGAGCCTCATTCAGTATAGTCTGTTGAATTTGCAAAACATTGTCAATTTGCACATCTTCATTTTACAAGGAAAACATTTTGAAGATATGAAATTAGAGCAAAAATGAACCGACTGGCTATTGGGACCGCTCTGGCATTTAATAAGAACACGATGATCTGACTGTAACCTCTGTTCTACATTCCCATCCTTCCCCCTCCTTAGGAAGTTTCTAATTCTGACTTGAAAATATTAAAAATTCTGCTTGCTCCATCCTTTGAGGAACGTTGTTCCAAAATAAAAAATCATGACACTCAGGGAGGTAACCCATTATTTTTAAAGAGTGGTGGTAAGCAGATTCTCCAATGAGATACAACATACTTTCCACATCTACCCTGTAAGGATCTGGATCTTATGCTTCTACCAAGCAGAGACATCGTTCCAACTGCAAGTGGGGGAAGAGCACCAACGGCTGAGGCTCTACCAGAAATGTAACTGATGTAATACATGCCAGGAGATGAACAAACACAGCAAACTTATCCTGTCCATTTGACTTGTCCTGATCAAGTCTTTAAATGACATGGAGAGTCCTCCACCTTAGGCGTTCTAGAGTTGCAAAGAGACTGCAAAAAAGGTCACAATTTTATGTAACAGCTGGCACCTTCGTGCCTGCAATAATGAAAGTAGCAAAAGACCCCCCAACTTCTTTATCTCAATATCTTTCCAACTGCAGTTTTGAACTGCATTTCCAACTGCATTTCTGTGCAAAATGCATTAATACCTGCAGAATATCAACTGTCAGCAACACTAACGTGATGCTTCTCCTGCCAGACTGGATCACCAAAACAAGATGACAGAATATTTATTTCATCACTAAGAGATCATACGAGGGAAAGGTTCCATCTTTTGTAAGTAGAGCCGATCTTTTATGTTTTGCACTTGCTGGTGGTTCTCTCTTCAGCGACTGATATGGATCTCCTTCTGTGACAGAGACAGCAGGCAATGCAAGGCTTAGCCAACAATCAGCAATGTAATGATTAGCGAGAAGTTTCCGTTGCATCTGCCAATGCCCATTGCCAACAAGAAGAAACACTTTGCATTGGCATTCAAAGGCATCAAGAAGCAGGAGAGGTTCCATTCATTATCAGCAACAAATAGAAAATCAAATCTAATCAATATACAGCATCCTTATAAGCCACCTGCTGTGTTGATGAACCCACTGCTGATGTGGCCTCAAGAAAGTGAGTATCATTAAAGTCTGAACCATTTGACAGATCCACAGCCGAAGCTTGACCGGTGCAGGACTGCAGAACATGAACAAGTTTAACAAAATAACTATCAGTGCTGTGCTGCTGCACCAAACCTCATTAGAGGCTGGAGCAGTGAACAAGCACAGCAGTACTCAATATATATGCTATTACTCAAAATCAGTCACCAGTGTTTGCAGTTGGGTAACCATCAGTAACGCTCCATCAGTTCTACAACCTTACAATTATATTTAACCATGTTTGCAACGCACTGAATGTGATTTTGCCAATGTATTGTAACAATTATAATAGACTTGAAATGTAAAATATTGGTGCAGCAGCTTGCATTCACATGCAAAAAGCACCCAGATTGTACATTTTCTTTAGTTCATTCAAATGGAAAAAAAGGTAGTCTGATTATAAGTAAACATGAAAGTAATTCTGAATGCTTTTTATTTAAATAAATCGTGGGCAGATTGTGATCTGAGCATTTAACACGCTGACAGATATTAACATAGAAATAAGCAGGTTATTTATTCTGCGCTATTTGAGACTGAGCGCATAGAAGTATAAAATTTAACAAACCAAAATCATATTTGAAATGAAAAAATAAAATGTTTATAGCTCATTTTCTTATTCCTCCCTTTGAAACAGTGGATATATAAACGGCAACCTAGTCACAGTGGTGCTGACTACTTCCTTCAGATGGGATCTGAATGGATATCTGGAATTTGCTCAATAACAAAGGGGAATTTTTAAAGTTTACCATTTGTGTAATTTGCCATGCAGTTAGTCAACTCTACAACAAATTGAGGGAGTACACAAAGTATCAAACTTCATGGACAAATTGTCCATTTGTGTCTGAATGCACTTGTTCTATTCATCAAACGTAATGACTGAGGAATTCAATCACAAAGCAAAACTGTTGCTCAATAGATTACGGGTGGAAAACCAATCTCAAAATGCAATTGTAGGGAGGAGAGTGAAATTCTCAAGGGCTTCCAGCTACAAGTTTTACTCTTTTTGACACACCTACACAATTTATATTGAGCATGCAGTGGTGACAACAATGTTGGTGGAACATACAACGGGTGATTCCCCTGTGATGTTAAATCACAAATATACAATTAGAATCCAGTGTGCTCCAAATGCAGGATTGTAGGTTGCCAGGAGTGAGGAGGAGGGTGGGTGGAGGGGCATATCTATGCCTGTACAATATTGTGTAATTACTTGTGTGTTTGTTTGGGATTGATCTGGAGGACAACAGGACTGAAGACTGTGGGAATCTGGGACAGCACAGCAGTCTTACTGGACATTTTGAAGAGGAATAGGGGAAGAGCTAAAGAGAACTTGCCAGAGGTGACGAAAGAAGCAAGACAGACGACCCGAGCAAAGGCATTGACCCACCAAGTCTCTTCCAGGTGTCCGGTTTCTCATTATTATTTCTCATACCTTCTTACGAGATAACGGGCAGCTTGGTGGTGCAACAGTAGAGTTGCTGCCTTACAGCGCCAGAGACCAGGGTTCGATCCTGACCACGGGTGCTGTCAGTACCGAGTTTGTACGTTCTCCCTGTGACCGCGTGGGTTCCCTCCCACGTTCCAATGACGTGCAGTTTGTAGGTTAGTTGGCTTCCGTAAATTGTCCCTAGTGTGCAAGATAGAAGGAGCGTAGGGGTAATCGCTGGTCGACGAGGATTCAGTGGGCCGAAGGGCCTGTTTCCATGCTTTATCCCCAAGCTATAGTAAAATAAACGGCGACCAGAAATAACCAGCTCAGAGCATTCCTATCAGTCCCATCCTCATACGTGTTTCTCTGCAGCTTATTCTCTCTCGCATGCCCATCAATTCTCCCAACTCTTCTGCCACTTATCTCCACCCAGGATAACTTTACATTTATTTGCACATCCTTGGGATGTTGGAAAGAAACCTGTGCACCTGGGTGAAATGCAGGCAGTCACCGAGAAAACGCAAACTCCTCACAGACAGCACTTGAGACCAGTATCAAATCCTGGCCCTACAAAGCAGCATTTTGTGTTGCACTGCTGGCTACCCTTACACCAACCAACTACCTTTTACAAAGCAATACATTCAAATATAAAAGGTTTTCCATGGCAGTGGTGAGAGTGGGAGATGTCTGCCAACTTCTGAAGGCAGAGCTCCTGCTATGAGGTGGTGCAAGGTACAAGTAACAGCTTATGATCAATAATTTCAGGGAGTAGGTGGTGCAGTGCGTGAACATTATCCTTTGTCTGTGGGGAGCAAAGTTCCCAGCTGGATAATAGATCTCTTTCTGGCAATTATTAGAGCAGCTTTTAAAAAAATAATTTGCACATTCCCAGTTCTCCTGCTGCAATCACACTAAACTAAATTGCTTCCACACTTGAAAGTAATTGGCACAGATCTCAGAAATATCAGCTTTCAGAAAAGATGATGTGAAAAATGAAAATGCCATTGATGGCTCCACCTATGCAAGTGGAAGTTACTGTCACTTTAACCTTTTTGCACCTGGACCATCCCAGGATGTGGCTGGTGATTTATGCCACAGTTCACAGTTTGATGTTTACCCCAGTCTGCAGGATGTCATTGTTGCCCTGCGTGCCAGGGAACTGCTACTTCTGCTTAAAGAGTGAACAACAGCTTTCAGGACAGCAGAATTGCCAAAGATTCAGGAAAAGGTGGTGCTCCAGGCTCAGAGCTTGCAACTAATTACATGGAGTGTCATTCCCTGAAAGTATGCATTTTGTCCAAGTCCCAATTATAAATCGTTATGCTCAACTCCTTCAGGACTTCAAGACCTATCCTAAGGCAGTCTGCCGTGCCTACCCATTTTCAGTTGTTGTGTTGGATTTGCAAGGAGAGCAATGTAGCTCCTATCCTTGCTGATTGACGCCAGTCTGTTCTCCTGGCCCTTATGAACCATGAACCACACAAAAAGCTCCGTGGAGAATGACATGCTACTGTTTGCATTGTTTAAGAGTTTGCAGCAGTAACACCAGAATGGGTCACGTAGTTCTGATAACAACACGTTTTACATCAGGGCTCCTGAGATGACTGCCGTCTTCCTTATACAGTGCCCTCCATAATGTTTGGGACAAAGACCCATCATCTATTTATTTGCCTCTGTACTCCACAATTTGAGATTCGTAATAGAAAAAAATCACATGGTTAAAGTGCACCTTGACAGATTTTAACAAAGGCCATTTCTATACATTTTCGTTTCACCATGTAGAAATTACAGCAGTGTTTATGCATAGTCCCCCCATTTCAGGGAACCATAATGTTTGGAACACAGCAATGTCATGTAAATTAAAGTAGTCATGTTTAGTATTTTGTTGCATATCCTTTGCATGCAATGACTGCTTGAAGTCTGCGATTCATTGACATCACCAGTTGCCGGGTGTCTTCTCTGGTGATGCTCTGCCAGGCCTGTATTGCAGCCATCTTTAGCTTATGCTTGTTTTGGGGGGGCTAGTCCCTTTCAGCTTTCTCTTCAGCATTTAAAAGGCATGCTCAATTGGGTTCAGATCGGGTGATTGATTTGGCCACTCAAGAATTGAGCATTTTTTAGCTTTGTAAAACTCCTTTGTTGCTTTAGCAGTATGTTTGGGATCATTATCTTGCTGTAGAATAAACCGCCAGCCAATGTTTTGAGGCATTTGTTTGAACTTGAGCAGATAGGATGTGTCTATACACTTCAGAATTCATTATGCTACTACCATCAGCAGTTGTATCATCAATGAAGTTAAGTGAGCCAGTACCTTCAGCAACCATACATGCCCAGGCCATAACACCCCCACCACCGTGTTTCACAGATGAAGCGGTACACTTTGGGTCGTGGGCAGTTCCTTCTCTCCTCCATACTGTGCTCTTGCCATCACTCTCATGTACGTTAATCTTCGTCTCATCTGTCCACAATATCTTTTTCCAGAACTGTGGTTGCTCTTTTAAGTACTTTTTGGCAAACTGTAACCTGGCCATCCTATTTTTGCGACTAACCAGTGATTTGCATCTTGCAGTGTAGTCTCCGTATTTCTGTTCATGAAGTCTTCTGCGGACAGTGGTCATTGACAAAGCCACACCTGAAGAGTTTGATGGGAATTTGTTTAGAAGTATGGATGGGTTGGACAAACTTGGGTTGTTATTTTCTGCAGCTTTGGAGGCTGAGAGGAAAGCTAGTAGAGATATACTAAATTATAAAAGTCATTTACAGGGTAATCAGAACTTATTTCCCCCTCACAGTGGAAATGTGAGAGGGGCAAAGTTTAAAGGAGATGTGCATGGCAACATTTTGTTTTACACAGAGAGTAGTGGGCGCCTGCACTGTGCTGCCAGTGGTGGTGCTGGAGGTAGATGATAAGGGCATTTAAGATGTGTTTACATAGGCACATGGATATACAGGGAATGGAGGAATATGGATGACATGCAGGCAGAGGAAATTAGAATAATTACATCATATTCTGCATGCTGATCTCTCTCTTTCTCCCCCCCCCCCACCATGATGACCTTATCTACTTAATATTTCCATAATTCTGTTTTTATACCAGTTTTCCAGTTGCAATGTTTTGCATATCAGTTCCAACATGTTTTTCAATTTCATTTTCCTGTTTCCTTTCATCCCCTATTTATATCCCCTCCAGCCATCTGCCATTAACAAGCTTTCATTACCTTCCCTGCCAGCACCAACATCATTAGTGTTATACCAATATACATTTATCTTTTCCACCCCTTCCTTTCTGATGCGAGGTCATCAACCTGAAGATTTAACGTTACTTTCTTCCATAATGAGAGCAGAGGCCTTTAGTTTAGTTGAGAGACACAGCGTGGAAATAGGCCCTTCGGCCCACCGAGTCCGCATCGACCAGCCATTCCTGCATATTAACTCTATCCTACACACTCTAGGGACAATTTACCAAACCAATTAACCTACAAACCTGCTTGTCTTTGTGGTGTTGGAGGAAGCCGAAGATATCGGATAAAACCCACGCTGTCATAGGGAGAACGTACAAACTCCGTACAGACAGCACCCGTAATCGGGATGGAATCCGGGTCTCTGCCGCCCAAATTTTTTTAGCACAAATGCTGTCCCCCACTCCCACAGATTTTGTAGTCAAATATCCCGCATTGGGGGGCATGGCACCCGTCAGCACACCCGAAGGGCAAAGAGATAGACTGGTCCTGGGAGAACTGCCTTTGTGATCACGGTCTCTCCCCTGCCAGGTTAAGGAACCAGTATGTGTAGGAAGTGAACTGCAAGTGCTGGTTAGCGGGAGGTAAACCGAACTCTGCATAGACACAAAAGTCCGCTCCCGGAGTAACTCAGCAGGACAGGCACACATCTCTGGAGAGAAGGAATGGGTGTGACACCTTTTCAATATGGGTCGTCTTTTTATTTTGGGACAAAGACTGTCTCACATCAGTCATTTTATCTTGGAGGAACTTTCAGGAGGAGGCTCTCGAGGAAACGCCACCCGTTCCTCTGGATGCTGCCTGTCCCGCTCTCCAAGCAACTTTACAGCCCCGTGGTTCCCCCGAGAACACTGTATTTGGACACAACCGCAGACTATGGGATAAAAGGCAGCAAGTTAGTTTGTACTGTACTACACCAGTGTCTGTCTACGGCCAACTGCATACCTGCAATGGGCATTAGTTATTAAAGAGAGAGAGATAACGGTTGAAATATGTAGGATTCGGAGTTGTCTTGTGGATGTAGTGGGGATTATTCCTTTTGGATTCCTAGAGCTAGGAATCAGTATTTAAAAGCAAGAGGTTAACCATTTAAGTCAGACATGAAGCAAAGATATATAGATTCTTGCCATACCAAGAATGAGGAATTATCAGGGGAAGGTGGGAATGCAGAACTGGCCTTACAATGATATTTTTGTCAACATCTTTGTGCATTTGCAGTGTATTTTACTGTCAAAGTTGGTGAGGTTGCTATTAACAAGGCACATGGCCACGTGATTAATTTATCAGAATTATGCAACAATATTTCAGTTCAATTTAAAGAATCAACAACAATAATAAAAGGCAAAGTCAATTAGATTACTTTATACCCGTAACACAATTGAAAGACTCCAAAACACTGCACTGGTGACGTGAGTGCTGAAACTATGACTTAAAGAAAGTGCAGCAAAATCAAGTCATGGGTGACCAGCGTGTTACATGGAGATTACATTCCCTGAAAAAAGTCCACATTGAGATTTACCATCATGCAAAACCACATCAACTGAACAAAGAAACTGATTACTTTATTTTACCACATGAATTCTGAGAGAGTTAATTTTATTCCGTAGTTCAAATTTTTATGTTGCGATTTGTGAATTTTGTAAGGACAAATATGCATTACCTGAATACCCATAACACAAGCTTTGCTCGTATTGAAACAGCAGCATGGCTCAAGGTAAGAAGGCGGGAATGATTGGAGATGGACTCAAAGTGCTGGAGCAACTCAACGGGTCAGGCAGCATTTCTCGAGTACATGGATAGGTGTCATTTGACCTATCTTCTTCATATTGTTTGTAGTGGGGGCGGAGAAAACTGAGAGAGAGAGAGGAGTGGCAAGAAAAAGACTGGCAAGTAATAGATTGATACGGATGGGATATTTGATAGACAAAGGCCAGAAATGAAAAAAAAACAGAATGCACGAAATAAAAGGAGTGAAGAGTTGAGAATTGTAAAGCTGGAGGAATTAATGTGGGGGAAATAGGTGCAAGTCCAGGTGGGGTAAGATTGGGGGAGGGATGGGGGTGGGGGAAGGAGGGTCCCAATTGCGTTACAATTCACAACTCAATGCTTTTGTCTCACATGTGTCTTTTCATCTCTGGCCTTTATCCAGCATTTCCATGTCCCCTCCACCTGCATCAACTCATTACCTGCAAGGCTTTGTCCTGCCCCTCTCTTCTGACCTTTTTGCCTCTCACCCCGCAAAATCAGTCTGAAGAAAGGTCTCAACCCGAAACATTACCTATTCATGTTCTCCAGAGATGCTGCCTGGCCCGTTGAGTTACCTCAGCACTCTGTGACTTTTTTTTTTCTAAACCAGCATTTGCAGTTCCATCTATCTCTCCAATTCAAAATGTGTTACCAGGAGAAACTTAGTACACAGGACAAAATGCAACGGCCATCTGGCACTGGCTAGGCCTTTCAGAATGACTGGCTAGGCCTTTCAAAGCCAATAGCCTTATAGAAGTTACAAAGAAAATTGCCAAGGAACAAAATGCAATGATCTGCAAGCAAATAAATAAATAAATTTGATGCAAACTCAAATACTTAGACAATGTTCGCTAATTTATTGTCACAATGAATACCTGTGTGGCTGACGTTCTATTTGATGAGGTGTTCAAAATTAAAGTCAGATCAGCAGCAAGTAAAATATTTCAAGGCTTCAATTTTTGTACATGTAATTAGATACATGAGGATACAATCAGTGATTGCATTGGGAACTTGAGATTTAAAGACATTGTGGAATCAGATAATGACCACAGCAGAGGAGGAAACCTGCAAGTGCATCCTGATTTCAAGAGGTTCTTGGACCGAATGTTGAGGGTTAGATTAGCATGCAGATTGTAACTGATGTACGAACAGAGAGTTCTTCGATGCTTCAGATCTTATTGCTGAAAAGGCAAGAATGTTGCTACTGCAGTGGAAATGGCAGTGAATCATGCGATTAATACATTTTCTTCAGGTGAAGATGGATGCTGAAAATGCTAATTCCTGCAAAGTGGACGCCAAGCCACACATTCACAGACAATAACCCTCTCCTGTGCTGTACTCTGGCTCATTTGTTATGTTAGAGTGCCCCCATTGCAAAAAGAGAGAGTTCTCTGATCACAATCCCATTGACCATGTGGAACTCTCCCCTCCAAATGTATCTCTGCAGGGTCTCAGAACCTTGCTGTGTACATTGGACATCCTCCTTGTTTTGCATTCAGAAAGTAATCAGACCCTTTCACTTCTTCCACATTTTGTTACGTTACAGCCTTATTTTAATATGGATTACATTTTTTTTTAATCATCAAGCTACACACAATAGCCCAGAATGAAGATCAAAAGCAGGCGTTTAGAAATTTTTGCAAAGTAATTAAAAATAACTGAAATATCACATTTACATAAATATTCAGACCCTTTGCTATGACACTAAAAATTGAGCTTAGGTTCATCCTGTTTCCATTGATTATCCTTATGATGGTTCTACAACCTGATTGGAGTCCACCAGTGGTAAATTAAATTGACTGGGCATGATTTGGAAAGGCACACACCTGTCTATATAAGGTCCCACAGTTGACAGTACATCAGAGCAAAAATCAAGACAAAGGAATTGTCTGCAGACCTCCGAGACAGGATTGTGTTGAGACACAGATCTGGGGAAGGGTATAAAACAATTTCTGCAGCATTGCAGGTCCCAAAGAGCACAGTGGCCTCCGTCATTCATCAATGGAAGAACTTTGGAACCACCAGGTCTCTTCATAGAGCTGGCCGCCCGGCCAAACTGAGCAATCGGGGGAGAAGGGCCTTGGTCAGGGAGGTGACCAAGAACCATATGGTCACTCGGACAGTGCTCCAGAGTTCCTCTGTGAAGATGGAAGAAACTTCCAGATGGACAACTATATCTGTGGCACTCCACCAATCAAGCCTTTATGGTAGAGTGGCCGGATGGAAGCCACTCCCCAGTAAAAGGCACATGACAGCCCGCTTGGAGTTTGCCAAAAGGGTTGCTTTCTCTGGTGCTCTGGTCTGATGAAACCAAGATTGAACTCTTTGGCCTGAATGCCAAGCGTCACATCTGGAAGAAACCAGGCATCGTTCATCACCTGGCCAATACCATACCTACGGTGAAGCATGGTGGTGGCAGCATCATGCTGTGTGGATGTTTTTCAGCCGCAGGAACTGGGAGACTAGTCAGGATCGAGGGGAAAGATGAACGGAGCAAAGTACAGAGAGATATTTGATGAAAACCTGCTCCAGAGCGTTCTGGACCTCAGACTGGGGCGGAGGTTCACCTTCCAAACAGGACAACGACCCTAAGCACACAGCCAAGACAATGCAGGAGTGGCTTCATGACAATTCTGTGAATGTCCTTGAATGGCCCAGCCAGAGCCCGAACTTGAACACGATCGAACATCTCTGGAGGGACCTGAAAATAGCTGTGCATCGACGATCCCCATCCAACCTGACAGAGCTTGAGAGGATCTGCAGAGAAGAATGGGAGCAATTACCCAAATACAGGTGTGCCAAGCTTGTAGCATCACACCCAAGAAGACTTGAGGCTGTAATCGCTGCCAAAGGTGCCTCAACAAAGTACTGAGTTAAGGGTCTGAATACTTATGTAAATGTGATATTTCAGTTATTTTTTTGTAATTACTTTGCAAAAATTTCCAAATACCTGTTTTCGCTTTTTTAAAAAAAATGGGGTATTGTGTGTTGATTGACGATAAAAAAAGAACAAATTTAATCCATTTTAGAAAAAGGTTGTAACGTAACAAAATGTGGGAAAAGTGAAGGGGTCTGAATACTTTCTGAATGCACGGCGTCTATAAAGTAGCACCTAAAGACCTTGGAGCTAATCTTTTCCATATTATTTGATTCTTCAATGTTTCCTGGGTCAGATTCACTTCCCGCACCAGCCTCGATGTACCTCCCTTTTAAGATCTTCAGGCCAGCAATAAGTAGCATTGATGAGCTTTAACTGGAGCATACAAACATTGAAACTAGGTGCAGGAGTAGGCCATTCAGTCCTTTGAGCCAGCGCCGCCATTCAATATGATCATGGCTGGTCATCCAAAATCAGTACCCCATTTCTGCTTTCTCCCCATATCCATTGATTCTGTTAGCCCCAAGAGCTAAATCTAACTCTCTCTTGAAAACATCCAGTGAATTGGCCTCCACTGCCTCTGTGGCAGAGAATTCCACAGACTCACAACTCTCTGTGTGAAAAAGTATTTCCTCATCTCCATTCTAAATGACTTAACCCGTATTCTTAAACTGTGGCCCATGGTTCTGGACTCCTCCAACATCTGGAACATGTTTCCTGCCTCTAGCGTGTCCAAACCCTTAATAATCTTATACGTTTCAATAAGATCCCTCTAAATTCCAGCGTGTACAAGCCCAGCCACTCCATCTGTCAACAGCCTTTCACTCCCGATATTGACCCCTGGTGATCAATACAATACACAGAGTGGATACTCTCAGCAGACATTACATGCTGGCATCCAATGGGTGCAGGCTAATCACGTCTCACAATCCCCACACCCTTTCTCAGAGGTTATCGAATTTGGTTCCAAACTCAGGCCATTTAATATGTTGCTGGAAACAAACCAAATGAGTTCTATGCCACCTTCTCCTCCTGGCCTTTTCAATTATCAAATGTGCTTTTCTTGCATATAGGTTGGCTATCCGAAATTGGAATTGTGCCAATTAGCCTTTCAAGTGGAACCTACAAAAACATGGTATTTTGGCACTGACATCTTAAAATGACAAGTAATACAATATGGATTGCAGAAAGCTCCAAAATCTTACAGAAGATTATGTAATGCTTGCAGATTTGTGAGAGATATTTTTCTGAGGCACCAAGTGGATTGGCCAGGGCAAGACTGGATTTTAGATATGTCCCGCATGGCCGAATAATCTGGGTTAGAATACATAGGATCCAAGGTGAGATAGCAGATTGGATACAAAATTAGCTTGCAGTAGGTGGGTTGCTTTTCAGATTGGAACCACGTAACCAGTATCGTGCTACGGCATGGGTGGAAATTGCTTTTAAAACATGGGGGGGGGGACACAAAGAGAGAGGGCGTAGAGGGGAGAGAGAGAGATGGCAGAGAGGGGCGATCGCACGTTATAACGCGCCATCGACCCATTCTGACAGCTGCCGCCACCGAACACAGCCCCTCCGCCGCCGACTCATTTCGGCCGTTGCCAAACAATCCCGCCCCCCCCAACATTGCACCCTTCTACATGGCAGCCCAGAAGACGGCTCGGCTCAGACATTTCGAGGGACCTACCCGGTAACAACACTAAGAGCAGCTCCGGGCCGCCATGCTCCCCAACTCGAATTGACTCGACGCCTAACTGACACGCGCTCCGTCCTGCGCTGAGCTTCCCACGGGCCGGATAAAATCTCGTTGCGGGCTGGGTGTGGCCCATAGGCCATAGTTTGGAGACCCCTGATGCACGCGCATGTATGTACGTTAGCATGATACGGTAATTACAGTTAGCACTGGCTTAATTGGGAAGAGAGTAGCGTTAGCTTCCTTCCGTGGTGGGTGGGAGCACTAAAGGGGCCATAGAACAGGCTTAAGTTATGTTTCGACATTATGGGGGGGGGGGGGGGGGGAAAATATGGGGTGAGGGGGGGGGGGGGGGAATGTAGGGGGATTGGTATTGCCCATAGGTGGTACAATACTGGTACTGGTACATGCATGTTTCCCCATAGCCACAATACTGGAAAGCAATCCCTTCTACTGCAGGCTAATTTTGTATCCAATTCGCCATCTCGCCTTGGTTACCACAGACTCTGGTTCAACTGTAAAAGCAAGCGAGGGACTGGCTGATAAAATTTAACTTGGGCGAGTCTGAAGAAGTGATGCATTTTGGGAAGTTAAAACAGGCCAAGACAATATACAGTGAATGTCAGGCCCTGGGAATTGTTATTGAACAGTGAGACTTTGTGACGGTACGTTCAAGGAACGGTGATGAAGGCATGCTCATCTTCACTGGCTGAAGTATTAGGCGTAGGAGTAGGGACATAATGCTATGTTTGTACAAGTCATTGGATAGACCGCACTTGGAATATTGTGTGCAATAGAAAAAATTGGTGGAAAAAATTTGATCAAGCCAAAAAAGGCGTAGAAAAGATTCACAGGAAAGTATCCTGAGCTACATGGAGATATTGGATAGGTTGTCACTGCCCTGCAGTGAAGAAGGCTGAAGCCTCCATATAGACGTTTCTAACATGATTAAAGGCATAGATAGGGTAGATAGTCACAGTATTTTTCCCAGGGTAGGGAAGTCTAAAACTGGAGGGCACATATTCATGGTGAGAGGAGGAAAGGGGTTCTCAAGGGGAAGTCACTCATAAAGATAGTGCTGGGTATATGGAACGAGCTATCAGAGAAGGTGGTAGAGACAAGTGCAAGAACATGATAGCTAATGTTTAGAGGGATATGGGCCAACGGCCAACAGGCAAATGGAAATAGGGTAGATGGGCACCATAGTCAACATGGATGGGTTGGGCTGAAGGGCCTGTTTCCATGCTGTGTAACCCCATGAATTTACACAATGCGCGGTATCAGAAATTATTTTTTTTAATTCCAAACTACAAATAAGTAGAGACTTTTGAGAAAGGTAAATCCAATTTACTGAGCAGATACTAACCCTCAGCAACTTTATTGGTTTAAAATAGAAATGTAATTATTTAATGGAAAATGTGTGAAAAAGCAAGAACTTTGTTTTAGTGCTGTTCATGACCTCAGGAAACTCAAACTCTTCATATTTAATTGAATCTGAAAAGTTATATGGTGTAGACTGTAAGGAAATCAATTTCTACAGAGAAACATTTTACAAACGGTGCATTGGTAATTACCAAATATTGACTCAAAATTTTATATAATTTGTTTAAGCATCACCAGACTAAACTGTGGTATAAAAATGATCAGTAAACATGATTGGGAATTTACAAGGAAAAATGAGAATTTATATAATGCATTTCCTTGCATGTATTGCACACGGAAGCACACTGAGCTCGAAGGGATGAAATAACTCCTTGTCCACAACACAACTGAAACCTCGCTGTGAAGTAGGCAATTGCCACACAGAGGAAAACATGAGGCTGAAATGCAGGAAGAAGCCCTGCGTGTGTGCTGTTTAAAGAGATCATCAATTTCTTGCATGTTTGTTGGGAATTAATTCATCAGAGTTCATTGGGAATGGTCAACAGAAGCATCAAACATTTATCCTTACTTTTGAGGTGACAGGAGAGAGGCAAGGTTACCTAAAATTGGACAATTCAACCAGTCTGTAAGGTACCCAAGTTGAATGCGAGGTGCCATTCTTCTAGTTTGCTTGTGGACTCACTCAGGCAATTGAGATGGCCCAGAACAGAAAGGTCAATATGGGCATCTACAGTTCCTTCTTACATGCAAGGTCCAGCAGACCTTGGCAGACCAAACACAAATGTTCAGTGAAACAGTCTTCCAGACCTGTTGGATCTCGCAGTTGCTAACTATTTTAACTCCCCTTCCCATTCCCCTGCCATCTATCTACACAGATGATGATTTATGGTAGTCAGCAAGCCCTTGGTAGTGTCACATCTTCCCAGTGTCACTTCATATTAGTTGCATGAATTTCTGGGACACCGGATTGTCTTTCCCACTATCCAGCCCTTGAACAGGACAACCATAACTACTCCAATTAGATGGGATGCCAGTTTCCTTTTCAGTACTTCTCAAGATGCACAATGGATTGCACCAGTCTGGTCTGGTGTGTGTCTCCTGAAATGACTTGCACGTCCACCTACGTCAATAGAGAGAACTACACAGTTGGCACCACCCAATTACTAAAGTCCTTGTATAACCCACGTACATGCAAATCAGGTGCTAATAATTGTAGTACAAACTGTCACTGGTGCCCGGGACTGCAACATAATGCCACATGTTTTTAAAGGGCAATTGAATTTTTAACCATTTTGTTTTCATAACATTGATAGAGATTTTAACAAAATCGCGCCTCAACATCTTTTATGACACACTGAAAGCAACACAAGACTGTGTGAAACCTCTGGAAAGGGAACAGTGCCACACTCACTCAATAATTTAGTTAATTTACTAGACTTCTTCCACAAATCAAATGCTTGATGAAACAAAGTTAATCTGTTCTCAAACTAGTTTCCTGTGAAAATAGATTTGCAACAGCGAACATTTAGCATGCAAGTCTTTTATCAGTTGTTCAATCAAATTAGATTAAGAAACTTACAAGAAAGTTAACTTATGCATTCAACTGTTTTATATTTGCAAAAATTGTATTAATCAGGAACCTTGCGTCTGGCAAAGTGCCTAGCCCTTAACACTAGCAAGATGAAAGCATCTGAAGAAGGGTTTCGGCCCGAAACGTTGCCTATTTCCTTCGCTCCATAGATGCTGCTGCACCCGCCGAGTTTCTCCAGCATTTTTGTGTACCTAAGATGAAAGCATTGGTAGTTGACCACAGGAAACATGGAGGGGCGGGAGAACATCGTGAAAACCATCCTGTCCTCATTAATGAAACTACTGTAGAGATTGTCGATAGTTTCAAGTTCCTTAGCATCCCCACCACCTCGACCAGTGTAGTGATAAAGAAAGTGCATCCGTGTACCGAGTTTCTTTACATCTGAGACATTTCGACATGTCTACAAGGGTTCTCCTCAAACCTATGCACATCTGTTACAGTATTTGGATGGGATGCATCTCCGCCTAGCATGGCTCTGCTCCCGACTGCCTGAACCCGAGAGTGGTGAGCACAGCCACGTTCAAACATTCATCACTTCCTCCATCTTCACGGTGTGTTGTATCATAGCTGGAAGCATTCTGACGATGCCCGCCACCCTGGCCATTCCCTTTTCTCCCTTCTACCACAAGATACAGGAGCCTGAAATCGTCGACATCCAGAATTAATACTGTAGCTTCTTCTCTACTGCGAATTGGTTGAGGACGAGGACGAGAACACATTGTCTACTTGGGTTTCAGCATGTCCTTTGATAAGCTTCGCATAGTGGACTGCTCTGGAAGGTTGGATTGCATGGCTTCTAGGGAGCGCCAGCTAACTAGATACAGAATTACTTCATGAAAGAAAGCAGAGGGTGGAAGTGCAAGGGTGCATTTCAGACTACAGGTATGTGGAGAGTGGTGTGTCTCAATGATCTGTGCTGGGCCCATTGTTGTTGTGGTTTTATATCACCAATTTAGGTGAGAATATACAAGCCACAATTAATAACTTTGCAGATGACACTAAAATAGATGGTTTTCAAAAATTACAGCAGGCTCTTGCTCAGGTCAGTGAACTGAGGAATAGCTAATGGAGTTTAACGCAGATAACTGTGAGGTGTTTCATTGGGGAACTCAAACCAGGGCAGGACCTTCACAGTGAATGGGAATGTCATGGGGGGTGTTGTGGAGCAGAGGGACCAAGGAATACAGGTATATAGTTCCCAGAAAATGGTGGCACAGGTGGATAGGGTGGTTAAAAAAAAGGCTTTTGGTATGTTGGTCTTCATCAATCAATAGACAATAGGTGCAGGAGTAGGCCATTCGGCCCTTCGAGCCAGCATCGCCATTCAATGTGATCATGGCTCATCATCCACAATCTGTACCCCGTTCCTGCCTTCTCCCCATATCTAAGAGCCTTATCTAGCTCTCTTGAAAGTATCCAGAGAACCGGCTTCCATGGAATCACAACTCTCCGTGTGAAAAAATGTTTCCTCATCTCCGTTGTAAATGGCTTACCACTTATTCTTAAACTGTGGCCCCTGGTTCTGGACTTCCCCAACATCGGGAACATGTTTCCTGCCTCTAGCATGTCCAAACCCTTAATGATCTCATATAAGATCCCTCTCACCCTTCTAAATTCCAGAGTATACAAGCCCAGCCGCTCCATTCTCTCAGCATATGATAGTTCCGCCATCCCGGGAATTAACCTTGTAAATCTACGCTGCACTCCCTCAATAGCAAGAATGTCCCTCAAATTTGGAGACCAAAACTGCACACAATACTCCAGGTGTGGTCTGAATAGGGCCCTGTCCAACTGCAGAAGGACCCCTTTGCTCCTACACTCAACTCCTCTTGTTATTCACTTTCTTCACTGCCTGCTGTACCTGCATGCTTAATTTCATTGACTGATGAACAAGGACCCCCGGATCCCGTTGTACATCCCCTTTTCCCAACTTGACACCATTTCGATGATAATCTTCCTTCCTGGTTTTGCTACCAAAAAGTGGATAACCTCACATTTATCCACATTAAACTGTATCTGCCATGCATGTGCCCACTCATCCAACATGTCCAAGTCACCCTGCATTCTCATAGCATCCTCCTCCCAGTTTACACTGCCACCCAGCTTTGTGTCATCTGCAAATTTACTAATGTTACGTAATCCCTTACGACAGATGGCACAATGGGCTAAGTGTTCGGCTGGCGACCGGAAGGTAGCCGGTTCGAATCCCGCTTGGAGTGCATACTGTCGTTGTGTCCTTGGGGCAAGACACTTCACCCACCTTTGCCTGTGTGTAATGTAATGTAATTATGTGAAGCACTTTGGGGTCAATGCAAGTTGACTGAAAATGTGCTATATAAATAAGATTATTATTATATTATTATTATTATTAATATATATTGCAAATAGCTGCGGTCCCAGCACCGAGCCTTGTGGTACCCCACTAGTCGCTGCCTGCCATTCTGAAAGGGACCCATTAATCCCTACTCTTTGTTTCCTATCTGCCAACCAGTTTTCTATCCATGTCAGCATTCTACCCCCAATACCATGTGCCCTAACTTTGCCCACTAATCTCCTATGTGGGGGCTTATCAAATATTAACAAGAGCTAGACCAAATGCTGGAGTAACTCAGCGGTTCAGACATCATCTTCAAACAGCAATTTGTTTTCATTGTAAGTATAAACTAGCATATGCAGTTCCTTTTTATTTCATATTGACGATAGAAGTTGGGATGTTTGGGACAAATAATGTTTGGGACAAAGACCCATCATTTATTTATTTGCCTCTGTACTCCACAATTTGAGATGTGTAATATAAAAAATAAAAAAAATAAAAATCACATGTGGTTCAAGTGCACTTTGTCAGATTTTATTAAAGGGTATTTCTATACATTTTGGTTTCACCATGTAGGCATTACAGCGGTGTTTGAACTTACAGCGGGTGTTAAACTTGGACAGGTACGTGGATAAGAATGGCTTAGAAGGTTTTAAACCAAATGTGGGCAAATGGGACTAGCTTAGATGGAGCATCTGGTCAGCGTGAAGGGCCTGTTTCTGTGCTTTGTGACGGAGTTCTTAACCAATCATCTCTTGTATCCCCCCCCCCCCCCCCCCCCTCCCCTCCCTCTCCCTCCCGGAGATGCAGCCATGTAATCTTACTCTCAACTCTACCACATTTATTTATTCCACACTGTGCTTTAGTAGTTGCACTACTTCAGAATGTACCATAACTTCTGCACCAATCTGCAGTTTAGCATTCATTGTTGCTTAGTTTAGAGATTCAGTGCGGAAACAGGCCCTGTGGCCCACCCAGGTCGCACACTGACCAGCAATCCCCGCATATTAACACTATCCTACACACACTAGGGACAATCTTTTACATTTACCAAGCCAATTTACCGCCTTACCTGTACGTCTTTGGAGTGTGAGAGGAAACTGAAGATCTCGGAGAAAACCCAAGCGGTCACGGGGAGAACGTACAAACTCCCTATAGACAGAACCCATAGTCGGGATTGAACCCAGGTCTCCGGCACTGAAAGCACTGCAAGGCTGCAACTCCACTGCTGTGCCACAGTGCCGCCATTAAATCTATCTGTATCTATCATTATCTTGTATACTCTGAGCTTCATGCAAACAAGGAATTTCAATGCCCCTTGCTGTATATGGCAATAAGCTCCATTTAGTTTCTTTTGAAACAGGAATGTTTTCCTTGTTCCAAGGCAGAGGCAAAATGCACAAGAAATGTACCTAGTTCTGTTCTATTGGCACTATTTTTGGATAAAGTCAGATAAACAGCTCTTTCCCACAAATCTCAGTGCAACGCCAGGTGTCCGCCAATGAACAGAGTCATGATTCTGGTGGTTGGACAAGAGGATAAGTGTAATCCCACTGATCACTTGCTAATTATTGGCTGAATTTGCCTTTGGCAGCAGCTGGTAAGGTGCTGCTGAGTAATTGAAGACATGCTTGAAGCTTAAATAGGATGATCGAGACTTCCAAACAGCTCCAAATTTCCAGTCAAGAGGGTAGTGAATCACTGGAATTCTTTGTCCCGAGGATGGTGAAGCCAGATCATTCAATATATTTTAGGCAAGATAGATAAATATTTGAAAGGAACCAAGGGTCATGGGGAACCAACACAGAAGAGGAGTCGAGGCCAGCACGTGTCAGCCATGATCATATTAAGTGAGAGGAGAGTCTTGAGGGACCAGCGTTCCTTCTTCTGCTCCTTGTTTCTTATGATCTTGAAAGCTGCAAGACCATTTTTTGATCAATGAGATACTTCTACACACAAATGTCACGGGCCCTGCTAAATAAATGCTAATACTGTGTTTCAAGGAATGCTTAAGCTACTTGGTTGTCTGAAGAAATCCACTGCCTGCATCAGTGGAGAATTTCCCTTTGCTGTTGCTTACCTCAAACAGGTTGGGTTTTCCCAGAGGACATTCAGGGATCTCAATAAATTATATTTAATCAGCAACTTCTGCTTGCACGAGGACGGCTCAAAGTATTGATGTGAAGTCTGTAAGCATACCATCAATTGAAGCACTAGTAATGAATATTCAGTTTGAATAAAACCATTTGGTCCTTTCTCCAATCAATTAGTGGCATATGCTAAATATCTTGCATGTCCTGGTGCTCAGCATTTGCCACTCTCAAGGGTTGTAGTCGGCGTCCTATTCAACAGATGCTCAAAATAATTGATTAGTAATGAGAGATCATGTAACTGTGACTGCGCCTCCCTATTGAAATCTGCACTCATCCCTTTGAAGCACAGTATCCCTGAGAGACAGCCAACACTTCATAACTCAGAATCAGTAAATAGCATCATGATAACAGAAGTGGCATTCAGTGGAGATTACCGTTACTGAAACGTGTTAAGAGCACGTGGAAACATAGGGGGAAAATATAACGCATATGTTATAACAGATCCCGACGTGGCATCGAAGGACAAGATGCCGAAATGAAGAAATGGAAGCCAAATAACCGAATGGAAACAACGCCATAAAGCCAACTAACCGAAAGGGCGGATCGCCGAAAAGCCAACTCGCCAAACGGACACATCGCCGAAAACACATATAACGGACATGACTTTGCCAGGGGGGCGGGAATCCTCAGCGAGTGGTCCAGACCCCCAAGTCCATCACATCAGTGGCCGGGGGAGATGGGAGGGTGGGGGTCATTTTTAATTTTCCTTCGCTGCATTTGGACGTTCCTGAATATAAAATAAAACCCCATGTGATTGGAACTTTCGGTTGATTCAACAAAATAATATTCTAAATTGGTTCCATAGATATTTACACCAACTGCAACAATTATATTTTGATTACCACAATACATTTACATACACTACTGTGCATCGTGAAGACCAGTGGTTCTTTTGTGTGTGAATCGAGAACCAGTCGAAAAAAATACTTTTTTTAAGGTATATCTTAGCTCCGAGTCGGTTCAGTGATACGAGTCAGGGGCCGCGGAACTGGCGGGGGTCTGGACCAATCGCTGACAAGTCCTGCCCCCCGACGACATCATGTCCGCTATTTGTGTTTTCGGTGATGCATATGTTCGGTGAGTTGGCTTTTCAGCGATCCGCCCTTTCTGTTAGTTGGCTTTTCGGCCTCGCTTCCTTTTGGTTATTTGGCTTTTTGGCGTTGTTTCCGTTTGGTTATTTGGCTTCCACTTCTTCGATTCAGTATCTCGTCCTTTGACGCCACCTCCACACACACGTTGTAACACAATCAGCACATCATGTAAACGCCAGCTCTCGGGAGAACAAACCTGTGGGCCCATTTCTCCTCTCCTTAGTTCCACCGATTCTCTCTCACACATGGTCATTAAATTCCCTTTTTTGCCCTCAAGTTATACAATTTACAGGACAACGTACAATAAAACACCCAAGATAACCTATACCATTAGTCTACCAACTAGTTAGATACTTGCGAAAATTGGAGCCCACATATAAAATCCATAGTCAGAGAGCGAGAGAGAGCGAGAGAGAGCGAGAGGGAGAACACACACAGTTCACACACAGCACAAAACACCAGTTTTAAACCCAGGTTCCCAGGGCTGTAGGACAACACCACGACTAGAGCTTTTGTTTAATAAGCAATATATTTAATTGGCACTTAAATAAACAAGATAATAGATGCAGGAGTAGGTCATTCGGCCCTTCAAGCCAGCACCGCCATTCAATGTGATCATGGCTGATCATCCCCAATCAGTACCCCGTTCCTGCCTTCTCCCCGTATCCCCTGACTCCGCTATCTTTAAGAGCCCTATCTGGCTCTCTCTTGAAAGCATCCAGATAACCAGCCTCCACCGCCCTCTGAGGCAGAGAATTCCACAGACTTGTAACTTCAGGTTTTTATCCCCAGAGAGACTTCTGAATGGCACGTATGCCCTTTGAAAAATCAATTTCTCAATGAAGAAGAGAAATTAGTTCTCCAACAGTTAGCAAATAAACCAGCTGCGCTTGAAAGCCACAAGAATTATTTTCTCAAGCACAAAATCCTCACAATCATTTGAGAAACAATTGGATTTTACAATGGCGTTGCTTGCATCTCTCAGGATTAATGTGTTTATGGTCTTTCACAGCGTAAATTATCATGCGACCCAGTAACTTAGGAAAGAGTTACAGGAGATCCCGAACCCAGTGCCTCCATAAAAGTAGCCAGCTCTGCATATTTAATTCTGAATAGAGATAGAAATGACTACAGGATGAATGAACTACAGAGATTCCCTGAAAGCTGAGCATCAAAATGCACAAGACCATGTCTATAATTACACTTTAATTGAACATTAAGCAGATAAATGACTTTTGGCTTGTATTATATTAAGTGGTCACATGGGGTGAATGGCCATAAGTGCCACCTCTACGTTTAAATACTCATGATCACCCTGTGATAAGGTAATTAATGATCTGCCCTCCTTTTATCCCAGTCTTGCATTGAATGTAATGAACTGGAATAGGCTGAATTGGCAAACACAAAATTAATTATTAGCCTTATGCAAGAATGAGCATGCAATCAACATGAGGAGTCTAGAACATGTTGCCTCAGCTGTGAGATTAACTAAGAGATTTAGAATTAAGAGCAAGAGTAACATCTTTACATATAGTTGGAAATTATTATAATTAGCTTCCCCAGAAGGTATAACAATAGAAGCATTGAGGAAATACAGCACATCAGCAAACTTGTGTTCTATCACTGAGCTACAAGCAGTGTCCAGCAATGAGGTACAGTTGCACAATGGCCACTGGTCCTTAGCTGGAAAGTCCACAACCCTGACATATACAGGGAAATGCTCAAACAACATAATTGATGTTGGAAAATGGTAGCCTCATGCAGAAGTGTTGAAAAAAATCAATCCTCCAATTATTGTTTGTATTTTTACCGTTCATCCTTGTGCAATCTCTGTATCGATAGAAATCTAATTTGGGAAACCTGCTCTGCAACATTACAGTTTAATATGAAGAGATGGCCCAAACCAAAACAAAAAATTCAATGTAGATTCCCACATGAAGTAGGGTGCCACCTGGATATATAATAGATTCCCGACTCTACAAATATGGAAATCAACAATCAGGAAAGACTGCACGATTACTCGAATGAACAGTTTTGTCTTAGGTTATATCATGCTTCCTTTTGGGCAAAAATGCTGAATTTGGGATTGACACTGTTTTTACTTTCAGCAGCATTTAGCGTGGAATTTCGTTGACATACAAAGTAAACGGTGAGTTCTATGTTTCTCCCTCTTTCTGATCAACCATTCGATCCTCAGCAGACAAAAATATTGGTTTTACACACTATCAAACCATACAAATTGATGGGCAAATCTTTATGATTTATTTTTAAGTCATAGTCGGAGTGAAACAGTGTAGAAACAGGCCCTTCGGCCCAACTTGCCGACACCAGCCAACAATGTCTCAGCTATACTAGTCCTACTTGCCTGCGCTTGGTCCATATCCCTCCAAACCAGCCCGATCCATGTACCCGTCTAGCTGTTTCTTAAACAATGGGATATTCCCAGCCTCAACTACCTCATCTGGCAGTTTGTTCCATACGCCCACCACCCTTTGTGTGAAAAAGTTACTCCTCAGATTCCTATTAAATAGTTTCCCCTTCTCAGTGAACCTATGTCTTCTGGTCCTCGATTCCCCAACTCTGGGAAAGAGATCCTGTCCATCTACCCGATCTATTCCTCCCATGATTTTATCCACCTCTATATGATCCCCACTCATCCTCCTGCACTCCATGGAATAGAGTCCTAGCCTATTCAACCTCTCCCTATAGCTCACACCCTCTAGTCCTGGCAACATCCTCATAAATCTTTTCTGAACCATGTCAAGCTTGACAATGTCTTTCCTATAACATGGTGCCCAGAACTGAACACAATATTCTACATGCAGTCTCACCAACGTCTTATACATATACAATATGACCTCCCAACTTCTAAACTCAATACTCTGACTAATGAAGGCCAAAGTGGCCACCTTATCTACCTGCTACTCGACCTTCAAGGAACCATTCACTTGTACTCCTAGATCATCAATAAGACCAACAATAAGACTTAATGTATTCATGTTGGAAGTGTAGGCATGATTCACAGTTTAACCTAATCTTATTTTCATTTCATGCAATAGTAAATGTGAATTTAGGGCCAATCATGAGGAAGATTTTCTTATATAAAGTAATCAACATATGTAATAGACTTCCAGACAGTAGAAATTGAAATCCTATAATCATTGAAGCAACAATTAATCAGTGGTCTAAATGGTCATTTAAGCATGAATTACGATGGGCTATCTCAGTTTCTCAATGTAATTATTGTCCGAATGATTTTCTAGATAGATGAACTGCTGATTTCAGCCACATAATTGCATTAAGATTCTGAGCGATGAAAAGGCATACTCTTGAGGTGACAGAACTGTTAGTTTTCTCCTTGAAAACAGCCAGAATTATACATCCAATTTAATATTCCTCAAATTTAAGAAATCATATATTTGTAGAACATTGTTCAATATGGTCTCCTGCTGAGATTGCAATTGATTATGAGAGTTTAGAGAAATTTTCCATGTTCATTCCATAAGTTATGTGTTTTTTTTTAATTCTGTCCTATGCTCTATCTTTATAGGAACGTTGGTGAGAAAAGTCAATTGTTTCCCAAGTTAATATAACATGAAGCAATCTTGCTGGATAACATGTATAGGAAGGAACTGTGGATATTTTTAAGAGATAAACAAATTCTTTATTAGAACGGCTGTCAAAGATATGGGGAGAAGGAAGGAAAATGGGATTAGGAGGCCGCGATCAGCCATGATCGTATGGCAGAGTAGACTCGATGGGCCGAATGTCCTAATTCTACTCCTATAACTTGTGAAAATGCTGGAGTAACTCAGCGAGTCAGGCAACATCTCTGGAGAGAACAAATGGGTAATGTTTCAGACTGAAGAAGGGTCACAACCCTAAACATCACCCATTCTGTCTCTCGCTGTCCGATATCATTTTTTTTCTTCTTGCATGTTTAAATGCTGAAATAACTGTAAATGACACAAAGAGACCAGGAAATCTAAGTCGATTTAACACTAAACATGTTTAAATAATGTGGAGCAGCTATCAACACAGCCAATAGAATGTGTAGGAAGGAACTGCAGATGCTGGTTTAAACCATATACATAAAATATTGGAGTAACTAAGCGGGATAGGCAGCATCTTTGGAGAGAAGTTTGAAGCAGGGTCTCGACACGAAACATCACCCATTCCTTCTCTCCAGAGATACTGCCTGTCCCGCTCAGTTACTTCAGCATTTTATGTCTCTCTAGAGCCAATAAAATGCTGAACTGCATAGTCCATCCATTTGAATACGTCAGAGGGAATCATTATCAAATTGTACAATGCATTGGTCAGATCGCACTGCGAGTGCTAAGTCACATTATAGTTATCAAAATATACAGAAGCATTCAGGTGTCAGAGAAAATATGGGGAAATGCCATAAATCAGTGCGTCAAGGAAACTTCTAGTTGATGGGATTTTCAACCTGACGTTATTTCACAAAGGAATACATGATTTCCTATAGCTTGCATGTGATAATCCTGTGGCCAAATTCGATAATGGACAATATTGGCAAAAGCACTGATACTCTTCAGCTATTCTTGATGTCTTCTATATTAGGTCATTTACAGATTCTTAATACCATCCCATGCAATGGTGTAGGAGTAGATCTTCAATACATGTAAGAAACAATCAGGTACTGTAGTGCATTTCAGGATGGATAAACCAAATGACTCAAATATTGTAATTACCTACTGCATAAGTTATACTTGACACATAAATGCACCTTTGCACATTTCCTCAGTGTTCTCCTATTTGAAAAATGATATAATCATAATAAGCATAAAAATTCAATTTAGAATGGTTGGTGCCGTAACAAGACACCCAGACCCCACTGAATACATCCACCTACCACAGTGACTATAGTGCTCCACACACCAACTCCTGGGCCTGACGAGGAGCAGCCACCCACCTAGGAAATGGGGAAGAAATGCTGGGCCTGCAGGCGAGACTGAAACAGTGGGGCTTCAAGCCCTCCCTCCTCAACTTACTGCTGGTAAATGTCCAAGCTATTGGCAACAAACTGGATGAACATAAAGTTAGACTGAGCTACCTTAGAGAACTGATCTGTGTGATCACAGAGACATGGCTCACCCCTGCCTCACCTCACAGTGCCATACAACCCAAGGGCTTCTTGCTAAACCAGATGGACCCGCCGGCGCGGAGCTGACCAGGACCAGGCCCAGCCACCGGCAGAGTGAGGAGAGATGTCGGGGAGCGAGAGGGTTGTTGGCTAGCGAGCAGGACCCTTGGTGAGAGTGGAGAGTCATCGCCCACGTGAGGCCCGGAGGTCGGTGGAGAACGCACCACTGCTGCCACAGACTTCATCAGTACATGAGAACAAGAAGGGACTAGGTGTGGGGGGAGGGTGCTGAGAAGGGGGGGGGGGGGGGGGGGGGGGGAAACTAGAAGGAAGAGGGACTATATTGCATTCTTTTGTAACTCAGTCGCTGCTCTTTACATGTCAACTCTTGCAACCAGTACTGTATGCAAACAACAAATCCGACTGTACCAATTACACGCGACAATAAAGTATCAATCAATCAATGGACCCACAACATCTTTGGGCAAGGTTAAAGGTGGAGGGGCTGCTTCCTAATTGATCCATGTGGTGCTTGGACATAACAGTCCCAGCAAATTCCTGCTCCCCACACCTGGAATAACCTACGGGGTGGAAGATTGCAACCTTCAAGTGGTCCGCCCAGTTTCGACTAATGCAATCAACTCGACGTGCACAAACGCAAGATCAAATAGACCAAGTTGTCCTACAACTTCAGGCAGTGCACGCCACACAAATTAAGAAGAAGATCCTACAGTGAAGTGTCGTCCCTACTACCTGTTGCCGAAATCCTGTCAGCAGTCTAAATCCCACCCCATGCTGATGCTAAGCTTGCACTTAGGGAACTACACACTGCCACTACAAGTATTGAAACAAAGTAACCTATGGCCTTTGGGAACAGCTTCACTCTACCTCTTGCATTTAATTCCCTCTTGACATCCTTAATGGCTACGCAAAAGTCATGGATTTAATGCTCAGTCATTTGACTTGTACGCTGCAGTCTTGGACTTCACCTGTGTGTCGACCTCCCAATTCATCCATGGTTTCTTGTGGTGGGGGGGGGGGGGGGGGGGGGGGGGGGGGCATATATCGTCGTCTTTGGCACACCGTCCTGTACACACTTACTGTTGTAGTCTGTGGCAGCAGTGGCATTCACAATTAGATTAGCCACAGAGACCTTGAATATGGGCCATACACCGACTCAAAGCAGTCGTGAAAGATCTCATCTTTTGCCTCAGACCAGCTCTGCATGACGTTCTGTACTGGATCCTTTTTCAATTTCTGCTTGTAACTAGGGAGTAGAAACACAGCCAGGTGGTCAGGTTCACAGGAAGTGCAGTCGGGGGATAGAGTGGGAGGCATCTTTGGTGTGCAGCAGTAATCACGGGTGTTTGGGCCTCTGGTTGGGAAGGAGACATACTGATGGTATTTTGGTAAAACACTCTGGAGGTTGGCCTTTTTTTTCTCTCCCATTATGTACTACATATAATGTACTACATATAATAACATTAATTTCAAGGTTCACTAAAAACAAAAATAATCGAGGTGTTGATGTAAATTCTAAGGATCATTAAAATTAAGTTCATATGTTCAGATGCTGAAGTTTCATGGTTTCATGAACTAAATCATATGGATTTGACCAGAACAAAACAAACAGATCTGCAAAAGTTGCAGCATTTTATCCTGTTATGTTTTTCCTAATACTCAGTATGTCCTTCACTAAATCAATAAAGGTATTGATTTAATACTAGAACCGTTTTTTCTTTTAAACATGGCATGGCTGGTATCACAATTAATTCAGCAGAGGATAATTTTATTTGGTTGTTGACCAAAGGAAACATGGCGAGGTGGGAGGATGTGGTGAAAACTATCCTGTCCACATTAATGAAACTACTGTAGAGATAGGAGATAGCTAGGTTTATTTTTGTTTTTTTTTTAGTTTTAGAGGAAAAAGCGCAGAAACAGGCCCTTCGGCCCACCGAGTCCACACCGACCAGCGATCCCCGCACATTAACACTACCCAACACACACTAGGGACAATTTTATATTCATACCAAGCCAATTAACCCACAAACCTGTACGTCTTTGGAGTGTGGGAGGAAACCGAAGATCTCGGCAAAAATCCATGCTGGTCACGGGTAGAACGTACAAACTCCGTACAGACAAGCTGCTGTAGTCAGGATCAAATATGGGTCTCTGATGCCGCAAAGCAGTGGCTCTGTATTTCTAAAGAAAGGCCATTTCATAGTCAAAACTGACACCCTCTTGTTCTGCGAGCCTGAACTATTCATATTAGGTTCTTGTAACTACTTGTTCCTTCTGCTAGTGGCTGTAAAATGTTGAACATTAATGAAATAGCCACTAATACAATTGCTAAAACATTGAAAACAATAAAATACTGTAGTGTACATTCATTATTAAAGATATGTTTCCTTAAAACTGTATACTAGTATTCGCAAAGGCTTACCAAAGAGCAGAAGTCACTGAGGACCTATAAATTAGCTTGGGTAAATCTGTGGTATTAATATATAGAAAAGATTTTCATCTTGGAAAAGATGTTTAGAAGTGAATATAATAAATATATAAATATAAGCATGAAGAAATTGACAGCTAGATTGTCCAACCTTGGTTTCACTGGAGAACATTATACCTTTGACGTTAAAATGTACAGTGCCCTCCATATTGTTTGAACTCTGCTGAACTCGGAGTCCTGACAATAGATTTCTCTGGTTCCTCCGTCCCCTTTGTTTAATCATTCATTTCCTGATATACCCCTTTGACGTTTTTCTTTATGTACAGTGCCCTCGCAAAACTATTGTTTACTGGGACATTATTTGTTGAGATTTTTGAAAATTGAAGGCCATATTGTTGGGACATTTTGGTTTTAACAGGCCATGTTTGAAATTTTAGTTTCACCATGTAGAAATACATAGCAGTTACACATAGTTCCCCCATTCCAGGGCACCATAATGTTTGGGACACAGCAATGGCATGTAAATGAAAGTAGTCCTGTTTAGTATTTTGTTGCATATCCTTTGCATGCAATGATTGCTTGAAGTCTGCGATTCATGGACATCACCAGTTGCTGGGTGTCTTCTCTGGTGATGCTCTGCCAGGCCTGTATTGCAGCCATATTTAGCTTATGCTTGTTTTGGGGGCTAGCCCCCTTCAGTTTTCTCTTCAGCATATAAAAGGCCTGCTCAATTGAGTTCAGATCGGGTGATTGATTTGGCCACTCAAGAATTGACCATTTTTAGCTTTGAAAAACTCCTTTGTTGCTTTAGCAGTGCGTTTGGGATCATTGGCTTGCTGTGGAATGAACCGCTGGCCAATGAGTATTGAGGCATTTGTTTGAACTTGAGCAGATAGGCTGTGTCTATGCACTTCAGAATTCATTATGCTACTACCATCAGTAGTTGTATCATCAATGAAGATAAGTGAGCCAGTACCTTCAGCAGCCATACATGCCCAGGCCATAACACCCCCACCACTGTGCTTCACAGATGAGGTGGTATGTTTTGGATCTTGGGCAGTTCCTTCTCTCCTCCATACTTTGCTCTTGCCATCACTCTGATACAAGTTAATCTCCGTCTCATCTGTCCACAAGACCTTTTTCCAGAATTGTGGTTGCTCTTTTAAGCACTTCTTTGCAAACTGTAACCTGGCCATCCTATTTTTGCAGCTAACCAGTGGTTTGCATCTTGCAGTGTAGCCTCTGTATTTCTGTTTATGAAGTCTTCTGCAGACAGTGGTCATTGACAAATCCACACGCGGCTCCTGAAGAGTGTTTCTGATCTGTCGGACAGGTGTTTGGGGATTTTTCTTTATTATTGAGATAATTTTTCTGTCATTAGATGTGCAGGTTTTCCTGCCAGTCCCTTTGCCATTAGCACGCTCACCAGTGCTCTCTTTCTTCTTAATGATGTTCCAAACAGTTGATTTTGGTAAACCTATGGTTTGGCTGATGTCTCTAACAGGTTTATTCTTGTTTCTCAGTCTAATAATGGCTTATTTGACTTTCATTGGCACAACTTTGGTCCTCATGTTGATAAACAGCAATAAAAGTTTCCAAAGGTGATGGAAAGACTGGAGGAAAGACTAGGCGCTGAGAGCTCTCTTATATCTGCATTCAGGAGGGAATTAAACACACCCGAGCAATTACAAACACCTGTGAAGCCATGTGTCCCAAACATTATGGTGCCCTGAAATCGGGGGACTATTTATGAACACAGTTGTAATTTCTACATAGTGAAACCAAAATGTATAGAAATACCCTTTATAAAAATCTGCCAATGTGCACTTTAACCACTTGATTTTTTTTCTATTACAAATCTCAAATTGTGGAATACAGTGGCAAATAAATAAATAATGGGTCTTTGCCCCAAACATTATGGAGAGTGCTGTATATCAAATTAACAAAGGACTGTTGTAAAAATACGCTATTACACTGTCACTTTTTCGATAGGTCTGGTTAAGATCAAATAAATATTATTAATTGCCTGGTGCTTTTAATTGATTGCCAATAGGACGATGAGCAATTTCAAGACCCAGGCAACATTTCTAATCACTAGGCAGTGGCAGGTACTAACATTGCCGCTGAGGGTGGAACATTGATTGATTCATACATGGAGTCATTTGGATTGTCTGAGGATGTAAACACGGCTCCTGGATTTGACATTCAAATAGTCAGCAATAGACCAGATAATTTTTGTTAACCAATTGTAATGTAATGTAATGCATTGTAATGAACTGGATTGATAAGGGAACTTAAGGTAAACAAACCAATGTGAGGCAGCGACCACAACATAGTAAGTTTTAATCTGCAATTTGAGGGGGAGTAGGTGAAATTGGATGTGTCGGTATTGAAGCTGAGCACACAGAGGTATGATGGAGGAGCTGGCCAAAGTTGTTTGGAAAGGGACCCTGGCAGGGATGATGGTGGAACAGCAATGGCAGGAATTTCTGAGTACAATTTGTAAGATGCAAGATTTTTTCATTCCAAAGAGGAAGAAAGAATCCAGGGGGAGAATGAGGTGACCATGGCTGACAAGCAAAGTCAAGGACAGTATAAAACTAAAAGAGAAGGCATATAACATTGCAAAGATTAGTAGAAATTCAAGAGAGCCAGCGGTTGGAAGTTAATGAAGTGGCTATTACTAGGGAGAAGGTACTTGGGAAGCTGAAAGGGCTGAAGGTAGATAGATGGACTGCACCCTAGGGTTCTGAAGGAGATGGCATCAGAGATTGTGGAGGCATTGATAGAGATATTTCAAGACTATCACTATTTGCCAATATTACAGGATTGCACAAGAAATGAGCAAAGCAGAATATTCTGGCTCTGAAGAGGGTCCAGTGGAGGTTTACAAGAATTATCCCAGGAATGAATGGGTTAACATATGAGCATTTGACAGCACTGGGTCTATGCTTGCTGGCGTTTAGAAGAATGAAGGGGGGCCTCATTGAAACATACAGAATAGTGAAAGGCTTGGATAGAGTGAATGTGGACAGGATGTTTCCACTAGTGGGAGAGTCCAGGACTACAGGTCATTGCCTCAGAATTAAAGGACGTTCTTTTAGGAAGGTGACGAGGGGGAATTTCTTTAATTCACGAGTGGTGAATCTGTAGAATTCTTTGCCACAGAAGGCTGTGGAGGTAAAGTCAGCGGATATTTTTTAAGGCAGAGATAGATAGATTCTTGATTAGTACAGGTGTCAGAGTTTATGGGGAGAATGGGGTTAGGAGGGAGAGATAAATCAGCCATGATTGAATGGAGGAGTGGACTTGATGGGCCGAATGGCCTAATTCTACTCCTACCACTTGTGATCTTATGATCCTGCTTTCTGGCAATCTATTTAAGGAATTCATGAGTAAGACATTGACCAAAGCATCAAGAGAACTCTCACTGCTCTTTTTCGGAATAGTTAATTTGAGTTTTTTCCACTTCAAGTTGATTTTTGAAATGCAATCAGAGGAAATTCACTCTAACTTTAATCAGAATTTTCATTGCCCTTATGGCTCTGGACTTCTCAAGGAAGCGTGCAATCATCCACCAGCTCACGTATGTTTTACAATTTCAGTCATATTTATACACAACTGACCTTGTCTATATCCATGCTGCTGTATTGACAAGTACTGGCTTCAGCAGAGAAAGAGTCATAAATGAATGATGTATTGTACGGTTCTGTGTCTTTTTTTTTTCTTTTTCTCTTTTTTGTTTTGTATGGATTTATTGCAATTGATCTGTTCAATTAATTTAATCAATCTCTGTAAAGCACTTTGGTTCAAATACTAGTTTTGTTGAAAAGTGCTATATAAATAAACATTATTATTATTATTATTATTACCTGCGGTTTTCTCTCCCTTGATTCCATCATTAATCAAAAACTTAAAGGATTATAAAAACTAAAAATGGGAAATGTAATTAATTATTTGGTTGGAATAGGGCTAACAATTCTCACAGGGAGTGTTTAAAGGACACTTGAAAAGGTGGAAGAATGGACTGAATACCCCTTCAGCTTAACACATTGTTTCTAAATATTAATTTGCAGGGTACGATGTCGTTAGTGTGGCTGGAACGAGGAGTGCAGCAAGGAGATGTGAAACAAAATGAAAAGCTGGAAGCTAGGACCTGGAATCTGCAGTAGAGCTGGATTATTCAGGAAGGGTAAATGGACGCAGCATTGATTCTATGGTGCAGGTCTTCAAATACATAGAACACCATAGCAAAGACAAGTTAACTCATATGGTTGCAAACCACATGCATGATTGTTGAATGCATAGCCCTACAAGCAGGCAATTTAAAGGGGATCTCTGTGACTAGTTACTAGTCCAAGATCCCATTTCAAATAATTCCCCTTTAATGGGACGACAGATGGCGCAATGGGCTAAGTGTTCGGCTGGCGACCGGAAGGTAGCCGGTTCAAATCCCGCTTGGAGTGCATACTGGCGTTGTGTCCTTGGGGCAAGACACTTCACCCACCTTTGCCTCTGTGTAAATGTAATGTAATTATGTGAAGCACTTTGGGGTCAATGTGCTATATAAATAAGATTATTATTATTATTAAATTTGCTGACCTGTTCACCTATAGGAGACCCAAACCTCCAGCTCACCTCTCCACAGCACCAACTTTCACCGGTTACAGTAAATAACTCAATGAAGTGTTCTGAAGTGTCAACAAGCCCTCTACTGACCTTTGCAATAAATGAACCTGTAGTTGAAGTCGATTCAAAATGTTGGATTGAGACTTTCCTTAGTTTTCATTTCATTTATTTAAGTATGAAACCACAACAGTATTTGTACATCGGCTGCTCTGCCGGGATTAATAAAACAAGGAAAGTGGGATCCTGGGCCACCAAAGAAGAATATTATAGTGAAACTATACATTAATTTTTATTTATACACTAAAATTAATGTCACACTGTGGAAATTAACTGTCAAGAATTGGAGGGTAAAATTTTTTTTTTTTTTAAAAAGAGTCCTATGCACTGAACTGCATTCCAATAATGGAAGTACACGATGAAATATTCCAGTCTGACATTATGCTTCGGTAACTCCCCTGGTCCAACACGTTTTGAATCTGCAGCTCAGATCTATACCAACTAATTCTAATTAAGATCTAATTACAATGCAAAATTAACCAAACTCCATACTAACCTTTCAATTAATTAACCTACTAGAATAACCTTTGCAATTTCAGCCCACAGCGTTTCCAACTTAGGGACACAGACAATGAGTTACGGACAGTTTTCAGACAGTTTTCCCTAACTTTAATCAAGAGCATCCAAGCTTAAAACAAAACAGTTCTCCTGCCCTGAAGACCATCATCAAAGGGCCGTTTCTATGATCAGGATTTTTTTTGTGGGTAGGCACCAGTCACACGAAGGTGCTAGATAAGAAGGTTTCAACCTGTATAATTTAGCTATGAAGGTTTACACAAATCCCTCAACTTTGCCATAAAATCATGTTTTAAATGGCAGCGCAAAATATTATAAATTGTATGAGAAAACTGTCAAATTAGATTCACCAGAAATGTTTTTTAAAAAAAATGGCAAAGTACGTTACCACAGCTGCAAACATGTGAAGCAACTCAAATATTTACTATAATTTAACCCAAGCTAAATTACCAGATCCTCTATGACGCAATGTGGTTTTATTTATCTATTTCACGTGACGTCTTACTGAACATTGCAGCTTATTTTCAGCCTAATGCACAGTGGGTGAATTGAGCACATGTATCAGTTACACACGAATAAAACAGAAAGTGTTAGAAACACTCAGCGGGAATAAACAGAATTAACTGTTGCCTGGGATCCAGGGAGAGTCAACAAAATGGATACAGAATTGGCTTCATGGAAAGAAGCAGAGGTTAGTAATGGAATGTCGTTTTTTAGACTGGAGGCCTGTGACATGTGGTGTACATCAGGAATCTGTTCCGAGTCCATTGTAGTTTATATCCATGATTTGGATGGTAATGTACAAGGCATGATTAGTAAGTTTTTAGTTGACACTAAAGTACAAGTTAGGTCTTTATTCTTTGGAGCGCCGAAGGTTAAGGGGGGACTTGATAGAGGTCTTTAAATTGATGAGAGGGATAGACAGATTTGACGTGGATAAGCTTTTCCCCCATTAAGAGTAGGGAAGATTCAAACAAGAGGACATGACGAGAATTAAGGGATGGAAGTTTAGGGGTAACATGAGGGGGGATTTCTTTACTCAGAGAGTGGTAGCTGTGTGGAATGAGCTTCCAGTGGAAGTGGTGGAGGCAGGTTCGATTTTCTCATTAAAAAATAAATTGGGAAAGGAATGGAGGGTTATGGTCTGAGTGCGGGTAGATGGGACTAGGGGAGAATACGTGTTCGGCACGGACTTGATGGGCCGAGATGGCCTGTTTTCCGTGCAGTAATTGTTTTATGGTTATACTGCAGGTGATATTGTATACAATGACGATGATTATCAAACATTACAGCAGGATCTTGATCAGCTGGGCAAATGGACTGAGGGATGGCTAATGGAGTTTAATGCAATACATACGAGATGTTGTATTTTGGGAAGTCAAACCAGGGCAGGACATTCACCCTGAATGGGAGCGCCCGAGGGAACATTTTAGACCAGAGAGAGCTTGGAGTACAGGTAGACAAAAATGTTGGAGAAACTCAGCGGATGAGGCAGCATCTATGGAGTGAAGGAATAGGCGACGTATTGGGTTGAGATCCTTTATCACAGGGGCCACGGAGCCTTTTTGAGGGAGGGGGGGCTGAGCGATCGACTGATCACTGTCCGGGGGGGGGGGGGGGGGGGGGGGGGGGGGGGGGGGGGGGGGGGGGTGTGCATTCTCCTTTTGACGTATATTTCATTTTGAATTTAGAAACATCAAATCATGACATTAATAACGGGGGTAAATGTTTGTGGAAATGATCTTTTTTTAAAGTAAGAATTTCGAGAAATCTAAAATGCATTAGAAATATACCAGAGTTGGTGAATTGAGGACCAGAGGACACATTTAAGGTGAAGGGGAAAAGATTTCATAGGAATCTGAGGAGTAACATTTTCCACACAAAGGGTGGTGGGTGTATGGAACAAGCTGCCAGAGGAGGTAGTTGAGGCAGGGACTATCCCAAGATTTAAGAAACAGTTAGACTGATACATGGATTGGACAGGTTTGGAGGGATATGGACCAAAAGCAGGTAGTGTAG
The DNA here is from genome assembly GCF_028641065.1 of Leucoraja erinaceus. Taxonomy (NCBI): domain Eukaryota; kingdom Metazoa; phylum Chordata; class Chondrichthyes; order Rajiformes; family Rajidae; genus Leucoraja; species Leucoraja erinaceus. The sequence goes on along the minus strand of NC_073391.1, from coordinate 13,809,881 downwards.
CTGGGACATGTTGGCGGGTGTGTGGCAAGTTGGGCCGAAGGGCCTGTTTTCACACTGTATCACTCTATGACTACATTATACCTCCACCATGAATGAATGCTTCAAAATCAAGTGATCTAGTTTTATTGCCATATACTCAAGCATAGAAACATAGAAAATAGGTGCAGGAATAGGCCATTCGACCCTTTGAGCCAGCACTGCCATTCAATATGATTACGGTTGTTCATCTAAAATCAGTACCCCTTTCCTGTTTTTTCCCCCCCATATCCCTTGATTTCACTAGCCCCGAGCTCAATGTAACTCTCCTGAAAACATCCAGTGAATTGGCCTCCACTGTCTTCTGTGGCAGAGAATTCCAGATTCACGACTCTCTGGGTGAAGAAAGTTTGTCCTCATCTCAGTCCTAAATGGTCTACCCCTTATTCTTAAACTGTGACCCCAGGTTCTGAACTCCACCAACATCAGGAATATTTTTCCTGCAGTTACAGCAAGTGAAAATCTAGCAGGCAAGCAGGACGCTTTCTCCAACCACCCCCATTTGAAGGTCACTATCTTCCACCGCTTCAACCCAGTGTTTGGTACCTACTTCCAGCAGCCACCGGTTGTCCTCCAGGATGTGCCGTGCCTCCGACGGCCCGCGACTCTTGCACTGAGGCTGCTCCATGACTGGAGCTGGAACGAGCAACTCGCCCGGCAGCCCGGCAAACACTCACCAGCCCCGGCTCACCGTCTACCTCTACTCCCGCCACTGCTTCTGCTTCCATCCCTCCCTCCACCCCGGCTCTCCAACCCCCACGACCAGGTTGCTCAGAGCACAGCAGCACCTCATCCAAAGCCGGAGACATTGAAACATGTCTAGCCAAAAAAGTGGGGGGGGGCTAAAGCCCCCCGGTTCCGCGGCCCATGCTTCAGGCTGATGCGGTGGGAGGGAGGCTGTGAGAGAACAGGGAAGGGGAAGGAGGGAGAAAGCAAGGACTACCTAAAATTGGAGAAGTCAATGTTCTTACCGCTATTGTATAAACTACCCAAGCGAAATATAAAGTGCTGCTCCTCCGATTTGCGGTGGGACTCACTCTGGCCATGGAGGAGGCCTAGGACAGATTCAGAATGGGAGGGGGAGTTGAAGCACTGAGCCACTGGAAGTACAGGTACATAGTTTCCCGAAAGTGGTGTCACAGGTAGAAACGGTGATAAAGGAAGGCTTTTGGTATATTGGCCTTCATCAGTCAAAGATATTGAGTATAGCAGTTGGGACATGATGTTATTGTTGTACAAGATGTTAGCGAGGCTGCATTTGGTGTACTGTGTTCAGTTTTAATCACCCTTCTTTTGGAAGGATGCCATCAAGCTGAGGGTAGAGCAGAATTAGGACGATGTTGACAGGACTCGAGAGCCTGAGGTACAAAGGTTGGGCAGACAAGGATTTTATTCCTTGGAGCACAGGAGGCAGAGTGGTGATCTTAAAAGGTGCATTAAATCATGAGAATAGATAGCGGGAAATCAAGAAACAGAAATGAGAGGGGGTAGATTTAATAAGAACCTGAGGGCCAAGTTCTATTCTAAACCCGTGACTGTATTGCCAGCCATGGCTCCAAAGGCATGCTTAAATTCACCAATGATACCATTGTCAATGAATGAATAACAGTTAACAACAAATACAAAAGGGTGGGGAAAAAGGAAGAGGCGGAGACAGTAGGCTGTGGGAGAACTGGGAATGGGAGGGAAAGGAGGGAGAAAGCAGGGACTACCTGAAATTGGAGAAGCCAATGTTCAAACCGCTGGGGTGTAAAGTACCCAAGCGAACTAGGAAGTGCTGTTCCTCCAATTTGCAGTGGGCGTCACACTGGCCATGGAGGAGGCACAGGACGGAACGGTCGGATTCGGAGGGGGAGTTGAAGTGCTGAGCCACCAGGAGATCAGGTTGGTTATTGCAAACTAACTGGAGGTGTTGTGCGAAGCGATCGCCAAGCCTACACTTGGTCTCACCGAGGTTGATCATACGCTGAATAATCCAACTAGATTTTTGTTTGGAAGTGGAAAGACACAACAGAAATTGCATTAATTGCAACACGAAAGAGATGAGATACTGTATTGTAATTTTTCTGCATGTCATTGTGGTATATAGCTATTTGAAGTTGGAGAAATCAATGTTCATAGCGCTGGGGTGTAAGCGAAATATGAGGTGCAGATCCGCCAATTTGCACTAGGCCTCACTCTGATGATGAGGAGGCCTCAAACCACTGGGGTGCAAGCTACCCAAGCGAAATATGAGGTGCAGATCCGCCAATTTTATGCTGGGCCTCACTCTGACAATGAGGCAAACCAGGGTATGTGTACTGCGTTACTTTCTGAATTCGATCACTATCTCCTTTGTCTTGCTGACATTAAGCGAAAGGTTGTTGTCTCGACACCAGGTTCTCAATCCCCTTCCTCTACTCCGTCTCATCATTGTTTGATATCAAGTTCAAGTGAGTTTATTGTCATGTGTCCCTGTATAGGACAATGAAATTCTTGCTTTGCTTAAGCACACAGAAAATAGTAGGCATTTACTACAAAACAGATAAATGTGTCCATGTACCCTGATCTAAATATATACACACATGAATAAATAACTGGTAAAGTGCAAATAACAGAAAGTGGTTATTAATAATCAGAGTTTTGTCCGAGCCAGGTTTAATAGCCTGATGGCTGTGGGGAAGTAGCTATTCCTGAACCTGGTTGTTGCAGTCTTCAGGCTCCTGTACCTTCTACCTGAAGGTAGCAGGGAGATGAGTGTGTGGCCAGGATGGTGTGGGTCTTTGATGATACTGCCAGCCTTTTTGAGGCAGCGACTGCGATAAATCCCCTCGATGGAAGGAAGGTCAGAGCCGATGATGGACTGGGCAGTGTTTACTACTTTTTGTAGTCTTTTCCTCTCCAGGGCGCTCAAATTGCCGAACCAAGCCACGATGCAACCGGTCAGCATGCTCTCGACTGTGCACCTGTAGAAGTTAGAGAGAGTCTTCCTTGACAATCCGACTCTCCGTAATCTTCTCAGGAAGTAGAGGCGCTGATGAGCTTTTTTGATAATTGTGTTAGTGTTCTCGGACCAGGAAAGATCTTCAGAGATGTGCACGCCCAGGAATTTGAAGTTCTTGACCCTTTCAACCATCGACCCGTTGATATAAATGGGGCTGTGGGTCCCCCTCCTACTCCTTCCAAAGTCCACAATCAGTTCCTTGGTTTTGCTGGTGTTGAGGGCCAGGTTATTGCGCTGGCACCATATGGACAGTTGCTCGATCTCTCTTCTGTACTCTGACTCATCCCCATCAGTGATACGCCCCACAATAGTGGTGTCGTCAGCGAACTTGATGATGGAGTTCGCACTGTGGTTCGCTACGCAGTCATGGGTATAGAGTGAGTACAGCAGGGGGCTGAGCACGCAGCCTTGAGGTGCTCCCGTGCTGATTGTTATCGAGGCTGACACATTTCCACCAATACGAACAGACTGTGGTCTGTGGACGAGGAAGTCGAGGATCCAGTTGCAGAGGGATGCGCAGAGACCCAGTTCTGCGAGTTTGGTAACCAGTTTGGAGGGGATGATTGTGTTAAATGCCGAGCTGTAATCAATGAATAACAGCCTGACATATGAGTTTTTGTTGTCCAAGTGGTCCAGTGCGGAGTGGAGGGCCAGCGAGATCGCATCCACCGTTGATCTGTTGTGGCGGTACGCGAACTGCAGTGGGTCCAGGTTTTTGTCGAGGTAGGAGTTGATTTGCTCCATGATCAACCTCTCAAAGCACTTCATCACCACTGGCGTTAGTGCCACTGGTCGATAGTCATTGAGGCACGTCACCTTACTCTTCTTGGGCACCGGTATAATTGATGCCCTTTTAAAGCAGGTGGGGACCTCAGACCTCAGAAGTGAGAGGTTGAAAATGTCCGTAAAAACTCCCGCCAGTTGGTCCGCACAGGTTTTTAGAACACGACCGGGTATACCATCAGGACCAGGTGCTTTTCGGGGGTTCACCCCTCTGAAGGATTTCCTGACATCGGCCTCTGTGACTGAGACTGAAATGCCATCACAGCGAATGGGGGATCGGGAAGGCACATCAGTATTCTCCCTGTCAAAGCGTGCGTAAAACGCATTGAGCTCGTCAGGGAGTGATGTTTTACCGACATTCGAGCTGCCTCCTGGTTTTGCCTTGTAGGAGGTGATTGCATTCAGGCCCCGCCACAGCTGCCGAACATCTGTCTCATCCTCCAGTTTGGAGCAGAAGTCCCTTTTGGCCTTTTTGATGGCCTTACCAAGGTCGTATCTGGTCTTCATGTAGGCCACTGTATCATTGGAGGTGAATGCCCTGTGTCTGGACTTCAGGAGACTGTGGATCTCAAAGTTCATCCAAGGTTTCTGATTGGGAAACACTCGGAAGGTTTTTGTAGGGATGCAGTCCTCCACACATTTATTTATGAAGTCTGTAACGACTGTGGCGTATTCGTTCAAGTCCGTTGCCGAGTCCTTGAACATTGCCCAGTCTACAGACTCCAAATAGTCCTGTAGTTGTTCTTCAGCTCCCTTTGATAAAGCAGTCTTGCCCTTAAGTCCTCCACTTTATTTTCAAGAGACTGTACATTAGCCAGTAGGATAGAGGGAGAGGGGGCCAAAGGCCCCTGTGCTTCATTCTGACCTGAAGTCCTGCCCGACGGCCACGTTTCCGGACACAATGGAGGCTTCCCCTTTGTTCCCAGGTACTGTGCTTGCTGTACCGGCTGTTTCTGCAGACCTGCGCTGGAACGGGGAGCTCCAGCTCCGTTACGATTGGGGGTTCCCTCACAGACGGCAGCTCCAGCTCCGTTGTTCCTGGAAGATCCAGCCCGTCGGCTCTGGGGGTCATCCCGGGGTTTCAAGGTACAGTACCTGTGATCCGCAGTCGGGTCGGGAGTTCCACAGCCAGCGTGGGAAAATTTAAAGTCCGGATTTCCCGCAGTTGCGGGAGATCGCAAAATTGCGAGAGCCTTGAGGTGCTTCAGCAGCTTGTCCGAAACGGCACCGATTTCTGCCGTTTCTCTGATCTAGGTAAGTTGTTGGAAGTTGTAGTTGAGCCTTTTATTTTCCGGAGCTCCGCAAAAGTCGCCGCAGGCAGGCGCCATCTTGCCAATGGATATCCGGCGGATATCCGTGAAATCCAGTTGAAATCTGGGAATTCTAGGATCTCAACTGGATGCTCTACTTTCCTCACAAATCCTAGAGACATGATGGTCAGTTAAGTGGTTACCATGAATTATCCATCAGTTAAGCAAGTGGCAAAATAACCAAACAACTGGCAGCATTTGATAACTAAAGACATGAATGAGATTCAAAACTAATTAACTACAATGTGAGAGCATTCTGGGCATCGAACAATCCCAATAGATGTAGGAAATCGCATTTCTACCAGATTCCCAAGAATTAAATAAGCATCCAGGCAAGAAATGAAACAGCAAAATAAGTCATCTTCATAAAATGTTTTTAAGGTGCAGGTATCAACTCAAACATTTCAATCTACAAAGGAAAAGTGCGTCAGGATTTTCAAAAAGCAAAGTTGCAGATTTCCATTATTCACTATGAAATATTCTTTCTTTCTCCCATTGATTTTTGGTGAACATTTTATTTTGAACCTGCTGAGCATAGGCTGGATGCTTTCATATCTTACATTTTCATTCTACAAAGAGAACGCTAAAGGTAAATTCAAATACAAAGTCATCAAAAATTCCAAGTTTTGAAGCCAGTGTGCTTTAAAGGCACTTTTGTTTCAAGGTGACTCAAGAATTCTCTTGAAATACATGAATCGTGCTAAGCACAACCCAAGGCCTCCACTGACTTATATAAGAGACGGTGATTAATTCCCAGGGTCAGGTGATTCCCAGCTAAAACTGTATCCACAACCAACATTACAAAGACTCGTGCTCAAGATAAATCCTTCACCTTAGGCTGGTCAAACCAGTGGATCTCTAATTGCTCAAACTTACATCTATTCTTTTAAATTGCATCTTCTTATGTCAATGGAAGTGACATTGTGAAACCAATTGTAATTTTTGAAGAGGTAATGTCAAAACTCACCATATATAAAGTGGTCCAGAAATACACACAAACGCACACTGGCTTACATTACCTTGCAAACGTGAATCAAATATAATCCAATACTCTCAATCTCAATGCTTTACTGCCAACACCATTATCATGATTTAGTAAAAATCTAAAGTCATCTAGCAAGTCAAGTCAAGTCAAGTGAGTTTATTGTCATGTGTCCCTGTATAGGACAATGAAATTATTGCTTTGCTTAAGCACACAGAAAATAGTACGCATTTACTACAAAACAGATAAATGTGTCCATATACCATGATATAAATATATACACACATGAATAAATAAACTGATAAAGTGCAAATAGCAGAAAGTGGTTATTAATAATCAGAGTTTTGTCCGAGCCAGGTTTAATAGCCTGATGGCTGTGGGGAAGTAGCAAATGGGACCATCACACTGCACACATAAACAGTGAAACTGAGACACAGCAGGTAGGACAGCTATCCTATTGCTGCAGCAACCCAGGTTCATTCCCCTTCCCACAGCCATCTGTGTGGAATTTACATATTCTCCTTGCAAACAGCTGGATTTCCCATGAGTGCTCAAGTTCCTCTCACATCCCAAACACAAGCTCGTTGGTGATTCAATTGGTGATACACATAGAGGTGCTGGTGGGAGAATCAAGGGGTAGTATATGGGCATGTGTCAGAGAACATGATCTGGGGAAATAATGGAGGAATTGGATTGTTGAGATTACTCTTTACAGCCAGCACTGACCGTATATGGCAAATTACTCCCTTCTATGTTGTAAGGAAACATGGACGTGAAGGCAAAGAGATTGGAGCCAACATTTTGTTCTGCCACACTATGATCCCATATGTTGCTTTGCCATCCATCTTAATATGACTCTTACTTTGGCTCGGGCATAGTCATCATCTAGAATGACTTTGGCATGGCTTATTCAGTGCAGGCTGCAGCACAAACATCTCCTGAACTAATCTTGTATTATGGAATGGCAGCCTAATATTCATTCAATCTGTTGCCAGCAAAGACCTAGAAGGGCATGTTACCCAAAAGCTGACAATTCCAGGCTGTTGTAATTCATCTTAAAATATTTTAAATTCATGTGCCAACTTCATTTGATGAAGGATCTCTGACCTGCTATATTGACTGGTTTGTCCTTCCGCAGATGCTGCCGATTGTCTGAGTTCTTCCACGCTTTCCTGTTTTTGTGCCAGATTCCAGCATCTGCAGGCAGTTTTGTTCTTCAGGATCACGCTGGCCCTGGATAAATGAGGATAACGCACAGGTTGCCTTTGATAGTTCTTTTGCCGGAGGGCCAGAGGCCCAAATCCAAAGCACACTCAACTTAGGCTCCCCACTCACTCTGGGCTGCTTTACCAAATTTCCCTCCTCCTCCCCTGGACCAAACCCCAGGCATTGCCTAAATATAAATCAGTATTCACCTTACGAACCACCTCCTCCACTCCCTGCTAAGCAACACTTGGCCTGGCTCATCTCCTGCTTGGCTCAAAATACTCCAGAATGGCCAGCCAGAGTTAGTGATCTGAAGAACCATCTGTGGAGCGGCCAGCCAGAAAAAGCAATTCAATTAGTAAAGGTAAAAATGGCTTGAATTTAAAATATTTCCAAACTGATTACATTCTAAATTCACCAGCTTTTAGGACTTCAAGGCCACTGCCAGTGATACATGCAATAAAAATTAAGCTGCCAACCTGTAAAACAGGATATCAGCATAATTGTGTTGTTGGCAGAACCTGGAAATAGAAATTATGTTCAGCAAGAGCATGAACCCTATCAGTTGTGCCCAAGTTTCACATTCGGATAAGCAGTTACACTGAAAGTACAGTCGGATCTGGTCAACCACATAATGGTGGCAGCACAGGAGGCCATTCAGCCCATCAAGCCCATCCCAGATCCAGATAAATAAACACACTGCTGGAGGAACTCAGCGGGTCAGGCAGCATCCATGGAGGGGAATGGGGAGATGACATTTCAGATCGAGACCTTTCTTAAAAACCGATGGAGTAAGGGGGAGAAGAAGGCTGAGGTGGGGCTGAGGCAAAAAGTGGCAAATGGCAGGTGGGCACTACTGCTCCATTTTACTGCGAATCCATCCCGACTACATGCAGGTCCAAACCAGCCCAGCCCAACTCAGTGCAAATCCAAACCAGCCCATCCCGACTCCATGCAGATCCAAACCACCCCATCCCACCTCCATACAGCCCTTTGCCCATACTTAGCCCTGCAAGCGCTTTCCATTCAGCTACAGGTAAGGTCAGTGTGGCGCTGGGCAGGAGAGGGGCGGTTAGTTTCCAGGGGATTCCACATGAATGAGCCTGAGACAAAGTCCAGGGCGTAGTCGGGGGAAGCCACTCAACCGCAGCTAACAGTCGCGACTAACACACCAGTCGGCACTGGAAAATAACGTCACGCATTTTTTTTTAGGACTTAAAGTCCCATCGCCACTCACCTGGTCGCCACCTCGGCTTCAGCAGCAGATACCGACATGTGCCGGATCCCCCCTCCCCTGCTGGGTCTTAAACTCCACCTGATCCTCAAGTGGTTGAGTCAAATCCAACACATCACCGGAGGCTACCGGCACTAAACATCTCAAACTATTTTACATGAAATATTAATGTGGTATTTGATGGCTGCGTAAAATTTTAATGTAGATAGGATTTTTTTTTTTTTTTAAACGAGGGATGATCTTCAGCAGAGTTTACACATCACCTGCTGACGGGTGTGGCACTCAACACTTTGAGCGAGCGACCTGAAACGGCGATTTTCAAACTTTTATCAACACTTAATTCGAGAATATAAAGCCAATTTTCGTTTGGACCAGACAAAAATATTGGTATTCAAGGGTTGTTCAACAATGTGATTAAAATGCAATTAATTCACAATTCGTTTTTTTCCCCCTTTAAATTGTGCAATTAATCACAATTGTTTATTATTTGTTTGACGGTCCTTTTAAACATGTTTAATTCTAAATTCACAACTCTGCATGAAAATCTACTTTGGCTTCAAGGGAACATGATAATTAGACCTCTTTTTTAAAAAAAATGAAAAGAATGATTGCTATACTTCATTCCACCAAACATTTAAATCCCTTGTACTTTAGGGGCAAGGAAACAAGATTCAGATCAAAGATACTCCTCTAGTATCCTCTTGCAGATGCTCCAGATAATCTGCAGGGAATGCATGGCAAAAAGTGATAATATTTTAATAAGTTTTATGGTTTAGGAATCAAATGTATTCAGGACCAGAAGGTATGCATATGTTAATAGAAAAGCAAAAGTCATTATTTTTTTATTAGTAGAACAAGCCATTATCAGCGATCGTGTTTAATATAGAAACATGGAACAGCAGCAGGAGGAGGCCATTCAGTCCCTCATTCCTGGCTGATCATCTAAATTCAGTACCCTGTTCCCACTTTCTCCCATATCCGTTGCTTTAGGATAATTGTAACCTGCAACTTTCTCCTTTTTTGATATTTTGGATTCAAGTGTTGTTCCTGATGAAGGATTCACTACTGTCTGGAATTTCTCCTCGTCAGCCCTTTATAATTGATGAGTTATTTGACTGTGGCCCCTGGTCCTGGACTCAGTGGAAGACCAGTGGAGTTTCAAGGCATCATGCTGAATATGCAGGATAAATACGTACCCATAAGTCAATAAGTACAGACTAAAAACAAATGTGACCCAAAATTGTTTCATAAATTTAAGTTGATATGAAGAGAGAAAGTAACCTTTACAAATCCTGCAGAGAAAAAGGCCAGGGATCAATAGGGAGGGGATCCAGAAACCTGCTAAGTGGCATCAAGCAGAAAAGAGAAAAAAATCAATAGTAGCTGAGCCTGCGATTAATCATTAAAGAAACAAATACATCAGAAATTGAGGGTGAGCGCAAGGTAATGAAACATTCTGAATGCTTGCTTCTGGAGAAAGTCAAAGGACAAGGGAAAAAAGGTCTCTGTTGAAAAACACATATCTATCCTCCATGATCATTTGAAAATGATGGTCATATATCCTTCTCACAGAGGTGTGTGGTGGGTAAGATGTGGAGTAAACACTGACACACTTTTCCACTTAAGATGGAGCCCCCCCCCCCCCCCCCCCCCCCCCCCCCCCCCCCCCCCCCCCCATAGATCCCCATACAGACGGAAAAAATGTCGCCCCTCTGGACTGTTCTGTCTGTAGGCATGAAGGTGACCATAACATTCTGAAAAAGGGTCTTGATGGGACTGGACTTTGCTGCCTTTCCCCACAGTGTGAACCATTGTGGGGGGGATATTTTTATGTTTATTGTTAAATTCTTTAATGTTGTGTATTATCTTTATTCGTGTGCTGCATTGGCGTCAAATTTCACTACACCATTTGGTGTATGTGATAATACATCTCCTTTGTATCCTTTGTATCCTTTGACCCAAAATGTCACCCGTTCCTTCTCTCCAGAGATGCTGCCTGAGCTACTCCAGCATTTAGTGCCTATCTTCAGTGTAAACTTGCATCTACAGTTCCTTCCTAGCCATAAAATTCTTGACCTCTGGTTCATTTGAGAGCGCTATAGCAGAAACACTATGTCCCAGTTTAAAGCTCCTAGTTGCATTCAGGTTTCAACCAACACTGAAAAGCATTTTCCTTTGGCTGGATGAATGCAGCTAAAATCAAACTTAGGAAGTTTGACAATGGTGTAAAGCAGTACATTCAATTGGCACCTTCACCAACGGTGCTAATGCACTGTGCCTGCCGTGTGTACCATCTACAAAATGGTTGTCAGCAATTCACCAAATTTTCCTCATCAACACCTGGAAACCCCATATATTCCACCATCTGGAAGAACAACAATAACTATCCACTATTATCTGAAAGTTACCCAACAAATTGCACACTATCATTATTTAAAATAAATACAGCTGCACCAGATTTGGAATACTTGACGATCTACCTAACATTGCATTCCTTGTAACATCACCACAATCACAACAGATGGACGAGAAATCCATTCTCACTATTTCCCCATGGAAAGTTAGATGGCATCATTAACACACAGAGAGTGGTGAATCTCTGGAATTCTCTCCCGCAGAAGGTAGTTGAGGCCAGTTCATTGGCTATATTTAAGAGGGAGTTAGATGTGGCCCTTGTGGCTAAAGGGATCAGGGGGTATGGAGAGAAGGCTGGTTCAGGATACTGAGTTGGATGATCAGCCATGATCATATTGAATGGCGGTGCAGGCTCGAAGGGCCGAATGGCCTACTCCTGCACCTATTTTCTATGTTCTATGTTTCTATGTTTCTATGTTTCTAAATGGCGACCTGCATACAATACCCATACTCCCATGAGTGTTATAACAACCATAAGGGAAGAAGAATCCACTATTATGCTAGTGGTCCCATCTCCGTTTCCCTTAGTTGCTGATAGTTCCAATATCTAGCTGACCCCAAATCTCTCTCCACAGATACAGCCTGAACTACAGATTATGTCAGATTCAGATTCAGATTCAGATTCAATTTTAATTGTCATTGTCAGTGGACAGTACAGAGACAACGAAATGCATTTAGCATCTCCCTGGAAGAGCGACATAGCAAACGATTTGAATAAATAATAATAAGTGTCCGGGGGGGGGGTAATAATAATAATAATAAGTGGGGGGGGGGTGAGAGCAGTCCTTGGCGATGCTGAGCGCCCTCCGCAGACAGCGCTTGCTTTGGACAGACTCAATGGAGGGGAGCGTGGAACCGGTGATGCGTTGGGCAATTTTCACCACCCTCTGCAATGCCTTCCGGTCGGAGACAGAGCAGTTGCCATACCATACTGTGATGCAGTTGGTAAGGATGCTCTCGATGGTGCAGCGGTAGAAGTTCACCAGGATCTGAGGACTGTTTGGTATGTATACAAATATTAAGTGGAGGTTGCGTTGAATGAGGATTGTGATTAGATGACTGCTGGAGTTGTATGGTATAGATTAATGTCAAGCTTGCAATGTAGTTATTGTGAGCTGGAATTTACTGACATGTTCAATAACCTTGTGGGGTCATTAAATATTTTCTGGCATTGCATCCTTGGTACTTTATCACCTTTTGTCAATGGTTTTTCATGATGAAAATGCTTTTCTGAGTCCCCAGCTGTAAAACATGTCTTCCCACCTCATAAATAAAGCTTTAAAAACATAGCAAAATCTAAGTGCTAGTTCTGGTCCTTACTTGATTTAAATTTGAAAGCACCTTCATAAAGCCATACGGAAATAGGCCCTTTGGCCCAACTCATCCATGTCGACTAAGATGCCCCATCTAAGCTAGTCCCATTTGCCTGCATCTAAACCTTTCCTAACCATCTACCTTCGAAGTGTCTTCTAAATGCTGTTATAGTACCTGCCTTAACTATCTCCTTTGGCAGCTCATTTCATATACCTACCACCCTCTGCACAACACAATAATATCCAACAGTGGCCCCAGTTGATGACCGCCTTCCCTTTGACAGCTTCAGTTATGGCTTCACATAATCACAATTAGCTGCAACAAAGATCGAGCAAGTCCAAAAAAACTCTGCATTGTGCCCAAGCAAATGGGACTGTTGGCTGAATGCTGCAAGATTTCTAGCATGAATAAATGTCTTCTCCTGCTGTGTTCCTAAAATAGGGCAGAAATAACAATCTTGGACTCAGGAGTTGGAGAAAACTTTATTCCAAATAAGTAAATTACATTTTCTTCAATTTTAACATCCAAGGGTTACGCTGAAAAATTGCTCTAAATTAGCCACAAATCTTGGAATCACAGTGAGCCAAAGATAAAATGACAAAGTCAGCGTCAGAAAAAAACAGGCAATAAAAGTAATATCAAGTGGGAGAATTGCACCTGCTGTTAGGATTGTTCGGTTAAGCACAGCTCGATGATCCTGCCCATGATTGATATTTAGTTTCCTCTGCTTCACGCTACTCGTGCGTGAAGCAGGAGAACAGGGCAAAAGTTGGTTTGTATCTCCCCTGTGGTTATGTACCTTGTCAATACTTGTTTTCACTTGAGTAAAGCATTGAATAGGCTTTTGCCGCAAATGAAAATGTATTGAAACCTCTTTTAGAGATAGTCGATGAGAAGGTAAATTGAGTGGGATACAAGTGGTCCACGAGGAACTCCCATATTTCTGTGTTTTAAACTCAAAAATTGCTCACTGTTTTCTCGTAGATCACTTGAAGAGAAACAATTTTTGGAGACTTTGGCCGAGAAATTCAATTATGTGGAACATTTTTAGTGTGCTCTGTGATTTCAGTGTATCATAAAATCAATTGTCAAAACATGCCTGAGACCTCATAAGATTCATAGCTCAAAATACAAGTTTCATTTATACAGTTCTTGTGCCCATAGATGAAGCACTCAGATCACTAGGATGATGTCAATCCCTGCACAGTGCCTTCACTCTGAAATTGATACAAATATTGGAATATCCATATAAGATATACCACAAACAAGAAACCTCATCTGAATAGTGAAGTCAAAAACGTGCTTTAATAATAGTGCAAATAAGCATGATGTTTAAGCACCTCCAAGTTTATATTCATCAGTCTTCAATAATGGACGTTGTAGTTCTCACCTCTTGGGTAGAACTGGTATGTGCCTTGTGTTCTAAGGAGATGACAACATACACTGCTCTTTTTCCCTGGTTTAGCGGAAATTGATTCATTCTAGATGAGTCACCATGTGCAGAACATGTGTCCTAATTAAACTCTACTGCCCACCAGGTGCCAGGACCTGAGGTACATGGGCATGAGTCAGATGCAGTGAGGTGGTGTTTTTCAATTCTTCTTCTTCGTCATAATGTGGTTCATTGCAGATGAGGTTTGGTGCAGTTTTCAATTACTTTCAACAGACAGGTGAAAACAGTTTCCTTCGCTCCATAGATGCTGCTGCATCCGCTGAGTTTCTCCAGCATTTTTGAGTACCTTCGATTTTCCAGCATCTGCAGTTCCTTCTTAAACACAGGTGAAAACAGTGAACATTTTCCAGCTCATGCTCCTTGGGGAATCACTTCTGACACCATTCACACTATTCCTTGCTGATGAAGAGATTTCTAGAAATTATGAACATTTTGCAATATTATAATATGGTTAACCTAAGAGCCTTAGATAAAAAGATGAAAGATTAGTGAAGGTAATAGTGAAGGTAACTTAAAGATCATGTTAGAAGAGGCCGTAATCAAATTAGGGAAGTGTTTATATTGCAAGGCATAGCTAGCTGGAGCAAAAAACAAACATAACGTGTTTGTAAATCAGGCTGAGTGCAGTAGAATTGATCATAAGAGTAGTGGAGTGGCAAGACTTGGCTGTAAATCATAAATCCATTTAGAGAGCAAATGGGGAAATTGACCGTTAGGGAAAGGAATACATGAACGAACTGTGAGACAAATGGAAGCAACTCCCGGCAAAGATCAAAACAATGATCAAAGACTACAAAGAAAAGACGGTTACTGGTGAATTATCATAAAAAAGGTAAAATCCACATTAAACCATTGTATCATGAATACTACAAATTGCTGGAATTGTTTGAGTCGGTAAAATGTTCTTGCTCTCAATTTCTTTGTCTCTGCCACATCTGCTCCCAAGACAAGGCTTTCCATTCAAGGACTATCCGAGATGTCCTCTTTTTTTAGTTTTAGTTTTTTAGTTTTTTGTTTTGTTATAGTCTTTCTGTCGTAGATGGATCTCTCACCTACATCTCCGGGTCCCTTGGTTCTGCTCTCGCTCCCCCTCTACCCAGACAGAACAAGGAGAGAGTACCCCAGGTCCTCACCTTTCACCCCATCAGCCTCCACATCCAACACATCTGATATTTCCACCACCTCCAATGTGATCCCACCACCAGCCACATCTTCCCATCTCCACCCCTTTCTGCATTCTGCAAACACCATTCCCTCCACAACGCCATGGTTTACTCATCCCTTCCCACCCAAATCAACCCTTCCCCAGGTACTTTGCCTTGCAGCTGCAGGAGATGTAACCTCCATCGCCTCCATCCAGAGATCCCAGAAATTCTTCCAGGTGAGACACAGGTATGCATGCACTTCCTCCAACCTCATCTACCTCATCCAGTGTTCCCAATGTGGCCTCCTGTATAGACCAGGCAAAGACTCAATGATTGCTTCGCTGAACATTTGTGCTGGGTCCTCCATGGCCAAGTGGATCTTCCAGTTGCTAACCATTTTAACTCCCCTTCCTATTCCCATACTTACGGTTCTGGCGTAGGCATCTTCCATTGCCACAGTTAGGCCACATGCAAACTGGAGGAACAGCATCTAATATTCTACTTGGGTAGTAGCATGCAACCTTACAATCTAAACAATGAATTCTCCAATTTTAGGTAACTTCTAACAACCCCTCTCTCCCCCTCTCTCCCCTTTCTCCTCAGACCTCCCTCTCCAGCCCCCACCCCACCCCCACCTATCCCCTTGTTTCACAAATTGCAATTCTTCCATCCGTTCATCCCTCACCTTCTATTCTAATCTCTGGCCTTTGTCCAACCATCTGCCTATCAAATCCCCCTGGCCTGTGTTCACCTACTACCTGCCATGCTTCTTTCTGCCTCTCTTTTCTCTGCCCCCCCCCCACCGCAATCAGTTTGAAAAACGGTCACCATCTGAAATGTAACCCATCCATGTTCTCCAGAGATGCTGCATGACCCGCCGAGTTACTCCATCGCTTTTTGTCCTCAATTATAATCAAACCCTCTCCCTGAATATACTGTGTCAAAGCCTGAATAGTTAAGAGTGTGACTGGTGAAAGCCAGATTCAGCGAGCAGGCCAACCACACAAATCCCCCCACAGTCACTTCCTCCCAGTGAAACTTCATTTCAGCTGTTGATAGATTCCAATCGATAGTTTGATGGTACTTTATAGTCATATGTACCAAGGTACAGTAAAAGTGTTTGTTGTGTATACAATGCAGTATGATCATACTGTATATAAGTACAATGCTTATGGTTATAACACTTTTATGATTCCATTTCTCAAATCTTGGCCTTAAAGACCCATTGTCCTAATGGCAGCATTAAGTCAGTGTTGCAATGTTTGACCTGACACAAGTTGCCATTAATGTTCTCCATGGCTGCTCCATTGGGTGTGCCACAACAAGCCGCATCTGATCTACATGGGTGGCCTCTGTGTAGTCCCCAGTGGTGCCCGATCCATGTGATTTCCTGACTGCTGCAAGGCCTCCAGCAGCCCACTCTGCCGACTCCTCGACCACTGAATGGGTTGTCCCCTCACCCCCTGTAGCCATTGCCGCACCACCATGCAACTGAGTACTGCCTGCAGCTGAGCTCAGAACCCCCCAGAGTGCCTCCTAGGGGACAGAAGGCAAACCAACAGCCTGCTCATCCTCTCCTTGGTCTTCACCACTGCCATTTTGAAGCCTTGGAACCCCTGTAGGCAGGATCTCTCTCTAGATATTCTTCCCTCAATTAGGACCTCAGCAGCATGGTAGCAGACAGCACAGGGATCATTTGTGCTGCCATCCTTCGCTAACCACCTTCCAAACCTATAGAGACTTTCATCTGCTACTTGATTCAAGGCTCATCTCAGCCTTAAAGAGATGCAGACAGGATGTGAATTAGCACAAGTCCGTCTCGACTGATGCTCCAGAACTACTGAAATTACTTTTGCTTGATGCACACTAATGGAGAGAACTGCATTTGGCATTTCCCAAGCTTTCAAGTATTTGCAAGGACTGCACACTCGGAAAATCTGCACCAACGTTGCATATGATGAGATCAAGGATTTTCTGCCAGTTGTTATGTTAAAATGCTGACCAGCAACATTTTAGCACACGTGACAGTTTCTTCACGGAAATATCAGCTACTTTCTTTGCAATCAATATGAATAGCGTAGATAATTTGAAGGGCAGTTTTGCAAGCCTGCAGAGGCAGTCAATTAGATACTACTTTCTCTAACTTCTGGATGCACACATGCAGGGTGAAAATGTCTTATGATGAACAAATGGCTTCTGTGAAGACAGCAGAAGTTTATTCAGCCCCTTGAGCTTGATTAACAACTTAATTATCTTATAGTTGTATTTGCTTCAATTCCATCAACCTGTGCAAGCTTCGTAACCTTAGGATTTCACTTAACAAAACCTGTTTTTATCAGTCTTGAAGGCTCCAATTGTCACAATTTCCTTGGCATTTTGCAAGTGCAGCTGAAGAAATCCCAAGCCTAGAAATAATGGAAATAGGATGAGAGCTGCTGGTATTTTAAATGCTATTCCAATAGTTTTCAACCTATCTGCCAAAACCTTCCCAGCTCTCAATGCGTTATATTGGCTGCACTAAATAACATACTCCTTGCACATCCATTTAAAAATAAATTGTAAAGTAAAAAAACTACTTATGCTGCAACTTCAATAAAAATACACACACACATAATGTTGGAGATTCGCAGTAGGTCTGGCAGCATCTGGTGGAGAAAGATTCAAAGTTTAACATTTCAGGTTAATGGTGTCCCATTGGAACTGGAGAACAGAGATAACAAGTGCATCATAAGTTGCAGAGTATGGAGTGGGGGAAGAGATCGAGAGAGCAGAGGGAATGTCTGAGGGGGTACTGACTAAGTTTGGATACCTGCCACAAATCATTGGGGGAGAGAGTAATGGATATGTTAATCTCAGCTGATATGCATGACAGTATACATATAGGGAGGTCAATGGGGACAGTAAAAAGTTAACCAAAAACTGGAAATGTGAGATGCACAACACAACAGTTGCTTGAAGTTGCTGTGTGTCTCTGTGACTCTGTGAAGAATGGCTGTGCCTGGGTCATTTTTGAATTGTCAGCGTTCCTGATGTATATCTCTATTATAAAATGGTTGGTCAGACTTACCTAGTTTATTGTCCATAGTGTGGTTTTGTCTCTGGAAAGAGCATTGCCAAGAATATGATTTATTGATGCATGGAAGAAAAGGATGTCAACGCACATAGAAAAATACTATCTAGGTAGTGACTGATAAATTACTGACTGCTGGAGAAATCACGATATGGGGATTTGGGAGTATTTCAGACTGCAGACTGAAAAAATATTGTTGGCTTATAACATACTTGAATGAAATTGAGTATAAGAGTCAGGAAGTTATATTGAAGCCTTATAGGACTTTGGTTAGGCTGCCTTTAGAATATTGTGCACACTTCTGGTCACCCTATAACATGAAGGATATGGGGGCTTAGCAGAAGGCGCAGAAGAGGATTACTAGTACACTGCCTGGATTAGAGAGTATTGACTATAAGGGGAGATTGGACAAACTTGAATTGCTTTCTCTGGAATGCTGAAGGCTGATGGGAGACCTAATAGACATATATTAAATCATGAGGGGCATCGGTAGGGTTGAAAGGCCAAACATTTTACCCAAGGTGAAAATGTCAATGACTAGAGGGCCTGGGTTTAAGGTGAGAGGGGCTACATTTAAAGGAGATGTGCGGTGCAAGTTTTATTACACAAGTGGTGGGTGCCTGGAATGTTCTGCCAGAGTGGCGGTGGAGCCAGATACGATAGCGGCCTTCAAGAGACGTTTGGATGGCCACATGAATGTGTAGGGATTGGCGGGATATGGATCACATGCAGGCAGAGGAGAATTCAATTGGCATCATGTTCAGCAAGGACAATGTGGGCCTGTTGCTTTGTGATACAGTTTAGGCAGGAAAATGGAGCAATGTGGAATTGAGCAGGGAATGAGGAAGAAAGGTTGTATATGAAGACAGTGAGAGATAGAGACAAGGATCTGCAGATGCTGATTACTAAAAGACACAAAGTGCTGGATTAACTCAACAGGTCAGGCAGCATCTCTGGAGAACATGGATAAGTGGTGTTTTGGGTTGGGACCCAACTTCAGACTGCGAGGAGAACTTTTTTAAAGAAGGCATAGGTTGAGGAGACTTCTCAGAGAAGCAGTAAAATTGAGACGGGTATATGGAACTGATTCATTCAGGCCAAGTCAAATCATGTTAGGCAGGTGTCTTTTGTGAGATTTGACACATTGCAGGGTACTGCAAATTGAAAAGATGATGGGGTGTGAGGGTGAATGAATATTCATTGTAATGCAGGAAGAGGTCAAAGAGCAGGTGGGCCATGCAGCATATTTCAATGTAATTAACCCAACAGGCTGGAGGAAGTAGTTAAGTTTAATTTAGAGATACAGTGCGGAAACAAGCCATTTGGCCCACCGAGTCTGCCAATCAGCAATCCCCACACATTAACACTATTCTACACACACTAGGGACAATTTACAATTTTACCAAGCCGATTAACCTGCAACCCTGTACGTCTTTGGAGTGTGGGAGAAAACCTGAGCACCTGGGGAAAACCCACACAGGTCACGGGGAGAATTTAGAAACACCGTACAAACAGCATCCGTAGTCAGGGTCCCGGGTTTCTGGCACTGTAAGGCAGCAACTCTACTGCTGCGCCACCATGCCGCCTCAGCAGTTGCTGATGGATCTGAGATGGAGAGTGGTATTGGTGTTAAGATATTGATCAGCAAGGCAGAGAGAGAAAGGGAGAAGAGGGAGTTGCGGTAAAGCAAAATACTGCAGGTAAAATGGACCGGGAACTCAGGTCTGAGGCAATAATTATGATGTATGCACATTGTGTTATGGGAGTAACAGTGATCAGATTAACAGCATCAATATGAGTCAATGTGCCAGTAAGCTTCAAGGCTGCTGACCTCAGGGCAGAGTCATTCATTTTGGACAGTATATGGAGAAAGCCTCGAGGTTGATCATTGCGATTAGAGATGATAACTTAAGAATCCAAATCTGACAATGTTCAGAGTTTTCATCCCTTTCAGCACTGATCTTAATAATTTTAATGCCTCCGCAATGAAAAAGGATCAGTGATGATTGGTGTAAGCATAAGCTAATTAAGATTTTAGACCTCAGGGGCAATCTCACAGAAGAAAAATGCAACTTACGTTAAGAATCAGTGAGTAAAAGACAGTTCAATAAGACCCTATGTTAAGTGTAATTAAAATATGTTTCATTAATGTTCATTCTTCTCTTGTTATAATTTGCCTGCTGCAACATCCTGCCTAATTTCGCTTAGCAAATTTAAAATGTAATTCATAAATAATTATTACGACCTAACATTCTAATTGTTCTGCAATGTGTATGTGATATACACATCTCATTCTTAGGCAGAGATTGTTCCCAATAGAAGGTGGACTCAAAATGTTGGAGTAACCTATCGAGATGGGCAGCATCACTGGAGAGAAGGAATGGGTGACCTTTCGGGTCGAGACCCTTTTTCAGACTGGATTGTTCCCAATACATGTACAATTCTTCACCAGCACCAATGACTCCTTCCTCTATACAATCAACCCCAGATCAGCTTTCAGATTTATTCATCTTCATGAAGTGGCAGTATGAAACCTTACCCTGAAATTCAGCAAGATAATGGAGATTGTGATCGACGTCAAGAAGTGAAGTGGTACACATACCCTGGTTTACATCGATGGCACCAAAGTGGAGATGGTTGAAAGCTTCAAGTTCCTGGGAGAAAATTTCACCTGCAACTTGTCCTGGACCATCCATATCAAAGCATTGGTCAGGAAAGCACACCCATGTCTCCTCTTCCTTAGCAGGCTTAGGAAGTTCGGACGGTCCCCTACAACTCCCACCAACCTTTACAGATCTGCCGTGGAAACCATTTTATCAATATGCATCACAGCATGGTTTTAGAACAGCTCCATCCAAGACCTCAATAAATTGCAGGGAATTGTGGACGCAGCCCAAACCATCATGCAACCAGATGTCTGAAATTATTCCCAGGCAATTGATGGTGAGGAATTATGTGAACACTCTCACATCAGAAAAGTTAAGGGCCTGTCTCACTTTCACGACCTAATTCACGACCTTTTTTATCGTGGACATTTTTCATCATGTTGAAAAAACGCCCGACCTACTTGATGCCACAAGTACCTACGACTAGCATCACAACCTGCTACGACCTACCATCGACCTCCTACGACCTACCTACGACCTCCTACGACTTTGTGATGACCATGCTGCGAGTATGAGCCAAAGGCAAACTCGGCAGAGGTCGTGAATTAGGTCGTGAAAGTGGGACAGGCCCTTTAGACATCTCCAGACTTTGAGACAAAGAAACAAGGAGACTCCACTTCAAATGTCCTAAAATAAGAGTAAACAAACGGCTGGAAAAATTCAGAAAGCCAGGCAACATCTGTGGAGGGAAATAGACAATGTATCAGGTATGGACCCTTCTTTATTCACTCTTGAGTCTCCAAGGAAAGAAGCAAGATGGGTTAATGTGGTGTGGCTGCAAAATGCTATTTATAATGGGAAAATATTGATTGATAAGATAAATGGAGCTATACATTCACGGGAAAGCAAAGGTCAGTATACATGAATGTAAATAAACTCTAACAGGACATCAGAGCCTAGAAAAATTTAACTGTAATCGCCACTTGAGTCAACTGATTTAAATGCACCTATTATTGCATTGTGTTAACAAGTTATAGTATGGACAATAAATGGTGCCATGTCACCTAACCTTACTAATTGATTTGAGCTACTCTACTGTGGTATATGAACTGCTAACTTGGCTTCAGTGAAGGTTGGATCTGAAATGTATTTAGGTTTCAGATGCAATATCTCCTGAACCGCAGGTCTGATTTCTTTACTGAAATGAATGGGATATCTGAATCTAAAGATTGGAGAGGTGATTCCTAGACTAGTTCTGAGAACTTCCAGTGAACTGAAACCACCATTGGAATCTTTATGTGGTGCAGCTGAGAGGATGGAGACAGCTGCAGCATCATCTGCCACTCAGTGGGTCTGGGATTTCTGTTTCCAGCAGTACTCTCTTTGAAATCTGAGACTTACTAGAATTTCTAAGATGAAAATCACAGTTTGCATTCTGCACTGCTGATTGCAAACTCCCATCACGCTCACCATGGTTGTCTAACTTCTGAAAACTTCAAAACTATGAAGTTTTTTCCCTTAGTCAGCTCTTCCTCTTTTGCATTTAAGCTTTTAAACTTTAAAAGGCTTGGGAAGCAGTAAATTGAGATCAGTATTACCTCCAAGTTCCCCTTCAATATAAAACCCATCCTGACTTGGAAACACATTGTACTTCATTGTTAATGGGTCAAAATCTTGGAATTTACCCATGAGCAGCATTGCTCAAGTATTCACAGACATGACATCAAGACAATTTGGAATTGAATCTCAGAGGCAGAGATCAATATGCAGACATTACTGTGAGCCATGTTTAATGCTATTGAGTAGGAATACAATTGTGAGTAAGTTTCTCACAAAACACCATGTGATATGATAATAATATAATCTGCTTCGAAGCAACTGGTTAATCAAATTTGAAAGTAAAACAGAGGAATACAATTTAATTTTTATTCAACTTTCTATTTTTTACTAGTTTGTGGGATTGGGGCAGCACTGACAAGCACCGCAAAGCCAATTCCAAATTGTCTTAATCTCATGTCTGTGAATACTTGAGCAACACTGCTCACTGGTAAATTCCAAGATTTCAATCGATTAACAAACCAAGCACATCTTTCAGTTGGAGAATGTTCCTTTATTTGAAATTCGGGGCAAATGACAAAAGTCATGTCACAGTCTGGAGGTGCGGTTTTCTGACCTTGCAGATTTCCTTTAGTGCTCTTAAAAGTACTGATGGTTTTGAAGTGATTCCTCCCAAAAGTTTCTCTATGTATTTCTGGCTCCAATAAAGCTTGCATTAATCTTTCAGCTGTTTTGAAGTGCAGTGAGTTTTGAATGATGAATGTGTGCACTGTAGTGCAAGCTACAACTAATTATGATGTGATCTGAAGCACATTGCAGAGTCTTTGTGAATATGTTAGATAATTGATAGTGTTGATATTGGTTCATTATTCTGCCGAGATACAATGAAAAGATTTATTTGCATGCTATTCAGTCAAATCAAATTATACTGTACATGAGTACAACCAAGCCACATAAAAGTAGTGCAAAGAGAAATATACCTGAATGCAGAAAATAGTGTTACAGTGTTCTAGTGTTACAGCAGTATAATGTTAGAGAGAAAAAGTTTGAGGTCTGCAATGAGGTATGTTGGAAGATTGGGCCTACATCTTACCTTATGGGAGGACTGTTCAGTAGTCTGATAACAGTTGGGAAGAAGCGATTCCCTAATCTAGTGGTAGCTTTCAAGCTATTGTATCTTCTGCTCAACAGGAGAGGGGAGAAGAGGAAACGAAAGAGGGGTGAAAAAGTTGGCTGCTTTCCCAAGGCAGTATAAAGCGTAGATTAAATTGATGACGGGAAGGCTGGTTTGTGTCATGAATTGGTCTTGGGCAGGGCTGTGGCAAAACCAAGTTATAATGTATCCCAATAATATGCTTTTCACGGTGCATGTAGAAGTTGGTAAGTGTCGTTGGAGACATACCAAACTTCCTTACTCCTCCTAGGAAGTAGAGGTGTTGGTGTGCTTTCCTGGCCATATCTTCACTATTTATGCCTCAAAACTCTCGACCATCTCTACATTATCACTGGAGATGCTGACTGGGGCATGTACTTCACCTTGCATCCTTAAGTCAATAACTAATGTCTTAACCTTGCTGACATTGAGGGACAGGTTGTTGTCTTGACACTATGTCATTAAGCTCTTTATCTCCTTCTCGTTCTCCGTCTTATTATTGTTTGAGATACAGCTCAGTACAGTGGTATCATCTTCAAACGTGTGAATAGAATTAGAACAGAATTTGGCCGCACAGTCATGAGTGTATGGGGAGAATAGTAAGGGGCTGAGATCGCATCCTTGCGAGGCACTGGTGTTGACAATGATTGTGGGAAATGTTTTGTCACCTATCATCGTTGTTTGTGGTCTCCGATTCAGGAAGTCAAAGATCCAGTGGCAGAGGGTATGCTGATTCCTAGGTCCAGGAGTTTGGAGATGAAATTGGTTGCGATGATGGTGCAGAAGGTGTTGGTGTTTGTTCTTTAGCAAAGAACAAAGTGTGGAGGAATTCAGTGGATCAGGCAGCATCTATGGAGGGAAATGGACAGACAATGTTTCTGATCAGGACCCTTCTTCATTAAAGTGATGATTTTTGGTTATTTTGGGGAAGCAGGGAGTGAAGTTTGTTACTGCAAAGCTATGCTTCACGGCAATTGTATCTCTTCCTAAAGAAAATCAGAGCAGTTAGAATTCCAGAGGATCGATTGTGACAACTTTCAGCTTGTCTGATCCTTTGCATATTCTGCACATTATGCAAATTTAAGCACT
Organism: Leucoraja erinaceus; assembly: GCF_028641065.1. Taxonomy (NCBI): domain Eukaryota; kingdom Metazoa; phylum Chordata; class Chondrichthyes; order Rajiformes; family Rajidae; genus Leucoraja; species Leucoraja erinaceus. The sequence continues at coordinate 13,785,545 of NC_073391.1, read as the reverse complement.
TCTGGTTGAAGAAGTTGAAAAGGAGCTGATAAAGCAAAATAGATTCGATTGATTGCCCATTGGAACCTGGCAAGCTACGGTCTTGTGAAGCTTGTGTCCCTGCAATGCTATGATGCTTCATAGATTTATTTGAAGAGTGTAGTTCAATGGAATATATTTTTCAAAGGTAATGACTTCTTTGTCTTCCTGAAAGAACATTAGTTGCCTGACAAATACTTGCCCAGCTGCAGTATTCTGATATTTCAGAAATCCCTCATGGCTATCTGCAATGAGACTGCACCATAAAAGTTCCGTCTGAAAGTCACTCTCATTGACACTGAAAGTCACTCTCATTGACACTGGGAAAGTGTGAACCAACCTCCTTGACGGGAGACTCTGATGTAATAACTGAACAAGTTGTTCAATTACCTTCCTGGCAAAAGGTTTATTCTTACACAGACCTCTTTACTCAGGCCATCATATAATTGATATTCCTAGCGTATATCATACAATGAACAAGTACCGGTGCCCTGCAACATATGTTGAATACACACTGCACACTAATTTTCTGTTTTTTGTTCACTAAAGCAGTGCCATTTTTATTTGCCTTTATATTTCTCTCCTATTTAATTTTGAGGTTGTTCCTTACTTGTGCTTTACTACAACCATGTCATGATTTCCTGATGCTGGGATACATCTTAAAGTTACAGACTCCTTCATTGAAAATATTACTCCTTCATGATTAACTAACCGGAGGCATCATTTAGAAGGGATGCATTGATCTGTGTCAAATATAATCTACTACCTTTTGTCACTGAATGCACCCCATGGAGGAATGTTAATGGAAGACATCCAAATAAGGGAATTTATACTTTTCGAATGTAAATATGAATCTCATGATCTCTCTTGCATCAAAATATAGAAAGCAAAACTCACAACCTTACCTTTCTATAGATGACTATCATTACCGTGATTAATGATGAAATTATTCTATTTCATGCTCAGAGCTGTTTTGTTGCTTCAGTGATTTATTTGAAGAGAGTTAAATGAAATATATATTTGAAGAACAGAGTGAAATGAAATATATCTTTCCTATTTTCTTCTACTCTGTCCTGCAGGCAGGGAACGCACTCGGAAAAAGTTCCACGGAACACGCATCATCCAATTCAATGAATGAATGAATACTTTACAGTCACATGTGACAGGTCACAGTGAAATTCTTTGCTTGCATACTCAAGGTATGCAAATAGTTGCCACAGAGGGCACTTACAAAGTTACAAAGTACCCCTGCGCCTGGTCCCCCTTTGTTCTCCCCCCTCACCCTCCCTCCTCCCTCATGGCGGTTTCCCCATGCCGGGTCCTCCATTGTTCCTTGATTATTCTATTCCGTGAAATGAAATGACTATTCTTCATGTATGAGCTTGGGAAAAATGTGTCATGAAGCTCTGGACACCTTTAGACATTTTTTTGTTCTGTAAATCCCTTATAACCTATGCCACCCATCAATGTAGAGTTGATTTGACAGCCAAATGGAGAAATAATTGCATCTCCTTTAGCTCTAACATAATTAATATTATAATATATCATTTACAATCGGAGCATCAGACGTTTGCTGTTGTCAAAGTACTCTTTTATGACCTCATCCAGCATTGAATCACAGGTTTATAACAGTGCAGAGAGTTACACATTCATGTATTAGTTTCATCTACTGCAAGCAATGAAGTTGTGCACATTCTGGACTTGGCAGAGCTGTTGAACAATAGATTTTACATCAAATAGACATGTATCTCAAAATTAATCCCTAGTTGGTGGCAATAAATGGAAGTCAATGGAATTGAATTTCAAAGGTTGGGATCAATGTGCAGGCATAACTGTGAGCCATATTTAATGCTATTGAGTAGGAATAAAATTGTCAGTAAATAGTTTCGCACAAAGCACCACGTGGTATGGTAATAAAATAATCTGCTTTGAAGCAACTGGTTAATCAAATTTGAAAGAAAAACAGAGGAGTAGAATTGTATTTTTATATAAACTTCCTTGTTTTTTTTACTAGTTTGTGGGATGGGGCAGCACTGACAAGCAACGCAAAGCCAATTCCAAATTGTCTTAATCTCATGTCTGTGAATACTTGAGCAACACTGCTCAAGGGTAAATTCCAAAATGTTGACCCATTAGCAATGAAGTATAATGTATTTCCAAGTCAGGATGGGTTATATATTGAAGGGGAACTTGGAGGTAATACTGATCTCAATTTACTGCTTCCCAAGCCTTCCAAGGTTACAGGTTAGGAAAGTATTGGCAGAAGTCTTAATGCGTTGCTCCATTGGTTCTTATGGAAAGTGCACACTGGCATAGGTTTTCCAGAGTTGCCAAGTGCAATTGAAAACGTTTAAAGATTTAGAAGTTACAAAATGGATTCTGCTGTAGATTTAAAAGTTAGAAAATTAATGCCTAACCTTTTTTCCTACTACACTAGAGAGAGTTCTGCAAAAACACTAAGTGTCTTGTCCTATAATATAAACACTAGTGAGATTACAACAGAATAACATGAGTCTTTTTCCTTTCTTCTCTTGCACAAGTGAGATTTCAGCACAATAACACTCGATAGTTTGCTCTATGATATAAACAATCAGCAAAATGTTCAGACAACTTGGTTCATACCCTATGCTCTACAGATTGTAATGTACAAACAATTAATCAACAAGGTCAAAAAACCAAGAGTGCTTGAATCTGCAAAGAATAGCTCGTTCAGCATAACCATATAGGGACTAATCTTTCCTCTATCGGAAGAACCTGTCAATCCTCTGATTTTAACCATATATGGACAAGGCAAGAGGCTGTACAATGCATTGTAAGATAAAGAATTGCTGAATTGCTGGTTATTATGGTATACATATATCTCATTGAACATTACCTCTGTGTGTGGAGAAAGAGGGTCTGTAGTCTTTGTTTACATACTGTGAGAGCTGTCCTCCCACACCCGCCTGGCAAAATAAAGACATTACTGTATTACTAACTTTTGTATTGTTTTCTGTTTGAAGCAAATTGGACTTTAACACAATGGCCCTCAATAATACTGGTACCCAAGAAGAGTAAAGTGACTAGCAATCGGTGGCACTAACATCTGCCCTGATGAAGTGCTTTGTGAAGTTAGTTATGATGCAATCTTGCCAGATCTCCACCCTGCACTGGACCACCTGCACAATAAAAACACGTACTTCAGGCTGTTGTTCATAGACTGCAGCTCAGCATTCAACACCATCGTCCCCGCAAATCTGTTACCAAGCTCAAGGAACTGGATCTCTGTGCATCCTTTTGCAACTGGATCCTCGACTTGCTCATCGACAAAACACAAGTGGTCCAAATTGGGAAAACACAACAAATTGGGCTGTGTGCTCAGTCCTCTTCTACACTCACTGTATACCTAAAACTATGTAGCCAGTCACCATTCCAATGCCATCTTTAAATTTGTTAACAACACCACCGTTCTTCGACGAATTATATCATAAGCTGCATCATGGCCTGGTTCGGCAACTCAAACACCCAGGAACAAAGGAGGTGACTCACAGTGGTGAACACTGCCCGTTCCATAATGGGTAATGATCTCCTTACCATTAAAGGGATCTGTAGGTGGTGCAAAGACTTTTCTCAAAAAGGCAGCTTGCATCATCAAGGGCCTACATCACCCTGGCCACGCTCTCATTTCACTCTTGCCATTGGGAAGAAGGGATAGCAGTCTGAAAACTGTAATGCCCAGGTTCAGGAGTAGCTTCTTCCCAGCAGCTATTAAACATTACAAACTCCAACAAAACTACAAAATGCTTTGGTTGCACAAAGGACTTTGAGCTTTGTTTTGTTTTTTTTGCACTAAATTGGTATTTTTTCTATTTATTAAACTTTTTTTTTACAAACCTGCTCTGCTGAATTTAATTGTTCAATTTTGGTACATATGACAATAAAAGACTCGATGTTTGGTAGAATGGGTACCTATTAATCAAGATGCGTTGGCTTGAATGTGTATTGTTGAAGCTGCATTCATCCACATCAAGCTAGTATGTTGGCAAATGAAGGCTACTCCCCCCTCCGGCTTCCCAGGATTATGATGGCAGGGAATTTGAGGTAATTCTGCTAATTGTTAAATTCTTTTGTTGAAAATTGTTATTTTCCACGTTTTCCTGATGTTTCCACGAGTAGAAGAGTCTGGAACCCGAGGGCACAGCCTCAGAATAAAATGACGTGCCCATAGAAAGGAGATGAGGAGGAATTTCTTTAGCCCGAGGGTGGTGAATCTGCGGAATTCATTGCCATGGACGGCTGTGCAAGCCAAGCCATTGGGTACTATTACAGCGGAGATTGACAGATTCTTGATTAGTATGGGTGTCAAGTGTTACAGGGAAAAGGCAGTAGTCCAGGGTTGAGATGGAAAGATAGATCAGCCTTGATTGAATAGACTCAAAGGGATTAATGGTGAACATTAAACATTTGATTTGGTGAACATTAGCTGCCATTTTTCAGTATATGATTGGATGTTGTACATGTCTCACTTCACTATCTGAGATTTCTTGAATTTTAGTGAACATAGTCAAACCTGAAATTCTGGCCGGATTACAGAATCTGTTAATTTAGATGACTATTTCCTTCTGTCCAAAAGCCACACGCTGCCTCCTTACAACAAACAATCTCAACTGCTTTACCCTATTCTCTGTTTGCATTCCCATTCAGCTGGAAGGTAGACTTATCAGCTTCCTCTGTCATTCACCTATGCAGGTCCCTGTTGTCTGGTCTTTGCCACTGGATTAATTATCATTACCCTTATCCTCATCTTTCACCAGAATATCAAGTCACTCGAGCAAATTGTGCACCATCCACGAGCAATAATATGGAAGAAGGTTTAATGCAAACTTACTGTAAGTGATGACAACTTTCCCTTTACTGAAATGTTCCCACTTGCTGATACATTCCAGCACTTTAACAGTTCTGAGTACTGCTGCCTTATAACAATCCACCCCCTGCTCTCTCCTCTCTCCCCCCCCACACCTGTCGTATTGCTAGCTGCTTTTGGCTTTTTAATATCTCACCGTGTTTGACTGTTCTCGCCCTTGATTTAAATTCTCATTTACTACATCTCATGGAAGAACCAGTGTTTTCATCAAAACATTTTATTGGTATTGCACAGGTCATTTTTCATCTCATTTTTTCTCTCTGATCAGTTTCTGCTTGATGTGTTGAACCTTCCCAGCATTTTTTTGTTTAGATTGCAGCATCTCTATCTTCCCATGTTTATGTTACTGCTGAAAACCAACAGTTCTATTAACTTTAACAATATTCCTTTTTGTGACATTGTTAAACATCAATTGATAATTGCTTCTGTGAAGGACCTTGGGACATTTTACAACATTGTAGATTTCCTCTGAGTTCATTTTATTTTACTTGCTACTTCTTAATATAGGAACGTCTACTTCAGTGATGAAGGAGTCACCATGTTAAATCCTAATTGCAAAAATGAGTTTCCAAAACGACAGAATCAATTGCTCTTGTAAATTTAAAAAGCCACATTTCATACTATGAACATTCAAGTATTTCAAGTATCAAACATGTTGAAAGTAGTTATTCTAATGTGTGAGATTTATGTAACCATATCTTTAGTTTGTTTCATACATATTTCTACCATTTTCATTTAACATACAATGAAAATGAAAATACATTGCAAATATTTTTAAACAGTTTTTGAAATCAATAACTTTTGCTGGTTTTGCATGAAATGAGGAATGTATTAAGTTTTTTAATGGATACAAATTTAATATGTCCAGAGGGCTTGTTTGCATGGTTCATCTCACTAACCAACTACTGTGCTTAATACTTTTACATATGGCTGAGGTAACAGAATAATATTGAAGGAAATTAATTCCAAGATAAACACTTTGCTCAACCCTGTCGTCTCCTCTGCGATTTCAAGCAGCTAATTTTTCAGTATCACAGTTCAGTTGTTTGGCCCACAAACACTACCTATTAGCTTTTTTTCACATTGCCAGTTTCCAAGTTGTTGCGAGCATATTGATTATATAGCTGCTGCCTGCTAATCTACTAATTAGAATAAGAGACTGTATGAAATGAATTATGCAAGAATGAAAATTGGAAAATTATTAATGAGGGCAACTATATGTGAGTCAAATGCAGAAGAGCCAACCTGCCTACCCGCAGCCAGGTCTTCACTATTCCCAATAATTAATCAAGAACCACTTTTCTAAAAAAGCACAATTTAAATTATTAACCTCAAACCTTCTGTCACTAATATATAGAGCAGTGAGAGATGTAAAATTAATCACTGTAATAAGCTTCCCAATTTAAAATTGCTGCCCTGCCAGATGAAATATTTTTGGACATTTATAAGTTTAAAATGTTTCTGTTTTTGCTTTCTGCTTATGATGTTATGCTGTGAGAACAATGGGTTGGATTATTCTGGATCTGATATTTGTGCAAACCCTCCACCTACAGGATAGTATTACTCGGTAATCCCTCGTTAATATGTTCCTGACACAGAGAGGTGGTCAAGGTAATCTTGAGACATGAGAAAAGATCTGGAATCTTGAGCATAACACAAAGTGCTGGAGGGTCAGGCAGCATCATTGGAGGGAATGGATAGACAACATTTTGGGTCTGAAGAAGGGTCTCAACCTGAAATGTCGTCTGTTCATTCCCTCAACAGAGGTTGCCTGACCAATTGAGATCCCCCAACACTATATTTTGCTCTGAACTTGAAAGGTAGCTTGTTAGGAGAGGAGGGCTCAGTACTTTAGGCAGACATCTGGTATTGGATCCCTGTGATCCATTTTGACCCAATCCCAACGATGTCCCAGAAAAGATAAAATTAATATAAAGAGAATTTATAGAAAACCATTAGCAACATGTTAAAGTGACAGCATTATGGAAAATATTAGAATAAAGTAAATGATGAACATATAGTGAACCCTCATAATATTGACCTCTTTGTAATGGATTTCCCTTACAGTGGATCGAGGTTCCCATAGCACTACACCCCCTACTCCCCAACTTCTGCCAGTTACCCATTGAGCTGGCATCACCGTGGCGTGTTTCCGATTGTGGTGGTGGAGAGAGTGAGCACCACATGTGGGGTCAGAAGCTGTGCAGCTCCCCGGCCTGTGAATTCCCCCCCCTGTATATCTCCCCAAATGCCACATTTCTGCCCTCCCTCCCAGCCTTGGGTTAAACTTTACCCCCCTCACACGGTTATAGTGAACAATCGGCAATAATGGACACCTCCCCCCCCCCTCCCCCTCCCCCCATGTGGAACGTCATTCTGAGGGTACTTTGTCCATAGGCCTTTTCACAGACTATGTGATCCTATCCAAACGAATGGGGTTCAAGTTCACGTTCAAGTTCAAGTTCACATTTATTATCACGCGCACCAATAAGATACAGTGATATTTGAGTTACCATACAGTCATACACAATAAATTTAACAAAAACATCCACCACAGTGGAATCAACATTCCTCACTGTGATGGAAGGTAATAAAGATCAGTCATCTTCCTCCTCACACCAGACAGAGTCGGCGTAAAGCTCAGCTTATAATACTCAGTGGTGAATCGAGTGATGGACAGGGAAGTCAGTAGCTGGGACACTCGCATTTGACAAAACATATGCTGGAATTTGAGATGAGCAGAACCTTAAACTGCAGTTGGTTGGCTGTTTCTCTCTGGGCTGCAGGTGAGCTTGATCCTTGACATTATTTACAATTGATATTTAATTCTTTATGGGAACAAAGCACCATCCAAAATCATAGGATGCAAAGAACATCAATAAAATGAAAATTCTCTTAATAGTTCTGAAGTAAATACTTGGATCCATTCCACAAGAAATATCCTGAATGAAGATGAATTTGGGATTTCCTTCCAGTGAGTCATCTATTGCTTTGCTGGTGACAGCGTGGGTGGTGATGGAGAACGATCGGCTGTTCCCATAGTAGAGACTGTGGAGGAATAGAAATCTTCAGTGAAGAATTTCTTTGATTACCACGTATAAGCTTGCTTTATGTGCATGCTTTATTGACTACTAAGGAACTAAATACATTTTGCAATCACGGGCATTTATTTATTATTGTCACCTGTACTAAGATACAGTAAAAAACATTGTTTTGCGGGCTATCCAGACAAGTCATACTGTACATGAATATAACCGAACCATACACGAGTACAACACCTCATGCAGATAGAGAGAGCAAACAGCATGCAATATTAATGTTACAGCTACAGAGAAAGTGCAGATAAAAAAGGTGCAAGGGTCACAACGAGCTAGATTGCGAGACCTGGAAAACATCCTTACATTATGAGAGGCCCATTCAAGAGTCTGACAACAATGGGGATAAGCAGTGAAAAGGCTATTTTTGAATCCGGGTGTTATGTGCTTTCAAGCTTTAGTATCTTCTGCCCAAAGGGAGTTGAGTGAAGAGGGAATGAGTGTGAGTGGTGCTTGATTCTCTTGGCTGCTTTCTCGAGGCAGCATGAAGAATTGATGGACTCAACGGGGAGGAGATTGGTTTGCATGGTCGACAACTCTGCCATTTCTCATGGTCTTCAGCAGAACATTTCCCAAATCAAGTCGTGATGCATCTTGATAGGACGCTTTCCATGTGGTTCTGTAGAAATTCCAAAGACATTTGAGACATAGAAAATGTCCTTCGCTTCTGATGAAGTAAATCAAATGGCAAGTGAAAAAAAAGGAGAAAAAAAAGACATAAACTTGTCTTCCAATTAAATGCGTCTTCCAATGTCAAGAATAGAAACACCACTATTATGAAATATACAACAGTTATACTTAAGTATGGAACAGATATGATAATAAATCATAGTCATCAGTGGAAATGGCTTTTGAACTATAATCAGTCAAATTAAGAAATATTTAGATATGAGTCAATTCTGTATTTCAGAACTGAAATTAGAATTGAACCTATCTCAAATTAACAGGAGGAAAATCTTTTCTTACATTCATTCATGAGGCAATTATTAATTAGATTTGGATTGTATCCATCCAGTGCTTAATAGACACGGAGCCACATAAAAGTGTCTATACGTCAGGACTAATTGGTACTGATATGACAATCTCATTTGCCATTCAAAACTGTAAGGGCTATTACTGTTCTGACTAAAACTGTTATGGTAGTACATAAAATTATTCTTGATGAAGAAAGATTTTGTGACCTTCCACCGAATATTCGTGCAATTATGAGCAAAGTTACATAACTTAGGGCAACACAGTGGGGCAGCTGGTAGAGCTGCTGCCTCACAGCGCCAGAGACCCAGGTGCGATCCTGACCTTGGGTTCTGTCTACATGGAGTTTACATGTTTCCCCCCCCCCCCCCCCCCCCCCCCCGTGTGGGTTTCCTCTAGGTGGTCCGGTTCCCTCCCACATTCCAAAGATATGTAGGTTTATCGGTGGATTGGCCTCTACCAATTGCCACGAGAGCGGAGGGATTGGATGCTAAAGTGGGATAGCATAAAACTAGTGTGTACCGGTGATCGATGGTTTGACACGGTGGACTGAATAGTCTATTTCCATGTTGCATCTTTCAATCAATCTTTCAATTTTATAAGAGAGTGAGTGTTAATATCTGATTTTAATCAATCGTTTCATTTTCATTTTTTATCTGAAATAATTTAAATTAGTCCAATTTTTGCCCAATTATATAGTAATTAAACTTTATGGTAGAATTGACCCAAACTCCTTCAAAGGACACTTGAATAATGGACCATTATCATTGCGGATTAAGGTATGAAGAGAGGATCTTAAATGACGTGGTAGAACATGTGTTTGGTCTATCCAGATGTGGGAACAATGGGGTGATTTTAATGGACGACCCTTATGAAATGGACACTTTCTGAATTCTTAACAAAAATGTTTGCTGACAGGAATTGAACTGCCATTGTTAAAACTGGGTTCTTGGTTCTTGGTTCTTGGTTACTTGGTCCTCCAAAATATTCCAACTGGAATTTAAACTGGAGGTGGTGAAGGGAGGGATTAAGCCAGAAAGGGTTATTGGGAAGAAAGTGCTACTTTAAATTTAGTTGCATCTGGTTGGGTAACTATAGTTTGGTGGAGATTATTCCATGCTTTAATTGTGCGTGGGAAGAACGAATTGCTGTACACATCTGTCTTTGTAGCTGGGATCACAAATTGGATCAAATGCCCTCGTCTGCTCCTAATTGGTTTGGGGTTGGTGTAGGTCTTGTGATCTATGTCTAGCTGACCATTTAACATTTTGTAAAAACAGGTCAAACAGGTCAAACAGGTCCACCCCAGAGAATTCAGAAGTTTGGTGACACTCGCTTCTCTCTCATAGGTGTTAGTAACAAATCGAGCGGCCTGTCTTTGGACACATTCGATGGATGAAATGTTTTTATCTGTGTATGGGTCCCAAGCTGCAACTGCGTAGTCCAAATGAGGTCTAACGAGGGTGAAATACAGCTTCTCCTTGACAGAAGCTGAACAATGATGAAAGTTGTGCCTCAGGAAGTTTAGGACACCTTTTGCTTTCACTGTTGCATGATGAGTCTGACCATTCCAACGCAGATCATTCTGCAATTTGATGCCAAGATACTTGGTTTGTTTGGATTCTTCAAGGGTGACACCATGTTGTAGGATGTGACGCCTGGATTCCTCTTTGTGGTGACATGCATGGTTTCACATTTGGAAAGGGGTGAATTGCATGCCCCATTGTTGTGACCACTCGACCATAGTATCGAGATCCTTTTGGAGAGCATCTTCATCATCAGTTGACTTAATTGGACGGTACAGCAAACAATCATCAGCGAATAGTCTGGTCGTACTTGCGACTTTTTCATGGATGTCATTTATGTAAAGCAAAAATAGGTGTGGGCCAAGTACTGTGCCCTGTGGTGTACCACTCAACACTGGATGCCAATTGGAGCACTTTCCATTCACACACACACGCTGAAGACGTTTTGTCAGGAAACTGGAAATCCATCGTTTCGTGTTGGAACGAATACCATAGAAGTCAAGCTTTAGAAGCAGTCTCTGGTGTGGGATGACATCAAATGCTTTAGAAAAGTCCAGCACAACTAAATCCATGATGACGTTACTGTCAAGGTGCTTGGCCAGGTCATTTGTCGTCAGGATAAGCTGAGACTCGCATGATCTATGCCTCCTAAATGCATGTTGGTTGTCGGCAAGAATATTATGTTTTCTCACGTGACGCATCAGATCACTATCAATGATATGCTCCAGCAATTTGCAGCAAGTACTTGTTAGTGAAATAGGACGATAATTTGCTGGGTTGGTGGTTGAACCCTTCTTAAAGAGAGGAGTGATGTTAGCCTTCCTCCAATCCAGCGGAACATCGCCCGAGTCAAGGGATTGTTGCATGGAATCATCCTGGAGGACCATGACAGGACACCTGGATGTTGGTACTAGATGTGAGGAAACACTATAGCTGTCACAGTCTGCCCTCTCCTCATTCTCATCCACTTCACCTCCCAGTACTTTTCCACCGGTCCCTCCTTCTCCTCAACTGCCTGCCTGCCACTCTCCTCTCATCAGCCCAACTCTCCTCACATGTTGCACTCCATTGCCTCTGATCACCAATTAACCCGGTATATAGACTCTCTTCACCGTTCACACAGTGCCAGATTGTTCTCAGCATTCATGCAAGACTCTCCAGCGATTTCCCGACTGACTACACGGATTCGAACCTGCCTGCCCCTGACCATTCCGTCCTGTCGTCTTCCCGGATATCAACTCAGCCTTCTGTCCACGGCCTTCGTCCCGTACCTCCTGGTTTCTGTCTGCCTCTCTCCTGGGCTGTTTGCTGTATCCCTGCAACGGCTCCTCGACTTCCTGCCTGGCTTCGACTCTCCTTTCGTCTGTCCCTCGCTGGTTTGTTTGCATCGTGTGTTGGATCTCCTGGTTACCGGACCTTCCGCTACCCCGACTACGTTTCCTGCCTGCCCCTCTTCGGAACCCTCGCTCAATCCTGAGCCTCTGTGTGAGTACGGTGTACCCATTCCTGTGTTACTACTCTGTGTTACAGTATCGTAATAAAGTTCATGACCAATTATACCTGCCTGATTCTGTGCTGCTATTGGGTCCAAGCTATACCCGTTACAATAGCAAGTTTACCTTGCAGATCTTTGAGCAGAAACAGACCATCATGGGCTTGTCACTTCCTTCCATTCAGCCCATTGTGCATTGCATCAGGAAGACTGGAAGTATCGTCAAGGACGCCTGCCACTAGCCATTTCCTTTTCTTTTTTCTATCCTCCGGGAAAAGACACAGGAGCTTGAAAGCCTGACTTGAGAACTTTCCACTGAACCAATCCCCTCTTTAACACCACCTTCCAAAAGGTGTTGTCACGTACCCGTAATCTTAACTCTACCTCATTTGGTTATTCTGTGATCGCATTCATTTTCTGTTGTCACTATTTCAGATTGCACAACAATCCTTTGTATCATTCTGTTGTTTTGCATTTGCCATTGCATTCATTGTTATATCTATCATTACCATGTATATTGTTTGCTCTGTGAGTTTCATGCTTCATGTGTACAATGAATCCCATTCCCATCTGGTGTACAAGACAATAAACTCATCTGAATCTGAATGTTCTAAAGCTGTGTCTAATCCAGTGTGTTGCCATTTATAAGCAGCTAGAAAATGGAAAGCATGACACAAAAACACTGTGTATCTTCAAACAAATAAGGAATCTAAAACAGATAATATAAATCAGAAAATTATAGAATGGTTCCTGCACAGGAGTAGGTTATTTGGCTTATCATGTCCATATCGCTGTTACAGAGATACAAAGCAAGTACAAAAATGAAATAAATATTGGGAAGTAGAGATGGGATGAGGAGAAAAAAATCGTAATTAGTTTCTGCACACGACACTAGTTAACACTTTACAGCCGTATGATATTTCACTAACTATTGAAAATAAGACCCCTAATTTTTCAGGTGGCATTTTCCCAAGGAAACCAATGGTCAAGCCCAGTACTCCCATGCTGCTGGTTTTAACTAGTTTATCAGAAGGATTGTTATAGTATCTCCTTTGAAATAAATGGATACCTCACATAACAGCTCCCAGAGTTTTTACATTTAACTGCATGAATCCCCGAACATAGACACAAAAAGCTGGAGTAACTCAGAGGGTAAGACGGCATCTCTAGAGAAAATGAATAGGTGAGGTTTCGGGGTCGAGACCCTTCTTCAGTCCCATCTTCAGAATCCCCAATGTTTTGATTTAACATTATTTTGTAATTGTGACTGCTCACCACCTCACTATTACTATCCACACAATACCCAGGGTTGGATTTACTGGGATTCTCCTAGGCTTGGCATCTGCTCATTAGGTATGTCATCCAGTCCTGAGCTACATATTTAAAAATGACCTTCTTTCAATCTTTTATTCTTATCATGTGGTGTTTGGCTCAAAAGTTCTGAGCATTACCCAGCATCTCTTTACCTACTTCTTCCTGACGGATTAGTACAAGAAAGAAGGTTAAAATCAATTTAATGATATCACGGCAACTAATTCTTAATCAGATGAACCTCCCCAGACAGAAAACTGAAGAAGTGGAAAATACAAATCAGCTGTCGGAATATAGATTAGGAACATGCCTCATGTAATGAAATTAATAAGATTTATTTCCTAGATGCATAATTCTTTCATGCATTTCTTAATTTAATTCCATCTGGGTTTGTGAACATGCAAATTATAAAGTTTACAGCTAAAATGCATTATAAGAATAAATCTCAGTCACCTTTCATAAGTCCATGGTTTCCATCAGCTCTGCAATTCATCTGAGTTTTAACGACGCTTTACTAATGTGGTACGATGGAGGCTATAAAAAGGCTGACTCCTTCTCAGCTGCAAGCACAGAACCTCAGACGAAAGGCTGTAGGTTAGATGTTGTTAAACTGGGGATATTTTATATTAAGCTGAGCTTCTAAAACTTAATTTATTCTTGTCCAAATTCTGTAAATCAAACGCAGAATACATGAAATGCGATATTGCATTTTATTAGATAATATTTGAGTTAATAAGCAAAATGCAAACAAATTATTTTGGAGCCGGAATTGTACATCAGTAAAACTTCAAGATTTCCAGCACTTATTTATTCAGTGAAGTGTAGATATTCAAAGATGAAATGTAATATTCAGACAGAAATGCATTTTACATATATTAACATAAATGTCGATCATCTGCATTTTACACAAATGTGAATGGAATTCTGCTGACTTCGTAAAACCTGCCTAATTATTAAATGGAATATATTCTTTGAATTAAAAGTGTAAAGATCATATAACTACACATTTGCTAATCCAGATACAGACAATGCACCTTATGTTTTTCCATCACATGCTAATCAGGTCCTGGCATTTTACCTGACTAAGTCTGGCAGCAGATTCCTTCATGTCCTTTATTTGTGACTTTGTGACATACTAATGACAATTGGAAACAATTTTTATAAACATCCATTTAAATTAATATTTAAATGGGGAAAAAAGGATTTTGCCTTGACTTTTTAATTCTGCCCCAACTGAACATTCTGCCTCAGTTCAGTGAATGGTTTGCACATTTGGTTTTGCGAAATACACAAAAGCTTATGGCCCCTTGCTGTTCCTCATGAGGAGTTCAACAGCATAATGCATTTGTCAGCTGAGTAGAAATTTGGGATTTTCACCTTTGCTCAGAAGCCCCATACCTCTGCTCGGTTAAACAGGCAAAGGCCAACATTTGCTATCAAAAACAGAGAGAACCCAATATTTCCTCCACCCACTTCATCTGCATTAGAAAAAATCCGCATATAAAATATACTATTCAATATTTCTTTCCTTCCCTTTATCATTTTATGTGCAATTCTCTATTTTACAATGAAGTGAAAAAATAAAGCAGCTTCTTGTTGCTTTTAAGTAAAACATTTCCTCATGGTAAAAAGTGTGTATTTTCCATGTTGATTGTGAACAGACTCAAATTGTGAGACCTGTGGAAAATGATCATCTAATCCCACAATGAGAATCATACCTGGCTCAGACTGCAGTGTCTGGCAATTGCTGCCTCACAGTCCCTTAAACTTCCATTTGTTTGGAAGCTCTGGGAGGATCAACTCCAGTTTCAAGTTTTGAGAGAGGCCCATGCCCCCGGGTATAAATATTATTCAAGCTACTCATTGAAACAAAAGACAATTCTATGGGTGATCTAATCATTTTAGCGTGAAATGTGTAACTTTTAAATGTTAATATTACATTAGATATCAGGTTCCGAGTGCTAATTAAATGCGTGGGGAAGAAAATTGAAGAAGGAAAAATAATAATGGTATATTTAATTTGTTTAATTTCTCCCTGATAAGGAATTTGCACATGATTAAAACATCAGCCAGTCAGATGGAAGTCTCTTGAATTCAATGTATTGGTAAGAATATGAACAAAACAGCTATACAAAGACTTTATAAGATATTTTCTAACAAGAGCCAGGAAAGTAAACATATTATTAGAAAGCTTTCCACGTCCCCAGACAAACCCACAATGTATTGCCATAATGATAAAGTTGGTCTGAACTGGACATTCAGTGGGGAGTCTGTTTGAAGAAGGGTCTTGACCGGAAACGTCACCCATTTCTTTGTTCCAGAGATACCGCTGAGTTACTCCAGCATTTTGTGTCTACCTTGGGAGTTTATTAGAACCCATTTCAGCAATTTTACCAGCTAATAGTCCAGTATTTTCTTCAACGTTTGCAAATAGATGTACATTTTTCACTTACATTTTCATTTAGGAGGCATCTCCCACAATGTCTGGATGCCCTTGGCACTGCAGCCAATGATGTACATTCACTGTTGAAATGCATTTAACAAGTAGCTGTGTAAGAATACCACTCATCAAGGGATGTACATTTTCAAGATATTACGATCTCTCTCTGATATTTTTCAGAAGAAAGTTAAAGGGCCCTTTGCTTCTACCATGACAAAACAGACAGGTCACGGTACAACATTCCTTCAATACCGTACCAGTGTACCAGCCAAGATATTTGCCCTAAGCGCTCTAATGGGATTTGAACATATAACCTTCTGAAATAGTAAACAAGGGAACCATCCATTGCACCCAAATCTCCTTCATCCTTAATATCCATTTGTCAAATTCCCTGTTTTCAAAATTGGGCTAACCCTGAATCTTCAATTCCATGTATCTCGGTACATATGTCTGTAGAGAAGGTGTGTTCCAAATGCTCTAGTTCAGTTAAATCCCATTATTGTTTTATTTTTCTGGACATTTATTTGCAGCAGTATTCTACTTGAAGCTAGCATCGCATATTTTCTGTTTAAAATATGTTATTTTTGTTAAGGTTAAAAATTAAATTAAGGTTAAAAATTAAAATCATTTCTGGGTTGTAGGTTATTAAATACATTATAAATACTGTGCCTGGACCATAAGCAAGATGATAGTAAAGATTGAGGAATGCTAGGTGAAATTTGACCTCTATCAATGTCAAACATGTTATATAGCACAACACATGTTGTACTCTACTGCTTTTAAATTTGTTTCTTTGACTTCAATGGAATGAAATAACATGAAAAACTCAGCATTGCTTCATTACCTGCTAGCCCCGCCGACTGAGGGCAAATAATACTCCAGAGTTTTCTTTGGATCCTAATTGTATATACTTATTTATACCCATGTTAATTTAAGATGCACTGTAATGGGACTGAAGACAATTAGACAGAGCTTGATATCAGCAAAATTAGGCCAACCTTTGGCATGTTGTTTACGTTGCAACTTCTTGTATTTGCAAGGAAGAAACGTCAGGGCTTGCACATTAGAGGTTCCTGAGCATTTTGAAATGTGCTATTTAATGCTGCTGTGGTTCTCAAAGAGTTGAAGGTAAAGGATATTTGAAGGGATCTGAGTGGTTTGGTAGTCAGTTTCAAAGATTGTAATCCTAAGTGAGAGGATAAAATTTACCTTTTGACTAAAAAAAACAATGAGTGAACTTGAGGCAATTTCAGTTCAGATCCCTGTAGGCCCATAGCACAAAATGTGCCAAATATCACATTTCCAATCATACGTTTAAATAAAACACATTTGCATGTATTCTCAGTATCATTTTAAGATGAAAATGGACAAAAATGACACAAAGGTGCACATGGGTGTTATCTTCTGATGTTGGAACAATGTCATTTTGGAACACTACAATGTGAGTTTTATCCTACATCTGGCATGCAATAAGTAGGTGTTAGATGTTAACACTCTGTGCCTGATGGTATTCAGATCCCCAGTAATCATATAGGCACAAATTGCTGGAGTAACTCAGCAGGACAGACAGCATCTCTGGATAGAAGGAATGGGTAATGTTTCGGGATGAGACCCTTCTTCTGACTCTTCAGACAGAAGAAGGATCTCGACCCGAAACGTCACCCATTCCTTCTATCCAGAGATGATGCCTGTCCTGCTGAGTTACTCCAGCAATTTGTGTCTATCTTTGGTGTAACCCAGCATCTGCAGTTCCTTCCTACCCAGTAATTATATCCCTGTCTTGATGAATGTTAAAAAATAAAAAATAAAAAAAGTTATAATGATAGGTTAGTAGTCAAAGACATGATCAGGAGTGTAATCTCAAATACATATTTCAGGCATTAAGAATTTCTTTAGTCAGAAAAAAAAATCAGCATTAATGGCAGTGTCACCAATATTAATTATCATGTTGTGAGCTCTTAGTCCAATCACATAATGCTTCAATGACTATGTGTGAATTTTCACAACAAATTTCATGCAGCAACTAAAATTTCCACTTCAAGTTATTTTTAAACAGTTTCACACGGACTTTGACAAATGCATGTGGTGCAAAGAATCTGTGATAACTTCACAATGACTGTTAACTGACAGATCAGCTGGTCTATTGTACATGATTAAACTTTCATCCAAACACCTCCACATTTGCTGACAAGATTGGTAAAAGATCCATGGTTTAAGTAGTTTAATTTATGTGAATTATTCATAAACCACAAATAATTCAAAATCCTTTTGAAATTACTTTTGTGTAGATATTTTTAAATATGAATTTCGAGCTAAAGTTTTCTTTTCTAATTTAAACTGCTGATTTAAGCAATAATCCAAAGAGCAGAGGAAGAGACAAAAATAGCTGCTGAGGACATCAGACAAATGACCAGGTAGAGGGATGGTTGAAGTATTGGGTTGAGACCCTGCATCAGGACCGAGAATATAGAGGAGAGGTAGCCGGTATAAAGAGATGCATTTACATTTCTTACCTGCTTCCTCCTGTTTGTGATCACTTACATTTGTTTCTTTCTTGTAGTCAACAACATCACTCCAATCCAGTCCTCAGCTACTGAGTCACAGTGATTGAAGACGACTGTCCATCACTCAATCTGTACCCACAATCATAAAGGTGAAGGGTAGCTCAGATCCGACAGCTCTAGGGAGTGAAGTCGTGCACAAATTCAGCTCTGAAAGATGCTGATGAGGACTGTGATGGGCCAAATAATAGATAAAAGATGGAGTCGCAAGAGATGCAAGGGGTATTAGAAGGGTCTTGAATCCTACATGTTCAGCAGCCTGGGGTATCCCAGCTCAATTATTGCAAAGGGGAATGTCCAGAGCTTGCAACTCTTCTTTGTCAAAATGAAAATGATGGCCAATCTCATTGTTGTGAACTCAACCATTTTACAGCATTTAATGTGTAGGAAGGAATGGCAGATGCTGGTTTACACCGAAGATAGACACAACAAGTCAAAGTTTCTTCTTATGTTGTATTGCAGGCAGAAACGATGTAATACACAAATGGCTTGATAACGTGACACTCCAATGATCCTTCTTTCAGGATCACAATGGATGCGGAGTTGCTGTCTGGAGGAGACACAATGCGTTGTACTACAGATGCTGCAAAGAAAGCACGTCTGGTTGCATCACTGCTTGGGTTTGGGAATAGCTCTGCTCAAGACTGCAAGAAATTACAGAGAGTTGTCCATGTAGCCCAGTCTATCACACAGACCAGATTTCCCACCATTGACTCTCTCTACACATCACACTGCTTTGGAAAAGCAGCCAACATAATCAAAAACCTCTCCCACCCCGGTTATTCCAACCCGGCAGAAGCTGGAAAGCATTCACTTACAGACTCAGAAACAGGTTCTTCTCCTCTGTTATCAGGCTTTTGAATAGTCTTTTCATAAGCTAAGTGTACTGACCGATTCATCTCTACCCTATTGAGATAAGTTTTTTTGCCTTCCATCACAGCGAGGAGGAGATGCGCTGTGATGGATGCCTGTGTAAATTGTGTTGTGTCTTGGGTCTTTTTTTCTTGTGTGTATGACTGTAGAAACAACATTTCATTTGAGCCTCTATGAGGTTCAAGTGACAAATAAATTGTATTGTGTATTGTGGACATTGTCATTTGTCTGTGGCACTGCTGCACTACAATGCTGAGAACTATACTCTGCACTCTATGCCTTCTCCTTTGCTCTTTCTATTATATTTGGGTTTGACCAAATTGTGTTTATGTCTGGAATATCTGATCTGTTTGGATAGCATGCAAAGCAAAGTGTTTCACTGGTGCAATTATGAACCTAAACCATTGGAGTACAAGTGATTTTCTACTCAAGATGACAGCATTTGTAATCCTATACATATGCTTCACTGGTACACTTTTTATGGTCTGTCGACCAGCAAGCCCAGACTGCAGGTATATGCTCTGAAATGGTGCAATCCAAACTATCTGGAGCCGAAATAACTCAGGATCGTCCTTCGTGGCATTTGGAAGGCCTTCCATACCAGACGTTTAAGAAAGTCTTTCATTCGTTTTATATACTGTATAACCACCCAGTGTTGGTTGCTAACATCTGGATTTGTATGTTGGACTGATAAGTTTGACATGGAACAGAATAACATTATGTCTTGATTTTAATACAAAGATCATGTCTAAAACAGGTACTCTGAACATCAGGGAACGTGTCCTTGAATAATCAATTGGACAATAATAGCAAAAAACCCTGCTCCTATTCAACATTACAAGTATTTCAAGTGGCACTAAAAATATGGAATTGTGATTTACTAATTAAATCAGGAGAACCAAAAACAACACAACGCTGTTTAATTGACTTTGGAGCAGACACTTAATAATAAATGTAGGTAGGAACATAGCAGTTTCAGTTTCACAGTTTCCAGAGAGGGTTCTGTTAATGTTTGCTGGGCTTCACAAGGACAACAGCTAAATTTAAATTGAAAATCAATATTTATGTACACGTATGAGTTGTCCTCTATAAATCCGGGACATACAGATGCTGTAGTCAAGGAGGATGTAATAAATATAGCTCTAATTCACCATGTTCCAGGTACCAGTGCACTTCCAATCATATCCAGGTGCAAATTATTGTAGATAATTGATTTATTCAGAAAGTCCACATTTCTCAGTTGGATTTTTTTTTGGTGGATGTCATCTCTGAATAAAATATCTGGCCTGACGGAAAAAAATAAATAAAATGAAATAAATCTTTGGGTTTTTTATTCAAAAAAGGGTTATTTGTAAAATAAAAATAGTGCTTCTACATTACATTTTTATTGATTTTGGCAACTTGCTTGATTCTCCATGGAACATAATCAGAGCGAGTTAAAGGATATTTAACTCAATAATCTAACTGTTATGTTAAGCAGTTCTTCTGAATATCTAGTTTTTGACTTTCAACCATCTATGGATACAATTATTTTCATGGGATAATAAAAACATGTATATTTAAAATTGGTTATGATGTCATTGTGATCCCAGGATCATTTTCCAATGTTCTCACTTGACTAGAATCACATCAATATCAGTGTACATTCAGCTTTGTTTTTCAGTTTGCATTGATTCTTAAAGTCCCCTTGATTTGACCTTACTCTTATTAGCTTGCCATCGTTTAGCTGTATTTTATATGTGCAATATATTACACTGTACCTTGAATATTGGAGCAATATGAAATAAAACCATAGATCATTGACATATTCCACAATGGAATATCTGGGTCATTGTTTTAACACCTTCCTTATTACATATAAGTGTCTAAAATAGGAGCAGGTTCGTACCAAATGGTCCCCTAGTATTTCCCTGTTCCTATTCCACTTGCCTAGTGTGCAGTCAGCTATGGTTCAATTGTTTGCACTCCAGTCGTCAAGAAAAATGTGCAATCATGACCCACTCCAGAAAATTGAGCAACATTTTTTTTTAACCTCCAGTGCAGTATTGAGAGAGTGATTCTTCGATAAGGATAGATTTTTTTGATTGAAACGTTAAACTAAGGTTCTGACAAAAAAAAGTTAATTCGCACTCGAGGCAGCAGAGTGTGCTTTTTAGAATCCCACCATTATGAGAAAAAATATGGATCTGTAAAATAATTGTTTTGCAAAACCTATTTAGCAGAAGAGGATGTCATCTCAAACAAACAAAAAAATAAGTCCAACACAATAGGAGGGTTAATCAACTTCTTCCAAATAAATGTCACAAGTAGGATCCTAAACAGTATTGCAGTAATTATGAGTTGTGGCCACAAGTGATTACTTAATGGAAATAATGTATTTCCAGAAGGCTTATTCACAAACAAGATAAATAATGAGTAATTTAATAACTAATTGAAGCTGAATATATGAATAACAGATGAGCTAAGAAAGGACAAGTGGTGTCATGTCCCTTAACTCGGTCTTTACAACTGCTTATTTTGCATGCAGTGGAAGTCTGCTGCCAGTTATTTTGCATTAGAGCTTGCCCTAAATGAGCCTTTCTTAAATTATATAGAAAGACATAAAATATACAGCAGAGAATCGGGTTAATTGGCCTAAATGGTTTGTGTTAACAGTTATGGTCCACAAGAGACTGCTCCCACCTTATTTTATCTATCCCCATTATCATAGGTCTCTTTATATGTATTTAAGTTTTCCTTAAAGGGAGCTGAGTCATTTATCTCAATTGATCAGGGCAGAATATATCAATCACTTTGCACATCTTGGTTTACCAATTTGATTACATTACACCAATATCCTAAACATTTCTAGTCATTGAGAATTAAATTAATTTAACTCTTTAACTTAATTATAGCCACTATTCATCCTCAAATATTTCAGGCAGCTGTTTTATGTCAGCTAATTGCTATCTATTCTAGATTTTTAAAATATTCCACATTCATTCCTAGATGTCTTTTCAACTCTTTGCCAAATATTTTGTGATTAGCTAACACGTATTTTGATTGCTTTATTGTTAACAAAGGCATTCTTAAAGCAAAGGCATACTAGTTTGTAGGTTAATTGGCTTGGTATAATTGTAAATTGTCCCCAGTGTGTATAGGATAGTGTAAGTGTGCGGGGATCGCTCGTTGGCGTGGACTCGGTTGCCCGAAGGGCATATTTCTGCGCTGTATCTCTAAACTAAACCAAACTAAGCAGGTAGAAACAAATTGATGCCCCGTATCTTGTTGGTAAAGGGGATACAAGAGACAACAAGAAGTAAATAATTTTTAATGGGGAGCTAACAGGATTACAGGAGGCAGAAAAAATAGTTTAGAGGTGATTGCAGACAAGGTGGTTGAGTCGGTCTACTTCAACGTTAGCAATTCATTGGAATGGTTTGGAATTATTGAATTGTTTCTTTTCAGTGGGCATTTCCGAGCGTAGGTAAGAATCAACAACATTGATGTGGAACTGGAGTCACGTATATACCAGGCCACAGCAGGACAGCAGAAGTTAGACCTCAGGCATCATTGATGTTTTATGCATGAGCTTCCAGTACCACCTGTGCCTTTGCCAACCCCTTGGACTTTGCATATACCAATGTCAGGCAACTTATCTTGATGATAGTGAACTATAGAGTGATTATTGCACTATCTTAATAAGTCCTGATGTTTCATAATTAAAACTTAAATACTTAATATACATATTTTAATCAGTGAAGATAAAGAAGTTTTCATTATTCTAAAAGGAACTGAATGAAAATAATTTCTGAATTTACTTATCTATATAAATTAAAAAGACACAGATACAGATTAACCTACATATTGATTAATGATATAGACGCAAAATGACAGAATGTAATTGCATCAGTGCAGTGCATCTGTGGTTTGCTAAGAAACAGCTGGTGAGGGAGCAGCACATTTTCATGAAAACAACCAAAATATTGTATGGATTGAGCAAAATAAGAAAACATAGCATAGTCTGTAAAAATAGTCATGCTCTATTATTTAAACTGCATCTTTTCCTGACACTATATCATTTGCTAACCTTATTTAATGTTTCACATATTCATTTTCTTCTTAGTTTTCATTGGCACTTTAGTATAATTCCACCAATTATTCAGTTAATCGGCCGTAACTATTTTTTTCGTGATGCTGACAAAAGGAAAAAACAGATCTCCCGCAGCATCTTACACGAAGCAAGTAAATTTAAAACAATGAGTTTGATATACAGTAGTACTTAGAGTATAATGCAATTCTGCCCAGCACACTTTGTCCTTTAAAAAGAACTACTTAAGATCACACCAAAATTAATCCTGACATAAGAATGAAAGGACAAGAAAAGATCATGAATACCAAACAGCTGACTCTGTCATCCAAGCCCTCTAAGGATTTGATTGATGACCTTTTGGCAGCATGCATTCTCGATTTACTTCTGTGACTAGGATCGGAATTCAGCTCTGATCAATAGAATGAAAATCTCTTTATTTGTTGGATATAACACGAAATACAGCCACGCACGAGAATTGTTCTTGAAGCAATTTTTGCTGCTCGTGATAATTATACTACGGATTTTACATAATAAGATGACCGTTTGTGTATTGTGGGCTCTAGTAGCCGCTTAATTGATCAATTGCAAAATCCCGATCAATCAAAAGATTTATGTCACTTTCTCTTGGTACAATTTTTATTTTAGTCGGATATTGGTTTGTGGGATAAAGTGTATAAAACATCATGATAAAGAGTATAAAATCTCATTTGACATTGGTCCACTGTCACTTTTAAGCCTCAGTGATTCTTAGCCATCTGGTACCTGCTGCCGTGATCAGTCTGTGGAACACTTTAACTGAAGAATCTCATCTGACATTGGGATAAGGTAATTGCTGCTCATTGATCCCTCAGAGCCATACAACAGTAACGATGCATTACATCACAATCAGAAAGATACATCACAAACCAATTTCTACTTTTCTTTTTCAGCTGCAGAAGAAATTGCTTTTAAGATGTGTTATGGAGGTTTATAAATTGAAAACAAATTTGGAAGGCCATTTTCTTAACATTTACTGCAACATTTATATGGAAATTTGTAGCACAGACAGGTGAGTTACCATAAGCAATAGACCAGATCTCGCTGACCTGATGGCCACCCTACCATGAATCACCACCTGCACCCCCCCCCTCCCCCCTCCTCTCCCATGTCAAAACCAACATATGAAGACACAAGAGACTGCAGATAGTGGAACCATAAGCAAAAAGACAGTGCTGGAGGAACAAAGCAGGTCAAGTAGCACCTGTTTCGGTCCCAAACCCACCCCGAAGAAGACTCGTGACCCAAAATCTCATATGTCCATTCCCCTCCATAGATGCTGCCTGGCATGCTGAGTTCCTCCAGCACTTTGTTTTTTTGAAAACCAAGTTGTCTGGATACATTGAGTATTACAGCAATATGGCCTGACCTATGGAATAGTGAGAAAAGCCTGCCTCTGGTTTCAAATCATCCCCCCCCCCCCCCCCCCCCCCAACCCCACCCGCACCAAAAATATTTAAATTCAACAAGGCCGTGCCTCTGGTTTCAAAAGCTGTGATTGACTTTTTAAATAGGTCAAATGTCCCAAGCGTTAAACTAATGGCAAATAATTTTTAACAAACATACATTTCTTTGCCTCCTAATCCACTTCTAGAAACTCCATTCAAATCAAATACGTTGCTGATCTTGTGGTAGGTATAACATGGCATAAGATCCAAGTGTTGATTCCCCATCAGGCATGAAGGAAGTTATAGTGTCATTAGTCATAATGGTTCAGCCATTTATAACTGTACACAGGGCATAGAATGTGGATAGTGACAAACTCAAAAGATATACCACATGCCACTCTCTAATATGTTAAATTAATCTTACACAAATGATTACAAGGCAGTGTACAAATCTCACTGCAAATAAAACTTCAATCCATTGATATAGAGCTGTAATCTATCTATATTACTAAATCTCTGATCTTGACCGCTTTTGGCCCACTGTGCTGCGATTTCCGACAGGACGGTGCCACCTACGGCCGTCATTTTTGGCTACCTCGCTCAGAGCCACCCTCCGCTTTACGGGTGTGGAGGATTTTTCCCATTGATGACAAATCAGAAAGATATTAATGTTTTTAAAAAAATCACCATTCTCTCTGCTGCCCCTGCTGGAGGGCGGGCGAGGGACTATAAAACCAGGAAGTGGTGTGCCTCACAGTCTCTGCAAGGTGGATGAAGCCATGGGTCACGTCTCTATGAACTCTGAATAACACTGAACAAATGTCTACACAACTGTGAGTACCCTTAATGTGGTTTGAAAATGAAAATATGGTTTCATTGAAGTAAAAAGGCACAGCCTGCAAATGGTTGTTTTGTGTGGTTTTATGGTGGTTTCACCCTGCACGAAATGGTATGAAGCTGCATTTGAATTTGGTGGCCTTGCACCCTGCTGAAAGTGGTATGAAACTGCACTTGAATTTTGTGTCCTTGCACCCTGCTTGAAGTGGTTGGAAACTGCACTTGAATTCGGTGGCCTTGCACCCTGCTCATAGTGATAAGAAACTGCACTTGAATTTGATGGCCTTGCACACTGCTTGAAATGGAATTTCAAGGAATAGTCATGAGTCAACTGCCAGCCCACCAGCCGTGAGTGAGCTGCCAGCAGAGGGAGAGGCTTGAGGGACTGACCTGCCTCCTCGAGAACCCATACCAGCACTCCAGAAAGCCCTCCCACTGGCTACCAATATTGGAATTGGTGGAGAGGTGGAATATTGCGTTGGGGGACCAGCCCTCCCGTGTGAACATGGGACCCAACGGGTCTCACTTAGTCTAGTACTTTATATTGGGTCTGGGTAATCAGCCACTCCCTCCTCTTTATGCTTCTATTAATTTAATGATAATATAGCAGTGACACATACACAAAATAAAGACACTTTGTCTAAAATCACACGCACTCCTAAATAATTTCCCATTAATCTATTGTAATCTGGCTGTTAGCTAGCGGCCTAACCATCTAGAAGACATCTCAGACCAAGGTCTTATAGGAGTCAAGACTTCTTCACACACTTTCAATGCGCTATTTGAATATGTGGTCAGAGTAATGTGGCACAGTAACAGACCATTTAGCCTACAAAGTCTACATGTGCGGATGGGACGTTGAAGGACGAGAAGCCAAAGCGAAGAAGTGGAAGCCAAGATACCGAATGGAAATTACGCTGAAAAGCCAAATAACCGAAAAGACACGACGCCGAAAGGATACAAACCCGAACGGACTCCATGCACCCTCCCGATCGGCTCTACTTACTCCCTGCCCTGTGCCCAAACACTAGAATCGTGGGAGTAAAATGCAACCAAAACTTGAGGAACAACCCCTTCAGATATTGGTACAGGGGCAGCAACCTCACACACTCCATATACGCGTGGATCACAGTCTCTTCCTCAACACAGAAAATATAGGCGGCCAGCGAGCCCGTGAACCGATTCAAAAGTTTATTTCCCGCCACCGGGTGACAACTCCCTTGTAGAGAGACCTCCACTAGGGACCGCCCCCGCCTTCAGCTGGTAACACGGAGCGCCAAGGCGTGTCCGGATGGAAGATGAAGGCAAGGAGGTGCAGAATGTGAAGGAGCATCCTGTAGAGTATGGGTCCCCTCGCATCACAAAACGGCAAGCTGGGCATCTCGGAAAGGCGACTCAAGTTGTCTGGGCAAGCATCCTCAGTGGGACTCGGGTAAACCACAGACAGAGGAGGTGCGTGGTTCTCCACACATACAATGCCATCTCGTCCAGCAGGGAGTCTATCTGCCACTGACCCATTAAAAGTCAAGAACACTTAATCCAGTTAATCCTGGCGGATGATGCAGCCTGCTGGCAATCACGCTTCCTCCGCAGGTCACCAGGGTCAGTGTACGTAAGTACATCATTGGCATACTCCGAAAGAACCACCTCCACCCCCGGACCTGGTAGAGCCAGACCTGTCAACCGCCTCCGAAGAAGACACAGTAACGGCTCCACACAGACCGAGTACAACTGACCAGACATAGGGCAACATTGCCAAACCCCCCTCCCAAAGTGAATGGGAGCCTAGAACACACCAATAAACCTTCATGAAACATTCCACTGCAGCGTATAAAAGCTGGACCCTGACCACAAAATGCGGTCCAAATCCAAACGCTATCCCTGTCAAAAGCCTTCTCCTGATCAAGGGACAGAAAAGCAGCTGACTGACCAATACTCTGAGATAGAGGAATCAGGTCCCTAAACAGGTGGATGTTTACCTGAATGGACCGGCCAGGGACTGTATAGGACTGGTCCGGGTGGATTAGTTGGGACAGCACGGAGCAAAAACTTTATGCTCTGTACATAGGAGAGAGACTGGGCGCCAGTTCTTCAACAGGCGTTCGCCCTTCTTCGACAGCAGGACAACGACTGCCCTACGCCACGAGAGGGGCATCTCCCCGGTCACCAGGCTCTCCCCCAGAACCTTCATGTAGTCACCCCCCAGGATATCCCAGAAGGCTCTAACAAACTCTACTGTCAACCCATCCAGCCCAGGGGACTTGCCCCTCCTGAGCTGGTGCAGGGCACAAGTCAACTCCTCCAATGATAATGGGTCATCAAGAAGTTCGGACACCTCTCTATCAACAGTCGGTACACCCTCCCACAGGACCCGCTGAATCCATCTGCGGAGAACAGGGACCCATAAAGCACTGATCCTCTCTGTGACAGAAGAGCCATCGTCCACGAGCAGCTCAACGAGCTGTTTGCGGGCTCCCCGCCCTTTCTCCAGAGAGAACAAAAAGGTGATGCACAGTCCAGATTGTGCAGCATCTGGACCCGTGACCTCGCGTAAATGCCTTGGGACCGCTCAAGCAGCAGGTTCCTCAAAGCTTCCTTCCTTTCCTGATATTCTCCCCACTCACAGGAGTCCTCACCAATCCGACCCAGGTGAGACTCTGTGTCGAGTAACTCCCTCTCGAGCCTCTCGACTGCCGAGTCACGCCTTCCCGTCGACCCCCACGAGTATTCCTGACAAAAGAGACGGATGTGAGCCTTTCCCACATCCCACCACTGCCTAAGGGAAGGGAAGTTCCACTGCCTCTCTCTCCACTTCACCCAAAACCGACTGAATGATTCCCAGACACACCAATCCTCCAGCAGCCAGCTATTAAAGTGCCAGTATGTGGACCCAGCCCGTGTGCGCGCTGGATTAAAGTCCACTCGCACCAGACAGTGGTCCGAGCACGAACTAGTCGGGCTGAAGGGCCTGTTTCCACGCCGTATGACTATGACTCTCCTATTTACATCTTAAATGTTCTGAGGGCCTGAGGCTCCACCACCCACTCAGATAGTGCTCCAGATTCCAACCACCCACTGATGGAAAAGCTCTTTCTTAGATCCCTCCCACAACTCCAATCCTTACCCTGCACAATGGGTAAATTCACAGACCAGTGTGTCTCTGGTATGTGGGCACAATCCGGAGCTATTGGAAAAACTCACGTCACGGTGAGAACAGACTAATTCAGTTCAGACAACATAGAAACATAGAAAATAGGTGCAGGAGTAGGCCATTCGGCCCTTCGAGCCTGCACCGCCATTCGATATGATATGGCTGATCATCCAACTCAGTATCCCATCCCTGCCTTCTCTCCATACCCCCTGATCCCTTTAGCCACAAGGGCCACATCTAACTCCCTCTTAAATATAGCCAATGAACTGGCCTCAACTACCTTCTGTGGCAGAGAATTCCACAGATTCACCACTCTCTGTGTAAAAAATGATTTTCTCATCTCGGTCCTAAAAGATTTCCCTCTTATCCTTAAACTGTGACCCCTAGTTCTGGACTTCCCCAACATGGGGAATAATCTTCCTGCATCTAGCCTGTCAGATGGCTACAACGGACATCAGACAGGCTACAACGCCTGAGGTCAGGATTAAACTTAGGTCCCCAAATTCGCGAGGCAGCAGTACCTACCATTTTGTACACACAGTACACGGAGTTGTGAAGAAAAATAGTTTAGATAAAAGATCTCAAAGATTAAAGAAGAATAACCATGAGCAGTATAACAGGGGGCAAGTTGCAGGAGTAGGCAAGATATATTATATTGATGCACTGGTAACAGAAGCAGAAGTTACAGCTGCCTGTGGCAAACAAGGAACCGTCTATAATGTGATGCGACTCATCAGTGGCAAATGGCAGACATCAGCACATATACTCAAAGACAAGCAAAATCATCGACTGACAACAGAGAAAAGAACAAGACATTTTTTGGGTAGAGCACTTCAAAGACTTACTGAACAGAACATCACCTGAAATGGAAGCAAACATCTAAGAGATGGAACAAGTTCTTGATATCAACACATTTACATTCAACAAAGGAACAGATCTTCCAAGCTAGCGAACCCTTACAAAAAAAAGCAAGGCTCCTGGCAAGGACAACTTCAATGCCGTGTTGTTCAAGAAAATACTGAGCTTGCAACATTTATTCTGGCCCAGATCAGTTTACGATAAGAGAAAACATCGTGGACCAAAAGGGTTATGGTGAAGATACCCAAGAAAGGAACACTCATTGCTTTTAAAGCTGTTGTGATATTACATTTTTATTAGTGCCTGGCAAGGCAGCTGTAAGATCACAGTGCAGTATAAATCAACGGCAGCTGAAAGCCTTCTCAGTAAGGAGTAAGCCGGCTTTCTGAAAGTAAGGTGATGCATAGATTAGGTTTTTACTTGACGAAGCATAAAAGGACAATTCCCAGAAATGACAACAGCAACTATACATAGAATCCAAAGAGTTCGTGATATACTTTGACAGCACTCACAAGTTCAATCATTGATTTGATTACCCAACTCATTTTTCATGTTACAGAAATATACCACTCAGCCCATTAGATTGCTGCTAGTTCCGAG
This sequence comes from Leucoraja erinaceus, assembly GCF_028641065.1. Lineage (NCBI taxonomy): Eukaryota > Metazoa > Chordata > Chondrichthyes > Rajiformes > Rajidae > Leucoraja > Leucoraja erinaceus. Next base: position 13,755,412 of record NC_073391.1, on the reverse strand, counting down.
CAGAGGCATTTCACATTCCTCCTGTCTCTATTCTGTAACTTATTATTTTTGCCAAAGAGGGGTAATTTACAATAATCAATTAATTTACCAACATGTCTTTGGCATGTGAGAGGAAGCCAGAGTACCGAAGAAAGGGATATAATTACTGTATAGGGAGGAGCCGCAGATGCTGGTTTGCACCAAAGATTGACACAAATTGCTGGAGTAAACCAGTGGAATTTAGGAAGGAAGGAATGAATGGGTGATGTTTCGGGTTGAGACCCTTCTTCAAACTGAGAGTCAGGGGAGTGTGAGACACAGGGATAAGGAAGTGTAAGGTGTGAAAATGAGACATCAAAGGGAATGCAGTTCAAGGAAAATGTAGAATACTTCATTGTTAACCAAGAGATGGTGACAATGAAGTATACAGAGATAAAATTTAATCAGTGGGGCAGTCAGACTGGTCGGAGAACCAGGAAGGAGGAGGGATGGAGAGAGAGGGAAAGCAAAGGTTACTTAAAGTTAGAGAAGTCAATATTCATACCGCTGGGGTGTAAGCTGCCCAAGTGAAATATGAGGTGCAGTGGACAGTGGACAGGATAGAAAGTCCAGGGCAGAAAGGTCAGTATGGGAATGGGAGGGGGGTTAAAGTGTTCAACAACCGGAAGATCAGGTAGGTTTAGGCGGACTGAGCAAAGGTGTGTAGCGAGCTGAAGTACTGAGGTAACCCATGTTGTGACAGAAAAATAAGTAAAATCCACTGATTGTGAGCTGAGAGGCACCAGTGCTAACCACTGTGTCTCGGTGCCACCCTGTTGAACAATTAGGAATCCCTTTCCAATAATTAACATCAGTAAGAGCTTATAGAGTCACAGTCATACAGAACAGAAATAGATCCCTTTGTGCAACACATCCATACTACCAAAATGGCCCATTTAAGCTAGTTCCATTTGCTTGTGTTTGGACCATATCCCTCTAAACCTTTCCTAAGCATGTATCTGCCCAAGTATCTTGTAAATGTTGTTTATAGTACTTGCCTTAATGATCTCCTTGGGCAGTTTGTCCCATATGCCCATCACCCCTTGAAAGATTTGCCCCTCAGGTTCCTCTTAAATTTTGCCCCTCTCACCTGACACCTATGTTCTCTGGTTTTTGATTCGGCTACCCTGGGAAAAATAGTCTGTGCATTCACTCCATCTATTCCCCTCATGATTTTACACATCTCTAAGTTCGCCCTTCAACCTAGTGCTGTGCTCCACGGAATAATGCCCCAGCCTGCCCAAGGTTTCCCTGTAGCTCTGGCAACATCCTCATAAAAAGGTCAGAAAAAAGTATGCTGAAAATCTATGGAGCTAACTTATTGAAGGACTAGCCAGAAACAGACAGAGGTGGAAATGCTTCCCCACTGCCCCAAGTACTAAAGCGTTGTAAGTATGTAATGTCATTACATAACATGCAAAGGTGATTGCGGTTACTCTTGTTGGAAATAGGCATTGTCTAACACCAGCGTGTACACTGTGAATGTCACTTGCTACATGCCTGACTGCAGTCCACACCTTATTATGTACAGGATGAACTACAAATGAAATTAACTATTATGCAATCATCTGTTCAGTTTGCCCCTTCAGACCTTTGTGATGATTGATATTCAGTTGCCACAACTGCCTTTTTGCTGGGTTTGGAAGCCAATGTGCATTCCCCCCCTTGGTTCTAATGAGCTTCAGTTTTACAAGGATTCTTTGATGCCACTTTCAACCAAGTGCAGCCTTCATGTCAAGGACAGGCACTGTCACCTCAACTCAGAAATTCAACTCTTTTGGCCATGTTCAGACCAAGGCTTTAATGAGATATAGTGCTGAGCTAACTGATTAGAATTAATTGGAACTAATCTTGCATAATTTTACTTCTTGCTTGCATCGGATGTGTTTTGAATTTGGAATCCACTGAGCAGCTTGACTATGAAGGCTTTCTGTGTGCAGTTCAATAGTGTAGGTTTACCCTCTGTATTCTGTGCCTATGCTTTACTAGCCTTTTCACTAAATCTTTCTGACCTTTCTGCCTCGTCCTGTTTTTGCATTGGAAAGCACTGATGAAACAATCATTTTTTGTTTTAAATATGGAATAGCAAATCGTGCAAATAATACAGAAGCATATGTAGGAATCCAAATTAAAAACAAAACGTTCTGGAAATATTCCACAGGACAAATATAACTCCAGGAAGGGAAAGATAATTAACAGGGTGGATGTTGTGCAGAATTTGCTCGTGGAAGAGATAACGTTCGAAATTTCCAATAATGTTTATACAAAGATAGAAGTCCTGAATTTGCTGGCAGCCGATGACCAACATTTTCCGAAGGCACCCCCTTACTAGACTCTACATGACAACTAACAGCAGAGAGGGGAACAGTGGCAACTCCACAGCAACGACCAAGATGCCCGACCAAGATGCCCCATCTGTGCTAGTCCATTTGCAAGCGTTTAGCCCAAGTTCCTCTAAACCTCTTCTATCCATGTACCTGTCCTAGTATCTTTTAAATACTGTTTATAATTCCTGCCTCAACTACCTCATCTGGCAGCTCATGCCATATACCCTACAAAATGTTGCTCCACAGGTTCCTAATAAATATTACCCCTCTCATCTTAAACCCATGTCCTCTGGTTTTGATTCCCCTACCATGGATAAAAGACTGTGTATTTACTCCATCTATTCCCCTTTGATTTTATATTATTTTATACACCTCTGTATGATCACTCATCCGCTTCCTGCACTCCAAGGAATAAAGTCCTAGCTTGCCCAACCTTGCCCTTTAGATCAGCCTCTCAACATCTCGTAAATGTTCTCTGCACTCTTTCCAGCTTAATGACATCCTTCCAATACTAGGGTGATCAGAACACAATACTCCAAGTGTTGCCTCAGCATTTGGTCGTCACGAGGTTGTAGGTAGGTCGTAGGAGGTCGTAGGTAGGGTAGGTCGTAGGTAGGTCGTAGGAGGTCGTAGGAGGTCGTAGGTAGGTCGTAGCAGGTTTGTGATGCTAGTTGTAGGTACTCGTGGCATCAAGTAGGTCGGGGCGTTTTTTCAACATGGTGAAAAATGTCCACGAGTAAAAAAGGTCGTGAATTAGGTCGGGAAAGTGGGACAGGTCCTTTAGCGAGACATGGACCAAACACAGACCAGTGGGACTAGCTCAGTTATAAAAAGCTGGTCAACTTTCCCCTCTCACCTTAAATCTATGCCCTTTAATTCTGTACTCCTCCATTCTGTACAAACGATTGTGACCAATTGCCTTTACTACAGTATGCAAGCTTAGGCCTCAGTCTCCTACACTCCATGGAAAAAGGTTCCAGCCTATCCTTCTAACTTAAGCTCTCTGACTTGGTAACATCCCGGTGAATATTTTCTGCATCATTTCCAGCTGAAAGACCTCCTCCTTATAACCGGGCAACCAGAGCTCCACATAGTATTCCAAATACGGTCTCATCAAAGTCTTGTACAGCTGTAGCATGACATCCCAACTCCTGCAGTCAATACCTTACTGATAAAAACAACATGTGAAATCCTTCTTCACCACCCTGTTCACTTGTGTCATGTCGTTCAGGAAACTGTACCTCTCTGTCGCTCTGTTCTCCAACGCTCTCCGAGGCTCTACCATTTATTGTGTAAATGCTATTCTGCTATTTCCTTACACTTGTCTGGATTAAATTCCATCTGCCATCATTCCCTGGCGTACTTCCTTAGTTGATCCAAATCCTTGGATAGCCTTCCTCACTGTCCCCTATTCCACCAACTTTAATATCATCTGTAAATTTACTCACTACATGAAAACATTGCCATCAATATACACAATAAACACAGTGGCACAGCGCAGGTCCCTGTTGCACAGCAATGATCACTGGCCCCCAATCTGAAAAAAATCCACCATCTATGACCATCCTCTGACTTCTTCCACCAAGCCAACTTTGAATCCATTGGCTAGCTCATTCTCGATCCCACGTGGTCTAACCTTGTGGGAGGGACCTTGTCACCATCCGTGATAATGTCCTTACAGAAAATGTCCACAGCCTCGCCTTTGTCGATCCTCTTGGTGACCTCTTCAAAAAGTTCCACCAAATTTGTGAGATATGATTACCAACGCACAAAGCTACGCTGACTATCCCCAATCAGGCTACACCTATCAAAAATGCTGGTCAATCCTGCCCCTCAGAATCCCCTCCACTAACTCGCCCACCACTGATGCAAGGTTCACTGGCCTGTAGCTCCCAGGCTTCTCCGTGCAGCCCAGGTGGCATGATGGTAGAGTTATTGCTTTACAGTGCTTGCAGTGCCGGAGACCCAGGTTCGATCCCGAATACGGGTGATGTCTGTACGAAGTTTGTACGTTCTCCCTGTGACTGCGTGGGTTTTCTCCAAGATCTTCGGTTTCCTCCCACACTCCAAAGATATACTAGTGTGTCGGTTAATTGGCTTGATGTATGTGTAAATTGTCCCGAGTGTGTGTAGGATAGTGTTAATGTGTAGGATAGTGTTAATGTGTAGGATAGTGTTAATCACTGGTCAGCGCGGACTCGGTGGGCCGAAGTACCTGTTTCTGCGCTGTATCTCTAAACTATAAACTAAAACTAAATTAAATAAAGGTTGTTTACAGCAGTTTCATGGTTAGGATTTGTATTGACCTTATGCCTCCACTTCATGTGATTGGATTTTCATGAAGTGAAGATTCTGTTAAAGGCCAGGAAATGGTGGAAGATAAGAATCTAAATGATAAAGATGATGATGGTGCAAGGTAAAAGGAGACATAAAGGACAAAAAAAAAGTCAAAAGATGTGTCTAGAATTATAAATAGTAGTAGCAGAATTTCTATAAATGGCTCTTATCTGTAATGAGACCAAGAATTGAGGTTCAAAATAAATAAAGTAACATGCCTTATTGGCTATCACCCAGTGGCTCTAACATCCACCGTCATGAAGTGATGGTGTGGCACAGTGGCGCAGCTGTAGAGTTGCTGCCTTACAGCACCCAAAACTCAGGTTCGATCCTGACTATGGGCGCTGCCTTTATGGAATTTGTACGTTCTCCCTGTGACCACGTGGGGTTTCTGCAGGTGCTCTGGTTTCCTCCTACACTCCAAAGATGTACAGGTTTGTAGGTTATTTGGCTTCTGTAAATTGTAAATTGCCCTAGTATGTAGGATAGTGCTAGTGTACGGGGTGACCACTGGTTGGCGCCGACTCGGTCGGCCAAAGGGCCTGTTTCCACTTTATATCCCTAAAGTCTAAAGTAAAGTCAAAGGGCTTTGAGAGGCTGATCCCCCATCTGAACTTGGCTTTCCCAAATCATAGTTTAATCCGGAAGGATCTTTATGGTATTCTATGGCGTGAAGAGAGTATTTTAAAAGGGCAGCTGTTGTATATCATGAGAATATTTTAGGAGTTATTGAAGTTGTAACCTTGGAAATAGTTTATTCGGAATACTGAAAGATGAGAGTAGATAATATGTACTTAGTGGTAGTAACACACAGATGAGATGGCATTAGGGTGGAGCGGGAAAGCTAGGATAAATGGTATCCTACTGAGGTTTTAGGAGAGAGGGGTACAGCTCTGTCAACCACAGTGCAGGGGAATCCTTGTTTGAGAAAGAAGAAAGCCGTGTTGGAAGATTGGGAATGAAAGATGGGATTGTCAGAACCAATTCCACAGAGAAAGAGAAATTAAAAGAATAGAATAGAGCTTGTGTAAGAATTTGGTAGATTGCATCTCTCACTGATCACCGTACTGTTTTTTTTTAAACGAGTTTCCATTTCATGTGTGAGTTGTTGCAGAACACACAATGGTAGATAATATAATGCTGAAAATTTGAATATGATGCTCGAGCTATCACATTTTTAATTTTGAAGGAACCTCTTTATCTCCAATTAAACACATGCATACTTCACAAACAAAACGCTGCGATGGTTGCAGATTACAATCTGATCGAGAAATAAATTTTACTCTTGAAAATACTGCCACCAATTGGTTGACAATTTGAATTACCCACTATATCATGAAGAGAAAAACAATTCCCATTGGAATCTACCGCTTGATAACGATGATCTATAGTACCTTAATTAAAGCCTGTGTTACGGAATCTGTCGGAGATATTTATTGGAATTAACATCATGTTTGGCAAAGGTTCAGTTGTTTTAATGTATTTGCAAAACATATGGAAGAACCCTTCTGAGTTTTGAAAATTAAAAGGTTGACGAGTTGCTCAGAAAATTCAAAACAATTTATTAACACCGGAACATTGCTTTGTAATTAAAAATGTGACTTCTAAACCACAGGGTTTAATAGCAAATTATTTTTCTTGCTTGATGCATGTGGCACGTTAATAATATCAATGCATTTAATAATTTAGGTGATTGTCAATGCAGAAGATAGCGATAAATTATTAAATGAATTCAGCATCTTGGCAGGCAACCCACTCTTATCACTGTATGCTACAATATCCCTGTAGATTTACACTTCTACATTATTCCATAGAAACCGGGAAGCGATGAAACACTTCTAAAATGTCACAGAAATTTGCTCAATAGGAAATAATTGCTATCATTTTTCTGTAGTCCAATAAATATTTTGTTATTATTTGAAGCATACATTCAATATCACAGTGCTAACAAAATGTCATCTTATTAATAAAGGTCTATACTTGCAATTAAAATCAATGGCATGTTATCAGAAACACAAATACCATCTGTCAGATGAATCTATTGGGTACAGCAGCATTGTGGTTAAAGTTCACCGATGCCGATGATCCAGCTTCGCGGCAAGAGGGCCTGAAAACACCGGGTTGGCTGAGGAGGCCAGATATAGGCCCCGACCTCGGGTGGACTATGAAGGGGAGAACTGGATATTTTTAGTGCCTTCCCTCACAGTGAATTCTGCTGTGGGGGGGACGTTTCATGTTGATTTCTATAGTGTACTGTTTCTGTGTCTTTTTTCTTTTTCTCTTTTTTTGATTTGTATGGATTTATTGCATTGATCTGTTCAATTAATTTAATCAATCTCTGTAAAGCACTTTGGTTCAAATACTGGTTTTGTTGAAAAGTGCTATATAAATAAACATTATTATTATTATTATTATTAAATGAAAAGGATGCGACTGATGAAGTGCCTTCAGTCTCAAACATTAACTGTTTCTCTTTCCACAGATGTTGCCTCATCTCCACAGTATTTCCAGCATTTCCTGTAGTTATTATTATTATTACTAAAGAATCAAGAGTCCCCGATTACTGATTTGGAGATGTGGTTTGAAATTTAGCAATTAAATAATCCTGCAATAATATATGTAACAGAATCGCCCAATATCCCTTGATGTGGGAACTCTTAAAACCTGTCCTAATCTGGCACATACGTGATTCCAGACCATCGCTGTCGCGGACTTCTACATCAAGGGAGATTACGGAAAGATTGGGGTGGTTTGACCAGCCAGGAATATACCAGTCACCCTACACCAGCTCAATCTCTATAATAACATCAGCATGTCTCTAGCCCCAAGCAATTGGGCAAGGGGGAAGGTAAACATACTAGGCCACTGGTACACCACCATCAAAGATGCCTATCGCTCCATATCTAATGGCTTACAGACATTGAAGTGCGAAACGCCAATGAGAAAATGAACACAGCACTGGTCTGTGGAGCCTTGAGTAGGTAGATGAGAGCATGTTCATCCAGCCTGAATGAGTATACCTCACTCATCACCGGTTTCATCAAAATATGGATTGGCAATGATGTTTTGACAAAAATAATTAGGATCTAACCTAACCAGACACATTGGATGAACAGGGAGATTCATTCTCTGCTGAAGTCCACAGCTTTCAGGAAGATAATTCTGCACTGTGCACGAATTACATAGGCAAATAATGTTCCATCAAGATACATCCCCGTATGTCCAACTGGCTCAGTCGCATACGCCTGGATGCTTTCACAAAGGTGAACTTTCAGAAAGTGGCTGGCTGCTTTACATTTGGTCATTAAATTTCCTCCACCCTACCCCTCAACACTGGTCATCCTCAAGGTTGCATGCACGGTCCCCAGCAACATCCTCCTACATCATGCCTATGTGGCCAAGCACGGCGCCAACTCGATATTGAAGTTTGTTGAATTATATCACTGTTATCTGTTGGATTCACAACCATGATGAGACGGAGTACAGGAAAGAGAATGAATCTCGAGTCATGGTATCAACAACTCAGCTGTTAGAGTCAACAAGATGAAAGAGTTGGCTGTTGACTTAAGAAAGTTGTGGAGTGTGGGAGTTTAAACACAATTCTGTCCTCATCACCAGAAACGCTGCTGTAAAGATAGTCAACAGCTTCTTTTTCCTAGGCATCAATTTCACCAGCAATCTAACCCTTCACACTGATGTATGATCAAGAAAGTCAGCAGCGTATTTACTTTTCAAAGCATCGGAGAAGATTAGGCATGTGTACAATGATTCTTTCTAACAAATGTAGTATAGATCGTATTCTGACGGGAAGCATCTCAGCCAGCTATGGCAACTACTTGTTCTTGACTGTCTCTACCTGCAGAGAGTGGGTAACACCCCCTTCCTTCCATCCAGCCTATTTCCACAGTGCGTTGTATCAGGAAGGCTGGGAATATAGTCAAGGATGCCTGCACCCTGGCTTTTACATTTGCTCACCTATTTACTGGGAGAAGATATAGGTGCCTGAAAGCCCAGATGGCCAGTCTTAACAGTTTGTCCCCCACAACTATCGGAGTCCTGAACCAATCACCGGTTCACACCCCCTTTCCAGAGGTGCTACCCCGTATTTATTTCTCTTAAAGGGCCTGTCCCACTTGGTATAATTTACGCAACATCAATTACGCGTCGTGACATGCACGTGAGTATTTCCAGCATTTCCTGTAGTTATTATTATTATTACTAAAGAATCAAGAGTCCCCGATTACTGATTTGGAGATGTGGTTTGAAATTTAGCAATTAAATAATCCTGCAATAATATATGTAACAGAATCGCCCAATACCCCTTGATGTGGGAACTCTTAAAACCTGTCCTAATCTGGCACATACGCGATTCCAGACCATCGCTGTCGCGGACTTCTACATCAAGGGAGATTACGGAAAGATTGGGGTGGTTCGACCAGCCAGGAATATACTAGTCAGCCTACACCAGCTCAATCTCTATAATAACATCAGCATGTCTCTAGCCCCAAGCAATCGGGCAAGGGGGGAAGGTAAACATACTAGGCCACTGGTACACCACCATCAAAGATGCCTATCGCTCCATACCTAATGGCTTACAGACATTGAAGTGCGAAACGCCAATGAGAAAATGAACACAGCACTGGTCTGTGGAGCCTTGAGTAGGTAGATGAGGGCATGTTCATCCAACCTGAATGAGTTTACCTCGCTCATCACCGGTTTCATCAAAATATGGATTGGCAACGATGTTTTGACAAAAATAATTAGGATCTAACCTAACCAGACACCTTGGATGAACAGATTCATTCTCTGTTGAAGTCCACAGCTTTCAGGAAGATAATTCTGCACTGTGCACGCATTACATAGGCAAATAATGTTCCATCAAGATACATCCCCGTATTTCCAACTGGCTCAGTCGCATACGCCTGGATGCTTTCACAAAGGTGAACTTTCAGAAAGTGGCTGGCTGCTTTACATTTGGTCATTAAATTTCCTCCACCCTACCCCTCAACACTGGTCATCCTCAAGGTTGCATGCACGGTCCCCAGCAACATCCTCCTACATCATGCCTATGTGGCCAAGCACAGCGCCAACTCGGTATTGAAGTTGGTTGAATTATATCACTGTTATCAGTTGGATTCACAACCATGATGAGACGGAGTACAGGAAAGAGAATGAATCTCGAGTCATGGTATCAACAACTCAGCTGTTAAAGTCAACAAGATGAAAGAGTTGGCTGTTGACTTAAGAAAGTTGTGGAGTGTGGGAGTTTAAACACAATTCTGTCCTCATCACCAGAAACGCTGCTGTAAAGATAGTCAACAGCTTCTTTTTCCTAGGCATCAATTTCACCAGCAATCTAACCCTTCACACTGATGTATGATCAAGAAAGTCAGCAGCGTATTTACTTTTCAAAGCATCGGAGAAGATTAGGCATGTGTACAATGATTCTTTCTAACAAATGTAGTATAGATCGTATTCTGACGGGAAGCATCTCAGCCAGCTATGGCAACTACTTGTTCTTGACTGTCTCTACCTGCAGATAGTGGGTAACACCCCCTTCCTTCCATCCAGCCTATTTCCACAGTGCGTTGTATCAGGAAGGCTGGGAATATAGTCAAGGATGCCTGTACCCTGGCTTTTCCCTTTGCTCACCTATCTACTGGGAGAAGATATAGGTGCCTGAAAGCCCAGATGGCCAGTCTTAACAGTTTGTCCCCCACAACTATCGGACTCCTGAACCAATCACCGGTTCACACCCCCTTTCCAGAGGTGCTACCCCGTATTTATTTATCTTAAAGGGCCTGTCCCACTTGGTATAATTTACGCAACATCAATTACGTGTCGTGACATGCACGTGATGCACGCATGGTGTGTGGTGACATAGGCAGTGACGTGCAGCCGCGCTCGGCGTCCCAGGATTTTTGATGTATAAAATCTTTGCGCACCATCTGCGTGATGTGCAAATGACGGCCAAGTGGGACGGGCCCTTAACTCTACCTCATTCGGTTATTGTGAAACTGCAATTTAGTTTTTACTGTAAAACCTCAGATTACCTGATAATCTTTGCACCATTCTGTTCTTTTGGATTTGTATCTATTGTTGTGCTTATCATTCTGTTATATACTGTTTACTCAATGAGCTTCATGCTAACAAAGAACTATGTCGCACTTTGGTACCTATGACTATCTGGTCATTCCCTTCAACGTACTCCTCCTCGCTGATCCAATCTTGGCCTCAGTGTCATTTTCCCTTTCTCACCGACTCCTTTTTACTCCTTGTGAATGAACCATCATTGACCCAGAACTTAGTTTCTCTCACATGGATGTTGCTTGAATTATTGAGTACATGAATTGCCAATTTGTCCTGGCATCAAGGAAAGACAGCAAGTCAGCAGGTCATGTAGCATCCCTGGAGAACATAGATTTGTGATGTTTTGGGTTGGAATCCTTCTTTAGACTTAGAGCAGGTGTGAAAGCATGGCAGTTCATAGGAAGAGTTGAGGAACAGGTCAAAGCATTGCAGGTTTCCCTGTGCATGGACTGGCATCAATTAATTTCCAGGTTATGACACGAGCGTGGAACACGATGGATGATTTTCCATTGTTACGCTTGATAAGATGTTGGGATCTGGAAAAAACCCACTCTATTTGGGTTAGAGAAGTTAGAGGCAATGGCAATGCCCATTAATTATGTCATCTGACAAGTCGCAGATAATAATGGACTGAACTGATAAAGCTTTGCCATCATGATTCTCAATTACAATCCAGAACTGAAAATCTGCCAGACACCCTTTCTAATTATGTCAGGTCTTTTCTCATGACAAATGATGATGATGGTCAAAAATACCATGCAATACCTTCCCTGCCTGAAGAAGAAACTCCCATGACCTGCTCCACAGGGCACACAGCAAATAATACCTGGTGCATCCTATATGCACCTTCACACACCAATATGACTCCACATGGACACCAAGAAAACTCAGTAATTACATGTGGGCTCAAAGCTGCACCTTTAGTACTCACAAAGACTAATAAATTGGGAAATCCTGCAAGGATGAACCATGTACAGCTGGTCTGAACTTGCAGTAGAAATGAATGACTGCTGCACAAAAAGCCCTTTAACCAATTTGGAACATTGAGATTGCAGAGAGAAACAAATCATAAATAGCACAGAGAGAAACATTAAAAAAAAACATAGATATACAATGAAAACTTTAGAATATAATTTGGCAAGTTTTCATATTGATCTTGAGCTAATGAAGTTTATATGCTTTCAAACATTGGGTTTGATAGACTTAGCCATAATTTATTAGCAGCCAGTTAATGCTTTTCGGATTTTACTAATCACTAGCGAGAAATATAACAAAAGAAATATAACATCAAGGTTGTTTGAAAGTGTGAAAAATATACCTTCTAGATGCGCTGGGACGCATCCTCAGTGATGTGATCTGGGGTCATTGGGTGTTTCGGGTCTCACAACATCAGACACCCTCGCCCAGGCGACCCAGCCGGGGTTGATCAGGCCCCGACTTGCGTCCCAGCAGCATCCGCCCACGGATCAGCCATCTTAATAAGCGTTCCAGCAGCAACCGCCCACGGATCAGCCATCTTAATAACTACTCTGCAGGGGTTGGGAGATTCTAATGCGTGGAGGGACTGGGCTCTGTGGGGTGAGTCCTGGCTGGGCTCCTCCTGTGTCTCACCAGGTTCAAGGCCTGTGCGCTTCACCTCTTTCACCTTCTACGAGCATTTCATTCTCGCTTGATGGATTTTTAGACCATGGTGGTTCATTAGGCCTTTCCGTAGCTTTATTGGGTGACTTTCTCACGAAAGACACAGACTGGGGTGCTAACCCAGCCGTTCCCGGGTGCTGTCTTTCCGTGCCGTCACCTATCTCTCCAGTAGTCACCAAACTATTCTTGGTTGTCACCCAGACTATTCCTAGGTGCCATTGGCTGAGCCAGACTTCAGTGTGAAAAATATACATTGTTTGATGTATACTATTGACAGCCCAGTCTTATCAAAATGAAGAACTAGTTACTAATTATGATGATGCTACTTATAATGGAAAGATATTGGATACCACATTGCATATGTTCACTATGATGACATTTCATCACAACTCTAATCATTGTAATGCTGTTAGTTCACGTAAACTTTCTTTCCATTAAATAATTCCCATACAGAGAAAGACTGCTGGGCATGTTCAAAACATTGAGAAGCCATGCAATATATTATATTACTTGTACAAAACTGTATGGCACATTTGAGAACTGAGACTTTTTCTCCATTACATCACCATTACGTTAGGATTGATATCCTAAGGTCCCAGTCGCCATCCCAAACAACTTGATAATATTAGCCCAGAGCATCTCTCTCCATGATCTTCCTTTAACCTCTGCACTCTTGTCCAAACTTTCTGACCATTTTATCAACTGCCATTATCTCTCCCCCTCTCAAACTACTGCCTCTCTTTACTCTTCCACTCAATAAAACCCGACCCTCTCTTATTCTCTTTACCCATGCTAACCATCTCTATTCCCAATCCTCTCCAGCTCCCCCCTCCCCAATTTACAATTTCCTGATCCTTTATACGTCATCCCCCAGTTTACAATCGCAACACCCCGATTCTTTAATCGTTCCCAGTCACTCACCATACTCGATCAAACTCTCTGTGATATTTGAAACTTCCATCCTCTCTGCATCTCCAAGCCTCTGCCTGCCACCTATATTGCCCCCAATCCACTACTTAACTAATTTTCTCCATAGTCGCCACCAAGAAAGATCTTGTTGGATGAAATGCTCTCTCAATGCTCGGGCCATCAAACAAAGCTGGTTCAGCACTCTGCACGGCATTGTTTTAATGAACCATTTCAAGCACAATACCATTTTCAGTCTAAAACCGTTACTAAATACATAATTCAAGTAGCTTGTTTAGAAGAGCCATATCATCAAGAATGTCCTACCAGATAAATAATTAATGTAAAAGTCTCTTTTGATCCAAGTTTGAAATTCAGTGGACTGTGGGTACCATTGACTATTGGGTTAATGCATCGTTTTAAAAATGATATCAGTGAATATGTTTAAGATTTCACTTTAAAACTAGGGAACCACTGGAAATTTGATGAGATGCATATTTTCAACATAAGCCAACTTCAGTCTTAGCAAATATAAAACTAATGATGGATCCAATGCAGATCTGAAGTCAATGTTTATAAATGTTGATATTTTACAGAATAACCTCTATTTAAACTCAGCTCGGTTCAGATCGAAAAATGGTAGTCTCAATTTGTACAATTATACTTAAAAACATTGAAATATTATACTGTTTTTATTTTATGAGTGAGAAGTTGTTCACTTCAGGAACGCTCATAGGAATCGTTACAGAAAATAACATCTTCTGCAAAGAGAGTAATGTCAGATTTTTTTTAATATACTTCATTTGATAATTATTCTTTTAATTTTTAATCCATTCTCATTAATCCATTGTTTCATGAAGTAGTTTATTGATGAACACGTGACCCAAACTTTTCAGCAATGTTGCCTCTAAACATGCCACCAAGAACAGTTCCAAGTACCCCAGGTGATGCACTATCCAACTTATCTTTTCTCAAAGAAAGACATCTAGCAAACATTCAGTGCTTCATCCAGATGTCATAGTTGAAATTGTAATTTTTTGCATCCAGAAACCATGAGAGAAACCTCTATCTAAACACTCAGTGAGTGCATTGCCAATGAACTGTTAGCTATGTTTTAAAACTTCAACATATTCTGTGGGGCTCTACTGAGCAGGACATTTAGCCCAAAATGAATTTTATTTTTTATTAAAACTAAAATTCAATATGTCGTAGCAATTATTAGCAACTAATTAACCCTCAATTATACACCAATAATATATCAACAATAGGTTAAAAGTATACTTAATATGTTCAGGGTCAATATTAAGATTACTTGCAAATCAAACATGTCAATTGGAATAATATTTCTGGACTATAATAATACATTGAAAAACTGTAATGCCTGGCTTTTATGAAATGATATTGGTGCCCAATTTCATCAAATGTATCCATTTGTGTTCAGTATAACCCACAATGGAAATTTAAAAAGCCAAATGATAGAAAGTATGTAGCTATAGTGAAAGTAACAAAAGCCCTTCAAATTTCACGTAGTTACGGCCATATTACTGGTTCTGAGTCATTACGTTGTAAATGGTTTTTGTGTGAATAGTTTACAGACAGTGCACATTACATTAAACATTCATCACACAGCCATCTTCTCACTGTCATGATTCCACATCATATCCACTTTTCTCCACATTTTTCTCTGGTTACTTCCAGACGAGGCACAGCTAAGTGATATTAAAGATAGTACTAAAGTGTTACGTTAAAGCATTATAGTATATTTTGGTGGATGGCTGCACAATTTCCTGACATTTTAAATGTTGAAGTAAGTTTAATGCAATGAATTACCATGATTTACTTTCTAAAGATCTCTTTAGTGATGACTAATAATAGGTACATATATTCACTCATTATTATTGCAACTACAGAGTTCTGGTATTCTTATATTCTGGTATACTATATATTTCAGATGTGTTAAGCATCTCTTGTATTTTTATTATTCAGTCAATAACATTTTTTCCAATTTAATTTTCACATGGAGTGATAAAATATTTTCTAGAAAGAG
Source organism: Leucoraja erinaceus (assembly GCF_028641065.1). Classification (NCBI taxonomy): domain Eukaryota; kingdom Metazoa; phylum Chordata; class Chondrichthyes; order Rajiformes; family Rajidae; genus Leucoraja; species Leucoraja erinaceus. The sequence continues at coordinate 13,740,046 of NC_073391.1, read as the reverse complement.
GTGAAAAGTCAATGCAAGTGATGTACAATGTGATGTGAAAATAGATTGTTTGCATGCTATTCCATCTGTGGTAATTTAGATGAAACAAACACCTTTCTGTTGGTAGTGTCAGAAAAGAGAGATGTGTTTTGAATCATTTTGTTTTGATGAAGTCAGTAAATTTCCAATCAGTCAATACCCAGTGAGTCAAACGCACAATGGTGTAGCATGACAATGACAAAGTTAATCCCAAAAACAATGACATTTGCAAAGGAATATTCCCTCAGAAATAGAGACTGAAATGCAGACTAATCATGCCTCATGATATATGCTAAACTGCTAAGAGTCCAGAATATATTATTGTGAAATCAATCTTTATGTTCCTGATCAAAAAGTGTTAATAAACTCTTCCACAGATGTATGGAATAAAATTCAAATTCTATGCAAATTCCCCCAGTTTATTTTATATACAAGTGTCTGTGGAATAATTGGAATGAATGTTACAGGTGATCAGCTGGTTATATTCTTGCCATGGAACAAAAAGGTTGTGAGTTTAAGTATTATTTCTTCTGTTAAATAAACAAGCCTATTAATTAATATGCACTGTTTATTTGGTGCTAAACCTTTGATAGATGTCGTACTAATCCTAAAAAGCTCCTAAATGTTAGCAATACTCAAAAGAGCCATTTAAAAAAAGTGTTGCTGGGTTCCATGTGCAAATTTATGTTGTATCGAATACAAGAGAGTGCAGTTTATTTGCAAATTTCAGTGCATGTGAGGACATAATGTATGTTTTAAGATTTAGATTTAGATCAGTAAACCAAGGAACTGACTGTTGGCTTCAGACAGGAAGGCCGAGGATCCACAAACCTGTCTTCATCAACGGGACGGTGGCGGGGAGAGTGAAAATGTCAAATTCCTGGACTTGCACATCTCTGAAGGTCTGTGCTGGACCCAGCACATTGATGCAATGTTAAAGAAAGCCCTTCAACACCTCTACTTCCTTAGAATATTGAGGAGATTTGGTATGTCAATTAATTCTCTCTTGAACATCTAGAAGTGTGCAGTAGAGAGCATATTAACAGATTATACTAAACAGATCATAGCCTGGTTCGACAACTCGAACAGCCAAGAATAAAGAAGATTGCATAAAGTGGTGAACACTGCCCAGTCCATCACGGATACTGACCTCCCCAAGATCAAAGGGATCGTCAAGAGTTGCTGTCTCATAAAGGCAGCCAGCATCATCAGGGATCGACACCACCCTGGCCACACGCTCATGATAGTGCGGCAGCGCCTATCGGCAGCGGCTCGACTACAGTCCATCTGTATTTTTTTTTGTCTTGTTAAATGTATGTCTTGAGTCTATTTTTTATTATTTTTTTAGCTGTGTATAGGTGGGGGTGGGACTGTGGGGGAAACCATTAATCTCTTCCCTGTACAGGGACCTGACTTTTTCCCTGACTTTGTCGCATCTCCGATGTCGTTGGGCCTAACATCGTGGAGCCGGCGGCGGCCTCCAGCCGGAACCACCCTGAATTATTTGCCACAGGCGATGTGGAGGCCAAATCAATCGATATTTTTAATGCAGAGATAGCTAGATTCTTGATTAGTGTGGGTGTCAGGGAATATGGGGAGAAGGCAGGAGAATGGGGTTAGGAGGGAAAGATAGATCAGCCATGATTGAATGATGGAGTAGACTTGATGGGCCGAATGGCCTAATTCTGCTCATATCACTTGACACGACTTATGACTTGATTCTTGAACAGGCAAAACAAAATGAAAAATTAGCGCTTTTGACAAGGGATAACATTGGTAGAGTAATTAGAAACAATCTCAGCTCAGCAGATTGTGGTTTAGAATTAGAATCATTTTGAATGCAGCTACATAACATGAGTGGGAGTTGTTTATATAGCAGCTGAGATGTAGAACACGGCATAAATTAGAAAATTAAAGGTGCATGTAACAAGGATAATACACTAATTACAGGGGCATGAATCTACCTATAGCCCAGGCAATTTAACATTAACAATGTAGAGGATGAATTCTTGGAGTGCACCTTAGATGGTGAGGGTGAGGAAAACAAAAGAGGACACCGACTTTATTAGCCTGACTTTGATAATGGGGGAATATTTTAGTCTATATTAAAAATGTGATATCGACACACTTAAAATAATATGATTGAGCAAAGTCAACATGGATTTATAGAAGAATGTGAAGGTTTAATCAATCTTACTGAATTATTTGAGGATAGTAGATAAAGCAGAAACCAGTGATTTCTTGGAATTTCATAAATCCTTTGATAAGGCTCAACACAGGAAATTGGCAGATGGAGCATGATCTGGACAAATGTTGGGTTATCCATTTTGTACAATAGGCAGAGCTATTTTTTGGAATGGGAAAGATTGTTTAATTTCATACCAACATGCTGTTGTATGCTAATCACTAAAACAAATATGCAAGTGTCATAAGCAATCAGGAAGGCAAATGGCATGTTGGCTTTTATTGTATTGGATTTAAGTGCAAAAGTAAAGATTTCTAAGTACATTTAAGTAAAGGCTTAGTGAAACTATACCTGGAGTGCATATACAATGTTGTTCCCTTTACTGAAACAAGATATAAAGGATTGCAGCACTGATTCCAAACTGGTAACAGGAATAGCTGGTTTGTCACATGAAGAAACTGAACAGACGAGGCTTCTAAACTCTGAAACTTAGAAGAGTTACAGGTGGCCATAAATATTAAAAAAACTATTTGCAGGATCTACAAGATAGACACATGGAGAATGTTACCACTGGCTGAAGAGTCTAGAACTAGGAGTCAATCTCAAAATAAGGGGCGGCTTAGTCACGGAGTTCGTTCAAACAGAGACCGACAAATTTCTGGAGATTAGAAAAGGAATAGAAAGCATTGAGGCAAAAGATCAGCTAACTCTTTAGATTCTGGAGTAGTTCCAGAGGATTGGCGGGTAGCAAACGTAACCCCACTTTTTAAGAAGGGAGGGAGAGAGAAAACGGGGAATTACAGACCAGTTAGCCTAACATCGGTAGTGGGGAAACTGCTAGAGTCAGTTATTAAAGATGGGATAGCAGCACATTTGGAAAGTGGTGAAATCATTGGACAAAGTCAGCATGGATTTACGAAAGGTAAATCATGTCTGACGAATCTTATAGAATTTTTCGAGGATGTAACTAGTAGCGTGGATAGGGGAGAACCAGTGGATGTGGTGTATCTGGACTTCCAGAAGGCTTTCGACAAGGTCCCACATAAGAGATTAGTATACAAACTTAAAGCACATGGCATTGGGGGTTCAGTATTGATGTGGATAGAGAACTGGCTGGCAAACAGGAAGCAAAGAGTAGGAGTAAACGGGTCCTTTTCACAATGGCAGGCAGTGACTAGTGGGGTACCGCAAGGCTCAGTACTGGGACCCCAGCTATTTACAATATATATTAATGATCTGGATGAGGGAATTGAAGGCAATATCTCCAAGTTTGCGGATGACACTAAGCTGGGGGGCAGTGTTAGGTGTGAGGAGGATGCTAGGAGACTGCAAGGTGACTTGGATAGGCTGGGTGAGTGGGCAAATGTTTGGCAGATGCAGTTTAATGTGGATAAATGTGAGGTTATCCATTTTGGTGGCAAAAACGGGAAAGCAGATTATTATCTAAACGGTGGCCGATTGGGAAAGGGGGAGATGCAGCGAGACCTGGGTGTCATGGTACACCAGTCATTGAAGGTAGGCATGCAGGTGCAGCAGGCAGTAAAGAAAGCGAATGGCATGTTGGCTTTCATAGCAAGAGGATTTGAGTATAGGAGCAGGGAGGTTCTACTGCAGTTGTATAGGGTCTTGGTGAGACCACACCTGGAGTATTGCGTGCAGTTTTGGTCTCCAAATCTGAGGAAGGACATTATTGCCATAGAGGGAGTGCAGAGAAGGTTCACCAGACTGATTCCTGGGATGTCAGGACTGTCTTATGAAGAAAGACTGGATAGACTTGGTTTATACTCTCTAGAATTTAGGAGATTGAGAGGGGATCTTATAGAAACTTACAAAATTCTTAAGGGGTTGGACAGGCTAGATGCAGGAAGATTGTTCCCGATGTTGGGGAAGTCCAGGACAAGGGGTCACAGCTTAAGGATAAGGGGGAAATCCTTTAAAACCGAGATGAGGAGAACTTTTTTCACACAGAGAGTGGTGAATCTCTGGAACTCTCTGCCACAGAGGGTAGTTGAGGCCAGTTCATTGGCTATATTTAAGAGGGAGTTAGATGTGGCCCTTGTGGCCAAGGGGATCAGAGGGTATGGAGAGAAGGCAGGTACCGGATACTGAGTTGGATGATCAGCCATGATCATATTAAATGGCGGTGCAGGCTCGAAGGGCCGAATGGCCTACTCCTGCACCTAATTCTATGTTTCTATGTTTCTATTTTGCTGAATGGCGGAGCAGGCTTATGTGGCTGAATAGCTCTCATGCTCCCATTTCCAGTATTCTATGTTCATGCTGTCAGAGTTAACTATCACTAAGACACCAAAAACTTGCATTAAATCATACTTAGCATTAATGCAATTTTTTACATCACAATGTGGGGTTTTTTTTGGCAAATTTCCACCTAAACCTGGGCTGCAGGAGCATTTTTTTAGTTTAGTTTAGTTTAGTTTAGTTTGCTTTATTGTCACGTGTACTGAGGTACAGTGAAAAGCTTTTGTTGTTTTTGGTAATCCAATGATTCAGTTGCTAACGATTTCCAACACTGCTCTTGTTTTCCCCCTTATTTATTGTGCAATGTGTGTGTTACCAGCCTGGCCAAAATGTATTGCCTGTTGCAAACTATCCACAATAATGTAATGATGATCCACATTTTTGAAATGCTGCTATTTTTCTGTTGTAGATACCTCCACAATGTTGTTAGGCAGGAAGTTCTAGACTACAGGTCACGGAGAAATGCTGTAGTCTACACCTTGCCCCCGTAAATTCGGACAACTCAGAATAATCTTCATACACTGAGTCCTTAGAAAATACTAAAAAGCTTTCAACTTCAACATTATAGCCACTGAGGATTCAACTGGAAGGCACCGGATTTGGAAAATTACTATGAAGGGGTTACTGTGTAAACTCATATCTTCAATAACCATAACTTTTGCAAGTTTTTAAAATATTAAGCCAGGACTATTCATATTTCAAATAGACACGTAAAACTAATTTTATTTGTGAAGATTGCACGAACCGATGTTGAAAGTACATAAATCTAATCAAGTATTCATTGACTTACTGACTGCTGTAAATCCCAATAAAAAGCTTGCATTATTTAGATGTGAAGCTCTATCTTGCTTTTAGGTATATTGTTTACTCAGGATTTGATGTTTATGATTGTCTTCTTAATTAAGAGAGGGCAATACGTTTGGAGTGCAGGAAAGTAATTAAATGGTTGTTGTAAGAATAGATGCAAGGGCTGTGGGATTATTGATGATAAGGGAGTAGCATCACTGATTTATTTGATGTAGTGATTCTATAAAAGCTACAGTAAAATGGGTTCTATTGCCTCATCTTCTCTCCTTCTATCATCTCCATGTGTATTTAAGAATTTAAGAATATAGCAGAAGAAAGCCATTTATTTACGCCTGCCACTTCTGTGTACTAACCCTACATCCTTTGAGTCCCTTAATACCTAAAAATCCGTCTGCTTTGGATGTGCTGAATGACCGAGGCTTTATGACTTTGCTGGGTGGTAAATTTTAATGATTGGCTACCTCTGGAAAATGTTAATGATTGGCTACCTCTATCCTGAGCCACTAGCCCCTAAAGGGCTTGTCCCACGAGGTAATTCAAGAGTTCTCCCGAGTTTTCCCCTGATTCGAACTCGGATAATGTCCGTAGCGAGCCTATAGGAGTTTGTGGATGTCTCGTAGTGGCTCGTACGAGTAAAAAGTAAAAGAAATTTTCATGACGAGTATTTCTTCACTCGTGGACATTTTTCACAATGTTGAAAAAACGTCACGGGTTTACCAGATTTCCCGAGTACCTACCGTTACTCGTATGAGCCACTATGAGACATCCACGAACTCCTACGGACCCGCTACGGACATTCTCCGAGTTTGAATCAGGGGAAAACTTGGGAGAACTCTTGAATTACCTCGTACAGTGGGACAGGCCCTTTACATTGAGACAATGGCTCTTTGTTCTAGACACTGATGAAATATTAACTCTGCTTCTAACCTGTCAAATCCCTCAAGAACTGTATATTTTTAATGAGATTGCTTCCCAGTCTGTCCAGTGTTCTTGAAAACCATTTTGGAAGAAAAGTTAACGTACTTGTTTTAATAACTGCTTTATGTACTTCCATGAAAACTTACAATGATTCATGTTCAAGGTCAACCAGGTTCCTCCTAACACCAATATCTTTAATTAAAAAATGTACTCTAATTTTATTTCTTCCTACCAAAATTAATGATCTTACATGTTATATTTCATCTGTTGTGTCCTTGCCCATTCACCAAGGTTGTACACCACCTCCCCCTGAAGTCTTATACTACAGACTCATTAAGCAGGCACATAAGCATGGGATATTTTTTTATAACCTAACCCTGCTTTAAACTTCTCCACAACTTTATCCCTGACCTGTCTGGTGTGTTCCTTGGGCTTCATGATGCTGTTTGTTCACTAATGTTCTCTAACAAACCTCTGAGGCCTTCACAGAACAGCAGTATTTATACTGAGATTAGATTACACACAAGTGGACTCTATTTACTAATTAGGTGACTTTTGAAGGCAATTGGTTGCACTGGATTTTATTTAGGGGTATCAGAGTAAAGGGGGCTGAATACTTTTGCACACCAAACTTTTCAGTTTTTTATTTGTAAAAAAATTTGAAAACCATGTATCATTTTCCTTCCACTTCACAATTATGCGCCACTTTGTGTTGATCTATCACATAAAATCCCAATCAAATACATTTGCGTTTGTGGTTGTAACGTGACAAAATGTGGAAAAGTTGAAATGAAAAAAAATGAAATGATTCAATTTATTGTCATTGTCAGTGTACAGTACAGAGACAACGAAATGCATTTTTAGCATCTCCCTTGAAAGGGAGACACAGGGCGTCGCGGTGTGCCCGCGCCTGCCGCCGTAACATTCCATTACAGGCAAAGGTGGGTGAAGTATCTTGCCCAGGACACAACGACAGACACCCAAGTTGGATCTGCTCCCCCAACGCACCCGCCAGCCGAACCTTGGCCCATTGTGCCCCCTACGTTCAAGGGGTATGAAAACTTTTGCAAGCCACTGTATATATAGGTCAGATATCTATATACTAGACCAAGTGCAGACCCGTTGGATCTGCTCCCCCAACGTACCCGTCCCCTACCCGTAGCCCCCACGGGAGGCGTGGGGGCAGGAGAGAGAGGGGGGGGGAGGAAGGGGGGGGCAGAGAGGGAGGGGGAGAGAGAGAGAGGGGAGAGGGAGCGGTGGAGAGAGAGAGAGAGAGAGGGGGGGAGGAGAGAGGGGGGAGAGAGGGGGGGAGAGTAGAGGGAAACGAGAGGGGGAGAGAGGGGGGTGGAGACAGGGGGGGGGAGAGAGGGGGGGAGAAGGGGGGAAAGGGGGGGGGGGGGAAAGGGAGGAGTGAGGTGTGAGAGAGAGAGGGCAGGGAAAGAGGGGGAGGTCAGTTACTTAAAATTGGAGAATTAATTGTTTATACCGTTGGTCTATAGGCTACCTAAGCAGAATCAGCAGGAGATTTATTTGCCCTGATGTAACGAGATTTCAAGGATTTAGGCCAATAATGAAACCTCTCCTCTTGCCTGCATGTCTTAGTGCTGCCCTTTCTGGTGGGTTGACCCTGCTACCTCTGTCATCAACTCTATCTCTTGTTACTCAAGGGTGAGTTAGCAGAGAGTGATTAAAATGTTGCCTCCACGTTTAAAGATGTGAATACTGGTAGTCAATTTCATTCTAAATGCTACATTTTTGAAAAATGCCAGAATGTATTCTTACACCACTAAATAATCATTGAACTTCCAAAATGTATTCAATGTTGTTGAAATATGTTTGTATTCTTCCATTATAAAGTCTCAACACAAAATTAAGAGCAATATTTTTTATAACAAAGCCAAAAAAATGAATTAAATTAGTTATATTTTTGAACTATAAAATGACATTATTTTAACATTAACATTCAAATATTTGAATTTGTAACATATGCACTTTGATTTTTTGTAAATAACTTTATCTCCAGTTCTCAGTACACAGAAGGGGGCCATTATGCTGTGATATGCAAGATGAGTGAGAGCAACCGTTTATCAAACTGTTGTACATTAGCACAGATTCTTCAGGCACAACATTTCCCTCAGCCCACTTGCTCCACCTCGAAAGGTTTTGACCCGAAACGTTGCCTATTCCCTTCACTCCATAGATGCTGCCTCACCCGTTAAGTTTCTCCAGCATTTTTGTCTACCTTCAATTTTCCAGCATCTGCAGTTCCTTCTTAAACATAATAATTCTGAGCATTAGTTTGGAAATATGCTGTCAGATTTGCCCGAGCAGCTGTTCACGTGCTCTTCATAACCCCCCTGTTGCAGCCTGAGTCACCTCAGTGTGCGCTGCCCGATAGGGTGATGCACACCATGGGAGCAGATAGCATGCATTAACTTTAATTATCCATCCATCTGGCTGATCACATTCCCTGAATATGTGAGCAATGTCTGAATTTGTCAAAATAAATGAGCTGTGTTAATCAAATATGTGAGTGTTCATACCTGGGAATCGTAGACAGGTGAAGACACGAATCAAAACATGCGAATGTTTACGGTTCATTAGGGAAGAGACACACAGAGCACCAAAAGTAAGTTTGAAATCATCACCAATACTAAACGTTGAGGATATGGTTACAAACTTTAAATTAGAAAGATGCATGGTGCATGCATCCAAAGTAGTAATATTTAAGAGGATCTTAGCTAACATATTAAGGGGATAATGAATTGTGTGATATTAACCTTCAAAATCAATTCTATGGTTTGTTTAAATGGTAAATAGAATTTTCTGCACACATTTCACAACTTGCTGGAGATAGTTGCTTTTCACCTTTGAGCTCATCTTCAAATTGTAAATAGCTTGGGCAGATGGTATTTGCATTGAAAAATCGTTAAATGTTCATTTCCCCTCACACTCACAGATGGAAACATAGAAAATAGGTGCAGGAGGAGGCCATTTGTCCCTTCAAGCCAGCACCGCCATTAATTGTGATCATGGTTGATCATCCCCAATCAATAACCCGTGCCTGCCTTCTCCCCATATCCCTTGATTCCACTAGAGCTCCATCTAACTCTCTCTTAATTCCATCCAGTGACTTGGCCTCCACTGCCCTCTGTGGCAGGGAATTCCACAAATAACAAAGAATATTCTACTGTTAATAATCAAGTATCAGAGGAAGCGTAAAGTCGAACAAGGATAGTAGAATTTGTTTTTCTTCAATTAATTCAATGTGCAACTTCCAAATTAATGTTACGATTGAATGTTGTTTATGTTTGTATTAGTGATTTATGCCTATTTTCATATTTTGACAATGGTTTTTATGGTGCAATTTCATTTATAAATTGTCTACCTCACTCTCTCAACCTTGTACAATCCTGAAAATTCCAATCGATAACAATCAAATGGCTAAAATTAAATTGAGATTCCAAAAGGTAAAATAATAAGTTGTGTATGTCCTTGGGCTCATTCCTTAAAGTATTTATCTTTTTAATGATTGTGATGACACAATACCTTTGAGCCCCTGTAAGATATTTTAATATTCTTATTTCTAACCTGTATTTATCAATATATCCTGTTAATACATTCCAGTGTGCTAAATTATTTTTCGGTGCATTTTTGTTTTTAACAAGATGTTTATTTTGACAATATTTCAATCATTCAGTCTCACTCTTCGCTTCTTGCCCAAGATCTTGGTGTGATGCATAAAGCACATATGCTCCTATGCATCAATAGCTATTCCGGCTGAACTGCAACATACAGTGGTGCCAAATCAAGTATGCTTGATTACACCATAGGGACAAGATTAAAATTGGTCCATTGGTGCTTCTGCCGAAGTTTTGTGAAATGGACTGAAAACCTGTTCTTAATGTTCCTTATGACCATGACATGATTCACTCATACTAGTGAAGGGAATTTTATGAGATACTTGACTAAGTAGGACCCGTTGGGTCCCATGTACACACGGGAGGGCTGGTCCCCCAAAGCAATATTCCACCTCTCCACCAATTCCAATATTGGTGGCCAGTGGGTGGGAAAGCTTTCTTGTGCGCAAATATCGGTGCTGTGGGCTGAAGGGATAGATTTCCAGAGGGCTAGTATGGACATTGTGGGCCGAATGGATACTTGGGCTGACTGCTCAGTCACTCAGGCCTGGTGGACTGGCAGCTCAGTCACTCAGGCCTGGTGGGCTGGCAGCTTAGTCACTCAGGCCTGCTGGGCTCGAAGCTCAGTCACTCAGGCCTGGTGAGCTGGCAGCTCAGTCACTCAGGCCTGGTGCGCTGGCAGCACAGTCACTCAGGCCTGGTGGGCTGGCAGCTCAGTCACTCAGGCCTGGTGGGCTGGCAGTCACTCAGGGCTGGTGGGCTGGTGTCACTCAGGGCTGGCAGCTCAGGCTGGTAGGCTGGCAGCTCAGAAACTGCAGGAAATTCTGCCCAAAACAGGTGAGAGACTGTGAGAGAGAAAGGGGAGAGGGTGGAGAATCATTTTTTTTACATTTTTCATCTTTTTCTGCAGATCACAGCAATGAAATAGGAAAGTCTATCCTGGCCTGGATCTCACAGGGAGCCAATGAAGGGACGGAGAAAAATACTGAGGCGAGGTTTAATACTTGCAGGGGAATACTTACTGATAAGCCAAATGGACTCCTCCTGGGCTAGTACAGGCATGATGCGCCGAAGGGTCTCTTTTAAAAAAAAAATGTCAGTGAAATCTCAGAGAAAGGCACTTTTTGTGGACTTTTCCTGGCCTGGCATGGGCCTTTTGTGCCAAAATGCTCCTCCTGGGCTAATACGGGCATTTTGGGCAAAAGGAACTGGTTTCTCGGCTAATAGGGGCCTTGTGGGCCGAAATTAGTGGTTTCAGGCAGGCCAAACAACTCATTTCATTATATTTCCATTTCAATTTCAAGCATAGGGCAGGCCAAAGAACTAATTTAATTTCCATTTCTAATTCCATTTCCCTTTCAATTTCAAGCACAGGGCAGGCCAAACAACGCATTTCATTTCAATTTCAAGCACAAACAACTAATTTCATTTCCATTTCAGTATCAAGCACAGGGCAGGCCAAACAACTCCATTTTCTTTTCATTTCATTTCCATTGGAGTTTCAAGCACATGGCAGGCCAAACAACTCATTCCATTTTCTTTTCATTTCAGTTCCATTTCCATTGCAGTTTCAAGCACAGGGCACACCAAACAGCTCATTGCTCATTTCATTTCCATTTCCATTTTCATTGCATTTCCATTTCCATTGCAATTTCAAGCGCAGGGCAGGCCAAACAGCTCATTGCATTTTCATTTCATTTCCATTTCCAATGCAGTTCCAAGCACAGGGCAGGCCAAACAGCTTATTGCATTTTCATTTCATTTCTTTTCCATTTCCATTGCAGTTTCAAGCACAGGGCAGGCCAAACAGCTCATTGCATTTTCATTTTCATTTCCATTTCCATTGCAGTTTCAAGCACAGGGCAGGTCAAACAGCTCATTGCATTTTCATTTCATTTCCATTTCCACTGCAATTTCAAGCACAGGGCAGGCCAAACAGCTCATTGCATTTTCATTTCATTTCCATTTAATTTCTATTTCTACTGCAGTTTCAAGCACAGGGCATGCCCAAACAGCTCATTGCATTTTCATTTCATTTCCATTTCCATTGCAGTTTCAAGCACTGGGAAGGCCAAACAGCTCATTTTGCAGCTTCAAGCACAGGGCAGGCCAAATAGCTCATTGCATTTTCATTTCATTTCCATTTCCATTGCAGTTTCAAGCACAGGGCAGGCCAAACAGCTCATTGCATTTTCATTTCATTTCCACTGCAGTTTCAAGCATAAGGCAGGCCAAACAGCTCACTTTGCAGTTTCAAGCACAGGACAGGCCAAACAACTAATTTCATTTTCATTAAGGGCTAACAAATCATTTATATTGCAAGTGCACATGCGGGTTTGTAGGGTTAATTGTTTTTTGTAAAATTGACCCCTGTGTGAAGGAGAGAACTAGTGTGTGGGTGATCGATGGTCAGCATGGACTTGGGCTGAAGGGCCTGTTTCCATGCTGTATCTTTAAAATAAAATAATCTAAAAGGCTCTTTAAAAAAACAAACTCCTCTGCCATTATCTTGTTTCTCATAATGTAACTACTTCCCTAGCCTCATTCAATGTGACTTAGTACAATAAACTTTAGTGACAATAAACTCAACTCTGAAATCATTTATTAAACTTGTCTTATTACACATTGCCAGATCGAAAATAGCCTGCTCCCTGTTAGGTTTAATAACATATTGCTTTAGGAAAATATCTGGAATGCATCTGAATTCATTCCCATGGCTTCCATTTTCAATTTTATTGACCCAATCTATATGCAGATTAAAGTCCAAGGGCTAATATACCATTCCTACCACTGTCTTCTTTCAATTGATATTTTTATTTCCACTCAAATAGACTCCTAGGCAATTATGTTTTTTATAGCTACTCTATACTAATTTTATCGACTACTAGACCAAGTGGGACTGGTTGGGTCCCTGTCACATGGGAGGCCTGGTCCCCCAACACAACCCATTCCCCCAACGCGATATTCGACCACTCAACCATAACCCCCACAGGAGGCCTGGCCCCCAACGCAATCTGTTACCCAACGCAATATTCCACCACTCACCCGTTTCCCCAATGTAACCCATTCCCCAACGCAATATTCCACCATTCACCCAAAGCCCCCAAAGTGCGCAGGGGCTGCTCATTTCCCCTTATTCCCCTCCTTCATTTTAAATGAAAAAAAAAATGCAATTGCTCTTGCTAGGGCTGCCAGGTTTTAGTGTCCTAGGATTGCAACATTGTAGCGGATAGGGCGACAATCTCATTGTGATGCCATAGCTGTAACTGCCGGTGCAGAGGGAAGAAATTGTTCTCAAAATGTGAATAACTTGTAAACTATAACATAAATCTGAACAAAACTTGACACACCACACCACAGGACAGTGGTGAGTAAGGTGGTGCAAATATTGCAGCGCTATCGTGTACCATTTTGGCATAGTTCATGCGATGAAATGCATGCAAGAAAACACACAAATTCACTCACTCACAGACAAGATAGTTTTAGTAACATACTAGACTAAGTGGGACCCGTTGGGTCCCATGTTCACAAGGGAGGGCTGGTCCCCCAATGCAATATTCCACCTTTCCACCAATTCCAATATTGGTGGCCAATGTGTGCGTGTGGGGGGGGGGCTTTCTGGAGCACTAGTATGGGTGTTGTGGGCTGAAGTGACTGGTTTCCATGGACAGTATGGACATTGTGGGCTGAATGGATTCTTGGGGTGACAGCTCAGTCACTCAAGCCTGATGTGCTGGCAGCTCACTCACGGCTGGTGTGCTGGCAGTTGACATGGCTATTCCTTGAAATTCCATTTCAAGCAGGGTGCAAGGCTACCTAATTCAAATGCAGTTTCCTACCATTTCAAGCAGGGTGCAAGGCCACTAAATTCAAGTGCAGTTTCCTACCACTTCAATATCAAGCAGGGTGCAAGGCCACCAAATTCAAGTGCAGTTTCCTACCAAATGCAGTTTCCTACCATTTCAAGCAGGGTGCAAGGCCATCAAATTCAAGTGCAGTTTCCTGCCACTTCAAGCAGGGTGCAGGGCCACCGAATTCAAGTGCAGTTTCCTACAAAATGCAGTTTTCTACCATTTCAAGCAGAGTGCAAGGCCACTGAATTCAAGTGCAGTTTCCTACCACTTCAGGCAAGGTGCAAGGCCAACAAATTCAAGTGCAGTTTCATACCATTTCAAGCAGGGTGCAAGGCCACCAAATTCAAGTGCAGTTTCATACCATTTCAAGCAGGGGGCAAGGCCACCAAATTCAAGTGTAGTATCATGCCACTTCAAGCAGGGTGCAAGGCCACCAAACTCAAGTGCAGTTTCATACCATTTCAAGCAGGGTGCAAGGCTACCACATTTAAATGCAGTTTCATACCATTTCAAGCTGGGTGCAAGGACACCAAATTCAAATGCAGTTACATACCATTTCATGCAGGGTGAAACCACCATAAAACCACCATTAAATCACACAAAACACTACAAAACACCTCATTAACACCACACTCACAGTTCAGTAGACATTCAGTGTGTTTAGTTGATTCACAACTCAGACTGTCATGACCTCTCCGTCCCCCATCTTACAGAGACTGAGCCACATCCAGGTTTTATAATCCCTCCCCTCTCCCATCAGAAGGTGCGTGGCCTTCATGGCGTGATTGACAGGAGAGAGATTCTCAACATTTTTTAAATGCTAATAACACTTTTATTTTTCATTGATGGGAAGAATTCTCTGCACCTGATGAGCGGAGGGGGACTGAGTAAGATGGCCAAAAATCATAGCATTAACTGGTAGCATTTTATCAAAAATCAATATAGAGTGCAAACAGGAAGTTGTCAAGTTTAGACTTTAAATCATTTGCCATTTCAAACCAACCACCACCAACCATTTGCTGTGCTTTATTTCAAGCCAACCACATTTTCATTTTCAAACCACATTAAGGGCCTCAAGTTCAGTAAAACCACACTCTCCAAATTTCCAATTTGCCTTCCAACTCCCTTTTCACCTTGAATGCCCTATCTTTCTAAACTTATGTAACTGGTGCTAATAGTACAATGATCACTAGAAGTTTATCCGCCCCTTCAGATTGTCACAGCCAGTTCATGGTATCGTTGACCATGCTACCAGGATAACAGCACAGCATCTTGGAGTCATTATTGTGGCTGCAGTATTGCCTGTCTCTTCCCTTTGCTACTAAATCTCTTTTCACTGTAGCTATTTCCATTCTTTCGCCTCCATTCCTATGCAGTTGAGGTGCCGCGCTCTTGATTCTACCCCTAAAAAGCTGTCTCCTCCAATTGTATCAAAATGGGTGTACCTGCTCAAGGGGGTGTCCCCAGGTGACTCTATTACTAATTGTCTCCTCATGATTGTCAGCTATTCCTGTTCTACTGGTGCGCAGTCTTAATCTGGAATATGACAACCTCTCAAAACATACCATGCATGATGAGCTCAGTCAGAACTCCGTATTGATTTCTGCCATTCCATCCACTCCAAATGGTGGACCTCCAGCTGCTGTAGCTGAGACATATTGTATGCACACATTTAGCCTCAGACATAGGTTGGCTCTGGGTTCCCACGTTGCACAGGGTGAGTGCCCAATCTGACTGAGTTCTTCTGCCATGGCTTGTCCTTCTATTACAGCCTGTCTCAAAATCAGAAAATATTAATTGCATAGATACCCTACTTCATTCTAAACACTGTGGCAAACAACTATAAGACCTCATCAAATTTATCAACTGTAAAGAGAAATAATTTGTTGGATTCAAGGCAAGATGGCAAAATCAATCAAATATTTCACTTGGGACCAGTAGTTTCCTATATGTTTTTCAATAAACTCCTTCCAAATCTTCTGAAGTTTCATGATGCCAATTTACCAGGAACATTTCAAATAAACATCTAAAAATGCTTTTGATAAACTGAAGCTATCATAAATGATAGTTGGTGGTTATGTTCAGGCTGTTCTGGGAATAATATTATAATTTTATAAGATGTACTTCAAGTGCCTAACTGTTATATTTAATTTTTTGTTGAAGTAAAAACAAAGTGAACATTATGAAAACTATTAACCCATCTGAAAATACTCTCTCAATATACACTGAAAGTTATGGCAGGTTAATTGTTTCCGATGGCCTCAGGCAATCACCCAACCAATTCAATTGATTGTAATCAATAACCTCCACTTCTGGGAAATAAAGTTTTATTGCCTTATGCTTCAATTTGTTAGTTAGTTGACACATAGGTTGAAATACTGCCAGGTTGAAGAGACAAGTGGTAACATACAGCTAAATATCAAAATAAACATAAATTGAATATTCCTGCATCTTTTCTGACTTTATCTGCTATTCCTCTGAGATTCAGGTTAAGATGACACTTGTAGTTGACACTTGCGTTTCCTCTGACAGAAAGGGAGTAGGTAATTATTTCATTTTAACTCTTAACATTTTAACTCTTATATTCGATGCATCACGCTATTTTTATTATGTTAGCATAGGCCATGTCTATCAGAAATGATTCATTCATTCATCATCGTTGAAAACATTAGCAACATAGTGGTGTTCAAGAAGGAACTGCAGATGCTGGAAAATCGAAGGTACACAAAATTGTTGGAGAAACTCAGCGGGTGCAGCAGCATCTAGGAGCGAAGGAAATAGGCAACGTTTCGGGCCGAAACCCTTCTTCAGACTGATGGGGGTGTGGGGGGGGGGTGGGAAAGAAGGAAGGAAAAGGGGATGAGGTTGGAGGAGATGCAGGTGAACCTTTGTCGCACCTGGAACGATTGCTTGGGTCTAACAGGTGCGACAAAGGTTCACCTGCATCTCCTCCAACCTCATCTACTGCATCCTCTGCTCTAGGTGTCAGCTGATTTATATCGGGGAGACTAAGCGGAGGTTGGGCGATCGTTTCGCCGAACGCCTCCGCTCAGTCCGCAATAACCTACCTGAACTCCCGGTGGCTCAGCACTTCAACTCCCCCTCCCATTCCCAATCCAACTTCTCTGTCCTGGGTCTCCTCCATTGCCAGAGTGAGCAACAGCGGAAATTGGAGGAACAGCACCTCATATTCCGCTGGGGAAAGGGCAGTAGGATGGCATTTTAACATTGAATTCTCCCAATTTTATAGCCCTTCACGCTATTCCCTCCCCTTCCTTAGGCCTCGAGCTATCAGAAATGACCCTCCTATCCGCATCATCCTCGGGCTCCTAGCAACATAGTCCTCAAGAAGGAACTTCAGATGCCCCCCCCCCGAAGGTACCCCCCATTAGTCTGAAGAAGGGTTGCAGCAGCCCTAAAGCGTTGCCTATTCCTTCGCTCCTAGATGCTGCTGCACCCGCTGAGTTTCTCCAGCAATTTTGTGTACCTAGCAACATAGTGGTGCTGGTTTTGGACGGGAACGGTGACGGACACACCGCACATCTCTGTCCTCCAGTTCCTGCAGACTTCCGGCGCTGGAAGTACAGGATTTTGGTTCATGTGCTTTATCATCATTCCTTACAATGCTATGTACGACAGTGATCGCAACTTCTACTGAAGTGTGGTTGGCTCGCTAGGAGCTCATCCGCCCTTTGACAGGTCTGAGTGACTGTGCTGGAATTATTACTGGAATTGGTGGAGAGGTGGAATATTGCATTGGGGGACCAGCCTTCCGTGTGAACATGGGACCCAACAGGTCCCACAGTCTAGTGTTATCTAGAACCAAGAAAACCCTTGAAATCAAGCAGAAAATATGTCTGCAGCTCTGCAGGTGGTTCAATTTGAGTCACTAAATCACAGACGAGCAGTGAATTTCTCTTAAACAGCAAGGCTTTTACTGCTTAGCCACTGAGTGCTTCACTTGTATGGTGTAACAAATCACGATAGCAATGAGTATGGAAGTATACTGGGTAAGTTACTGGGCAAGCAGGCAGAGATCAAGGCAATTGATCTACAGACCACTGGTTGGAAAAGTTGGCATTCAGTAACTGTGCAATGTGTAATTTTTATTAAAAAGCTACTCATAGTCATGGAAATTACCAATTGTTAAAAAAAACCCATCTGGTTGCTGTTGACTTCAAAGTAGCACATCGGACATCCTTCCCCCTCTCCCTTCCCGGTGTGCACCCATTTATCCCACTGTCTTCCACCCTCCTAGTCATTCTGTTTCCTTGCACTTCTTCTCATCTCATCTCATCTCATCTCATCATATCTCATTGCCGAGTCCCATCTGTCCTCTCCCTCTGCCCCTTGCACCTGTATTCCTCCCTTTGTCTTTTTATTTCACCCCTTCTCTCTTCATGTGTCACCTTTTGTTTTTAGCACCTCTACCTTTTGTTGTTTACTCCACCCATCTCAAGGATTCAAGGTACCAAAGTTTCAAAGTCAGTTTATTGTCACATGTATCAATTAAAGTACACTGAAATTCGATGTACCATGCAGCCATACTTTTAAAAAAAGCAACAAGACACACAACTACATAAACGTTAACATAAATATCCACCACAGCAGATTCCCCACATTCCTCACCATGATAGAAGGCAATAAAGTCTAATCTTCTCCCTCTTCTCCCATGGTCGGGGCAGTTGGGGCGATTGAAGCTCCCGCGATTGGGGCAGTCTAAACTGCTGCAGATTGGCACTCACGAAGCCGGTCTCTGACCAGGGACTGCCAGCTCCATGATGTTAAGTCAGTCTCCCAGAGGCCGCCAACTCCTAGATGTTAGGCCGCAGTGCGAACGAAGATATGATACGGAAAAAAATCGCATCTCCGTCGAGGTAAGAGTCCAGAAAATGTTTCCCCCAACCCCCACTTAAAACAAGGTAAAGAACACTAAAACATACATTTAACACATACTATCAAACAACAAAGAAGGAAGGGACAGACAGACTGTTGGCATGGCAGCCATTGCTGGCACCACCCGATGGCTGTCTGCCAATCAAATCCCCGTCCATTTCTCCACAGATGCTGCCTGACCAATGAGTTCTTTCAGCTCTTCGTATTTTCCACACAAATTTTACATCACTTGACTTCAAGTCTCATACTCGCTTCTGGCAACTTGCAGACATTATGTAATCATTGCAGACACATGAGAAGACATTTACTGATACGTTCCCTGAAGAAAGTAGCACCCAATAGATTTGGCAGCAAACCAGGAACAGTGAATTCCGCACCAGTAGTTCAGTCCCTGAGTGGAAAGTACTGGCCATTATTGTAATGGCTTTTGGACGTGAAGTGCAGCAGCATCACAGAGACCATTGAAGATTATGCTTCTGTCTGATGGTCCTTTACACATCCCAATCCCCTCATCTCAAACATTTTAAAGCCTCATTTGGCATAAGTGTGCCACCCTTGTACATTCTCCTACTAAAAGGGACTATTCAAAGAAATCAAAGCTAATTTGTGATTGTAATTTACATGTTAATCTTTTGACCCATGTGCTTCAATGGTTACTAAAACCTATAATTTCAGATGTTTAACTTAACAATTGATCTTGGATCAGTTGCTGTCAGTAAAAGACTGTTTCAAATGTTTACCAACCTTTGCCTGTGTAAGTATTTCCAAATTTCACTCCTGAAAGATCTGGTTCTAATTTTTAACCCTCTTATCCTCAATTGGCAATAATTACTCCCCATCTACCCTTCTAATTCTTCTCTATGCACTGCAAACCTCAGTCAAATTGCCCATTAACTCTATAATGCCAGATACTACACCCTTGTCTAATCTACCCTTACTTTGCTGCACCACCTCCAAAATCAAAATATTCTTCCGAAGACGTGGCATCAAGAATTGCTCACAGTGGAGTCTCAAGGGGCTGTCCCACTGCGGCGACCTAATCCGCGAGTTCAGAAGAGTGTCTTGGACCTTCAAGCTCGAGGGCACTCGCCTGGAAAACCTCGAGCTGGATTGACCGTCAACGTTGAAACTGCGAGTTGGATCGACCGACCACACACATCACACACGCACGCACGCACGCACGCACGCACGCACGCACGCACGCACGCACGCACACACACACACACACACACACCCCACACACACACACACACACACACACACACACACACACACACACACACACACACACACACACACACACACCACACACACACCCACACACACACACACACACACACACACACACACCACACACACACACACACACACACACACACACACACACACACACACACACACACACACACACACACACACACACACACACGGTGTCACACAAATTCACACCAGTGACACACACACACACACATAAAAGGCGGGGCCAGGGGGACAGTGTCTGAAATTCACACCAGTGATGAAGAGGATGATAAAAGAGGCTGCACAGGTACGGTAAGTCCTTTAGAGGCACGGGGGGGGGGGGGGGGGGGGGGATGGGGGGGTGGAGAGATGGGGGAGAAGGGGGGGAGAAGGAGTGGAAACACTTTTAAGAAGTCAGACAATGTTTAATAAAGTTTAGCAGGCATTTAACCTACCGGTTGGTTTTCCTTGGTCCTGAAAACTCCAATGAGCCAATTAAAATGCCCGTTCAGCGAAGGAGATTGCCTATGGCTGCCCTCGACTGCCTGTAACTAAATAGCGACCCCACTCCGCTGCACTATGAGTTAAAAAGAACCACGCCGACCAATTTTTACTCGCGGAAAATTTTTCAACATGCTGAAAAATTTTCCGCGACCTAGCTGAGGCCGCGGGTATGCGGGAACTTCCCTCGAAGGAGAGTTCCAATGACCTCATAGGACCTCCTAGGACCACGTGTCAAACAATGCTGCGAGTTTGAGTCCAGAGCAAACTCTTCTAAACTTGCGGATTAAGTTGCCGCAGTGGGACAGCCCCTTAACCATGACCCATGTTGTGGGAGGGAACTGCAAATTCTGGTTTAAACCAAAGATAGACACAAAATGCTGGAGAGTCTGAAGAAGGGTCTCGACCCAAAACGTCACCCATCACTCCTATCCAGAGATGCTGCCTGTCCCGCTGAGTTACTCCAGCATTTTGTGACCCATGATAGCTGAAGCTTGATTAACTTCAAACTTCTTTCACTCCATTACAAAATTAGTAAATCCATGAAGTATATATTAGGCACAGATTCAAGGAGTCATTATGGCACTATAGTTGGGGAACATGACTGTTTTTATCCTGTCTCAGCTCATTAGTTATTCACACATTCATTTTAATTAGCATTGAACTAAATTATTTATCTTTTGCGTGAAGAAGCCTTCTGGAACTGTAATGTATCTATGATGTGCACCAGGTAATGCATAAAAGCAGTAAATTATAATTATTGTAAATGGTTACAAATTTTCAGGACCCTTTTTTATGATAATATTCTAGGAGAAATATATTTGTCCACTTATAGTTGGATTTTTAGACTTTTGATACACCTTGGATTAATTTGGCTGATTACGTCAACATTATGGTTTTGTTGGAACCTTGCAAAATGTTGCTGTCTCTTTTTATGTATTCAAGGGATGTGGGCTTTGCAGGCTGAGCCAGCATTTGCTCATCTCTAATTGCCCGTGAGAAAAGAAATAGGAATAAAATTGGTTTTAATAACCCCTGCAAGTCATCTTATATTTTGTCACTCTTATCCAATTTATCACAGTTTGTTGTTCCTCCTGAGCCAAGTGGCACAGGCTGCGGTTGGTAGTGGAACTTCTCAATTCAGCTGTTTGCCAAGAAATATATTTCTTGTACATGCCCGGATGATGTTGATTGTTGGATGGAGTGCACGCCACGTCTTTGCAGCATACTTGAGAAACTATTTCTCTCATTCTGTGGAGACACATGGAACCGCAGATGCTGCTTTACTAAGAAAAGCACAAAACGCTGGAGTAACCCAGCGGGTCAGGCAGCATCTGATGGCACTGGGCCTGTATTCGCTGGAATTTAGAAGAATGAGGGGGGTTCTTATTGAAACGTACAGAACAGTGAAAGAGTGGATGTAGAGTGGATGTGGAGAGGATGTTTCCACTAGTGGGAGAGTCTCGGACTAGAGGTCATTGCCTCAGAATTAAAGGATGTTCTTTTTTTGAAGGAGATGAGGAGGACATGGGCAGAAAATGTTTCTGGTCATGCCAGATTGAGTTAATTAATCACCATTAATTTGCATGGGGATCCCAGGGTTGGAAAATAGTGGGGGCTAGTTAATTTTACACAATATGACTTTTTCTATTATATCATAGTGTTTTAATGTTTTGTTTTTTTAAGACTGTTAGAATTATTTTAAATCCTTTCCCATCATTAGTTTTTAAAAGACTTTATATGTCAGATATATTAAAAAAAAAACGCAGTGTAGATATGACAAGAGATGGTCTATCCGCAAAATTAGGTTCCATCAAAGGCCTTTGGCCATTTGAGGAGCAGGGACATGTGCAATGCTACTTGAGGCCTACTTGCTATGGAGACTTATGTATCCTTGTGCACCTTCTTTGGAGAGTCAGCATAAGCATCCAATGCATGCAGCCCAACTTGGATCTCCATCAACATTGGTCAATTTCATGTTTAAGAAGGAACTGCAGATGCCGGAAAATCGAAGGTAGACAAAAATGCGTGAGAAACTCAGCGGGTGAGGCAGCATTTATGCAGCGAAGGAAATAGGCAACGTTTCAGGCCAAAACGTTGCCTATTTCCTTCGCTCCATAGATGCTGCCTCACCCGCTGAGTTTCTCACGCATTTTTGTCTACCTTGGTCAATTTCGTCCCTATTTTTAATCTCCCCAAATCATCAGGATCTCTGCTAGGTTTTGACATTTTGTATTTTTTTACTGTCAGTTACCACTTTAGTTGATCGGCATGTAGAGCTCTTCATCCTCCTCGTTACCATTGTAGGTGACACATTAAATCTTTCATGAAATCTTCTACAGATCCAATGCTATTTTACCTGAAAGCATATTGTTCCAGTTAACTGTGAACAGTGAATGTCATATTGCATGGAAGTCTGCCTTGCTCAAATCTACAACTTCTATAGTGGCTCTATATTTATTTTATGTGAACATTACATTGATGTGAACTAAACCTGGCTCAGTAAATCATTACTAAATTATTCCTGGAAATGTCCAGTCTACTTCCCTAACAAAATGGATTTTCGCTGAAAATGGCAAATGTCACGCTAAACCTATGCAAAGTGCAGTTTTTGTGCACTTAGACCATGTGATCCATTTACCAGATGCATTTGTTCTGTTGCACTTTCATTTTCCATTTAGCTATTGTCTATAACAATTTATTTTGATACACTGATTCACTTTATTTATTTCAGAATCATGAATGTTTTCCTGCTCTCCCAGCAGAGAGAGCTTTTATGTCCCTTCTAAAGCAGTAGTGTGCTGTAGTTTGTGACATTCTGTTTGTCTCTCCTCCAAAACCTGGGAAGACACAGTTGTGGAAACAAAACTTAGGCTTTTATTGTCATGTGAACCGAGGTATAATGAAAAGCTTTGTTGACATGCTATCCAAATAGATCAGATAGAGACATTATACTTTAGAAATACAGCGTGGTAAAACAGAGTTTGGCCCACAGAGTCCGTGCTGACCAGCTATCACCCTGTACACTAGTGTTTAAGAAGGAACTGCAGATGCTGGAAAATTGAAGGTACACTAAAGTGCTGGAGAAACTCAGCGGGTGCAGCAGCATCTATGGAGCGAAGGAAATAGGCAACGTCAATCCTTGTTGTTAATTTTACCAATGATCTGTCGTGGACCAACCACATTGATGTGACAGTTAAGAAGGCATAACAACAATACTTCCTGAGGAGACTGAGATAATTTGGCATGTCTCCAATTACTCGTACATACTTCTACAGATGCAGCATAGAAAACATAACGTTGGTTTGCATCACACCTTGGTTTGGGAACAGCTCTGCCCAAGACCATGAGAAATTGTGAGGGAGTGGTAGATGTAGCCCAGTCCATCACACAGACCGGGTTTCCCTTCATTTACTCCATCCAGGTCACACCACCTTGGAAAAGCAATCAACATAATTAAAGACATCCCACCCCTGGTCGTTCCTTCTTACCCCGGCTCCTATCTGGAGATGTTTGAATCACCAGACTCAAGAATGGCTTCTTCCCTCTGTATCAGGCTTCTCTATGTTAGGGTACTTTCCGATTCACCTCTCCCTAGTTGTGGATATTGGACTTTGTCTATTGAATTGATCTGCTGTAATGCTAAAAACTATATTCTGCACTCTGCATCTTCCCCTTTGCTGTATCTATTGTACTTGACTTTGACGATTACATCGGTATTGTATTTCCGGTGGCGCTGGTGCTAGCAGCCTCCACCTACAGCCCGGTATCTTTTTGTTTTTTTGTTTATTTAGTTATGTAAAAGTGTGTTTTTTTGTGTTTTTTTGGTGTTTTTATGTGGGGGAAGAGGGCACGGTGCGGGGGATACCGTCCTTTAGCCGCTTCCTGGTGAGGGGCGCGACTATTTTTCGAGTCGCGTCCTCCCCCCCCCCCCCCCCCCCCTCCCCACAGCAGCCTACCTACCTGGATTGGCGCGGCCTTTCCTGCCGGGATCGACCGGAGCTCCAGCAGCAGCGGGACAGCGCTGGAACATCGCGGGGCTGGTGATGCCTTACCGGGGGTCGCCGTTTGGAGCCCGGAGTGCTGGACCTGCTGCACCAACATCATGGAGCTGCGGTTTGCAGAGCTCCCAACGCGGGCGGCGCTGACTAATCAACGCGGGGTCCTGCGACTCTGCCCGGCTCGACCTGCGGACTCGGGAGCTGCAGACTCCGGCAGCGGGAGGCGGCTGATCAGGAGGTCCGGGCCGCTGAGGAGGAGGCTGCTCACCGTCGGGGTTCGGCGTCGGCGTTCCACCAGCCCGGCGTGAGGGCCTGAACATCGGGCCACCCGGGGCGGCGACTGCGGGTGCTTGGAAGGCCCCGTCCACGGATGAACACGGAGGGGAGGCTGGCTGGACTATGGTGCCGTCCTCACCTGGGTGCCATTTATGTTATGTTGTGTCGTGGACTTCTGTATTTGTGCTTTTTTTTTAAATTTTAATTCAATTTCAATTTTATTTTTAATATGTTTTATTATTTATTTATTATTTATTTTTATAATTTCTTTGTGATTTTTTTTAATGATACTGCCTGTAAGGAAAATTCATTTCGTTGTCTCAAATTGAGACAATGACAATAAATTGAATACAATACAATACAATACAATACATTTGTGTATAGTTTATAGTTTGGGGTGGCACAGCAGCACAGCGGTAGAGTTGCCACATTACAGCGCCGGAGACCCGGGTTCAATCCTGACTACAAGTGCTGTCTGTACGGAGTTTGCTCGTTCTCCCTGTGACCACGTGGGTTTTCTCTGGGTGCTCCAGTTTCCTCCCATACTCCAAAGACATATGGGTTAATTGGCTTCTGTAAATTGTAAATTGTCTCTAGTGTGTTGGATAGTGCTAGTGTAGAGCGTAGACAAAAGTGCTGGAGAAACTCAGCGGGTACAGCAGCATCTATGGAGCGAAAGAAATAGGCAACGTTTTGGGCCGAAACCCTTCTTCAGACTCTACAGTCTGCAGAGTGCAGAAAATAGTTTTCTCACAATTTCTTATGGTCTTGGGCAGAGCTGTTCCAAAACCAACTGATGCAATCCAACATTATCTTTTCTATGCTTAGACTTAGACTTACTTAGATACTTTATTTGTCATTCAGACCTTTTGGTCTGAACGAAATGTCGTTGCCTGCAGCCATACATGTAATAATAAACAACAAAACACACAATAAACACAAATTAACATCCACCACAGTGAGTTCACCAGGCACCTCCTCACTGTGATGGAGGCAAAAATCATAGGGTTCTTCCCTCCTCATTCTCCCTCTGCGCTGAGACGATACCCCACAGAGCGATGGTATCAGTCCCGCGGCTCACCGGTATCAGTCCCGCGGCTCGGGGTGGTCGAAGCTGCCACTCTCCAGTCCAGCGGACGCAGCTGTTGCCACGGGAGCTCCGGAAAACAGGCACCAGCCTGTGACCTGCGAGCTCCCGATGATGTCGTCCACTGGCCCACGGCCGAGCCCCGGATACAGGTCGCCGCCGCCAGAAAGTCGCCTCAGCCACTGGAGCACCGTCTCAGCCCCGCGCCGGGCCGCCCTCATGGGAGCGCCGTCCCAGCCCCGAGTCGTGCCGCTGCCTCCGGAGCGTCTCAGCCAGCACCGTCCCAGCCCCGCACCGTGTCGCCCTCACCGGAGCGCCGCACCGTGCCGCTGCCACTGAAGCGCCCGAACGCCGTCACAGCTCGAAGACGGCCAGCCTCGCGTTGGTGAGTCCTGGCTGGCTCTGCCTCCGGAGCCTCGAGGTCGGTCCCAGGTTAGAGGCCGCCAGCTCCGCCATTAGGCCTCAGCGCAGACGGAGGCGGAGAAGGGGGATACGACAAGAAAAAGTCGCATTCCCCCGAAGGGAGAGACAGAAAGCCTTGTTTCAGCCCCCCCCCCCCACCCCCACACACATAACACAGCCTAATAACTAAAAATTTAACTAAACAAGACAAAAATAACAACAAAAAAAAGTAAAAACAGACAGACTGCAGGCGAGCCCAGGCGAGTTCAACAGTGCCGCGTTTGTAGAAGTATGTACGAGTAATTGGAGACATGCCAAATTATCTCAGTCTCCTCAGGAAGTAGAGGTGTCGATGTGCCTTCTTAACTGTCACATCAATGTGGTTGGTCCACGACAGATCGTTGGTAAAATTAACGACAAGGAACTTGAAGCTCTCACCACTTTGTCATCAGTGATGACCATCCTCACCTTCTTTGCCACTGAGAAATTGTTTGGGCCTGGCTGTGTGGCTGTCGTGCATTTTTCCAATAGTATCTTCCTTGCTGAAGCAAATCCCTAACATCTTGGGGAAATGGCTTCTGGAATATTCTGCTGTGGATATTTCTCTTTCCCTTCCTATTTACTCTGTTGGCCTGCCCTACATTCTACCTGTCCAGTCCTTAAAGGCTCCTTCATCTAGGAACAATGTTATTTCTTATTTTTGTAGCTGACGCTAGGATTGCAAGGAACTCTACACTTCATCAGTTTGATAAAGGCTTTCAGCACCATTAAGACTGAAGCACTCTAGGGGCAGGAAATTCATCAGGATCATTCGCCTCTTTCATGACTGTATGGCAGGTCTTGGCTTCTCATGTCGTGGTACTTCAACAGCATTTGACATTTCCAATGTGTGCAACAGGGTTGTGTACTTGCTCCAGTCCTGTTCAACCTGTATTTCACGTCTCCTGAACAATACTCAGCATGACCTTGTAAAAGAGGAGTATACTTGAAAATACAGACTGAAGAGCTTGCTCTTTGACCTCAGGAGACATAAACCAGGGACCAAGAAGCTTGGAAGCACTGTTGCTGTTTGGCAAACTTGTCATAGATGACTTGAAGGTCAAAACATAGATTGTGACATAAGGTTCGTCATCCTTACAGTCAGGCTCAACAAGACTGAGTCCTGCACCATCCTGCATCAAGCTCTGTGATGTGCCCTTTCAGTAGAAGCACCAATGACACTTAGCTGAAGACATTCAATTGCTTCAAATAACTGGGAAATGTCATCTCTTCTGAAGCCTTGCTGAGAAAATGGCAATTTAATTCAGCTAGATCAGTCAGTTGCTTGGTCGCCTGCACTCTTATATAATGAACCACAGAAGCACCTGTGAAGCAAGATCAAAGTGTATGAAGCAGTTGTATTAGGGCTGTGAAACCAGTATGCTTTACAGGAAACACATCAGGCAGCTCGAGTGCTCCAAGTCAGGTCACTCTTGGGTGTGAAATGTCAGGACAAGGTTACAAATGTTGCAAGTTCTGGACAGGGCTGGCCCAGTCAGCATTGAGGCCATGATCTTGAGGGCTTAGATGCACTGGACACACCATAACAAGAGCTCCCATTTGCCACTCCTGCACCTTTTATGAAGTTCTTGCACAGCGGTATCCACTCTGTACAGGGATATCCAAGATATCAATGCAAGTATTGTAACAAAGATGGCTTCAAACCAGGTGGGATTCCTGCAAGGAAACTGGAGTCTTGTTATCAGGCTAATATAGGCTGGTGTGCTTTGAACAAATGGTCTATAAGAACTTTGAAAGGAGGTGATGGGTTACCAAAGGCAGAGAACACAGGAAGGCCAGACCATCTCCACCTACCACAGTGTCTTTCCTGTGCCCTCTCTATTCCCAGGTTTCGTGCCACACCCAGTCTCACCCAACAAAGATGACATAACTGATTACGCAACTGATATCATCAAAATCAATGATCAACTGCTGACGGATAGGCTAGGACAGTTTCCCTGGAATGAAGGAAGCTGAACGATGACTTTACAGAGGTTTATAAAATCGTAAAGAGCATAGGTAAGATGGGTTGTAAACATTTTATTCCCCAGAGTAGGGGAGCCTAAAACTAGAGAGCATAGGTTTTAAGTAAGAGGGGAAGGTTTTGAAAAAAGGTGTGAGAGGCAGGGTTTTGCATGGAGTGTGGTGGGTATATGGAATGAGCTGCCGGAGGAAGTAATAGAGATTGCTACAATTACAAAGACATTTGGACACGTACTTGGAAAGGTAACGTTAAAAGGGGTATGGACCACGTAAATGGGACTAGCTCAGATAGACATCTTGGTTGGCCGAGATGAATTGGGCCAAAAGTGCTGGCTCGAAGGGCCGAATGGCCTACTGGTCTATTGAACAATATTTGAAATGAAAGGTGCCAGCATACATCAAAGGTAGTCTAATTTGTAACTGCTAAATTTAACATTGTTTCTCAGATGTTGGATCTCTGGATTTATAAAATGAGCTGTGAATGAGCTGTTAAAAGCAGTGATTTTACTTCGGAGTCACATGAGTGACTACGTGAAGAACCCGTCCAGCATGCATGTGCGACATAAGCGTTCACGCAGATGCAACAGCGACGAACGGGAGTACAGGCGCTCCCGCTACAAACCTGAAAGAACGGACCGTTAGGTAAGTACTTACCCACAGGTTCAATTTTACAAACTTTGCTCCTCTTTGTTGCTCCAGGGGAAACTGGAGAGAGCAAAGCAGCACAGAGGGAAACGGCCCCCGTTCGACTCCAGGGAAGGAGCGTTCCGTCAGTGGAGGGGGGAGAGGAGGCACCTGGACCGCACACGCTGCGGTCCACAGTCACGGATACCGAGCCGATGCCCAGTCCGCTAACAGCTGTCTGACCAACAGCAGCGGACTGGAGGAAAACTGAAAAACCGGCCGGTAATCCCTGCATACTCCCGACAAGGAGACTCGCCGCCAGAGAACCACAGAAATGCTGCCCAAAAACGGCAGGCAGCCTCCAGAGCAAAGTCAGCAACCAAACCTTGGGCTGGAGACAGACACGGAAGATGGAACCGGCACTTCAAACTACCGCCCGAGAGCAAGTAAGTGTCTGTTCTCCAAGCCTAGAGTAAGGTCATGAAGTAAAAAACTCCAGCGAGACTTGCCTCAGGAGCTGGGGCAAGCTCGCCAAGGGAGCAAACACTCCCGCTCCAGTGCACTAACAGCACTGGCCATCTCCCTTATCGAGGGATCGATGGCGACCAGGGCTGGGCTGGTCAAGAAGAGGGGTCACTGGCTGAACAACGGGAGTATGCTTGAGGTACAGGATCAGGAAGAGCTGCTGGGTGTGGGCCGCTACGTGGCTACACCACGAGCGAGATGGCCTTTTCAGTCTAAACTGATGGCCAGTTTACTACCTGTTTTTTCCAAAAAATCTCTCCAATACAGGTAGTCATGAGGCGTTGGATTTTATCACACCTCCCCAAAATTGCATTTACTCAAAGTGCCTACCATTATTGGGGGGTACATTGAGCAGGGCATTTAAAAACCCAAATATCTTAAATTGTATTTGATACCCCTGACGTCGGCTATCATTTTCGCATGCTCATTCCAGAGGGGCAGGGTAGTATGGCAAAACACCTAACCGTACTGTTCAACACAATATGCTCCGCAACTTCTCGAAGGAAGTCATAAAACCTGCCCTCAACCTAAAAAAGTCACAGGACTGTGAGAACGCCGACCTCACAACCACAGATCCTGCTATCTGGCAAAGTTACCAAACCAAGCCTAAAAAACTGGACAAAGTGTCCAAGATATTCGGCATCAAGAGGGCAGGGCCTGGAATGAGCAAACCACACAAAACCAGACAGCAGTACCTCCACGTGTCCACCGGTAGGCGTCTACTTAATGGTACTGGTGAAAGCTCAGGGCCCGCATGCCAGCCCCCGTAACCCTTTTCAGGTCAGGGTCAAGAGCGGGCCCCATGGAAAATGTGCCACCCCCCAACAACACCATCCCTACAGACAAGGAACCAGAAACCAAAGAAATGAACACACCACTAAACAACAGTGAAGGCAGATAAGTATGGTTCCTACCATCACATAAAAGGTGAAGGGTTTGTACTAACGGGGGGGGGAAACATGGGTTGGAAACATGAAGATCTATCACACTTGGTAGTTATATACCAAAAGTATTCAAGGATAAAATTGAATTATGAAACTTGCCACCAGTTCAGCATGCACCCCAAAGGGGTCTACCCTCCCACTAAAAAAGAACATGAGGGACTAGCTAACTGGAGAAGATATACAAAGGGGTCATAAAGAAGTCTAATATGAACCTTTGGTACCAAAAAACCCAAAGATGGTGAATGTCGCACCATCATTGACTTAACCACTTGAGTATTTTCACCAGGTATACACACTTTATGGAAACTTGTAACTGTATCCTGGGCTCTGTCATACAATCCAGATAAATCTACGTTGACACCATCCACAACTATTGACTATCTGGTATTCAATTAACTATATCCACTCATCTATAACATTGCCATAAGGAGAGTCAGCGTATGGCACAACCTGTAACAATTAATGGTAACAATCAACCAACCATTCAACAAAGTGGCAAGAATAATTGGGAATTAGTAGCAGCATTACCAGCTACTTAACTTGAACCTTTCCATTAGAGCTAAGGTGCTAGCGTTTGAACAAAATAACCCATACCCAGAACATGGTGGCAAATGGACTAATCTGGAGTCGTCATCACTATAGACACTGGGCATAAAACCTAGTTGGAAATATTGAGTACGTTTCTTTGGGTAAAAGCATATTGTTCAGTAGTGCACCATTTTGCATGTTCGTTTATAAATTAATAACATCACAGTGGTGGCATATACCAAACCACTTGGGTGGAATAAAATAGTGAGATTAAACGAGTACTTACCAGTACGAAGTTTGATCTGTATTTTATGAGGAGTTACGATGAGGGATTACGTGAAGAACCCACCCAGCGCGCAGGCGCGGCATACTTCCAAGCAGCGGTGTGGAATCACAGATAGACACAAATTGAAGTAAAGATAGTAAAGATTAATGAGACATCAGTCCGAGTTTGATCTATACAATGAGGGTGGGAGCGGAGGGCACGTAATCCCTCATCGTAACTCCTCATAAAATACAGATCAAACTTCGTACTGGTAAGTACTCGTTTAATCTCACTATTTTACTTCGGAGTCACGTGAGTGACTACGTGAAGACTTCAAAGGTCTGTGATTTCAAACCGTGTAACAGTTTTATCACTCACTGCCGAAAGATCATCGAGGGAGGAAGTGGTAGCTAAAGACCAACGAGTTTGTTAGTTTTAAAAAACAAATGTTTATTAAGAACAACAAAAAATAGCTCCCCTGGGCTTTAAATTATAAATTTGCGGTTTCTAAAATTCTCTCCGCAAAGACGTCCTTCTGCATCAGCGGTTTGCGGTAGAATTTTTGGAATGTCGATTCCCTTGACCATCCCGCTGCACTGAGGATGTGGTCTAGGGGAACCTGCATCCGATCCGCCGCTGACGTGGACGCTGCCCTGGTTGAATGGGATTTAAAAACATCTGTGTTAATCCCTGCCATATTAAGGACCTGTTTCAACCATCTGGATATTGTCTGGCTGGTAACCCGTCCAAAAGGCTTTTTATGGCTGACCCATAAGGCTTTCTCTCCCCCTCTAAGAGTTTGGGTTGTGTCTATATAATTATAAAGGTGGGTCACCACACACAGCCTAGGTTCTGGAGGGTATGCCCGGAAGATCAACGGGGAGTTGGATGTACCTGGTCTGCTCTGTTTGACCAACCCCGGCATGGTAAACGTAATAGTATCTGGGGTGGTCACCATGTGGTCCAGATTTAACTGATGCAGCGACTGAACCCTCTGAGCTGACACAAGCGCCATGAGCATGAGGGTCTTATAAGTGGACTGTTCCAGGCTCAGGGATCCCACCGGAGGCCAACCTCGAAGGTGTGACAATACTACACTAACATCCCACATATGGGTGTATCTAGGTGTAGGGGGTTTTGTGTTATAGATCCCTTTAAGGAGTTTGATAACCAGAGGGTGGGATCCAACACTATGCTGTCCTATGGGCATAAGGTATGCGGACAGGGCGCTCCGAGCTGCATTGATGGCACTGTAGCTCATCTTTAGGTCATGGTGCAGGTGGGCCAGGAACTCCAGCACATCCGAGATCGAAGCCGTCTTGTAGGATGTCCCTGCTTCCAGACAGTACTGTTCCCACTTCCTGATGTAGGTCAGGTACTGTTTCTTGGTGGAAACTCGCAGGGATGCCGACATGGTGGTGATTGTTCTCTCTGATAACCCCAATCCCCGGTAAGGTCTGTTCAGAATCTGGAAACCAGGAGGTTCAATTTTTGGTGGCATGGATGACTAATGCCAGTTACCGGGTGAGTCAATAATTGGGGGTGGTTGTGAAGGACCATAGGTGTCTCTACCACCATGTCGTGGAACATTGGGAACCATGGTTGGGTAGGCCAGTCGGGCACGACCAGAATGCCGGAGGCTGAGTCTGCCTGAATTTTCTGGAGTACCCGACTGATGAGGCAGAAGGGAGGGAAAGCATAGAAAAAGAAATTTCCCCAATCCAGCGTGAAGGCATCTACCGCTGCTGCCTCTGGGTCTGGTTCCCAAGCCACATACATGGGTAGTTGGTGATTTAGTCTAGACGCAAACAAATCTATATCTGGCGTACCATATTGCTTGACAATTCTAGCAAATAGTTTTGGGTCCAACATCCATTCGATGTTGTCATTGAATTTTCGTGACCTGGTGTCCGCCACTAAATTTAGCTTGCCTGGTAAATAGGCAGCTGATAGCCAAATATGTCTCGCGACACACCATTGCCAGATTATAGTAGTGAATTTGTCGCATGATACTGATTTTATGCCACCCATGTGCTGGATATAAGATACCGCCGTAGTGTTGTCAATCATAATCCTAACATGCACATGCCGCATATCAGATGTATATGCTTTTAGCCCATAAAAGGCGGCGAGCATTTCCAAGAAGTTAATGCCCAGTGATTGTAGTAGCGATGCCTCTGAGTTAGTCCATCTGCCACCTGTGCTGTCTATGGAGTTAGTAGCTCCCCAGCCTAAAGCACTGGCATCCGTTGTAATGGTTATGTTAGGATTGGTTACGGCGATAGGACTGTGACTGTGCCAAATATTATCGATCCACCACTGAAGTTCTGATTTGGCTTCAGTGGGTAACTCCATTTTGCGGTCATAATGCCCCCTATTAAGACGTAATGCATGAGTCCTTGCTCTTTGCAAATTTTGATAATGCAAGGGCCCATGTTGGGCAGCCGGGAATGCTGCTACTATAGAGCCAATAACTCTGGCTACGTGCCGTATCCTTGGTTGCGGTGTAGTAATTAAATGGTTACAAGCTTCGATGAGTGAAACTTTTTTGTCTCTGGGCAGAGTGACAGTCATATGGATAGTGTCAATAGTGAAGCCTAGGTAATCCATGTTAGTAGTAGGCTCCAATATTGATTTATCTGGGTGTAGGATGAATCCCAAAGTTTCAAGGAGTTGTTTAGTGGCTAAAACTCCTGCGACAGCTAGTTCCCTTGTTCTCCCTAATATGAGAACATCGTCCAGATAGGCCACGACTAAATGTTTTTGTTCTCTCAATTTTTTCATGGCCACTTTGAGAATTTTTGTAAATAATCTGGGAGCTGTCGTTAAACCATTGGGCAAGGCTCTGTACTGCCATAGCTGGCCCATCCAGATAAATTTCAGATATTTGTAATAATCCCTATGAATGGGTACTAAATAGTAAGCATCCTTGATATCTATGCTTGCCATGTAGTATCCCTTGGAGATCAGTTGTCTGGCAGTGACAAATGTCTCCATTTTGAAATGTTGATACTCAACAGACTGATTAAGTGACGTCAGATCA
Organism: Leucoraja erinaceus; assembly: GCF_028641065.1. Taxonomy (NCBI): domain Eukaryota; kingdom Metazoa; phylum Chordata; class Chondrichthyes; order Rajiformes; family Rajidae; genus Leucoraja; species Leucoraja erinaceus. Next base: position 13,706,011 of record NC_073391.1, on the reverse strand, counting down.
ATAATAATGCGACATCCACCATCTTTTTTGGATTTGAGAAAAATATTTGATACAAATTCTTGCGGCTCGTGTGTGGTCATTTCTATGATGCCTTTAGACACGAGCCGATCTAGTTCAGCTTGTCCTTCTACCTTCTCAACTGCTGAGGGAAGGAATACCCTTTGGGGCATGTGCTGAACTGGTGGTTCTATGCCTGGTTTGAATTCAATTTTGTATCCACTGATACTGTTGAGTATAAACTTATTGTTAGTAAGGGAGCACCAAACATGCTTGAAGAACCTCAAACGTCCTCCTGTTAATACAACACCCTTTGTCTGTGCATGTTGGCAGGAACCAGACCCACCTACCTCCATGTTTATTTGTGGGGGCGTTTCCGGATAGGTTTGGCCCAAGGTTGTCCGTGTTGGTGCTGCGGTGGGGCGGCGCATCTTCCCACGGCTCCGCCCTGGGCCCCGCTCTAAAAAAGAGCTCTGGGGGTAGTGGGAGGCGGTCACCAGGCTTTCACCAGCTCGGTACCTGCTGGTGGATGCTGAGGCGTGCTGCCAACTGGGTGTCTTCACCCTGCTCGGTCCTGGCGCTGCCCTCATGAGGCCTACAGGTTTGGCCGCCTCTTCCAACTCTTTTAGTTTTTTGGCCAGGTCTGCACCAAATAGCAGCGCCTCCCGTTCCGGCGCTGGAGCTTTGCAGAGGCCTGCGTATTTTGGATTGAGGGCAGGCCTGATGTTATCCCGCCGTAGGCTGTTGAGCTCGTACGTGGTGTTGCACATCAACGCCAGTGCATCCTGCTGGGGTATGGAAAGCTCTTCGTTCCCGACGGACTGAGCAAAGGCGGTGATGGCTGCAGAGTGGAGCTTCAGGACCCGCTGCATTTTTACTTCGTGAGTCCTGATCTGCTGCCCCAGCTGGTTCCATATTTGCCCGTTGACTGTTTTCACCCGCAGCGCCTCGCAATTCTCTGGCGCTGTATAGGTTTCAAGGGCCTGCTGGACGACCTTCTCCAGCAGCGGCTTGTTGGAAAGCCTATTGATGCTGGCCGCCAGTCTAGGTGGTAGTACCATCCCGGTCGTTGGGGGCGCAGCGTACCGACCCACTACACCCAGTAGCTCTTCTTCCAGCACGCCCGGCATACTGATGTTGTCGTCCGCCTGCCCTTGGGATAGGCCAGCCCAGTCCTGGCCTCCCTTACTGCCCTCGAACATAGAGGGTACAGAAGGGTGTGGTGATGGTAAGGAGGAGGCCAAAGCCCGTCCTCCTGGGAGATGCCTAGCCTGCATCTCCTCATCAATCATTTGTTCCAACAGCTGCCTCATGCAGCTGATGCGGGCGTCCCCCCGTTTCGGCGGTGGAGAGCGTTCCCGTTCCTCCGACGAATCGGAGGACACCGGCCGGTCCGTTTTATGGGTAGCCTTCCTCCCTGTGCGGGGCGTCGATATCGGCAGCACAGGGGGCGGCTCGGCGTCGGGTGAGCGGGAGCGTTGAAATGGCTCCTCCGCTACGAGTGGCTGCCGCCCAGCTATGGACCCCTCCTCGGGTGGAGTAGGGCAGGCAGTCCTTCTGGCTGGTCGCTTTCGGGTGGCCATAATTCTCCACCGTTGAGCGACTCTGTAACACAAAAAAGGCACTTACCTGAGGTCTTGACTTTATGCTGCCGCTGGAGAGCCTGGCTCCAGCTGCTGCCGCTGTTGCACTGCTGACGTAATGCCGCGCCTGCGCGCTGGGTGGGTTCTTCACGTAGTCACTCACGTGACTCCGAAGTAAAATCGATATCATGTGACAATTTATTTAACAATTGGTAACCGTATGTCGTCAAACATATTTGACCATCAGCAACATACCTACCAGGTGAGCTAAATACTGTAAACAGACATATTAAACCAAAGTATTTGCTGAAATTACAAAGCAATATGGAACACCAGATATCAATTTCCTTGTATTCCAATTTAATCACCACATACCGGTGTATGTCGCATGAAACCAAACTTTGAGGCAGCGGCAATGGATACATTCCCGCTGAACTGGGGGGTGAATCTAATCTCTATGTTCTCCCCTTTTCTACCTCATCAGTCAGGTACTACGGCCTCATCAGTCGGGTACTAAGCAAAATACAGATGGCCTCTGCTTCAGGTATTTTGATAGTACCCGACTAAACCCACAGTCATGGTTCCCAGTGGTCCTCGACATGGTCATTTAAAAACCCTAATGATTTTCCCAGCAGTCCAGACTTATCAACTCACCCAGTTTCAGGCATAAGCCACCCATGTCGCGCATGCGTGCCGGACGGGTTCTTCACATAATCCCTCATCATAACTCCTCATAAAATACAGATCAAACTTCGAACTGGTAAGTTCTCGTTTAATCTTACTATTTTTTCCCGTGTTCTCTAGATGGTAATATTTTCAGTAATGGAAGTTTGTCGGTTGAATGATAGGTGATGGTATATGACTTAAGGGCCTGTCCCACTGCGGCGACCTAATTCGCGAGTTTAGAAGAGTTTGCCCTCGACTCATACTCGCAGCATGGTCGACACAACGTCCTAAGAGCTCCTTGTAACTCTCCTTTATGCTCGAGAGTAGTCCCCGCATACTCGAGGCCTCAGCTAGGTCGCGGTGTTTTTTTCAACATGCTGAAAAATGCCTGCGAATAAAAAAGGTTGCCATGAAAAAAAATCAATATTTTTTGTGCTCGTAGGTTTAGTCGAGGTAGGTCGTAGTAGGGGTCGGCATGTTATTCGTAGGTAATCGAGCGTAGTCAAAGATAATCAAAGGTAGTCGAAGGTAGTTGTAGATAGTCTTCAACATAGTTGAAGGAGGTCTTCAACATGACACTTTTTCACACTCTCCTAAACTCTTCTAAACTCGGCAATTAGGTCGCCGCAGTGGGACAGCGCCTTTATGATTCTCATTAAATAGAAACTCTGGGGCTAATAATGAATTCTAAAACTAGGTAATGAAAGTATGAATGCCAGGTTCTAGTCTGTGTGGCAGGTTTTGAACACTTGATTGCTCGAGGCCTTCAGGCAGCTAAATGCAAATTCGGAGATTAATTTCTTTTTTTTTCTATCTGAAGGTTTTATTTTAACTTCTGTGCTCACTGTTCTTGGTATTTGACTCGGATAAAAATGCGATTGTAAGTAGTTTGACAAAGTGAGCCTTGAAGCCCTGACATATGGAGGCCCAAGATCATGCACTTTGTTTTAAAGGAAAAAAAAGGAAAGAGTTATGGCTTGGTCTGGACATAGCCCTAATGGGTGCTATTATTATCCAAAACTGTAGGTGATTTATAGATGGGAACAGAATCTTCACAGCAAAAGATGTGACAGGAAAAATCACAGTCTTCCATCTCGGAGTCTGATAGCAAGGATGTGGGATGGTTGAATGCCCAGAACTATTCAAAGTGTTAAAAAGCTCTCAGTCTCAGCTCCTGTTTCATCAATAATAGTGACACAGGGAATATAGAGTTACATTCTGTCTGAGACGGTGCCTGCTTCAGTGTGGATGCCTCCCATTGTGCACAGAGTTCTTTTTTGCACATGTTTGGGCCCCGTCTGGCTCAGTAAAGTGCTTTATAAGTTGTTTCACCTGCTTCCCTGAGGTTGTGAGTTGTCAAACGCTCTGCTTTTACGTCTTGCCCTGAAGCTGCAGCAAAGAAGTGGTGACCTATCAACAAAACTCAATAGACAAATAACTTTTCTATTCATTTCCTCAACTGATGCCACTTAAGCATCTGAGAACCACAGAACCGCTTTGCAGTCTGTCGCATATGTTCAGGTGAACAAATTTTGCCTTTCCCTCAAATTACCTGCTTTGTTTTTTGATGATAGAAAACAAGCCATGGTTTGACCTCTCTGATGTGGTGAGTTGAAGTGGGTGGTGTGGGGCCTTTTTATTGCGCTTAAAATAAACCTCCATATTCACGAGGGCCACCAGGCCAGTTCTGAAAGGTTAAGGAAAAAGTTATTATTGTTACCTTTCAGACAAAATTTAAATTACCAAAATGGGTTTTGATAATTGCTTAATATTGCTATTTGCCAGCACTGCAGAGAAGGCAATCACAAATTTTTGCAGTGAGATAACGTGATAAAAATTCTGTTATTTGTAAATTTAAGGTTAAATCAACCATACACAATTTGCTTGGTTTAAATACTGTTTATTATCAATTATGGAAAACATATTTGTTTTCTTTTTGATTTAAACCTGCTAGTTTTTACGTTCAATCTAGTCAAAGGCATACATAACAGAAACAGGCCCTTTGGTGTAGCTCATTCATGCTGACCAAGATGTTCTATCTGAGCTGGTCCCATTTGCCTATGTTTGGCCCATATCCCTCTAAATCTTTCATTTTCCATGTTCCTGTCTGGATCCTTGAAATGCTGTTCTAATTCAAAATTTGATTAATTTGAGGAAATTATTTAATAACGTAGAATATTTGTTTCAATTTCTTTGCTGCATTCCTGAGGTATGTGAATCATCTAAGCAAAATCAAGGAATATGAATAAAGGAACATATTTTAAGCCTTAATTTTAGCCTGACAGAGGCAACGTATTTTTCTCAAGGTTTTACTGTAGTCCTATTTAATTATCAGATCATAATACTTACACCAGTCAAGTGCTGTGTACTCAATTAAGTTGCAAGTAAATAAAATAATTATAGTCAAAAGGTCATAAGGTCATGTGATAGGAGCAGAATTAGGCCATTCGGCCCATCCAGTCTACTCCGCCATTCAATCATGGCTGATCTATCTGTTCCTCCTAACCCCATTCTCCTGCCTTCTCCCCATAACCCCTGACACCCGCACTAATCAAGAATCTATCCATCTCTGCCTTAAAAACATCAATTGACCTTGCCTCCACAGCCTTCTGTGGCAAAGAATTCCACAAATTCACCACCCCCTGACAAAAGAAATTCCTCATCTCCTTCTTAAAGGAATGTCCTTTAATTTTGAGGGTATGACCTCTAGTCCTAGAATCTCCCGCTAGTGGAAACATCCTCTCCACATCCACCCTATCCAAGCCTTTCACCATTTGATAAGTTTCAATGAGGCCCTCCCTCATTCTTCTAAACTCCAGTGAGTACAGGCCCAGTCCTCTGGACCCTTTCCAGAGCCAGCACATCCTTCCTCAGATATGGTGCCCAAAATTGCTCGCAATTCTCCAAATGGACAGAACATACTAATGGAAACAAATGACTCTTTTGAATTGTTCTATGTGAGTACACGATGTGAATACTGCTCGTACATTTGCTTTTTCTATACTTCATTTTATTACTGCATTCAAAACAATTGGGCTCTCCGTTCAGTACAAATGAACGGCAATGTTTTAAAGTGAATTATAATATGTACAGGTTATACAGGAGGGTGGAACACAGGTTTTAGTTGTACATAAAGAAAACTTAAATCCTTTCATATCTTTGTGACATTCCTACTCATTTTATGCTTAATTAATATCAACTTCATTGTTTATTCCAGTATAAAACATATTTTCATCAGGTGCTCACCAAATGTGCTTTTATACTGTAAGGTGCAGAAGCCAACTCCTTATGAATGGAGAAGATACTGCAACATGCTGACATAGAGTATGTACTGCATTCATTATTGGTCCCAAACATTTCACGGGTATACACATGATCAGAGCATAAAAATAGTCTCTAGCCTGTGTTTAAATTTTATTGTTTGTACTGGGTTTAATAAGAAACTCTGTGATTTGTCTAGTTCCTCGGCATGATGTACCACTACGCAAGGTTTTCTCTTGAGATTAGAATGATTTTAGTGAAGCATAAAGATATCATCAGTGTATGAATAGTTTCACCTAAGATTCACCTCCTGATAAAGGAGTCAACTCTCAAAATGATTAGACAGTTTGATCTTTACATTTATCTTTCCTTTGGGAAATGTTGATGGAAATGTCGAGAAATAAGCCCAAAGTTTCACTTTTTAAAAATTTAGAAAATGTTCAGCTGTGCAGTATGTCTCAGTGGAGCTGGGAGTCTTCAGATATTCTGGACTTTAATGCAAACGTAATACATTAACTGAAATGCTTATGTCTTAGCCTTTTTGAACTTTGTATGACAGAATTGTTTTGGCATCCCGATAGACCAAGTGTACCAGAGTATTCGCTATAAATAACAATGCATTTCTTCTTTTGCAGTGTGAACAACAAATTATTTTATGTTAGTGGAAATGTTATGAATGTAATAACGTGGCTCAGAAAAACCTGCTGCAGGGAATTGAGGTAAGTATTAGCTCCATTGCTTTCTTGCATCTAACAGTCTTTCCCTTTCATGACTAAGAGCAGGGTGGGTTCAAAATATGGAAGGAAAGCAAAAAGATACACAAAAGCCTAGGACAATTTTAACTCCAACTTGTCCAGTGAAAATTTGTAATTAAGGTGTCAGTGACATGTCTACAATGAATTCATCATCTAGCTGTCTTCTATTTTAATCTCATTGATTAATTGGGCGTTGTAAGATTTATCTGGTTATTTGTTATATATTCAGGGAAATATGTACTTGTATTCCTAAGACCCTGTGTTCTAAAACACTCCCAGGTACTCCCCATTCACTGTGACTGTCCTACCAAGGTTTGTACAGATTGCTCTTAACTCATGTATTCCAACAAAACAAATAAACTATCACTATCAGATGAAAGAAATATTTACATAAGACTTATGCATTCTGGCTACAGTTTGTATACATTTCCTGTATGTTCAATTTTAAGGGTGTATTAAAAGTGCGTGATTAAAATGGTTTAAGGAGCCTGAGTTACGGGTCTGAGATTAGTTTTTTATTCTCAGTAAACTTCAGAGGTCACAATTATTGAGCACATGCTTACCATTTCTCTGCTTGGCTAGATGATTAAAGTTTGTTTTTATGTTGTCACTTCATAGTTTTTTGACTGTTGGAAGTACTGTATAGAAAATGCTGGAAAATCTTAGCAGATCAGATAGCATCTGTGGAAAGCAAAACAACAGTCAAGAAATACTGAGGCAACATAATATAAAAATAGAAAACGCAGGAAATTCTAAGCAGATCGGGTAGCGTCTATGGAGAGTGAGAAAATGGTTTACATCTCAGATGAGGGCCATGCAGACCTTGCAGAGAAAAACAAGTTAGTACAGGTGCACAACCTTTTATCCGAAAGCCTTGGGACCAGACACTTGTCGGATTTCGGACATTTTCGGATTTCAGAATGGAAGATTTTTAGCGTAGATTAGGTAGGTAGCGCGGGCGGCTTGAAAAGTCTGGAGCAGCTGCCTCCTCCCCGGAGACCGGGAGAATCATTGCATAAATGTTAGTCAGTTAGTTTGGAGGGATTTTATGTGGTGGATGGTGGTGTAGGGGTGAAGGGGGAAACTTTAATTCTTAGTCCCCTACCTACCTGGTCGGCGACTCCCAACCTCGCGGAGCTGGGGGCTCCGTCCGGCCGCGGGCGGCGCCGGTTGTAGCTCCGACCCCGGCAACTCTACCCCTGGCTGCGAGGCGCTCCAAATCCAGCGCGGCCCGCGGCCAGACGTCCCAGCTCCGAGAATGTCGGGAGTCGGCGGCATCGCAGCGCTGGGATACCAGCGGGGAGCGGGCAATGCCTTACCGGGTCGCCGTGCGGCAAGCTCCGGAGCGCTGTGGCCGCCGACCCAACGTTCGCGGAGCGTCGCTAGATTTGGAGCCGCGGAGCTGGGGGCTCCGTCCGGCCGCGGGCGGCGCCGGTTGGAGCTACAACCCCGGCAACTCTACCCCTGGCTGCGCGGCTCCAAATCCAGCGACGCTCCGCGAATGTTGGGTCGGCGGCCACAGCGCTCCGGAGCTTGCCGCACGGCGACCCGGTAAGGCATTGCCCGCTCCCCGCTGCTATCCCAGCGCTGCGACGCTGCCGACTCCCGACATTCGCGGAGCTGGGGCGTCCGGCCGCGGGCGGCGCTGGATTTGGAGCGCCTCGCAGCCAGGGGTAGAGTTGCCGGGGTCGGAGCTACAACCGGCGCCGCCCGCGGCCACAGCGCTGCGGAGCTTACTGCACAGCGACCCGGTAAGGCATTGACCGCTCCCCGCCTCTCCGACCAGGTAGGGGACTAAGAATTAAAGTTTACCCCTTCACCCCCCTTCACATAAAAGCCCTCCAAACTAACTGACTAACATTTAAGCAATGATTTACAGATGTTTAAGCGTCTCCCGGTCTCCAGGGAGGAGGCAGCCGCTACCGTAGTACAGACCTGGGTTGACCGTGGGTCGTTTCGGGTCAAGTTTGGCGCCAAACGCGAGCTTTGGTGCGCAGACGACATCTGGAAAAAATGGCCGGTTTTCGGAGGTTTTCGGTTTCTGGAACACCGGATAAAAGGTTGTGCACCTGTACAGATAATTACCCTTTGACACCATGTTCAGGGAAATATGTACTTGTATTCCTAAGACCCTCTGTTCTAAAACACTCCCAGGTCCCCCACATTCACTGAGATAACTACAAGCAGTTGAATAAGGGGTGGGAATTAATAAGCTTTGGCTTCTTCCTGCTCCTTTTCGGACACATATGATTTCATTTATTTATAGATATTGTTTATGACACTTTATAAATATTTTTGTTTTGTTTTTTTGTATGCTGTTTCACATTTGCTTTTTATTCTTTTATTCTGTCCGAAATAAATAACTAATATAAAATAAAAAAATTAAAAAATGTCCTACCAAGGTTTGACTTCTCAAAGAGGAATATGTTACTTCGAACTCTTGCTGCCTTACTGTTAAACGCCTCCAACTTCCCTTTATCTGCAAACAGTCTCACCCAGTTGACATGCAAAATCCTGCCTCATGCCTCCAAAGGTTGCCTTTCTCTTATTTAGGACCTTAACTTGTGGACCAGTCCTATCTTTCTCATTGATCTCAAAGTGCTGCCCAATGGAAGAGTACAGGAACAGGCCCTTCAGCCCACTATGTCCGTGCCAAACATGATGCCAACTTAAACTGCTCTCTGTCTGCACATGATCCTTATCCCTCCAACCCTGCATATTCATGCGCCCATCCAAAAGCTTCTTAAATGCAACCATTATCTCTGCCTCCACCACCTCCAAAATGCAAAAATGTTAATTCTGAATCTTCTTTGTCCATTCAAAAGATCACGCTGGTTGCTTCCTCACCTGATACGCTCTCAAGGGCAGGGATGTAAGCAAGGGCAAGGGCTGTGGCAACAATTTTGTACTCCCCTCCGAGACTTCATGTGGTGTACAATATCAAAAAGCAGCCGGAAACCTGCCAATATAACCTGGCCAAAACATATTGATCATCCGTGCTTCGGCAAGAATCTTGGCCATGCTGACACTTATTGAGGGTAAATGCTGCATTTCAACCCAGCAAGTTCTTGTCCAATTTATCAATTCATACTCTGGGCTAACCTGTATCTATAACCACCTCCTCCTGCAGAGAGTTTCATTTAGCACTTTATTTCAGTGAGGACTAATTATTGAGGACTAATTCTAGATTTGGACAGAATTTGAACGTTGCTAAAAATTGTATAAACTCAGCAACACTGTACAATTGTGGAGTTTAATATTAAAATCATAGGTTCCTGTGAGAATCCAAAATGATTTAGTAGCTATTTTTAATTAGGCGTTCAATTAAGAACCAGATTTTGCTTTCATTAAATTGCAAGAAGAATGTATGCAAAACAGCTTGCAGATGTTTGAATAAGTGCCAACGGGAAGCATAGTTTGCTTCAGATAACTGGCTATCTGCATGTATAATCAACTGCCAAGATATTATTTATGAACTGGCCAAATGCATTAAGCATGGTATTTTGCCTTCAGTATAATCATGCAGAATAAGATCAAATGCGCAGAGTTTAATGGGTTGACTGTGATAATTCTAGTCTCTGAATTATAGCAAATATATGATTTTATTGGATAAGATGCAGAAGAGGCTGGCATTGATGGTGCAGTAAATGTACTCCCTGCGTTATTCCTTGAGTACATTTATTTCTCTGTGAGTGTATGGCTCCAGATGACTGCAAACCTTTGCTGCTCCTGTCCCACAGGGTTGAGCAGTCTGTAAGTGGTTCAAGCCCTCGGGCAGCAGTTCTGAGGCCTCTTCCCTGGACTATCCATAATTTTCCATTTTTGCATCCAGGCTGATGTAGAACCAGTATGTTTCAGGTTCCTAGCATCAGGATAATGCCCACAGTCATCCTGGGCTCAGTGGTGACTACAATATTCAGGCACAGTAATAGGGACAGTGTTGACCACTGAGGAGGCTATTCTTTCACAAAAATGTTTGAAAAAATATGAGGGCCAATGTTGATGAATTCATGAATATAATATTGTGGCGCATCGATAAGCCTGAAGTGAAGGCGAGGAGCCAGGTATTTCGGGAAGACTTTTATTACGTGTTGTTCTCTTGTCCTGTCGGGTCTGCAAGAGAAAGATCGTGCCTAAACCCCTGTCCTTTATCCCTGTAGCTAAGAGCTGCTCCCGGACTAGTCCATTCTCGTGCCGAGGGGTTCCATAGTGGAATGGCCCGACCCTTGGGATCTGCCACAATACATTTATTCAGGGTTTCTGCTCTAGTTTACCTTCACTGGTCCAGAAATAAAAAGCGCAGACATTCCATTTTGCTTGATATCAAAAGGGCAACTCAGTGTACCAGCAGGTAAAGTTGCTGCCTCACAGTTCAGCAACCCGGGTTCAATTCTGACTGGGGATGTCTTAATGGAGTTTGCTCATTCTCCCTGTGACTGCACAGGTTACCCCAGATACACTAATTTCTCCCCCACATCCCAAACACGCGCTATTTGGTAGGTTATTGGCATCAATGAGTGGTAGGAAAATCAGTATAGAATTGATGGGCATGTGATGGAGAATAGGTAATAAGGAAAGGAATGGATGAATGACTGATGAGATGGTTCTGTGTGGCATCATATAGACAATAGGGCAGAGGTCTCCTAAGTTGTGTGAATCATGAACAAAGTTCTCTTGCATTCAACTGCCAGACTAGTTTTTTATTTCATGTAATGTGGCCAGTTAATACTATCCCGTTGGCTTTTAAGAAAGTGATGATAATAATAATAATAATAATAATAATAATAATAATAATAATAATAATAATATAATAATAATATAATAATATCTTTTATTGTCATTGCACATCAGTGCAACGAGATTTAGTATGCAGCTTCCAACCGATGTAAAAGAAAAGTAAAATAAATAAATAAGCTGTGTGACGTGACCATCTGAGGGAGACAGTCCAGGGGGGATGGGGGGCACTCAGCAGGGCCGGTTCAGAGCCGCTATAGCTCTGGGAATAAAGCTGTTTCTGAGTCTGGAGGTTTGGGCGTAGAAGGCCTTGTAACGTCTGCCGGAGGGAAGTAGTTCGAACAGTCCGTTACAAGGGTGTGAGGAGTCTTTATGGATGCTGACGGCCTTCCTGAGGCACCGTGTGTGGTAGATGCCCTCCAAGGCTGGTAGCTGTGTCCCAATAATCCTCTGCGCTCTGTGGATGACGCGCTGAAGAGCTCTCCTCTCCGCCTCCGTGCAGCTGAGATACCACACAGAGATGCCATACGTTAATATGCTCTCTGTGGTGCAGCGGTAGAACGTTGTCAGCAGCTGTTGGGGCAGACCAGTCTTTTTTAATGTCCTCAGGAAGAACAGTCGTTGCTGTGCCTTCTTGACCAGCGCAGCGGTGTTGGTGGACCATGTGAGGTCCTCTGAAATGTGAGTGCCCAGAAACTTAAAGCTGGACACTCTCTCCACACTTTCCCCGTAAATGGAGATTGGGGCGTATTCTCCATTATGGGACCTCCTGAAGTCAATAATCAGCTCCTTGGTCTTGGAGGTGTTTAGTGACAAGTTGTTACGATCGCACCAGTCCGCCAGGTTCTGCACCTCCGCTCTGTATTTTGTTTCATCACCGTTGGTGATCAGCCCAAACTTCACGATGGCGTTGGTGTTGAATGCAGGAACACATTCGTGAGTGAAGAGGGAGTAGAGCATGGGGCTTAGTACACATCCCTGTGGTGTGCCGGTGCTCAGGGTGATAGTGGAGGACAGGTGCGGACCCAGTCTCACTGCCTGCGGTTGCTCCGTCAGAAAGTTCAGGATCCAATCGCATATCGGCGAGCTGAGGCCTAGCTGGTGGAGTTTGGTGGTGAGCTTGGTGGGGATGACCGTATTGAATGCAGAGCTATAGTCTATGAAGAGCATCCTCACGTATGTGCCCTGTCTGTCCAGGTGAGTCAGGACAGTGTGAAGAGCCAGAGAGATGGCATCCTCTGTCGATCTATTTGCCCTGTATGCAAATTGATGAGAGTCCAGTGAGGCAGGGATGCTGGATTTGATGTGGGAGAGGACCAGCCTTTCGAAGCACTTCATTGGGATTGGAGTTAGGGCAACCGGGCGGTAGTCATTCAGGTTGGTGACTTTAGACTTTTTCGGCACCGGCACTATGGTGGCTGTTATCAGGCACTTGGGGTCCGTTGCCAGAGATAGAGACAGATTAAAGATTCGCGTGAATATCTCCACCAGCTGTACAGCACAGTCCTTTAGTACCCTTCCCTGGACTCCATCCGGGCCTGCAGCCTTGCGTGGAATAATCCTATGCAGAGCGCACTGTACCTCCTGAGTGCTCAGTGTTAAGGCCCCGCCATGGCCGGGGTTATTCCACTCCTGGTGGTGTTGCCAGTTTCGAAGCAGGCAAAGAAGGTATTTAGTTCATTGGCCAGTGTGATATCACCGTAGGGGTAGGCTGGGCTGCTCTTGTAGTCAGTGATGTCCCTGACACCCTGCCACATGCTTCTGGTGTCCGCGGTATTGAAGTGGTCTTCCACTCTTTGCCTGTGGATGTCTTTGGCCTTTTTTATGCTTTTGTTCAGGTTCGACCTGGCCGCACTGTAGGCAGAAGTGTCCCTGGATTTAAAGGCATTGTTGTGTGCCCTTAGCAGATTCCGAACCTCCTTGTTCATCCAGGGTTTCCAGTTTGGGAACATCTTCATTTGCTTGTCCACTGTGACAGTCTCCACACAGCAGTTGATGTAGGAGAGCACAGTGGATGTGTACTCCTCCAAGTCTACCTCTGTACCACTGGTTGCCTGTTGTGCAAACAGGTCCCAGTCGGTGCAATCAAAGCATTCCTGGAGTTGTAGGGTGGCGTCCTCGGGCCTTATTTTGACCGTCCTTATTGCACGTTTGGTCTTGCGGATGAGGGGTTTGTATGCAGGCAGTAGAAACAGTGAGAGGTGATCGAATTGTCCCAGGGATGGGCAGGGGAGAGCTCTGTAAGCGTCCTTGATGTTGGTGTACACTTTATCCAGCGTGTTTGAACCCCTGGTAGGGCACTGCACATGCTGGTGGAATTTGCAGAGCGCGGCTCGTAGGTCGACCTGATTAAAGTCTCTGCAACAATGAAGGCACCATCGGGGTGAGCATCCTGCTGCTTACTGATGATTTGTTAGAGAATTACAGAAGGCAGATAAACGTTTATTTCAAATCTTTCAGGTTTCAGTACTTTCTTTTTATTTGTTACCAGTTCCATGATTTAAACTTTGATTTCTATCCTCACAATGTTGATTGCATTGCCTTGGGTCTGTGTCATCAATGGGCCAGGTCAGGTAAAAACAGCAGATTTCATTTGTTCAAGGTCAGTGGTGGAACAGATGGGTTTCTAGGACAACCCACCAATCTCATAATTACTTTTCCCCATAAATAGAGCCAGCCCATGCAAATCATTATCATCACCTCTCTAATGAGTTTGTTCTAATTAAAGTTTGCCAATTGATTTTTGTAATAGCCTTATCACCTTCTTAATGACTTAATCCATTTAATGTTTGCCAATTGATTTTTAAGTAGTTTGAACATATCTTTGTCATGTACATCAGCATTTTAATCAAATATTTGTAGAAGTGGGGATGTAGATATTCAAGCACAAACATTAGGAAAATAAAAACACAATTTTGATGCTTTTTAATGATAGATTGAACTCTGTCAGGCCAAATTGTATTAAAACCACATAGTTCTTAATGAAGAAACTATTACTGTTAACTATAATACCACCATTAAAACAAACTCTTCTCAATGATTTAGCTGACCAGTAAATGTGTCATCGATCATGTTAAAATTAGGGTAAGGTACAATTCTTCTCTTTACACAGTGCTAGTAAATATTTTAATTAATTATCTTGAGCTGCTCATAGCTGAAATACAATGTGTATTTGAAAGAGAGGAATAACCACATTCCGTGTCCAAATGAGTTTCTTAAGGGCCTGTCCCATTTAGGCGATTTTTTCCGGTGACTAGGCTGCCGCCACATGGTCGTGGGGTGACGCATGTATGGTTGTGAGTTGCCTCCTCAAGTTGTCGAAATAGTTGTAACTTTTTTCTTGTTGCCGCTGGGTTTTGAAATGTTCAAAACCTTTCGGCGACTGTTGGCTTGACGTAGCTTGTCTTCTCCTGTCGTAGGTGCTGTTGTAGGTTGTCGCCAGGATGATGTAGGTCGCCGGGCGATGACTTCGGTGAATTACATTGGCGACTACCTACGTCAACCTATGTCAACCGGCGACAGGTACCAGCAACTGAATTGTCTTCAGTTGTCGCTGACAGGGTCGTAGCTTGTCATAGCTTGTCGCGGGTGGACGTAGGTTGACTTTGGTTGTCATAGGTTGTCGCCCGTGTGGTCGTAGGTTGTCGTAGGTGTGGTCACAGGTGGATGTCCTAATGGGTCATTGTCGGTTGTCGGTAGCTTGCCATAGCTTGACGTCGACTAGGTTTGTTGTCATAGACATTGTCGACTAGGTAGGTTTCTCATAGACATTGGCGTAGGGGGGCCAATCGCCTGTTTTTTGGTGAGCTGCTACGACTGTCGCCGAAAAAAATCGCCTAAGTGGGACAGGTCCTTTAAGCCTTATCAGAACCAAATCATTGCCAACGTATAACTGAGTACAAAATACTATAGTCAATGTGATAATAAAAATATGGTTATAGTCTGATACTACACTAAAGCTGAAAAATACTCAAGAAACCAAAATACTGCTGGAAATTGCAGACATGGGCAGAGAATACTGGGAATATTCAGCAAGTCAGGCACCATCTATGGAGAGAGAAACAAGTTAATTTTTGGTGAATAACCTCTAATCACAAAGCCTTGTGAAATGTAATCAACCTGATGATTGGCCATCATGTGATTTAAGTAGAAACATTCATGGAAGAGTTCCCACATCTTCCCCCACAGCCCCTCTTTTGGCATCCTGTCTGCTTCCTTATGCCCCTGTCTCACTTAGGAATCCTGAACGGAAACCTCTGGAGACTTTGTGCCCCACGCAAGGTTTCCGTGCGGTTCCCGGAGGTTCCCGAAGGTTTTTATCAGTCTCCCTACCTGCTTCCACTACCTGCAACCTCCGGCAACCACCTGCAACCTCCGGGAACCACACGGAAACCTTGGGCGGGGCGCAAAGTCTGCTGAGGTTTCCGTTCAGGTTTCCTAAGCGGGACAGGGGCATAAGAGGCACCCTTTCTGATGAAGAGTAATCAGCCCGATATGTTAACCCTGATTCAAACACCATGGATGCTAATAACATTAAGGATTTCCGGCATTTTCTGTTATTAATTAATGTGCAAGAAAACAAGCCCAAAGTGTAAATGATATTATTTTGGCAGTGGCTTGGGCATCATCTTTGTGGGTAATCTCCAATTCTGACTATGTTGGAGTTTGTAGGATCATGGTGAAAGAACCTCATTCACAAAGGACATCCTTGCTCCATTTGACGTGTCATGGAACCCCCATCCTACGTAGCACTGCTGGAAACACTGGTCCGCAGCTACCATCTGTTGCCAATTTGAAAGTTGGTAGAAATATTTTCCTCCATGGCTGACAATCTTCAGGAGGATGGATTACTTATAAGCACTCTCTCATTGAAGCTCATTTCTTCTCTTCACCATTAGACTCCGTATTTGGCATTAAACCACTTACGGGAGTGGGAAAATCAAACTTGTTCAGGACCTTTGCCTGATCTGCTACCATGGCTGGGCTTGTAACTGACTGATGGAAACTCCATCACATAGAAGAGTCTGCAGAAAAGGAAGTATTTTATTTTCTCTAAAGGGCTTTGGTATGTCCTGGAATTTATTTTGGAGATGTTATTTTGGAGATGTTACCATTGTTGCCGATGAATAAACAATCTGGGATTTTATTTGTTAACAAGGCAGCATTTAAGTACGCTGGAGACAAAGTGATGGAAAGCATCCTCCAACTGCATCACAGTAGAATGGCAGTGCTCTGTCTCCGAAAAGGCAAGTATGGTTTGCCCATTTTCTCCCCCTCCATTGAGTCTGTCCAAAGGCGCTGTCTGCGGAGGGCGCTCAGCATGGAATGCTCTTGGAGATGTTTACCCTCCCTACCATCCGGGAGGCGTTACCATTGTTGTCGATGAATAAACAATCAGGTCGGGATTCGGCGGCTGTATTCTGTTCAACAAGGCAGCATTTGACTGCAGGTACGCCCCCTCCCCAAAGTGATTATAGAGAGGATTTCAAATGAAGGTAAGTTTTCTGCTCTTCAAGGAGATGCAATGCATTTTGTTGTCTCTGTACTGTACACTGACAATGACAATTAAATTGAATCTGAATCTGAATCTGAATAGAGAGGATTTCATGTGAAGGTAAGTTTTCTGTGACTTGGGAACAAAGCTGAAAAAGATAAAGGAAATTGACCTTATTAAATGACAACAGCACATGTTTTATATCCTGTTTCTTTAAAATATTATGCCTTTTAAACAGGCAAAGATTAACTGAAAGTATTTTCTCGGAAATGTTTTGCAATATGGTCAGTGTAAAATAAGTGTCCTCTTAATCTAAAAAAAGTGTGTGCTCTTGTTGCCTAACACTTAGCACGATGATAAAATAACCCCTCACACGTACACTCTTGTCTTGCCTCAAATTAAAATGAGTTTTACATGCATCATTGATGCCAATAATTGAATTATGATGAATTTGCAAGCAATGAAAGGTTGCATTTAAATGCACAAAATAGACTAATAAAAGATATCAACACATGTAAAATGGAGATAGTAAATTCTGCCACTGAACTGGAAAAACATCCAACCATATTACGTCCAGGAAGAGTCAGCATCCTCTTTGTCTGCATCCCTTCTCTTCATATAACTGTTCTGTTCTCTCTTTCTTTCATGTTCTCTGTAAGTCACCTGAACTTGACTCTGAAACTCTCCCACCACTTAGAGTCATAGATAGAGTTATACAGAATGGAGTTAGGCCCTTTGGCCCAACTTGTGCACGCCAGCCACATTGGCATCCTATGCTAGTCCCATTTGCCTGCATTTGGCCCCATATTCATCTAAACCTTTCAATCCATTTGTCCAAATGTCCTTTGAAAGTATTAGTTGCTTCTACAGCTTTCTCTAGCGGCTTATTCCAGATATGGACCACTCTCTGGGTGAAAAAGTTGTCATCGAGGTCCCTTTAAAATTTCGCCCTTGTCACCTTAATCCTATGCCTCTAATTTTGGAATTGTGGCACTACAGAATCCTTTATCTGGGAAAAAAACTAAGTGTTTACTTTATCCCTCATGATCCTGTACATCTCAATAAGGTCAGCCTTCAGCATCTGATGTTCCAAGGAAGGTCCTAGCCAATTCAACCTCTCCCTGTAACCCAAGCCCGCAAGTCCAGGTAACAACCCGGTGATAGACACAAAAAGCTGGAGTAACTCAGCGGGACAGGCAGCTTCTCTGGAGAGAAGGAATGGGTGACATTTCGGGTTGAGGCCCGAATCACTGCTGCGCCTTTTCCAAATTAATGACACTTCTTAGAGTTAGGTGACAGGGACTGCACACAGTACATAAGTGTGGTCTCGCCCACGACTTGAATGGCTGCATCAAGATGCCCCACCTTTTGTACCAAGTACCCTTTCCAATGAGGGCAAGCATGTTAAATGCCATCTTCACCACCCAATCTTTCTGATTCTTCACTTTCAAGGAACCATGCATTTGTACTTCTAGATCTCTCTGTTCTGCAACACTCTCCAAGGCTCTATTGTTTACTATATAATTCCTACCCTGGTTTGGCATACGACAGTGCAACACCTCAGAATTACATTCCACTTGCCATTCCTTGGCCTGCCTTCCCAACTGATCTAAACCCTGTTGTAAACTTGGATATCCTCCCTCATTGTCCACTGTGCCATCAATGTTGGTACCAACTGCAAATGTTAACTACATTCTCATCCAAATTGTCAATGTAGACAACACGGACCCAGCACCAATCCCTGTGGTGCTCTACTAGCCAGGGGTCTTCAATCTGAAAAACAACCTTCCACGCCCACCCTTTGAGTTCCTCCTCCAATCCAATTTTGCATTGCGATGGTTGGCTCATCTTGGATTCCATTTAAAGTAACCTTCCACACTAACCTACTTTGAAAAAAAAGTCCTTGCTAATATATATATATAAACAGCCACTGCCCTGCACTCCTGTGGTGTTATCATGGTGACCTTCAAAAAAACGGTGTCAGATTTGGGAGATGCATGTCCCCATGCACAAAGTAATGCTCACTATCCCTAATAATCCGTGCTTATCCAAATGCCGGTAGATCGAGTCCCTAAGAAATCTCTCCAACAACTTTGCCATCACTGATGTCCGGCTCACCGGCCTGTTATTCCCTGGCTTGTCCTTACTGCTCCTCAAATAGCGGTACAACAATAGTCATCCTCCAGTCATCAGGAACTTCACCTGTGGCTATTGACTATGAGCCGAGAAATATCTCAACAAGAGCCTATGTAATTTTCTCCCTAGATTCCCACAAGGACCAAGAATGCATTTGGTCAGGCCCAGGAGATTTATTCACTTTAATGTACTTTAAAACTGTCAATACCTCTTCTTTGGTAATTCATAAATGATCTACTGTGTCACAACTCATATGCTTTTATTCCTTAGCTTGAACTTCTAAGTAAAATGATTGAGAAGTATTCATTCAATATCACCCCCATTTCTTTTGGTTCTATACAGTGACAGATTACCTATTATTTCCCCAGTCATTCTTTTACTCTTAATATACCTGTTAAACCTCTCCTGCCGTTCATACACATTGTGATTTTCATCTGTTGTTATAATCCATTGACAGTGTACCTTTCCTGACCAGATGTTAGATAGTGGACATCTGCTTGAAGCACACAGCAATAGCCAAAATAACTTGGTGATAGTGGACAATGAATAGATTGTGAAAATTATATTTTTAGTAAGTATTTATATACACATCCTTCATGTACACTATAAACTGTAAGCACCAAAGACGGTGGTACGCCTGGTTAATTTTTGATGTTGTTTATATATTCCAAGTAGTTTCTGAAGTGCATGCAGCTTTAGACAGGATTTGGTGTAGGTGAAAGTCCATTATTGCATTTTACCCTTTTAATATATTCTGTAGCAGTGTAGGGACCAAGATGGGGACTGAAGCCAGTTCTTCATAGCCAGCACCCCAGAAGCCCAGCAGCCCAGGTTCCAGGAGTAGATATCAGTCGGCATTTATGGCCTCTTGCTATTGAGAAGGTGTGGCATCCTTTATATATCCAAACTTGGAGAAGTTCAGATACGCTGCAACAACAGCTGAGTCGCACAAAATGGATTAGCGAACAGATGGCCTTATGACTTCCTTCAAGAAGACAGCAGTGGAAGGTGAATGGGAAAGTCAATGGGTGTGAATGGTCCGTGAACTCTAGAAATACTAGGGGACCGAGAAACCCCAAGAAATACTAGGCCTACTCCTGACCCTATTTTCATGTTTCTATGTTTCTGTGTTTCTAACGTGCCTCCTGCACCCTCTCAACACTCCCACAGCAGCTGGGCGAGCGAGTGGAACGAGCCTACGCCAACTGCTCATTGATGTTGGAAGGAGCAGATTGCACTAGGTCAGGCCAATCCTTACGTCATCGTTCCAGTCATCATGCCAGAACACCAGCCTTAAAGTGAGAAAATAAGCCATTGCATATCTCTGAACCACGATCAGACATTTCAGAGACTTGAAAGTTGCAAGATAGTGCTGGAACGAAACGACTCTCTGCATGCTTTTGCAGAAGCGGGTATTTTGCACTCATGTATAGTATATTTGACTGAAAAGCAAGCAGAGCAGGCATTTCGCTGTATCTCTGTATGTATGACAACAAATAACTAATCTCCAAGGAACTGTGATAACTCATTATGTTATGGCATAACAGCCATTTTCTCAAATATATCCTGAAGTTGACAAAACATACGCCTTGTACCTCATGAAACCCTTCAAGATGATGGCAACTGATGGATAAAATAAATGATGCCAGTGAGGGGTGGGGGGGGGGTTACCTCCCATGCCCTTGGAGGCACTCTGGCTCAGCTGTGGGAGGTGCCCTGGGCCATCAGTGGCAGACAGAGCATACAGGGGTCATGGGGAGGAGGCCACTTCAATGGGGAGAGATTGGTCAGCCATGATTGAATGGCGGAGTAGGCTCGATGGTCCGAATGACCAAATTCTACTCCTATCACTTGTGACCTTATGACCTTCACAGACTGATGTTGAGGTGGTGTTGGAGGGGTCGAGTGGGCCGCTCAAGGCCCTGAAGCAGCCAGGGGCTCCATTAAATTGGGAGCTGCTCCAAGTGGCCCAGCACATGAATGGACGTGGCCTGCAGAGGCATGGAGTAATGATCGAGGACATTGGCACGTCTGCCTGTCCAGGGCAACCCCTGCTACACCAACCCAGTGCCACCGTGAAGACAACAGGCATTTATGGCCAAGTTAAGACAAACATTAAAAAAAAACTCGGACATGAAGGGTAAAGATGTTGCCTGAAACAAGGTGACGTGCACTGACTCAGTGTAGAAACATAGAAACATAGAAAATAGGTGCAGGAGTAGGCCATTCGGCCCTTCAAGCCTGCACCGCCATTCAATATGATCATGGCTGATCATCCAACTCATAATCCCGTACCTGCCTTCTCTCCATACCTTTAGCCGCAAGGGCCACATCTAACACCCTCTTAAATATAGCCAATGAACTGGCCTCAACTACCTTCTGTGGCAGATAATTCCAGAGATTCACCACTCTCTGTGTGAAAAATGTTTTTCTCATCTCAGTCCTAAAAGATTTCCCCCTTATTCTTAAACTGTGACCCCTTGTTCTGGACTTCCCCAACATCGGGAACAGTCTTCCTGCATTTAGCCTGTCCATCACCTTAAGAATTTTGTAAGTTTCTATAAGATCCGCCCTCAATTTTCTAAATTCTAACGAGTACAAACCAAGTCTATCCAGTCTTTCTTCATATGAAAATCCTGACATCTCAGGACATCCCAGGAGTAGTATCAGTGTGATCTACTAACTTACACTTTTATACTTAGTATGATTGTGCCTAATGTATAGTAGGCTTATCATCAAACTGTATGCAAACAAATAATTTTGCTGTACTTAGTGACACGTAACAATAAAGCACCATTAACCATCATGGCTTTTACACATAGTAAAACTTAATTATTACAAGCCTCTTGAAGTCACCAGTGAAATCACTCATGAAACATTTCACAGGGGCTAGCACCGCGTGTTTAATTATGTTGATAGGCTTTGATATATTGAATGCTGCCTTGCATGTATAATTTGCAAGAAAGCATCAATCTTGGGTGAAGTATTTGAATAGTCTGGAAGGTTCTATATTTTGTGATGTTTATTTATGAATATTTGTGTGTTCAGCTTTCACATTATTCCATTCTACATTATCTTGAAACTGCAGTGTCAGAAATGCTGAATCAATTCTCTGCAATTTATTCCGAGCATTTTATTGACATCGGCTAAGTTCTTAACAATTAGTGGCATGTAGTGTGTAATGGTGGCAGAGTGTTTCCCATTCGATGATTTATTCTACAGTAGGAAATGGTGTGAGATAGTAATTTGCTTTCCTCTTTCTCATATGTACGTGCATCATCTGATGTACCTGTAATCAGTGATGAAGCCTTTCAGAAATGCAGGTAATGAAGTGTATGGGGCAGGCTATGAAGGGAACTGCATTTGAGGCAACTCAATACAGTAAACACACTTCAAAACTAGAGCAGACTCCAAAAATACAGTTAATTCAATTTTAATAAATTCTCAGTTTACAATAATATACTTACTGTAAGGTTATAAGATTTGTTTAAAGTATATGTAGATAAAATCTATTTCCTATTACCTTATCTTAACTATACGTGTTTAACTGTTTAGTCGTTTGGTAAATAAAGGGCACTGATTTAAGCCAATAATACTTTTGGTACTTACAATAATAACTACAAATTATACTGCAGGGTGTTTAATTTAG
The DNA here is from genome assembly GCF_028641065.1 of Leucoraja erinaceus. NCBI lineage: Eukaryota > Metazoa > Chordata > Chondrichthyes > Rajiformes > Rajidae > Leucoraja > Leucoraja erinaceus. Next base: position 13,683,736 of record NC_073391.1, on the reverse strand, counting down.
TGTAATTTAGTTTAGAGATACAGCACAGAAACAGGCCCTTCGGCCCACCGAGTCCACGCCGACCAGCGATTCCTGCACACACTGGGGATCATTTACATATACACCAAGTCAATTAACATACAAACCTGTATGTCTTTGGGAGGAAACCAAAGATGTCAGGGAAAACCTATGAGGTCATGGGGAAAACGTACAAACTCTGTATAGACAGCACCCGTAGTCGTGATCGAACATTGGTCTCTGGCGCTGAAAGTGCTGTAAGGCAGCAACTCTTCTGCTATGCCACTGTGCCACATGTTGTGAAATTCAGTTCCATAATTTTGCCAAATAATGAGCATGTGTCTGAAAAAGTAATTATCAACTAACAACAGTGGCTGTTGCTTGAGCGGTAATCAAGAAGCACAATCAAAAAGTGTGCAAGTCTGTCACGAGTTTGGGATTTGGGTTCTCAAAATCCAAGAACAATATGGGAATTGGAAACCCTGTGGGGGGATCAGATTCCATTCACGTATTTTCAATGTTGGTGAAGCTCAGCATTTGAGGAGAGGAGACAAGATAATTTCAATGTCCTATCTGGGCCACATGACAATAAACACTCTTGACTTGACAAGAAGCTAAAATATTTGCTTAGTGTAGGAAGGAATTGTGGATGCTGGTTTACACCAAAGATAGAAACAAAATGCTGGAGTAACTCAGCGGGGCAGGCAGTATCTCTGGAGAGAAGGAATAGGTCACTGGGGATCTGCATGCGCATAGCATCTCTGGATTGAAGGAATGGATGACGTTTCTGGTCGAGACTCTTCTTGTTTGCAACTTGTTTCCATCAATTGACCAAAGTGAACAGTCCCATTCAGCCTTCTGCTGAGGACTCCTGATTCATGGATATCAGTTCCCAGGCAAGTGAGATAATTCCAAGGGATTCTTAGAAGTTGCAACATTTCTTATGCACGACAAAAGCTATGTCTGTACATAACTTTGGTCACAATGCTGAAGATCTGTGCATTGGAAAGGGTAGACCACAAAAAGAGCCATATGACACTAGTATTTATCCAACAATGTGGACATTTGTCCAAATGTCCTTGCTCATGAAAGTTAAAAGAATCCAAGCAGGCAATTAATGGCCTAACGGCCCATCTCTCGATTTTGAGCAAAATGATGAAAGGGAATCAAACACTAATTGCTTGCTAATAACATGCTCTGAGCTCGACCCAGGATTGATCATAAGATCTAAAAGCCAGGGGATAAATAAATGCCTTGAACATCAAGGCAGTATTTGACAGAATGTAGCAGCAAGGATAAAGATGAAATCAATAGATGCCAAAAAGAAAATCATGCTTGGAATCATACTAATAAGGAGAAGGACAGTCAACGTTTAGTCCCCAGTACGACTGGACATGTTTCTGAGGGAGCTATCCTCCGCCCAATCACACTTAACTGTTTCATCAGTTGACTTTCCCTTGAGTGCAAGGTCATGAATGAAATGGTTTGCTAATTCTCAAATCAAGTGTATGGTGGAGTATCTATCACTTGCTTGCTGAGGTTCAGACAGAATTGTTAATAATGCAATTAATTTCCATGCTCAGTCTTGGTCGTATTTCTTGCAAGGTAGACTTAAAGGAACTTGCCCAGTGTGACAGCATCATCTACTGCAAACTCTTGCTTCCAGTTGCTGAAGGATTCCCCTTAACATCATCATAGCATTTTGCTGTTTTTCTTTCCATTAGCATTGGCTCATTCTCATATATTGACCCCGTATAGCAACATTCCAGTTGCATTACAAGTACAAGGGTAAAGGTGATTTGGAGAGAACTTGCAATTACAACACTTCTCAGGAAAGGCAGAAATAAAGTATCTTTCAGGGAATCGCCCTGAGAATGAGAATGAGAAAAAGACTGCTATGAAAAAGACGAAGGGGAAGTTGGAATGTCTTATTTCCATTGATGGTTATTGAGTACTGTGTTTACAAACCCGCTGTGCTGCTGCAGATAATAATTTAACTGTTCCGTTTCAATATCTATGACAATAAAACACTCTTGACTCTCTCTTGACCATTGAATACTATATAAATATTAGAATACTAATACACTCCGAAGGCGTACAGGTTTGTAGGTTAATTGGCTCAGTATAAATGTAAATTGTCCCTAGTGTGAGCAGGGTAGTGTTAATGTGTCGGGGACCGCTGGTCGATGCGGACTCGGTGGGCTGAAGGGCCTGTTCCGGCACTTATCTTTATACTAAACTAAACTAAACTAGATCACTCAAATCATGTTTCTGCACACAGTCTCATGAGAACCAGTGTAGGCATTTCATCAGTGGAAGAGTCATGGAGTGAAACTTTATAGAGAAAGTGTGTAGGAAGGAACTGCAGATGCTGGTTTACACAGAAGATAGACAAAAATGCTGGAGTAACTCAGCGGGACAGGCAGCATATCTGGAGAAAAGGAATAGGGCCCTGGGGATCCACATGTGCATACATTAAATCACAATCCTCCTTATATATCTTATGTACGATGAGGAACTCAGTTAAGTTGGCCTTGGGGATAGGACATCAAAATGAACTGCAGGATCAGGTTTTATCCAGGTGACATCTTTCTTCAAGGACTGCCACCAAGGAAACCGCTAATAAAGATTCTGCCATGATGATTCTGTTGTTGTCTTTCATCCTGGTACTTCCCACCTCTCTTTTCCTGATAATCTCAATCATAACATGTCTACCTGTGTGTCCATCTTCAATGGCCAATGTCCCATTGACTGTCTGCCATTGGGTGCATGCATTTATACCATATCTTGCCATTCACTGAGAGATCTCTGCTAGCCAGGGAACCACTTATTTGGGAGCACTCGTAGTGCTGGGAGATTATGGAAATTATTGCTTAGTTTGTGCAGATTCATTTGGAAAAAGCTGCGATTGCCGTTTCTAAAGCATTGCCTATCATAATGTGAGAATGGTTCTCTCTGTTTTCTCCAAAAAAATTGGAATGGATTTCTCTCCGTTTTCATTGAAAAATGCCTTGGCCTGTGATTGGAATGAATCTCCAAGAAGCATCTCATAGTCATTTATGAAATGATACTATTGTATTTGGGAAGAGGAGAGAAGAAAGTGAGCATTGATTTAGCAGCCACTAATAATTTACTAACGAATGTCACATTTTCTATAGTGGCTACAGATGTACAGGTATGAGGACTGGCAAATGGTACAACTGTGTTTCTGCAAGGTAGGACAACAGGCATAGGCCCTGCGAAAAATATCTAAAAAGTACATAAAATGTGGAGTGACAGGCACGCTTCCACCCACTTACCCAATAACATTACAATGAGTGCATGTGTGCCTCCAGAAGCTGGCAAATGTAAAGGCCAATGCTACACTGCCCTGGGGTGTCTCTTGAGCTCTCTTGAGCTGCTTGACCTGACTGGCCATAGTTTGGAACACCTCTGTTTTGAAAATTTTAGTTTTGTTTAGTTTAGAGATACAACGCAGAAACAGACCCTTTGGCCCACCGAGTCTGCTCCAACCAGCAATCCCTGCACGCTAACACTATCCCGCACTCACTTGGGACAATTTTCAATTATACTAAGCCAACTGTACGTCTTTGGTGTGTGGGAGGAAACCGGAGATACCGGAGAAAACCCATGCAGGTCACGGGAAGAATGTACAAACTCTATACAGACAGCACCTGTAGTCAGGTTCGAACTTGTGTCTCTGGTGCAGTAAGGCAGTAACTCTAAGGTGCACCAATAGTAACAAAGAAAATATAATTAAATACTAATGCTCATGTAAAAGCATGCAAGGAAGGGCAAAATAGCCCCATGTCAAAGATTCAAGGGTTGCACAAATAGAGATATGGAGGAAGCACTGATAGAGTTATTGAGTTCGACAGCATTGAAACAGGCCCTTCGGCCCAACGTGTCAGATTTGGGAGTGATCCTGTCATTGAAACATAAATTGAAGATTTGAATCTTGCAATTATTTCAAAGGGCCAAAGGAAGCCACAAGTTCTAAGCCGTTCTTATATTTTTGCAGAAATAATGGGCATATTAGCCATGGGTGAGAGCGCTTTTGCCAGACCTCTCAATAACATTAAATAGTTTTGTTTTAGTTTAGTTTACCATAATTTAACAAGTTCCGAGGTACGGTGAAAAGCTTTTTGTTGCTTGTTATCCAGTCAGCGGCAAGACTATACATGATTACATTTGAGCCGTCCACAGTGTTCAGATACAGGATAAAGGGAATAATGTTCAGTGTAAGATAAAGTCCTGTAAAGTCTAATTAAAGATAGATCGAATGTTTCCAATAGGGTAGATGGTAGCTCAGGACCGCTCTCTAGTTGTTAGGATGTTTCAGTTGCCTGATTTCTGTACCTCTTGCATGAAGTGTGAAATCGCACATATAACCATATAACCATATAACAATTACAGCACGGAAACAGGCCATCTCGGCCCTGCAAGTCCGTGCCGAACAACTTTTTTTCCCCTTAGTCCCACCTGCCTGCACTCATATCATAACCCTCCATTCCCTTCTCATCCATATGCCTATCCAATTTATTTTTAAATGATACCAATGAACCTGCCTCCACCACTTCCACTGGAAGCTCATTCCACACCACTACCACTCTCCGAGTAAAGAAGTTCCCCCTCATATTACCCCTAAACTTCTGTCCCTTAATTCTGAAGTCATGTCCTCTTGTTTGAATCTTCCCTATTCTGAAAGGGAAAAGCTTGTCCACATCAACTCTGTCTATCCCTCTCATCATTTTAAAGACCTCTATCAAGTCCCCCCTTAACCTTCAACGCTCCCAAGAATAAAGACCTAACTTATTCAACCTATCTCTGTAACTTAGTTACATCATAATCATAATAGTAATCATACTTTATTAGCCGTATGTTTTGCAACATACGAGGAATTTGATTTGCCATACAGTCACATTAATAAAAAGCAACAGAACACACAAAATACATTTTAACATAAACATCCACCACAGTTACTCCTCCACATTCCTCACTGTAATGGAAGGCAAAAAAAAAGTGAAATCTCTTCCCTTCTTTGTTCTCCCGCGGTCGGGGCACTCGAACCTTCTGTTGATGGTGGCTCCCGTAGCAGGCAGTCAGGCCCTCCGCTTCGGGGCGGCCAAGCTCCCGCAATGGGGGGACCTCAGCTCCCTCGCGCCGGGCGATTGGACCCCAGGTCGGGGCTAGTCGAACCTTTTGTGACTTTGGAGCATCCCGACATCAGTCTCTACCCGAGACTGCGAGCTCCTCGATGTTGAAATCCGCAGGCCGCGGTTGGAGCGTCGATCCCAGGCAAGGGATCAGCTTCAATGGTAAGTCAACGACCCACGGTGGGGCTCAAAGTCTGTCTCGAGCAAGGCCTCCAGCTCCATGATGTTAGGCTGCAGAGCGACCGGAGATACGATCCAGAAAACAATTGCATCTCCGTCAAGGTAAGAAATTGAAAAAATGTTTCTCCCGACCCCGACCTTGACCCCAACCCCAAACTGACCCCGACCCCAACCCTGACCCCGTGTGGAAAATTAGAGCATATTGTATTGGGGGTAGGGTATTGACATGGATAGAGAACTGGTTGGCAGACAGGAACTAAAGAGTAGGAATTAACAGGTCCTTTTAAGAATGGCAGGCAGTGACTAGCGGGGTGCCGCAAGGCTCGATGCTGGGACCCCAGTTATTTACAATATATATTAATGATTTAGACAAGGAAATTAAATGTGACATCTCCAAATTTGCGGATGACACAAAGCTGGGTGGCAGTGTGAGCTGCGATGAGGATGCTAAGACGCTGCAGGGTGACATGGTTAGGTTGGGTGAGTGGGCAAATGCATGGCAGATGCAGTATAATGTGGATAAATGTGAGGTTATCCACTTTGGTGGCAAGAACAGGAGGGCAGATTATTATCTGACTCGTATCAGATTCGGAAAAGTGGAGGTGCAACGAGACCTGGGTGTGCTTGAAAGTAAGCAGGCAGTGAAGAAAGCTAATGGCATGTTGGCCTTCATTGTGGAGGATTTGAGTTTAGGAACAAGGAAGACCTACTGCAATTGTACAGGGCACTGTTGAGACTATTGTGTGCAATTTTCGTCTCCTAATTTGGGGAAGGACATTATTGCTATCGAGGGAGAGCAACGTACGTTCACCGGGTTAATTCTTGGGATAGCGGGGCTGACATATGAGGAAAGAATGGGTCGACTGGGCTTGTATGCACTGGAATTTAGAAGAATGAGAGGGGATCTTATAGAAACATGTAAAATTCTTAAAGGATTGGCCAGGCTAGATGCAGGAACCATGTTCCCGATGTTGGGGGAGTACAGAACCAGGGGTCACATTTTAAGAATGAAATAGGAAAAACTTCTTCACCCAGAGAGTTGTGAATCTGTGGAATTTTCTGCCGCAGAGGGCAGTGGAGGCTAATTCACTGGATGTTTTCAAGGGAGAGCTCTTAGGGCTAACGGAATCAAGGAATCAAGGAATATGGGGAAAAAGCTGGAAAGGGGTACTGATTTTAGATGATCAGCCATGAAGACGGTGTTGACAAATGAAACAAATGGTTTGTTTACACAGTTTTTGAATTAAAATATACCATTTCATACTGAGCATGAAATTCATGTATTAATAAATAAAAATATTGAGTTCAAAAGCAAGTTATGTTAAATCTTTATTAATTAAGGGTCAGGCTAACCTTGAAAACTTGCCTGAGGAGACATATCACAATCTTGGAGAGCATGCAGGAGAGATTGAATTGTAAAGAATAAATGGCCAGTTAAAAAGTGACATTGGGGAAGACAAAATTGTTCTCTTTAGGGAAGACAAGGCAAAGAAGATATTTAATAGAAATGTTCACCATTTTCAAATGTCTTGACAGCATTTATAATGAGAAAGTTGTCCATTGGTGCAAACCTGAGCCAGCAAAATAATTTGAGACGAGATGAGGAGAATACATTATTTCTTAAGATAGATAGAACACAACAAAATATTCAACAGAGTATGAGTGTTAGAATGGGACGTAAAGAAAATGGGTGTGTTTTTTGTAAAACAAAAGTATGGAAGATGAACTAATTAAACAGCTCTTTCAAAAGGTGAGAATTGGAAATATTTATTAATAATTGTGTAACTTCCACTTCCATTTGCAGCTCCCCACATAATTAAAGAAGCAGTTAGTGCCTGCATGAAGCAAGACGTGCTACATTTAAGCATAGCTAACAAGGCAAATGGCATCTGCATTGTAAAACTTCCATTCCATGACAATCTTCAATAAGAAAGATTCTAAGCACCAATCTTTACATAGAAACATAGAGACATAGAAAATACGTGCAAGAGTAGGCCATTCGGCCCTTCGTGCCTGCACCGCCATTCAATATGATCATGGCTGAATATCCAACTCAGTATCCTGTACCTGCCTTCTCTCCATACCCCCTGATCCCTTTAGCCATAAGGGCCACATCTAACTCCCTCTTAAATATAGCCAATGAACTTGCCTCAACTACATTCTGTGGCAGAGATTTCCAGAGATTCACCACTGTCCGTGACATTTTTTTTTCTCATCTCAGTCCTAAAATATTTCCCCTTTATCCTTAAACTGTGACCCCTTGTTCTGGACTTCCCCAACATCGGGAACAATATTCCTGCATCTAGCCTGTCCAACCCCTTAAGAATGTTGTAAGTTTCTATAAGATCCCCCCTCAATCTTCTAAATTCTAGCGAGTACAAGCTGAGTCTATCCAGTCTTTCTTCATATGAAAGTCCTGACATCCCAGGAATCAGTCTGGTGAACCTTCTCTGTACTCCCTCTATGGCAAGCATGTCCTTCCTCAGATTAGGAGACCAAAACTGTACGCAATACTGCAGGTGTTACATTCAATATATTACCTTCACCGACAAGTTTCCGAGAGGGCATCATTCATCATAAACCTAACTAGACTGGTCACTTCAATAGTCTGTGCCTACAAGAGCAGATCAAAGGACGGGTGCATTGCTGAATCCTACCAGCACTTCCTCCATCTGTAGGGTAGTTCAAGAGTTTGATGAAATTCTTTCTACTAACCTGGATGAATCTAACATCAATAAACTCTCCATAATCTGAAAACAATCTACAAAAAAACAACATTTCTGTTTATACCCAGTCCTCCACTCTGAGAAATAACTCATGTCATCAGCACAGCACTGTGGCTTCTGTGTGTGCGATCTACAAATTGCATTGCAGCAAACAATCAAATCTTTGCAACACACCGGAGCCTGAAATTTGTAATAACTAGAACATCAATATTTGAAGTTTAGTTTAGTTTAGTTGCAGTATTTGTAGACTTGTCTGCAGCATATGACACTAAACCACAGTACCATGAAAGCCAAACTGCAACAAACACTACAGGACTCTCATCTTGTCCAGTTCATCATGAAAATGACGGAGAACCGTTGCTTCTTCATATGCCTGAATGGTCAGACCAGCCATTGGAGAAGCCAAAAGTATGGTCTACCTCAGGGCAGTGTTCTTGCCCCAACGTTGATCAATATATACACCAATAAACAACCCATCACCCCGAAAACTAGGTTGCTTCTGTATGCTGATGAATTATGCATCGCAACGTAATCCTCAGACTTCAACCAGATTGAGACCGTACTAGAGGCTGCTCTGCAGAATATGACAACATACTACCAACAGAACGCTCTGCGCCCAAACCCAACAAAAACGCAAAGCGCAGCTTTCCACCTCTGGTACCTGGATGCGGAACGTCAACTGCAGGTGCGATGGAATGATGTCCTGTTGGAACACTGTAAAGCCCCAAAATACCTAGGTTTGGTCCTCGATCGCACGTTATCATATCTCTAATATGTTCAGAAAACCAAGGCAAAGGTTAACACCCGGAACAATGTCATGGAACAATTGGCAAACAGCTCATTTGGAAGTTACCCAACAACAATCCGCACTGTGGCCCTGGTTCTCTGTTTCTCAGTGGCTGAACATGCAAGCCCCGTCTGGAGCCGTTCTAAACATGCACGTAAGGTGGACTCTGCATTGAACACTGCCTGCAGGAAATCCACAGGATGCCTGAAGCCGACAAAGGTTGACTTTAGATCTGTACGAGCTGGCTGGCATCGACAAACCATCTCGAAGACGTGATCGGGCTGCTGCAGTAGAACACTTCAATGCGGACACAGACCCCCGCCACCCCTTGCACAATGACCAACATGCCAAGAAACGCCTGAAGAGTCGGAACAGCTTCATGGAACAAGAGCCAACTGTTCCAGGCACCAAAACCAAACAACAGATGGCACCAGGACACCACCTGCCTTATACCACCTGGAAAGCCCTAAAACACCTCCACACTGGAGTGGGACCTGACGAAATGGGGCTTCTCGAACTCTGACAAGTGCAGCTGTGGAGAGGCACAGACAATGGCCCACCTAATGACTTGCAGCTGAGAGGCATGCACTGTGGACGATCTCGGCAGTGGCACAGATGTGGCACTGGCTGTGGCAAAGCGATGGCAGAACGCTGTCTGACACACAAGCAAACAAAGTTTAGTTTATAGATACAGCAAGGAAACGGGCCATCCGCCCCAGTGAGACCATGCCAACCATCAATTACCCATCTAGTTCTATATTATACCTCTTTTGCATCCACTCCTTACACACTAGAGGCAGTTTACAGAAACCAGTTAACCTACAAACCCGCACATTTTTAGGTTGTGGGTGGAAACAGAGGCATTCTGAGGAAACCCACATGGTTACGGAGAACGTTACACTCCACACAAGCAGCAAAGAGATCAGCATTGAATCCAGGTCTCTGGTACTTTGAGGCAGTACCTCTAGCAGGACTCCATCAAGGTTAGTAGGTGCAGCAAAAGCAAGATTATCTCCCGGCCACACATGATTGATCTAGAGTTTGAAGAGTGTTGGCCAGGAATCGAGGTTGTGAGAAGATGTTTAGGCTTAGGTTAATATGGTTATGTCATATGTCAAAGGAGCAGAATTAGGTCATTCAATCTATCTTTCCCTCTCAACCCAATTCTCCTGATTTCTCCCCATGACCTTTGACATGCATACTAATCAAGAACCTGTCAATCTCCGCTTTAAAAATTCCCAAAGACTTGGCATCCACAGCCATCAGTGGCAATAAATTCCACAGATTCACCACCCTCTGACTAAAGGAATTCCTCCTCATCTCCTTTCTAAAGGTACGTCTATGCTGCCTGGTCATGGACTCTCCCCTGGTGGAAACATCTTCTCCACATCCACTCTCTCCAGTCCTTTCAATATTTATCAAGTTTCAATGAGGTCCCCCTCATCCTTCTATGGAAACTTAGAAAATAGTCTATGCCTTTATTCCTACTACCAAAGTGCATGACTGCTGAATTTGTTATGCTGTCTTCCATCTGCCACTTCTTTGTCTATGCTCCCAACCTATCCAAGTCCTTCCACAGACTCCCTGCTTCCTCTATACTATCTGTCCTGCACTTATCTTTGTATCATCTGCAAACCTGGTGACAAAGCCATTAATACCATTATTCAAATCATTATTATATAATGTAAAAGGAAGCGGGCCCAACACCGAGCCCTGCAGAACACCACAAGTCATTACAACCAGCCAGAAAAAGCCCCTTTCATTCCCCCTCTTTGCCTTCGGCCATTCAGCCAATCTTCTTTCCATTCTAGTATCTTCCCTCTAATACCATGAGCTCTCATCTTGTTTAGCAGCCTCGCAAGTGGCACTTTATCAAAGGAATTTCAAGAAAACAACATCCTCTGACACTCCTTTGTCTCTCCTGCTATTTACTTCCTCCAAGAATCCCTACAGATTGTTCAGGCAAGATCTCCTTTTCACAAAACCATGCTGACCTCAGCTGTCTAAATACTCAGAAATTTCCTATTCAATAATAGACTGTAAAATCTTACCAAGTCAGGTATACTGGGGTATATTGAAAAGCTTTATGCTTTTCATTGGTGCATGGTCAGTGGCAATGTGGTGTGGGAGAACGTCTGGGGCAAAAACCATACAATAATATTGTGTTACTCAGTAAAATCTCCATCAAATGTAATTATCTGTTTCTCTGGGGTGGAAGATTGCAACCTTCACATAGTCCCCCCTGTTTCGACAAATGCAATCAACCCGGTGTACACAATCAAATAGGATCAAATAGAACAAGTTGTCCTGCAACTTTAGGCTGTGCATGCCATACGCAAGAAGAAGAAGATGATCTGTTTCTCTCTCCACAGATGCTGCCTGACCTGCTGAATATTCTTGGCATTTTCTGCTGTTAGTCCATGCAGCTGCCACTGCTGCAGTTGTTCACAATCTGTCATACAATTACATATACTACACTTGTAATGCTTTTCCTATCTTGATCAGAAAAAGTGATAGTAATGGGAACTTATTGAAGATTTAAAGTCTTGTATGAAGCCCACTGTTTCTATTTGTTTTATAGAAAAATGAGACCCACAGTCGGATTGTATCACCACTGGCTAATTTGGACAGTCTATACTTTAGCTAGGGAATGATTAAAGTTGTTTCTTCTCGCCATATCTGATACATTTATCTAGTTGGATCCTGAGAAGATATTCTTCATACTTCAGTTTACTTGTATTTTGTATATTTTGTATTTAGCATTTTTATTATTTTATGATAGCCTGGTATCCAGCTACACTGATTTGCAAACACCTACGCTGTCTGGATGCTTCAATTTACTAAAGAACTTCATCTACATGCTTTGCTTGGCTGCTTTAAACTTACATTTGCAAATAATTTCAGAACGTAGCCATGAAAGAGCTGCATCCTCTTGTGGTGAGAAAATAACAGTACAAGTACAAATTGAAATCAATGAAATGAATATTTATTTTAAATGTGTAGAAAAGAACTGAAGATGCTGGTTTAAATTGAAGATAGACACAAAATGCTGGAATAACTTAGCAGGACATGCAACAATTCTGGAAAGAAGGAATGGGTGATGTTTCGGGTCAAGACCCTTCTTCATAGAAACATAGAAAATAGGTGCAGGAGGAGGCCATTCGGCACTTCAAACCAGCACCGCTATTCATTATGATCATGGCTGATCGCCCCCCATCAATAACCCGTGTCTGCCTTCTCCCCACATCTCTTGATTCCACTAACCCCTAGAGCTCTACGTAACTCTCTCTTAAATCCATCCAGTGACTTGGCCTCCACTGCCCTCTGTGACAGGGAATTCCACAAATTCACAACTCTCTGTGTGAAAATGTTTTTTCCCACCTCAGTCTTAAATTTATTCTAAGACTGTGGCCCCTGGTTCTGGACTCGCCCAACATTGGGAGCATTTTTCCTTCATCTAGCTTGTCCAGTCCTTTTATAATTTTATATGTTTCTATAAGATTCAAGATTCAAGATTCAAGACTCAAGATTCAAATTGTCATTTGGACCCTTGAGGTCCAAACAAAATGCCGTTTATGCAGACATACATTACAAATAAATAGACCCAAGACACAACATAATTTACATAAACAACCATCACATTGCTGTGATGGAAAGCCAAAAAAATTGTCATCTCTCAATTTGCAGACTCTCCCCCCCCCCCGATGTCAGAGTCAAAAACAAAATCCCAGGCTGGCGATGGCGATTGTCCCGCGGCAACATATTAAAAATAAAATTGAAATTGAATTAAAAATGGTGCGACTTTAAAAAAAAAAAAAGGTGTTAGAGCCCAGAAAGTGCACGACACAGTCCCGCACCATAAATGCCGCGCGGGGAGGATGGCACCATAGCTCCAGCCAGCTCTTCCTCCATGTTCATCGGGCGGTCGGGGCCTTCCGATTGCCCGCAGCCCCGAAAAAGGTGGCTCGATGTTCAGGCCCTCACGCCGGGCTGGTGGAACTGCCGTCCGCCAGACCCGACAGTTGCAGCCTCCTCCTCCTCAGCGGCGGGACCTTCAGATCAGGCGCCTCCACCACCGAGTCCGCAGCTCCCGAGTCCGCAGGCGACGGTGAGGGCAGTCGTCGGCACCAGAGTCCCCGGTCTGTCCTGTTGGCGGCCGCCCGCGTTGTAGCCCCAAACGCACAACGGAGACCCGTCAAATGTTGGTGGTGCAGCAGGTCCAGGGTCTCCGGGCTCCAGACGGCGATCCCCCCTCAAGAATGGCCTGATGTTTGAATTTATCTTATTGGAGGACATGGATTGGCAATGTTTAGGGTTGGGACGTTTCATTCAGTTTTCAGAAGGAGAAGTGATAGCTCTATTTTCCCATTCCGTTGTCATCCGGCAGGCACATCCTTTAATCATCAGTGAGCAATGCCAACTTGCCAACCCAAAATAAACCGGATCTCACCCTGGAGTGATCTAACCAGCAACTGCTGGAAGGAATTGCCCGAAACCTACTAAACATTATTCCCTTATCAAGTATCTGTACACTGCGAATGGCTCGATTGTAATCATGTATTGTCTTTCCGCTGGTTGGTTAGCACGCAACAAAAGTACTCGGTACACATGACAATAAGCTAAACTGAATTGATCTGAACTTGAACAGGAATATTTCTGCAGAACAAATCCCACAAGTGTCAAAAAAATGGCTGTTTGACTACTGTTGGGGAGAGGTAGGGGCCAAGAGAGATGGGGTAGTTAGCAGAGGAGAAAGAATGGGCAAGATGAGGGGAGGCATCAAGATAGAGGGATGAAGGGTGGGGGCTAGAAGCACCAATTTAGTCACTGCTTTTAGTGCCCACAACGTGGCCTCCTACATATTACATAGAACAGTAAACTGCAAGACCAGGCACTTTCATCCACGATGTCTGTTCCAACTTGATGCAAACGAACACTGCACATCTGCCTGCATGTGGTTTATATCCTTCAATTCCTTGTCTGTTCCTGTCCCTCAATTCTCTGTCAAAATGTCTCTAAAAAGTTACTATCATATGTGATTTCATCACTTCTCCTGGCAGCATGTTCCATGGCTCACTTTGTAAAAATTCCCACATAAATCTCTTTTAAACTGTCCCCTGCTCACCTAAAAGCTATGTCCATTTCCACCCTAGGGGGGAAAGGCTCTGACTATCTAACCTGTTTATGCCTTCCATAATTTTATACATATCTATTAGATCACACTGCAGCCTCCGTCACTCTAGAGAAAGCAATCTCCGTTTGTGCAATCACTCTTTATACTGTCGGTAATACTCTCTAATCTCATTTTAATTGCACCTTCTCCAAAACCTCTTCATCAATCCTCGGAATGCAGCAACCAGAACTGCATGCAGTATTCCAAATGTGCTTAAGCAAAGTTTCATATAGCTGCTATATGGCTTCTTGATTTTTATACCCATCATTTCCAATCTCAACTAATGAAGGCCATATGCCTTCTTTGCCACCCTATCTATTTATATTGTCACTTTCAAGGAGCTATGGACTTGCACTCTATCATCCTTCCTTCCATCTTGAGTAAACTCAACGCAAATTGGGTGACATCTTGACAGAACACCTCTCTTAATCCTGAGTTTCCAGATGTCTGTAACTTTAATTCTCCCAATCCGACTTCTGTGTGTTTGATTACCAATTAAGCAAGATGTAAGCACAATGAACATCACACCATCATCTGACTGGCCACGTTTAATCCTCAGATTTAAAAATAAATTCAACAATTTTAGGCTGACAGCTTTTGCAGTTTATAGCAGACTCTGAGAACTGACCATTTCTACTGAAAGATCATCAGTCCGTCACATCACCTCTAATTTTCTCTCTCCGGGGACTCTGCTTGACTGGCTGAACTCTTCCAACATCCGCCATTTTTTGCTTGTGCTTTGGTATCATATAGTTCCAGCATTTGTAAACTTTAGCGATATTGACTTTAGATATACAGCGTGGCATACAGGCCCTTCGGCCCACTGAGTCCGCAATCACCCCGTACACTAGCACTACCCTACACACTGGGGACAATTTACAATTTTACAGAAGCCAATTAACCCACAGACCTGTAGTCTGGGAGGAAACCGGAGCATCCAGAGAAAACCCGTGCAGTCACAGGGAGAAGGTACAAACTCTGTTACAGAGAGCACCCGCAGTCAGGAACAAACCCGGCTCTCTGGTACTGTGCGGCTGCAACTCTACCACTGCCTTTCTGTGTCATGTGTCTTTCTTTCTCTTTCTCTCTCCTTCACCTATTTACTTCGCCTCCAGACATATGATCTGCAATTAACTACTGTTCATCACACTCTGGCATCCAGTATCTCTACCACATACAGTATGTCATTCAATCTTTGGTAGTGACAATTTGATAAAGCCAACATCTTTATTCTCTTGGCCTCACCATTCTCTCAATTGTAAGACTTGTTTGATTTCTATTTTTCTTGGTTCTGGAGAAAGTCATTGTCATTAAGCAATAATTCTATCTTCTCACCACTGTTGCGTATTTCAGCATTATGTTCTATATAGAATTTGCCTGGTTCAGTGAAGTTGATAAAGCTCATATTATTGTATCAAGGAGGTATCCTAATCAGAAATGCATTATGTATTTACCCATGTCTGGGATATTTGGAAGTTCTTTGTGTGGGCTCTTACAAGTTTGCATGGTAAATTCTATGCAAATAAGATGGTCATTCTACATTTAAAAAGAAAATATTGATCTAAAATACTGCATATAAAACTGTATCAAGTATATTGATTAGAGTTATAAAATGCAAGCACGGATTCAATGGGGTTGTCGAGGCAACTGGAGAAAAGCACTAATATTTGAAATAACATCTCGTATCATTTAAAATAATTATATTCAGACTAATTGAAATCTTGTGAAGAACCAGGTAAGAAATTGTGTACAGTTTATCAGTCTCGTCGTGGAATCCTCCACAAACCACTTGAGGGCAGCACCTTCATTCAGTGAAAAATCTTGTGCTTCAAAATAGCTGCAGCTCAATGAGTAATATAGTATTTTGTCATAGAATGCGGAATCAAAAAGAAGTCGTTTGATGACAACAACAATAACTAGAGGCAAATTTTCCATAAGGAACTAAGTTGCGGCTTAAAAGTGTGGTTTGTTAGAAGATTTCTACAGACTGCGATTCTCTCAATAATGTTATCATTCTGTTTATTAATTCACGAGATAAAGATATGTAGGCATTACTAGCATATTTTACTTATTAATTGTCGTTGTGAATGTGACAGTCAAATTCTGTTGAACTATCCCAGCCAAATGATTAATGTCCCGCCACAGTGCTGGAAGTGAGTACCAGCATTTTGCCCAGGCAGTAATGAGGAAATACAGTTATATGTTTACAAGTAAGTAAATTTTTGTTCATATAGCACATTTAAATCAACTCGCGTTGAAACCAAAGTGATTTACATAGAATAAATTAGGTTTCCATACATCCGTATAAAATAAAAAAGAGAAAAGACACAACACACTATAGAATTTAACATGAATGCCCCCCCACAGCAGGATCAGCATTAAGGATGGAGTGTGACACAGACAGATCTTGGATGTAGTGGTGTTCTCACACACCTACTATCGAGAGGCTTCAAGATGATGGAGGTTGTAGAATGAGGAGGTACTGCTGAAGTTAGCTTGATGTGCTTGTGTTCTGCATCATTTAGATGGAAGACACTGCAGTTCAAGTTGCAAATGCGGTGGCGGAGATGAATGTTCATGATGGTGAATACAGGATAAATCATCAGACTTCTTTGTCGAAGTTACTGCTCAACTTTTTGAGTGTTGTTACAGTTGCACTTATCCAACTGCACTCATCCATCCCAATTCAATCAGATACTCATACTCAGATGTATGGTGTTTAGCTACAGAATATAAATTCATTTTCACTGCCCTGCATTATATACCATGTGCACGATAACCTTTTTGCTGCTGACTGGTGCCATCTAAATGTAAAAAAAACTTTTGGCGTGGGGACTGTCAGAGTATACAGGAAACCAAATAAAACAAAATAAAGGTCTGAAGAAGGGTATTGACCCGAAACGTCGCCCATTCCTTCTCTCCAGAGATGCTGCCTGTCCCGCTGAGTTACGCCACCAATTTGTGTCTATCTTCAAAATAAAAATTAATTACAGCAGTCGTCATTAGAAAATGAATGTGAAGAATTTGTCTTCGATTAGTAGAATGAATCATGAGCTTTCCATAAAAAAGCAGCTTCACAAACCCACCGTCGGCACCGTGTCATTGGGGATTTAATTGGATCTCAATTTTTCTTAAGTGAGATGAGCAATTGAGGAATTTAAGAAATGGAATGTAACTGTCTTGTACTGGAGACAAATCAGATATATCTCATGATCTTTTACAGTCTGCAAGTTGCTGTAATTCCTGCATGATTGACTGCAGCTGTCTTAAAAATCTAATTTATATTTGAATGAATTCATTCTTGAAATCTGAAAATATCATTTGTTATAGTTGAATGATATGTGTACAGTATTGTACTGCTGCATTTAAAAAAGGTTCTAGGATAGAGGTTAATTCATGGAATAAAAGTACTGCATCAGCTGCAAAAGGAATATATCACAGGAATGTTATTAATGTTATAGATTTACGTCTTAGGATTATTCCTTATGAGTGTTCATCATTGTGACTTCATAAAAATACAGAAATGCGGTATGTTTAAAAAAATAAGTTGTCGTCAAGTCTGGCTGTACATCTCTAAGTTACAAAAAAGGGTTCTATTACAATTTTGGGCTCTATGCTTGCCGTAACAGAACATTTTATTTTATAGCATGCCATTTAAATAGAAAAGTCTCTGTAAAGTTCTGCAAAGTAAGTTCAATCAAATGCTCATGGTCAGATGCTCTCCGCGTTATCTACAGTGTAAAAAGTTGTCTTCTGCAATTTGTTTAAACTTCCGTGGAAGAAAAGGATTTATTGTTCCACCACTTTGATTTATTACTTCACTTTTCATCACGGTCATTTCTATATCTGATTTCCAATTGCATGAAAATATATCATTTTCTGCCACTGAGGATTGAGGGTGCCTCGTCTTAGTTTGTGTGAGACTGAAAAAGACATCAAAAGGAATGAATGCTGTCTAAAAACATTGGGGAGAAATTGAATTGGACTGGAAAACGTATGCTGGAACAATGGTTTGTGAAATTTGCACTCGGGCTTCTCATCACAACTGTAGCATCACCCCCCCCCCCTGAACACCCCTCCCCCCCCATCCCCCCCCCCCCCCCCCCCCACCCAATAGCCCCCATCACCCCCCAGTTTCATCAACAGACTGGGAGCAATTTACAGAGGGAATTAACATACTGTGCCTACCTGCACATCTTTGAGATGTGGGAGGAAACCAGATCACCTGAAGGGAACCCACATAGTCCCAATGAGAACATTCAAACTGCACAGATCGCACTGGAAGCCACGACTGAACCACGGGACTCTAGTGCGATTAAACAGCCTGTCTACCATCTGTGCCACTGTTTGCCAGAGATTTGGAAATGGATGGAGTAAGTTATGGACGAATGCAAGAGGGAAGACATCTTAACTTTGTGAATCAGCCTGGGGATCCTCAGTCGATGAGGCAGGAAGGAAAAATGTTCTCTGTGATAGAGGCACAAGAAGAATTCCAAGTCGGGTTGGAAACCATACTGGCAGATTATATAACTAACGAGGTCAAAATGATTAGAAGATAAATACCAGGTTCTGAATGTAAAGCTGAAAAAGGTTTACTAACCTCACACCAGAGATAATTAAACATTTCAGAACTCATTTCCTAGTAAGTACTCCACCTAGTAAGCCTTTTGCAGTTCTCCATGCAATAAGCACCTATCAATCACTTAACAGCAATTTAAACTGATCAGAATTCATACCTAATATTTGCATAAGTCACTCCATCTTCACTCACACAATGGCATTGACCCAGCAGTGAGTGGTGTTAACATATCGGTTTATATACAATCCCAGCCATTCAAACATGACAGGCATATCACCCGGACAGACAGAGTATAGAATATTCGGTGCGACAGAGTTTGTGAACAGCAGTGGTAGAAAGACCATTGAAAAAATGGTGTTTTATCACTCAATCCAAAATAATGGTATTTTATTACTAATCCTGCTGGTCACATCCCATCTCCCATTCCAGGCCTACTAGCTGACTTCATATCACTTAGAGTGTTATTTAGCTGCGGGGGGAGGGGGGGGGGGAAGTATCAGTCTTGCAATGAGGCATGATCCCTTCAGGGTGAGGTTGTGCACATCTTGCTCTTGAGGACTTGCAGGAGGACCACTTATAGACAGAGGCTGATGGATATGCACATCAAGATGCTTGAGTTATTGGCAGGCCTGAATGAAATGTTTGTGAGCATGGGGAAGTTCCCATCTTTTCCAGTATTAAAGTTGTAGCCTGCAAACCCAACAGTAATACAGCACCAAATGGCTGTGGTTTTATCCTCAATTGTACCACAAGACAGAAGTAATTCAATGTGAGTTCGGATTCTGCCATCCAAACTACACTTGCTATCAAGGCAACATGGATTGCAGCCATAGCCATCTATACCAGGCTGTCATGTAACAGATTACTAAACTTGCTGAGGCGATGATCGATGGATCCTTAATACATGAATTTATATTTCTGATACAATAGCATTTTTGTTCCGATCACTGAAGTGCATCTAATGCTTAACAGGAGATTGGTGGAGTTCACATCATATTATGAACTCCATCAGTTATCCTGTAACAGATTACTAAACTTGCTGAGGCATTGCCTGCTAGAATGATTGTGGATCTTTGATACATAAATTGACTTCCTACTTCTGAAACAATCGCATTTGTGTTCCAATCACTGTCGCATAACTGTTGCTGATCAACAATGCCTATTGGTCATGCTGAAGATGCAGTGCAAGTTACCAAAAGGCATTCATTGAGCAGCAAGGGAGATGCGGAAAACTTACCCTCATTGAAGCTGTTATTCAACACATTTCTCACAAATATCGAATGTAATACCAAAGAAAACCACAAGCAAACAGTGGGAATATTGTGCAGCAGTAACCCAGTCCCTACTTCAGTGCAAGGGACCTTGATGGGATCTAGTTAATGTAGCTCAGGACTTCATCATTGGCTCTGGTCTTGAGTGAGAGAGGCCTGGCGGGGAGAGAGAAGAGTCGACCAAGCGACCCAAGAACTTGGTGGCTTCAGCACTGGGCCCAATTTGCTCATTCTTTCTGCGTCTTTTGAATAACGGGGAGGGGGGGGGGTGATGTCACTTGCAGTGCGTGGAAGAAAGGCATGCACACCGATTATGACATCATCAGCGAAAGACAGTCGTTTTTAAAATCAAAGTTTTGTCAGATTTTTGAACATTTTCAGTAATAACACGAGAAATAAAACATGAAATTGTCAGGTAAGGCGATTTTGGACCAGGGGAAAAAATGTCTACCGGAATATATAAAAATGTTACCATTACCGCATTGTTTTTCATGAAGATGTGATTACACACAAACACACACACAAATAGATACACATCCAAGAACAGAGTTTTTTAAGTATACTAGATCAAGTGGGACCCGTTGGGTCCGTCCCCTCCATGCGCGGTTGTGGGGGGGGGGGGGGGGGGGGGGGGAGGGGGGCGGCGTCAGTGGCCTGCGGCGTCACACACACACACACACACACACCCACACACACACACACTCACTCTACCCCCCTTGATATTATAATAATATTAATAATTTGCTCCTTTTACCCCATCCCCGTCCTATCCACACAACTCGCAGGCGCAGCTAGAGAGGGAGAGGGAAGAGGGCAGGGGCAGAAGAGGGCAGGGGCAGGAGGGCAGAGGCAGAGGGCAGAGGGAGAGAGGCAGAAGGGGCGGGGGGCAGAGAGGGAAGAGGGGGGGGGGGTCAGAGATGAAGTGGGGAGGCAGAGGGCAGAAGGGGGCAGAGAGTTAGGGGGCTGCAGAGAGGGAGCAGGGGGGGGGGTGGGGTCAGAGACGAAGCGGGATGGGGGGCAGAGACGACTGTGATCAGGGCTTCAGTGTAGGGGGCTTCATCTCTGAGAGTTAGCGGGGTGTGCAGAGCGGGAGGGGTGGGGGTATAGGCTCTTTGAGAGGAGAAAGCAGTGGGGAGGGGGGTACAGACGTTTTGGGCCGCGGACACAGGTACGAAAGGGCGGTGGTCCCCTGTGCTGGGTGGCGGGAGACCAAGAGGGAGAGAGGACTGTGAATTCAGCGAGAAGAGGAGGGGGGGGGGGTGTAGGGCCCGAGAGCTTGAGTGAGTGGTCTCGAGGGATACGGGCGGCTGAGGCGGGGGCGGGGCTCACAAGCTGCGCCGACAGTGAGGAGAACCTCCTTCAGCGCGTGATCTTTGCTGCAGAACTTTCTCATTCTTTCTGCGCCTTTTGAAGAACGGAGGGTGCATGGAGTAACGTACCTCGTGGAAAACTGTGCATGCACGTTGACAGCAGCTGCATTAATCCACAGCGGCGGGGGGGGGGGGGGGGGGGGGGGGGGGGCAGGAGGCAGATGGACCTCAACTGGCGGGCATGCGGGCATTGTGACATCAGCAGCTGGCAAGTGGCGATTATTGTTTAAAAAGTGAGTTTTGTGAAAAATTGTATTCAAAATCTGGGGAAATAATTGATGAAATTTAGAGAGGAGTGGATTTCTGAAATCATACGGTAAATCCTTACCGAAATATGTAAAAAGCTCCCTGTTTTTGCATCCGAGGAGATACGTTTCAAAGGCAAAATGACACACACACACACACACACACACACACACACACACACACACACACACACACACACACACACACACACACACACACACACACACACACACACACACACACACACACACACACACACACACACACACACACACACACACACACACACACACACACACACACACACACACACACACACACACACACACACACTTTTAAAAGTATATAGATATGATAGATGAAATTCCAGATTCAAAACCCATTAATTTTGATGAATATATGGGCTTCCACTTGGTGCTTTTGGTTTCCTCCCACATCCGATAAAATACCCAGGATGGTAAATTAATTGGCTGCTTCATATTTAGCTGCTTCATATCTGCGGGAATTGATGGTAATGTGGAGAGAATAAAATAGATTGAGGTAGGCTTTGTTTTAACTGGTGTTTTATGGTCAGCGTAAACTTAGTGGGCAAAGTGGAACTACGTCCGTGCTGTAATTCTTTCGAACAGTCTAAAAATTACATTGGAAGACACTAAAGCACTTCCAACTTTTTATATCATTAAAGCAAAATAAATTATAATAATAATTTAATTTTCCCATGACAGGCTGAGAATCCCGATTTACATGAATGAGATTTCAAATTCGTGGCCTGATCTGACCCATCAAACCGCTGTGATCAATCCCAGCAAGACTCAGCTTCACAGTTGTAACTCGTGAAGTCTGATTGTCAGTGATTCACTTTGGAGACATCAGCCAGAGCAAGCACGATTCAGCCCATCATCAAAGCATGCAGTGTAGGAAGGATCTGCAGATGCTGATTTAAACTGAAGATAGACACAAAATGCTGGATTAACTCAGAAGGTTAAGCAGCATCTCTGGTGAAAAGGAATAGGTGATGTTTCGGGTCAAGGCCCTACTTCAGACAGTCTTCAAAGCATGCACATTG
Organism: Leucoraja erinaceus; assembly: GCF_028641065.1. Lineage (NCBI taxonomy): Eukaryota > Metazoa > Chordata > Chondrichthyes > Rajiformes > Rajidae > Leucoraja > Leucoraja erinaceus. The sequence goes on along the minus strand of NC_073391.1, from coordinate 13,661,185 downwards.
TTATAAAGATCTCCTAAAAACACCCAATGATTATATTTGTGAATCTGCTGCAACTGAGATAATATCTTTTTAGGCAAATAATACAGAACCACATGTGCCAGGTCTCCTGCTGAGCTCCAACCACTGATTTACTTTCTAACTGGGAATTTTATTTTAATGTTACCACAGCCTAACAGCCCCAATAAAATCAATGTTTACAGAATAATCAGGTAAACGCATTAAATTAATCCAAAGTACGATCCCCTAGATCTTGGGAATAAGTTTTCTGAATCATTCAGCAATAAAACAGCAATTGCATGTTAGCCGGTTAACAAAAACAGCTATTCACATATCTTAGCTAAAGGAAAAAAATATTTTAAAAATAGGAGTTATAACATAGAGTCATAGAATCATAGAGTGAAATGGGCCTGTCCCACTTAGGCGATTTTTCAGGCGACTGCCGGCGACTGTCAGAGTGGAACACACACACATACCAGACTGATTCCTGGGATGTCAGGACCGCCTTATGAAGAAAGACTGGATAGACTTGGTTTATACTCTCTAGAACTTAGGAGATTGAGAGGGGATCTTATAGAAACTTACAAAATTCTTAAGGGGTTGGACAGGCTAGATGCAGGAAGATTGTTCCCGATGTTAGGGAAGTCCAGGACAAGGGGTCACAGCTTAAGGATAAGGGGGAAATCCTTTAAAACCGAGATGAGAAGAACTTTTTTCACACAGAGAGTGGTGAATCTCTGGAACTCTCTGCCACAGAGGGTAGTTGAGGCCAGTTCATTGGCTATATTTAAGAGGGAGTTAGATGTGGCCCTTGTGGCTAAGGGGATCAGGGGGTATGGAGAGAAGGCAGGTACGGGATACTGAGTTGGATGATCAGCCATGATCATATTGAATGGCGGTGCAGGTTCGAAGGGCCGAATGGCCTACTCCTGCACCTAATTTCTATGTTTCTATGTTTCTATCCCTTCACCAGGCCGTTATGCAGGTGGGGGACAGGGCAAGCAGGGGGAGCGCTGTCTGAGTGAAATTCACACGGTGCAAAGCCAATGTGATACAGACACACACCGCGATGAACAGGAAGGTTGGCGCTATAATTAAGGTGGTGAAAGCACAGTGTAAGGGAAGGGTCACGTAAGTCCTTTAAAAGACAGGGGGGTGGGGGGGAGGGCGAGGGAGGAGAGAGTGGAGAGAGGGGGAGAAGTGGGGAGAAGTGGGGAGTAGGAGTGAGGCCAACTTGTAAGAAGCCGGAGATACATGGCTGTTAACATTACCAGTCGGTTATCCTTGGTTCTGAAATGTACTGCTTACATTTTTTTTCTCCCAATGAGCCAATGAAATTCACTGGTCAGCACCGACTACAACCTACTAGAACCTTCGACCTCCTGGCAACGCACTAGTACCTCTTGGAGACCCACTGATGGCACGGGAATTCTCGCTACTCTCCATGTCAGCTTAATTGTAGTCGCCGTTAATTGTTCAACATGTTGAAAATTTTGCGACGACCATAATGAGGCCGCGACTAGTTCTCAGAATGCGGGAACTCCTCACGACCATAAAGGCGACTCCCCGTCAACCACCCGCAAGCATGTGGCGACCGCATAGTCTCCTGCAGTTGCCTAAAAAGTCGCCTAAGTGGGACTGGCCCAATACAGTGTGGAAACAGGCCCATCGGACAACTTGCCCACACCGGTCAACATTTCCCAGCTACAATAGTCGCGCCTGCCCGCATTTGGTCCATATCCCTCCAAACCTGTCCTATCCATGTACCTGTCTAACTGTTTCTTAAATGTTGGGATAGTCCCTGCCTCAACTCCTCCTCGGGCAGCTTGTTCCATACATCTGTCACCCTTTGTGTGAAAAAGTTACCCCTCAGATTCCTATTAAATCTGTGAGACTCTGTGCATCTAGCCGGTCTATTCCTCTCATGATCTTATAAGATCTATAAGATCACCCCTCATCTTCCTGCACTCCGAAGTATAGTCCCAGCCTACTCAACCTCTCCCTATAGCTCGGACCCTCTAGTCCTGGCAACATCCTCGTAAATCTTCTCTGTACGCTTTCCAGCTTGACACCATCTTTCCTGTAACACAGTGCCCGGAACCTTGCTTTTCTTGGTGATGCAGCAGATTGCATCAGATAGAAGTAAAACTTTAACAGCAATAAACAATTAACAAAAGGAAATTCTCTCCCAATGTCCAGGTAACATTTCTTGTTCAAACAACAGCAACACGAATTATTCAATGACGCTAAAAAGCAAAAAAAACCTGCACAGATTTGTAAAATAATGATGAACAGATTAGACAGCACCTGTGGGAAGAGAAACAGAGATAATGTTTCCGGGTAATGTCTTTCACCCGAATTAGAAAAATGAGAACAAATAATTTGGAGTGGGAGACAAGGGAGGAACAGAGAGAATGTTTGGAATGTCTAAAATAAAATAATGACCATGATACTCCAGTAGATGGAAAAGCTGTTCTCCTTCCAAAAGCGGGTGGTGAAGACTTGTTAATCGCAACTGGTCTATCTGAAGCATTGTAAACAGAGGATGATAGCCTCAGAATAAAAGGATGTACTTTTAGAATGGAGGTGAGGAGGAATTTCATTAGCCACAGTGAATCTGTGGAATTCATTGCCACAGACAACACTGGAGGCCAAGTCATTGGGTATTGTTAAAGTGACCCGAAACATCAACCATCCTTTTTCTCTTGAGATGCTGCCTGACCCACTGAGTTAATCCAACATTTTTTGACTATCTTCAGTATAAACCGAATTCCTGGGATGGTGGGACTGTCATATGTTGAAAGAATGGAGCGACTGGGCTTGTATACACTGGAATTTCGATGAGAGGGGATCTTATTGAAACATATAAGATTATTAAGGGATCGGACATGCTAGAGGCAGGAAACATATTCCCGATGTTGGGGGAGTCCGGAACAAGGGGCCACAGTTTAAGAATGAGGGGTATGCTATTTAGAAGGGAGATGAGGGAAAACTTTCTCCATAACCCTTCTCGCCTCCCTACCCCCCTCCTCTCCCTCTATCTTCCTGCTCCCCCACTCTTCACCCCCTATCCCACTCCCCCACTTTTCCTCCTCGCCTCCCCCACTGCCCTCCTCTCACTCTATCCCCCACTCCCAACCTCCCTCACCACCACCCCCACTCTCACTCTTTCCCTCTCCTCCCCCATTCTCTATCCTCACCTCCCCCACTTTCCACTCCCTCCCCCTCCTCTCCTCTATCCCCCTGCTCACCACTCCTCACCTCCCCCACGTTCCCCTCCCTACCCCCCTCCTCTCCCTCTATCCCCCTGCTCACCCACTCCCACAATAAAAATTGCGATGATTTTTAAAAATGAAACCTCCCCCTATCACCCCCCCACAAAGAAAATCGCAATTTTTCTTTAAAATAACCTAAATACAGTCAGCTGTTAATGAAAACGGAAGAATTTGAATAAAACGGGATCCCATTGTGACGTCATTGTTATTTGAAGTTAAGTGATTTTTGTCAAGAATAAAATGTGAATAATTTGTAAAATATATCTATGTTAAACTTGTTTGATTTACATCACAGGACAATGTTGAGTAAGGTGGGCCAAAAATTGTAGCGCTATCGTGTACCGTTTCAGTAGGGTTTTGGAATCTCACGTGCATGCATGCAAACAACCCAACAAGATGACTGTTTTAGGAATATATACTAGACCAAGTGGGACCCATTGGGCCCCGTTCTGCCAACGCAATATTCCACTACTCACCCTTAGCCCCCAACTGCGCAGGCACGGCTGAAGGGTTCCCATTGTGACTCCAGTGATCTCCATTGTGATGCAAGTTACGGCTACACTCCCCGAACTGCACCTCGCCATCCCTCTTCTGACCCCTATCCTCCTCCATTCCCCCTCATCCCCAGCACTCTCTCTTCTTTCCCCTCCCTCTCCATTCCTCCCCTCCCCCACTCCCTCCCTCACCTCTTCCTCCCTCTCCTATCCCCTACCCTGTCATTCCCTCCCTCCATAACCCCTCTCCACTCCCCACCCCCTCCTCTCCCTCTATCCCCCTGCTCTCACAATGAAAATCACAATGTTTAAAAAAAATATGAAACTCCCCCCATCCCACACCCCACAATGAAAATCATGATTTGTTTTTAAATGACCCCCCCACAATGAATATCGTGTTTTTTATTTAAAATAACCTAAGCACAATGTTAGCTTTTAATGAAAACGGAAGAATTTGATGAATATCACGATTTTCTATGTAAATGAGATTCAGGATCCCATTGTGACATCATTGTGACATTGAATGTTGTTGATGGGCAGGGCAAGTGGTTTATAAAGTAGTTTTTGTAAAGTTTTAAATGTCAATAACTCGTAAAATATAACATAAATCCGAACATAACTTGTTTCTTTTACATCCCAAGATAATGGTGAGTAAGGTGGGCCAAAATTTGTAAAGCTATCGTGGACTGTTTTAGCGGGGTTTTGGAATATCTTGCACATGAACGCATGCATGCATACAAACAAACAAGATGAGAGTTTTAGTATTATATACATTTTTTCACACAAGGAAAAGTATGAAGTCTGGAAGAGGTGGTGGGGGCAGTTACGCTTGGGCAATATTTTTTTTGTTGACAAAAAGGTGTGGCATGCACAATGAAGAAACATATATGTCATGTAGCCAGAAAACAAAGTAATGGTGTTTAACTTTTTAGAGATACTGGTACACCGTACAGGCGCATACCATTCCAAAAAAAGCATTGCCCTCAACATAAGTACTTGAATCACCTAAACATAAAGGCTACAGACCTAGCATGGGAAAATGGGATTAGTGTAGGGAGGTACAGTGAGTGGCATGGACATGTTGAGCCTTACGGCTTGCTTATGTGCTGTAAGGCTCTTAGATCCTACGTTAATGTGCAAAGGAAGCACCTTGATTCATGAGTATCACAGGGGAGGGATATGGGATTTCTGGAGGAAGTTGGATTGCAGACAGCAGTCGATCAGTGCAAGGAAGTTTATTTTAAGAACCTCAAAGTGTCGGAGCAGTATATGGACATGAAGTAATCAGTGGCTGTGGAGTGTGATCAGTACTTAAAATAGAAATGTGTTGGTCACTTTGTTATTTTGTGACCAAGGGATTAGATAGACAGAGGGTACAAACAATTGCCAGGAAGATGTTGGGCTCAGAAGGATCAATGGTCTTGATGCAGAAGAATCAATGGTCTTGATGCTGGAGTATGGGTTGGTGATCAGAGAGGAGACTGGATATTCTTCGGGTGTAATCAGTGATGGAGCCATCAAGGGGCAGGCGGGCGAGGATGGAGTAGAATTGAATAAGTTGATCAATGTGTGGGAGATATGTTAGGTGAGGGTCAGGTTGCAAGGTTGGGAAGGGTAATTAGAATTGCTCCAGATTTGGTGGTGGATGATTGGAGGGGTTGGGGTTGAGGGATACAGAAAGTGGGCAACAAAGAAGGATTATGGGTTAAGTATCTATTGCCTGGGTCAGGTTCCCAATTATGGCCAGGGATGACCTCATGCCGGCTCTCCTTCATTCAGACTTTGCATATCTCCTTCTAGTACTCAGTCTGCTTCTGAGGTCAGGGAGAATAGAAGCCATCCGTGCTGGTATTTTCGTTAATACTCTTTTTTAAGGGATGGTGCCCTAATGATTGAGAGAACTGTCCCACAGAGGAAATACATAACGTCCTGACAATGATACCTACAGAGCCACACCCTTCAGATGATGACCCTGGTTCTTGGCGGGCACAGGCTACAGTCCTGACGGATCCACCAGTCATGGTTCTTAGAATTGATTCCAGACCTTGATGTTTCATGGCATCAAGGCAGACATGGCCAAGGAATCTAATGCTGAAACTTACTTCCCTCCCACTGCTGATGTATCAGCAATCCCACCCGTGAACACTATTTGAAAGAAATGATCAAAAGCCTAGATGTGTATGGAAAATGGGGACTTTTATTGCCCACTGACAAGATGGGCATGATAGCATGACAAAGCCATCCTGATTGAAGTCTGGATGGCATTAATAATTAGCTTAGTTTACTATTGTCACGTGTACCGAGGTACATTGAGATGCTTTTTTGTTGCGTGCTATCCAGTCAGCGAAAAGACTACACATGATTACAATCAAGCCATCCAAAATGTTTAGACAAAGTCTGCAGCAGGTGGTGAAGAATGAAGGGTTAGACCTACCTTTACCTTAACCTTAACCTCGACAACTTTTGCCAATGCACCTGCCTATGGTGGCAGTGGCAGTAATAATAACTGCTGCATTCTTATGGAAACAAAGTCCTAAGCCACACCTTCATTACACAGTGTGGAACTACCATCGTGGTGGATGGAATAGACTCAGAACAGATCTGGCATCTCTGAAATGTAGAAACAAGGAACCTGCAGATGCTGATACTGGTTTACAAAAAAACAGACACAAAGTGTTGGAGTAACTCAACGGGCCAGGCAGGACGACCCGGAACATCACCTATCCATGTTCTCCAGGGATGCAGCCTGACCCGCTGAGTTACTCCGGCACTGTGTGTGTGTTTTCTGGCATCTCTGAGCTGGGCATTGGGAAATGCTATGGCCCATTAGGAACACAAGAAATGTATCCCACCACAATTTGTGAGCTCATTGTATATCTCTCATTAGACCATTATCATCAGGCCAACACGCAAATTGTTCATTGAGGAGAGTAAGAAAAAAACAGTCCACCAGCAGCACAAGACCTACTTGAAAAGGTGTGAAGGTTCCACTGCATTTCTGTGAGCCTGCAGAAGAAACATGCTACAGGCCATCTCACAAGCAAATGATAAATCAAAGTCATGCAGTCCTGCTGCCAATGGACAATTAAACAACAAACAGGGAATCCATGTGTCCTGTCCAGAAAATTGAACAAATTGTTCTCGTATTATATCTTGCCTTTCTTTAAATAATTTCTTGGTATTCCCTTGCTGAGTTCTAAAATATTTCTGATCCTCAGATCTACTGCTAATTTGGCAACTTTATAAGGCTCTTCCTTATATTTAATACTATCTTTCATTTTTCCTGTCAGAAATTAGTAGACTTCTTGTCCTGTTGAACTTTTGTGCCTTAACATATATATTTTTTCCTAATTATGCATTACTTCTTCAAATGTGATCTCTTGTTTGTTTGCTGTCAAATCTTTCAACGTATTTTCACAATCAACCACAGACAACTCCACTCACACCTCCACAGTTTTCTTTGTTTAGATTTAAGATCAAGTTTCAGGTTGAACTGCATTACTTTCAAACTATGTAAAATTCTATCATATTATTGTTACTCTTCCCTAAAGATCCACTTGCAATAAGATTATCAATTAACCCTTTCTCGTTGTATAAAACAAGATGTAAAATAGCCTTTTCCTAGTTAGTTCCTCAAGAATAAATGAAGAAACCATCGCACATACATTCCACCAACACGTATTCCAAATCATTAATGGTAAATTGACCTGGTCTGTCTGTTTATTAAAATCTCCCAGGATTGTAATATTATATTTGTTGCACACTTTGTAATTTCCCAATTTATGATGCACACAATATTATAATTACTGTGTGGTGGCCAATAAATAATTCCTAGCAATACTTTCTGGCCCTGTTGTTTAACTCAATCCAAAGGGAAACCGGTTTTATATTATACTAGACCAAGTGCAGACCCGTTGGGTCTGGTCCCCGAACGTGCTTCAGACCCTGAGTACGAGGAGGGAGGAGGGAGGGGGGGGGGGGGGGGGGGGGAAACACCCACTGGCAAGATGATAAAAATTCTCTTTTTTTTGGACAGTCATGTCATAAACCATCTAAATTGTCTATATTTTGTTTTATTCTTTCTCCATGATCATTATTTTTAACCTAAATATTCACAACAGTTTGAGCAAAATATGTATTGTGCAAAAAAACAATAATTTTGATTATATTTTGAGTGGATGTTTCTGGATTAATTTATGGGAATTAAACATTAAATTCCTTCCATCTGGCATATAAATTCATGACAGTGAGATTTAAAAATCATGTTATATAGTGAATTCTTGTTTGTGGGATTAGTTTGTTATTTGGATAACGGCTATTTAAAAAAATATATCATTTTCTTAAGAAATGGAATCTACAGGATTTTCTTAATGGGAAAGGCAGAAGTGGGCAGAAAGGCATGTGATGCATGGTTTGAAGAGTAAAAACTTGTAGTTTACATTGCCAAAATTGAAACGTTGAGGAAAAACAAGGTGTACAGAGTTGCTTATTGGTTACAATCTGAGGAGTATGATGATGCTACTGATTATGATATGCCAATGTACCAGCTAGCAACTGATCTTCAACATAAAGATTTGGTCTATTGCTAGAATTGTGATTTATTTACCTATCTGTTATGGACTTACAGCATATAATACAATAATATTAAAGTTCTGATCTTGAGAATATCACATTTTTGAATTTTCAAGGCAGTCTGTTACTATTTCCGTCACAACGGTCAATTTTGTAATTAGCTGCAATTAGGTAATTAACTAATTATATGCTTTAATTTCAGGTCATCCAAGTAAGATGTTGTATATTTGTTTCAGAATGCTTCAATCTATAATAACTGAAAATTTCATTCAGTTCTCATAATCTTTTAGAAAATTATGGGCTTTTGACTGTCCTCGATCACAGCTTTTGTGCGAAGACAATAGGGAACAAGATGCTCATTTCCAAGTATGAAAATGGCCATAACTTTTTTAACTGTTAAAACTTTTTTAATTTTTCTCTTTTTGTTTTGGCTTTTTTGTTTACTAATCATTAGTATCATATATATATTCATATCTAACTATATAGGTAACAACTAATACTTATTAAATATCCATATTTCCACTAAAATTATTAACATTAACATTTCTTATAAAAAGTTAATATTGTATATGATTGATAACAATGATCAATAATCAATAGTCTTCGATTAACGTAGAAATGAATTACATACTTATATTATATAGGAAGATATGTAAGTGGTAAATTAACCTATATCATAATAAAGTTTGACGGTTTTTTTTTGCTTTATTTTTCAATTTAAAATTGTTTTGCTGTTCTTGAACCTTTCTGCAGGGTTACGTGTTAATATATGTATGCATATGGGTATATATATATATATATGTATGTATATATATATATGTGTATATATATTGTGTGTGTGTATGTATGGCTAGGTAAATAAATTTGTTACTCCCAAAGAAGTTGATTGAATGTTAGAAATAATCTTTTTTTTTCTCTTCTTCGGGCACGGAGCTGGGAATTTTTTCTTTTTACAAAGGCTACGGAAGTCTTTAGAATTCTAGCCACGTTAGTGTGGCTATCACTAACTACACTAATTGTAGATGTAGTTCTTTTTCCTTCACCCTACACTAACCAACTCTATCACTTTTCTCACTTTAAATATTTTTATAACTTAATGTTTGAATGGAAAAATAAGACTAATACAAGGAGATGTGATCGGAAGAACGATGTAATCGATTTTAAATTCATCTATTTGAGGTTCGGGAGCAGGGTCAGGTTCTATGTGTTGTACCTTCTGCTCGGTTATAGACCACCTTAGAAGCAATATGCAAGATGCTAACATGACAAGAAGGGGTCAGGGAATAACATTTTGTAGTTGGAATGTCAAGGGACTCAATGAACCAATTAAGAGAAGTAAAGTTTTGGCACACCTAAATTTAATCAAAACAGATATAATATTTCTTCAAGAAACACACCTTAAAAAGGAATCTCAACATAGACTTAAAGCTAAGTGGATCGCTGAATCATATCATTCCTCTTTTTCCCACAAGTCCAGAGGAGTTGCAATAGTAATTCGTAAAGGAATACCTTTTACGATCTCTTCAACAATAGTGGATATTGATGGTAGATATATTATATTAGTTGGAGAGTTAAATGGAGAAAAAGTGATCCTTCTTAATGTTTACGGGCCTAATTTCGATAACCCCACTTTTTTTAACAAAACATTTAATAAAATTCCTGAATTTACACAATATAAATTAATAATTGAAGGAGACTTCAATTGTACATTAGACACATACTTAGATAGATCATCAAGGCAAAAAAAAGCAACATCTCAATCAAGTGTATTTTTAAATTCATTTATTAATACCACTAATATTAAGGATATCTGGAGAATAGAAAACCCAACCGGACGGGAATATTCATTTTACTCACCAGTACACAAAACATACTCAAGAATAGATTATTTTTTAGTTGACTCTACGTTTATCCCATTTACTTATAATTCAAAATACCATAACATTATAATCTCAGATCACGCACCGGTAACATTCATGATTAAATTAAATGGAATGTCCGAGAAACAAGCATATTGGAGATTTAACCCACAAATTTTGAACGAAAGATCATGCCAGGAATATATTATTAAACAGATTCAAATATTTTTTGAGGTAAATGACAACCCTGACACACCTATTTCTCTTATGTGGGAAACGTTCAAAGCGTATGTTCGAGGTACATTAATTTCCGCCCAAGCATTTTATAATAAAGAAAACAGGATTAAACAACAAGCACTGGAAAGTGAAATCAAGCAACTAGATATAGAAAATGCGAGAATACCATCTACGTTAAAACATAATAAAATTGCTGTATTGAAATATAAATTAAATAAAATGTATTCAGAACAAGTAATAAAACTTTATCAAAAAACTAAACAATTACATTTTGAATTTGGAGACAAACCACAAAAATTATTAGCACGCCAGTTACGAAAAATGGAAGGGGAAAAAATAATTCATAAAATTAGAACAGAGACAGGAGAATTATTAAAAATGCCCAAGGATATAAATGATAGATTTCTCCAATACTATCATAACCTTTATTCAACTAAAACCGTAGCACAATCAGAAGGAATAGCAGATTTTTTAATAAAATGTAATCTAAAAGGTTTAGATTCAAACGATAGAGAACTATTAGAAAGGGAAATTACGATAAAGGATATTGAGGAGTCTATTGGCTCTCTAAAAAATGGTAAAGCAGTAGGACCAGATGATTTAGGTTCCGAATTTTACAAAAAAATTTATGATTTGCTTTGCCCACGCTTACAAAGACTGTATGAGTATATCTATACTCAACAGAAACTTCCAGACACTTTAAATGAATCTATAATAACACTTATTCCTAAAGCTGATAAAGATCCGGAAGACCCGGGATCATACAGAGCAATTGCACTTCTGAATACAGATCAGAAAATATTAACTAAAATACTAGCGCGTAGATTAAGTACAGTGATGAATAAATTAATACACCCTGACCAAACAGGTTTTATTCAGAAACGGTATTCATATTATAATCTAAGAAGATTATTTAATATTATATATTCCAAGAGAATTATTAATGAAGATCTAGCAATAATCTCACTTGACGCTGAAAAAGCATTTGATCAGGTCGAATGGCCTTATTTATTTTCGGTGATGGAAAAGATGCAGCTAGGGGAGAAATTTTGTACATGGATAAAACTGTTATATACAAATCCCACGGCTAGAATACTTACTAGCCAAAGGTTGTCATCTAAATTTAGTCTATCTAGAGGTTGTAGACAAGGATGCCCGTTATCTCCATTATTATTTGCACTTGCTATTGAGCCACTGGCAGAAAGAATTAGGGGGCATCCGGAAATACACGGGTATAACACTAAGGACACAGTGAATAAAATTTCTCTATACGCAGATGACGTATTAATATACATTACAAAACCAGAAATTAGTATCCCAAACTTATTAAAGCTAATAAACCAATTCGGTGCACTTTCAGGATACAGAATAAATTGGAATAAAAGTGAAATTATGCCAATAAGGGAACATAACAAACAGATAATACAACAATTTCCATTTAAAGTAGTAAATGAAAAATTTAAATATCTAGGTATCTATGTAACTAAGATATATACATCATTATTTAAAGCAAATTTCCCCCCATTATTGAATAAACTACATAAGAATATCCAATACTGGAAAACACTACCTATTTCAATGGTTGGCAAAATTAATGCCATAAAAATGATTTTTTTACCGCAAATATTATACCTTTTTCAGACGATTCTGATATACCTGGCAAAAAACTTTTTTTTTAAATTGGACTCTATTGTTAATGATTTTATCTGGGATTATAAGAATCACAGGATAAACAAAAGACACCTGTGTAAATCAAAAAGTAATGGAGGCTTGGTTTTACCTAACTTTTTGTTTTATTTCTGGGCAGTTAATATTAAAAATATGAACTTTTGGTTGGAAGAAATAGACCAGCAACCAGACTGGTTAAAAATGGAAAAGGAAGATTGTCTACCTTTTGATATTGGTTCGATATTATTTGCTACGTCTAAATTAAACAAAAAAATTTATAGGGAAAACCCTATAATATTTAGTGCTATAAGAATTTGGAAACAATTAAAAAAGACATTAAAATTAGATAACGTATCACTTTTTCTTCCAATTGTGAATAATCCTTTGTTTAAGCCTTCATGGTTAGACGGGGGTTTTGCACAATGGAAGAATTATGGAATTAAAAATATGGGACAACTTTACAAGGAAGGCACCTTTCTGACATTTCAGGAGTTGCAACAGACTTATGGACTTCGAGGAAATGATTATTTCAGATATCTTCAACTTAGAGATTATGTAAAATCGAATTCTCAAAATTTTTGAATTAGAAACTCAGAAATCCTTGATGAATGTTGGAACAAACATCCTAATACAGAAAAATTAATATCTTATATATATAATATCTTATTAGACAGTGACATTCCTTCGACGGACTTACACAGACAAACATGGGAAAAAGAATTAAATCAAGTAATAACGAAAGACACTTGGGAAGAAAGTTTACAACACATACATCAGTGTTCACTAAACGCCAGACATTCTCTAATACAATTTAAAGTAATACATAGGTTACATTATTCAAAAACAAAATTACATAAAATTTTTCAACATATCTCACCTATATGTGATAAATGTCAACATTTAGAAGCTACATTGTCGCATATGTTTGCAAACTGTACAAAAATTAAAAAATTCTGGGTAAATATTTTTAGTATAATATCCAAAGTAACCAACACACAATTGGAACCAAATCCAAAATTAATAATACTCGGAATTTTAGAAGTAAATCAAACATTTAGAATAACACAAAGAAACTTTATTGATTATAGTTTAATAACAGGAAAAAAATTAATTCTAAAATTTTGGAAAGGCCCTACGGCCCCCACAATCAAAATGTGGATTATAGAAATGACGGAGACCTTAAACGTGGAAAGAATCAGATTTTCCCTGTTGGACAAACAGGAATTATTCGTTGGAACATGGTCTCCTTTTATTGATTACTTAAAGGGTCAGAATAGTTCAGCACAGGAACCTGACTAGCACTCGGGCTAAAGATTGGATGAAATGCTACACTCTGAAATGTACGAACATATCTCGAACGATGTTTTTTATTTTGAATAAATTTTTCCATTCTTCTTTAACTATCTCTTTCCCCCTTTTTTTTTTTTTTTTTTTTTTTTTTTTTTGTTTTTGTTTTTGTTTCCTTTCTTTTCTTCCTCTATTTCATCTATCTCTTTAGTTCTATCTAGTTTTTAAAAAATGAAGAAAAAGGCAAAAAGTATTGGAGACAATGTAATAATAACCGACAATATTATCAATTTAAAAATGTAAGACAGTAATGATGTAATAGATTATGTACCTATCTCCAATAAAAAAAAAAATATTTTCAAACTTTTTTAATACTGAAGATATGAAAGTGAATTAGGTGTCAAATTACTTCTTTTTATGCTTTATCTGAAGGGGAAAATTGCCGACTTGATTTTTAAAATCTCACAATTTTGTAACATTGCTACATGAATCTCTGCCTTACCTGGGAAGGCCAGGTTATGTCCCTGGATGGTGTTCAGGGAGGAGTAGGGGCAGGTTTTTCACTTCCTACGTATTCAACCCAATCTTTTGCTATCTTTCCCCCCTCCCCAACTCAACCCGGCTCAGCCTGCTTAATTTTTATTTTATGTCTCCAACTCCAGAAGTTTTCTTAACACTCTTCCTTCTACTTCTCCATTTAGCTAATCAACCCCCCCCCCCCCCCCCCCCCCCCCAACCCCTCACACCAATCACCTACCAAACACTGTCGTCAAATTCCCTCTCATTCCTTGTACTGACTATCTGTCCTCTAATCTCTCAGTCCTGATGCAGGTTTTTAAGCCAAAATATTTACCACCCATCCCCTTGACTCCATGATGCTGCTTGGCGCCTTGTCCCACGGTACGAGTTCATTCCAAGAACTCTCCCGAGTTTAAAAAAAATCAAACTCGTGGTAAGCACGAAGAAGGAACGTAACGGGTACGTCAGAGCTCGGGGACGTCTCTTGGCGCTAACGGCAGGTACTCGGGAAGACTCGCTAACGGCAGGTAAGCACGGGAAGAATCGTGAAGATTTTTAAACATGTTGAAAAATGTCCACGAGAGCCCCGAGTATCGACGAGTGGCCATTACCGTAAATCTCCGAGTTCGAATCAGGGCAAACTCTGGAGATCTTTTGGAATTAACTCGTACGTGGGACAGCGGTTTAAGTTCTTAGAGCTGGGTTTTTTTTTTACCAGTGTGAACTCATTGCTCCTATCATCCATGGCTTACACCTACAAACTCCTAACCTCACATCCGAGAGAAAGAAAGGTCGCGGCCTGAAACGTCACTCATTCCTGCTCTCCAAAGATGCTGCCTGTCTCGCTGTTATTCCGGTCTATTTTCCTTACCTCACATATGTGCCTTCACCACCACCACTGCTTCATACACCGGCAATGCCCCCAACCTGTGTTTGAATATAAAATAAGAAAGAAAACTCACAATAACTAATCATCTGCCTCATTACCAGTTGTGGAAACGTATTGGGAAGCATCTATTGCCTACGTAACAGCGGCTGCTGCTCGCCACAGCTGTCTTTTTCAGGCATTTGTACGATCAGTAAGAGAAATCTATCCCGGCGGGACCATGTATCGATGTCCATGCGATTTCCCTGCACATCCGATACAGGTACCTGCAGCCACTTGGCTTACGAGCTAAAACCAGGCGACAAAAATCAGCAACTTTTAAACTGTGACTTTAACAAGGGCATGCGTCCTCGTTGAAGGTTTCCATTAATATGCTTATAGGATTTAGTGCTTTGGGTTTTTTTTTTTCGTTGATACAGACATATTTGTATATGTTTAATAAAACGATGCATGGTTTAAATATTACTATAAATACTGTAAGTCACCACACATCATACACTAAGACGTTTGCTGATAAATACCGAAAGCTGCTCTCAGTGTTTTGCCTCCGGTAATACAAAGTAACATACTATCCTACTTACTTCGGCCCTTGTCGGCGTGTGTTGATCAAAATGTGTGTTGTTTATTTCTGCAACAGCAGTTGCTTATTATGAAGTAATTCAACTCAGACCGAGTTTGCACACACACACTGTTCTGTTTACGGTAATTTCAAAAAAGATTGCTCGCATTTCGTTATTTAAACACTGCAAGTCATTTCACTGCACCTCATTCTGTGGAGGGGGAATGACTGGCTGGGAGCACTCTTAGAAGAGGCAAGGCCGCCGTCCCACTTTCGAAGTATTTATGTAATAGGAGTTGCACAGGTAAATCGAACGAAATCTTTAAACTAAGAGCAGGGTGTATTATTCTGCTATGTAAATCGGCTTCAATTTTAAATTCAATTCATATGGAAAGGTGACTTCAGGTGATAAATGACTTCAATTCATAAAGTATGAAATATCTAATAACTATGTCAAGCAATAAAGTTGCAATGCCCTTTTAGCTTACATTACATTGTTAGCTAAATATGTTTATCATTGTAAGCTAAATGTGAATAGAATTTTGCCAAAAGTGCATCAAAGTTTGCATTGTATACGTGACCATTTGTAAGGCCGTGGGACTTTTGAAGTTTCTGCTCTTTTGCTGTTGGGAAACCCTCTCTCTCCAGTTGCTGGCCTGAAGTGTGCGGGACAGTGAGGTCTGTGGGGAGTGGAGGGGAGGGGGAGGGGGAGGAGCAGTCAGATTGATATACCTGTTCGAGTTGAGACTGCAGGCGATGCACCTAGTCATTATTTAAATACCACACTTGGCGCTGCCTGCCAGTCTTCTGCTGCGAGGGATCAGAGTTTGATGTAACAACACGCCCGTCCAACAATCTGGAAAGCCCGAGCCAGCGTCCCCAGCGGATTATGAACGCCTTTGGACAGCAGGCTCCGCCGAATGCTTCCCCCCACCAGCTCCCCAACGCACAGGAGATATTGGACATGGCTCTGTACTGCGACAACTTCAGCATGTACCCGCAAAATCTGCACCATCACCATCCTCAGCGAAACTCTGCCCACCCATCGGGCTATGGGCTGGCGGACTACACTTCCCCGACCACCAACCCTTACCTCTGGCTCAACGGACCGGCCATTAACTCTCCTCCTTATCTTCCAGGGAGCCATGGATCGGCTTACGGGTACGGGACGGGCCAGCGCCAATTCCTGCCGTCCCCCGCTGGGTTCGGGACAGCCGAGCTGGGCTGGTTGTCCCTGCCAAGCCAGCAAGAGCTTTTCAAAATGGTTCGCCCTCCTTACTCCTACTCGGCGCTCATCGCCATGGCCATCCAGAACGCCGGCGACAAGAAGCTGACGCTGAGTCAGATCTACCAGTACGTGGCTGAGAATTTCCCCTTTTACAAGAAGAGTAAAGCGGGCTGGCAAAACTCCATCCGCCACAATCTCTCCTTAAACGACTGCTTCAAGAAAGTTCCTCGGGACGAGGATGATCCAGGTACAGTCTGCTGCTAGCTTGGACTGGATGGCTCTTCAACTCTGAATGTATTGAGTGAAAACGCGGCAACAATCCGACAGAATCGTGACAAACTATCGTTTTAAATGCTGTTATTATGTGTGTGTGTGTATATAATAACAATATCATATATATATAACAATATATATATATATAATAACAACAGTATATATATATATATGTGTGTGTGTATATATATATATATGCTGTTGTTATGCTTGATACACACACACACACACACACACACACACACACTTGTTGTTTTAAGGGGATAAAGCGGGGTTACCACCAATCGTTTACAGCGCGCCTCAAATACGGTGAGGGAAGTGAAGCTAATACAACTATTTCGAGGTAGATTTGCGATTGCTATGATGATGGGGTTTTTTTTTTACAAAATCTGGTACTACAAAAACTGGAAAAGCTACTTATCAAAACAAAACCTATTTCAGATGAAATAAACCTATTTCCGTTTAAACCAGCAGCTGCCGTCCCTTCTTACTTATTTTAGATGAAGTTTGTTCTTCCCGGGCTGTAGTGGGGTGCGGTGGGGATAGTTGGTGTGTGTGTGTGTGTGTGTGTGTGTTAATGGGAGAGGGCAGTGGGGACTCTTTGATCTAATCAGCTGCAATCTTACAGTGTTCACGCTTACCTTTATCCCCACAACTTGGTTCAAATTACATTTCTGCCTCTGCATTCAGGAAACTAAGGATGGGACGGGCGTGAAAGTTTTGTTTTATGTTCAGCAACCTCTTAGCAGGTCGCACGGTTTAAACGTTGACTCTCATTGTTTGTAATTCCAGGTAAAGGTAACTACTGGACCTTGGATCCCAATTGTGAAAAAATGTTTGACAATGGGAATTTCAGGAGGAAGAGGAAACGCAGATCTGACCCCACAGGTTCCAGTGGTCACGTCGCTGGCGATAAGACTGACGACGCCAATGGTGGGATCATTGGACCTTCAGACACAGTCAGTGTCTTGGGATGCACTACCCCTGGACTGGAGAACTCCCCCGGCACTGCGAGCGATTCCAAACCCTCTCCTCCACCAAGCGTACAATCCAATTCCTGCTTCACCAACTTTGGGACTCATATGAGTTCCATGATAAGCGGAAGCAATGGGATGAACAGGCCGGTTTCCTCGGGCGGACTGATGGGAGACTTATCACAAGGCAGGCAAAGTCTATCCAGACTCAATTCATATTCACCTTCGCAGAGTTCAATACACAACACCGTCGACATCCACAATCGACTGAATTACTATCAATCTACTGTTCCAAATCAACAAAGTGGACTAAGCGCCCCTCTATGCAATTTCAGCGTCAATAATCTTATCTACAGCAGAGAGGGAACAGAGGTTTAACCCGAAAAAATTGAGATACATAACGTTGAGAATCTTGATAGAAACAGCGAAAAGACTATAATAACATGTAACTAAGATGGTTAGTGTAGTTTGGTACGAATGAATTGTTCTCGTGTGTTAAGTGCCCTTATTATTAACGTGGAGGATTAATACAACTAAGTTTACCTTTAACTGGCCTTTCGTCTCAAATCATTTGTTTACACAAGAAACTATGCAGAATGATTTTAAAAGGCTGGATTGTCAAGCGAATACTGTTTCAAACATATGGATGGCAAAAAATGCACCGTAGCACATACATACATTAATTTTGCAGATTAATGCGTTATGTCTCCGGCAGTCACAATTTTAGGGGCGAAAATCTTCTCATTGTCGCTAACGGAGGGGTACATCTGTTTTTTTCTAATGCTGAAATACTAATTTTCCGAATTAATATTTACGGATGTACTTATTAGACCTTGCGTTCACTAAACAACTTAAGTGACCTGTGTATGTTTAGCACTGTGATTTTGTTTTGTCTGATAATTTGACACCGTCCTGCTAAAGTTATGTCGCAACATGTCACTTGTATCTACTGTATTGAAGCTCACATTCTTTTCTTTTCGATTTACCAATTAAACAGTTTACCTTATTTAAACAAGCATCTTGTAGTTTTCTGTCGAACACAGTTTAGAAACTTGAATTGAAATATGGAAGATAGACAGAAAAAGCTGGAGTAACTTGGCGGGGCAGGCAGCATCTCTGGAGAGAAGGAATGGGTGACGTTTCGGGTCGAGACCCTTCTTCAGACTCTTACACATTATAATATGGAAGTTATAGATGTTGCGTGACGAATCCTGAATCCTTGTTTCAAAAATATATATCTTGAACTAGACTGGATAGTGTAATAATTCTGAAAGGTATCAGCAAGTTTATACTCGGGCTTTGACCAAAGTTAATTGATATGATTGTGATAAATTTCTGATTATAGATATGGAGGGAGACTTTATGTTTGTCGTTGGAATATGCATGGCCAAAATGTTGCCCTCCGTTTTCTTTCCCTCCTGCCCATTTCCCTTCACAGACCCAGGCTGACCAGTAACCCCCCCCGCTGTTTGTTTATGCTCAATATTCTAGCATCTGTAATTATTGTGGGCAAAATGTTGTTATTTTTGTTAAATTGGATATATACACGATATGAATTCTTCGCATATGAAACATGACACAATTACTTGAAGCCGGTCATCTAGTTATTTACCTCTTGAGCAACAACGATAGACAGATAACTCTCGCCAACATATATATGCTTGTACACAGTTTATGTTTTTAATTATTTTAATCCCTAACATTGGTTTCTATTTTGACACGATAGGTTTGATTCACAAATGTAATTTTATTGAGTAAGAAGAAACTGTTTTTGAAGTATCCTTGCCCAACGAAGGAGAATAATTTACTTTATACGAACCACCCACCGTCTCTCAGTCAGTGAATGTTCGCCGGTTAACCACAGCGTGAGAACGAGAGACAGACCCGGGGAGATGGGATGCTCCGTTGCTTGAAAGCGGATTAACTGCAAATTACTAAAACGGGAATGGTGATTTCCTACTGAAAGACTACCCGAAGTTTGAGAATGTTAAAAGTGGAGAGGGAGGGACAGCTTTGAAGTTGTGCCACCTTTATCCTTTTGGGATCTGACCCGTCAAACAGTAAGCCTGGCGTTTTTCTGGTCCCTCAGCGATTAACCAAGGCACATTCGCACTGTCCATAGACTGCATAATATTTCTCATATTTATTTGTACCCGTCTAATATTGATATTAGTGCAATAATTTAATAGTGATAAATGTGGCAAGTTGTATTTGTTAAATTCCACAGATCACGTCATCGTCAATTAAATTAGTTATTTGGGTTGATGAAGGAGGATGTATCAGTCTGGTGAAATTACCCGGAACTGGGTGTGTTTACTTTGGACGAAGCAAATAAACAGAAATTGAAACCGAATCTTTTGGAGAGAGCCCGACTCAGGACAAGCAGAAGCTTCGGGTTTCTTTCACCTTGCGGCGTTGTGCATCGACTCACGCAAATGTAATCGCCGCTTTACCGACGCTACAGTTGTCAACCTGTATCTTAGAACGAATAAAACTAGAATTGCAGTGGAAGTACACGTTTTAAGATGAAGAAAAACTCAGATTAACCTCTCCTGTTTGGACAAAGGCTAAATACTTGAAGGCGTTGGAGTTACCCGCGTCCCGAATATTGGAACCCATGCGTTGGCTTCTTGGTAAATACGACGAATCGCTACTTATGATCAATATTTATTAATCTTTGATCGAGTTTCAATTTGCGAAGTGTTGTTGTTAAATGTCTGAATCAGTCCGGATCAGTCTGAAGAAGGGCCTTGACCAGAAACTTCATCCATTCCTTCTATCCAGAGATGCTACCTGTTCCAATTCAATAGACAATAGGGGCAGGATTAGGCCATTCGGCCCTTCGAGCCAGCACCGTCATTCGTTGTGATCATGGCTGATCATCCCCAATCAGTACCCCATTCCTGCCTTCTCCCCCTATATCCATTGACTCAGCTATCTTTAAGAGCCCTATCTCTCTTGAAAGCATCCAGAGAATCGGCCTCCGCTGCCTTCTGAGGCAGAGAATTCCACAGATTTACAACTCTCTGGGTGAAAAATTGTTTCCTCATCTCCGTTCTAAATGCCATACCCCTTATTATTAAACTGTGGCCCACTGGTTCTGGACTCCCCCAACATCGGAAACAAGTTTCCTGCCTCTAGTGTGTCCAATCCCTTAATAATCTTCTATAACTCGCAGATCTAGCAATTTTCTTTCCCTCCACTGCTATCATTTATAAGATCATGTTCATAAGACATGGGAGCAGAAAGGCCATTCAATCAGCCGATTCTGCTCCATCTTGAGATCAAGGCTGATTTATTATTCTTAACCCCATTGTCCTGCCTTTTTCTCCGTAATCTTTGACACCCTTACGAATCAAGAACTTATCAACGTGTGCAAAGAAATTACAGATGCTGGTTTATAGACAATAGATAATAGGTGCAGGAGTAGGTCATTCGGTCCTTCATGCCAGCACCGCCATTCACTGTGATCATGGCTGTTCATCCACAATCAGTACCCCGTTGCTGCCTTCTCACCATATCCCTTGACTCCGCTACGATTAAGAGCTCAATCTAACTCTGTCTTGAAAGCGTCAAGAGCATTGGTTTCCACTGCCTTCTGAGGCAGAGAATTCCACAGATTCACAACGCTCTGGGTGAAAAAAGTTTCCCCTCATCTCCGTTTCTTAAACTGTGGCCCCTGGTTCTGGACTCCCGCAACATCGGGAACATGTTTTCTGCCTCTAGCGTGTCCAATCCCTTATTAATCTTATATGCTTCAATAAGATTCCCTCTCATCCTTCTAAATTCCAGTGTATATAAGCCCAGCCGCTCCATTATTTCAACATATGACAGTCCCGCCATCCCGGGAATTAACCTGGTGAACCTACGCTGCATTCCCTCAATAGCAAGAATGTCCTTGCTCAAATTTGGAGACCAAAACTGCACACAATACTCCAGGTGTGGTCTCACCAGGGCCCGGTACAACTGCAGAAGGACCTCTTTGCTCCTATACTCAACTCCTCTTGTTATGAAGGCCAACATGCCATTAGCTTTCTTCACTTCCCGCTGAGTTACTCCAGTCTATCTTCGGACACACTTTGTTACATGCATGACTGAAACTAAAACCAACAACTTGGATTTGTGTAATCTATCAGAATATTATAGACAACCTCAGACAGACAGACAGACAGAGGCGTTTAAGAGATTTGAAGTCTTTAAATGAATTACCACATTCTCAATTATACAGACATGAGTTCTGATTGTACGGATTAATGCATAATATTTCAATGGATTATTTATCAATGTATGTGCAATATTTTAATCGGAGTCCTTATAGACACCGATGAATAACGAGAAATGAAAGGTGATACGTTATATTTTATATAACAGAACATAAATGGATGCAGGTAAATATATTCGATGAAACGACGAAGTTTACTGTACATTGAAACAATTAATTTAATTTGTGGGAAGGAACTGCAGATGCTGGTTTATACCGAAATGCTGGAGTAACCCAGCTGGACAGCGTAACTCAGCGGGCCTGGCAGCATCTCTGGAGAGAAGGAATGGGTGACGTTTCGGGTCGAGACCCTTCTTCAGACCAGAGTCAAGGGGAAAGGGAAACGGGAGATATAGACGGTGATGCAGAGAGATAATTACACGGGCCAGCAAGCGACAACTTGCTAAACAAACACACCGGACCCGGTTTATTCAACCATCGGCTGAAGTACAAATGAAAACAAGACACAATTCATTTTATGATACTTTTCAGTTTAAAAAAAGGCCCAGCACACTTTAGGTGAAGGTACACAAAAATGCTGGAGAAACTTCATGTTTCGGCCCGAAACGTTGCCGATCTCCTTCGCTCCATAGATGCTGCTGCACCCGCTGAGATTTTCCAGCATTTTTGTGTACCTTCGATTTTCCAGCATCTGCAGTTCCTTCTTAAACACTTCAGGTGAACCCGGTCAACCACCAAAAATAGACAGAAAATGCTGGAACAATTCAGCGGGTCGGATAGCATCTCTGGAGAAAAAAAATAGGTGGCGATTTGGGTCGGAACCTTTCTTGAGCCCCTCGTGAACTACCATTTCACTTCGAGCAAGGATATGAAGGGTTTCGGCCCGAAACGTCGCCTATTTCCTTCGCTCCATAGATGCTGCTGCACCCGCTGAGTTTCTCCAGCATTTTTGTGTACCTAAGGATATTGAGATATTAGGATAGATACCCAATGCGTGGTTAGAGAGGTGGGTATACGGAGGGAAGCGAGGTGAAGCGTTGGAGAAGTGCTGGGAGTGGGACAAGGTGCAGGGCCCAGGTAAGTCTTTCATCCGCAGTACCATATGTGCGCTGGAACACAGCCTGCATGTGCTCGGGCGTTAATTGTCGTCTTTGGGGAAACTGGTCTTTTGCTGGGGCAGCACATCAGCTGCTGCCTTCAGCTACACATTTTGAAAAGTTTAATCATGCGTCTCATCTAATCGGAGCCCCTGCAGCGCGGGTCATTAATTACACGTTTCGCAGAAACAGATTGATTCTCGTCACTTAAAAATATTATTTCATGTATCTAAAATAATACACACGGTTCTCAGTGACAATTCTATCAGTACATATTTGCTTTATTGTATTTGACACTCAATGCGTTCTTATGAATTTCACTTTAGAGTATGATTCAATTGAACTAAGTAATGATTCATTCAGTTTGGAGTTTAACTTACTGTGTTCATATGGATGAGTTGTCATCGACAGATGCGATGAAAGTCTTACTGCCATTTTACGATTCACTTCATTTCTTAAAAAAATAACAGAACGGTAATGCCCCAATATTTCAAACGAGGGGGAATATGTGGCGATACTAAATATTGGAATCGATAACTACGATTTCTCTTGAAACTTCTTGTGGCGTTTAATGTCTCGATTGTTCCCACCTCTCCCAGTCAGGGAATCAATGGCCTCACGTGTCCGCTGCACGCTGCAGGACAGAAAGTACACTGGTGTACTATCTACTTGTCACTTCGGATAAAGCGGGTGCGAAGCGACAACTCAAAAGCCCGGTTCGAAAGTTCAGCTCAACCCTTGGCTACCGATATGTATATGCTTTATACACACATATTTTGTTTTCTTGCAAATTGATTGGATTATTTGGGTTCATTTCAGAGCTTGCCATCCCTTCTACTAATTAAGGACACAGCCCTTTTTTTTGCTTGCCGGCTAAGAGGCCGTTTCAGAGTAATTATAAAACAAGCGACAGCGATCAACAAACAGAGCGTCCATGTGAACCATCTCGGCGCAAACACAAATCTTCACACACTGGGAAACGCTGGAAATGGAACCGTGGTGGCAGTAGACACGGATTAATTTATGGAGATTTGCAGAAAAATAATAGAAATCGAGCAAGTGCAGTCTGAAGACAAATTATTCTAACCTCTGTAATGATTTGATAATCGACCCATATTATTTTAATGTGCTTTATATTATGACGTTATTATATGTTAAAAGTTTTAATTAATTTAAATATCCTTGTGAAGTAAGTGGGTCAAGTTTACACATCGAAATGTCAGACATGTCACATCATCTGTTAAAAGAAATGTTACCCAATAAAGTCATGTTAAAACGGCGTTTTATCCGTCCTGCATGTTACTTTTGGAAGTTTGCGGCGAGGGCGGCGGAACGAACAACCTGGGCTCTCTGCCTCTAGAGAGGGGTAGTCTTTCAGTTTCAGTATTCGCGGTCACAGAATGCAGATATTCTTTCGATCTCGTTGTCAAAAAAATCGAGGGACAACTATTGTAAACTATATCGATCAAACGTTGTTCTTTACACGCGAATAAAGTTGCTTCTACGCTGGATTGTTTGAATGACCGTTCTCTCAAGAAGCATATTGTATGGCGGGGTGAAACGGAGCGGGGCCGTGGTTTGTTCCAATCTCACAGAATATCTCTGCATGAGTGCGCGCATCGGGGAGTTATTCCAACGATTCAAGCCAAAACTCCTTCCCTTTCGTCTGCGAAACGAATTAAACACTCACTCACCCCCCCCCCCCCCCCCCCCCCCCCCCTCCGATGCAATCACCAGGAATAAGGGTCCAGTCAGCCCTTCAAATATTGCCATGCAATTTGTTTTCTCGTA
This sequence comes from Leucoraja erinaceus, assembly GCF_028641065.1. NCBI lineage: Eukaryota > Metazoa > Chordata > Chondrichthyes > Rajiformes > Rajidae > Leucoraja > Leucoraja erinaceus. The sequence goes on along the minus strand of NC_073391.1, from coordinate 13,636,247 downwards.
AGCAAGAACATATTACGTCCAATGCAGAGAGGTTGCGATGTGTCTCTTTACGTATCATCAAGATAAAGTGTTTGTCGTGACATATAGCGCCAACATTGAAAAAGTTTAAAAACGCGTTTCCCTCAAATATATGAAGAAATAATTATTTAAAGGTGGAAAAAGTACCAAAGTTGTGCTTTTTCTGCTGTATCATAACACAAACTGTGAATTGGACTTGCAGATATGGAGACGTGGGGAATGGGATTAATGGGATTGTTCTGACAGCTGCTCGAATCCCTTCCTCCATGGCCGTAAGGAAACACGAAACATGACAGCATGTGCAGTATGTCCACCCTAAAGGACTGACTGAACGAATAGAAGCATCCCTCTCTAAGACGAAAAGATGAAGCGTCGACAATTTATATCGTCAGCGGGGCTTACTTTCATTCTTTCAGCAGCCAATAGACAAACCAGCAGTAAATAGTTAAACGCGCATTTCTAATTTACTGTATGAATGCACTTAAAGATCAACTGAAACTGCAGAAATCGCCAGTTAGCCAAAGTCAATTAATGCTTTGAATAAGCCGTTCGTGCTAATTATCCATGTGACTATAAGAATGACATTCGCCATAAATGCGAGTCCTGAACGTTTCTATTTTCAACTTTAACTGCTCTGGGCGAGCACTAGACGTTCACAAGACATGAAACTTGAGAACAATCGCATTCCCACAGCCTGATATTCGAATTTTCGACAGGGGGAGAAGCATTTTCCTCGACAATATCCACCTTGACAAGAGGAACGTGTCACATACACCAGTTCTATAAATCAGAATTCGGTACCAAAAATGAAAGCCCAAGAGCATTGCAAGACCCATCGTTAGCGGCTGTTGTCACGGGAGGAAGAGATTTAATAACCTGACTAAATCTTCTTGCGTATGGCGTGCACAGGCTAAATTTGTAAGACAACTTGTTCTGTTTGATCTTCCATTTGTGGACGCCAGGTTGATTGCATTCGTCGAAACAGGGTGGACCACGTGAAGGTTGCAATCTCCCACCCCACCTGACTGAATTATGCCACTGGCATGTCGTCCCTCATCGTATTTATCGTTCATGTTATTTCATTGTACCACGTTATATTGCTTCGCTGACAAAGCTAAAGGAAGTCCAGCGCACTTCACCTAAATTGTCCAATAACGGAGCATGTCAGATATTGCAGTGTAGTAAAATGTGGAGATGGGCTGTAAGTGAACAAGAACACTCTCAGAAGTCATTCTAGGATATATTTATAGATTGCTCTGGCTACCTGCTCTCATCCAGCTGAGATACTCAGAAATCAAATAGAATTCACTGAAAAATATTAGTCGGCTGTACCACTGGTTAATGTGTATTGCCCATATGATTCAGCCAAGCTTGAACTGGGTTGTTCACATGAGGAAGATCATGATAATCTGTGTCTGCTCTGTTTGCAACTGGTCTTTCCCCAGTCTACATTAATTATTTGTTAAACTAAAGCAAAGTATCAAAGACTGAAATAAATATGTAAATGAAACCGGAGCAAATCTATTTAATTGTCAGAAACAGCAACAACTGAGTCCATACCAAGATGTTATCTTACCCTTGTCTTTCGAGACCTGGGTGTCCTTGTACACCGGTCACTGAAAGTCGGCGTGCAGGTACAGCAGGCAGTGAAGAAAGCTAATGGAATGTTGGCCTTCATAACAAGAGGATTTCAGTATAGGAATAAAGAGGTTCTACTGCAGTTGTATAGGGCTCTGGTGAGACCACATCTGGAGTATTGTGTACAGTTTTGGTCTCCTAATTTGAGGAAGGACATCCTTGTGATTCCAGTGCAGCGCAGGTTCACGAGATTGATCCCTGGGATGGCGGGACTGTCATATGAGGAAAGATTGAAAAGACTAGGCTTGTATTCATTGGAGTTTAGAAGGATGAGGGGGTATCTTATAAAAACATATAAAATTATAAAAGGACTGGGCAAGTTAGATGCCGGAAAAATGGTCCCAATGTTGGGCGAGTCCAGAACCAGGGGCCACAGTCTTAGAATAAAGGGGAGGTCATTTAAGACTGAGGTGCGAAAAAACTTTTTAACCCAGAGAGTTGTCAATTTATGTAATTCCCTGCCACAGAGGGCAGTGGAGGCCAAATCACTGGATGGATTTAGGAGAGAGTTAGATAGAGCTCTAGGGGCTAGTGGAGTTAAGGGGTATGGGGAGAAGGCAGGCATGGGTTATTGATAGGGGACGATCAGCCATGATCACAATGAATGGCGGTGCTGGCTCGAAGGGCCGAATGGCCTCCTCCTGCACCTATTTTCTATGTTTCTATGTAATTAATTTATTAGCCAAGTATGCAAACATACAAGGAATTTGATTTGCCAACAGTCTTACAAAAAAGGACCAAAATACATAGCCACATAAAAATTAAACATAGACTTAAACAGCCACCACAATGGCATGTGAGAATCCTCAGGCCACACAGCAAAGCCGGAGACCCACAGCCATCATTTCAATGTCCAGGGCCACACACACGCGCTCCTAAAAGTGGCTGCCCCACAGCGGCGACCTAATCCGCGAGCTAAGAAGAATGGCTTCGACCTTCAAGGTCGGGGCCACTCGCCTGGAAAATCTTGAGCTGGATCGACTGTCAGCAATGAAACAGCTAGCTGGATTGACCGGGGGCCAGGGAAAGCAGGGGAGCGCTGTCCGAAATTTACATGAAGAGGAAGGTAAAAATATGGCTGCACAGGTATGGTAGTGCTTTAGTGAGGGGGGGGGGGGGGGGGGGGGGGGGGGGGGGGGGGGGGGGGGGGGGGAGAGAGGGGGGGGGGGTGGGAGAAGGGAAGAGGGGGGGAGAGAAGAAGGGGGAGAGAAGGAGAGAGAAGGAGAGAGAAAGAGAAAGGGGGGAGAAGGAGTGGAGACACTTTTAGGAAGTCAGACAGTTCAATAAAGTTTAGCGGACATTTTACTTACTGGTCGGTTTTCCTTGATCCTGAAAACTTCAATGAGCCAATTAAAATGCCAGGTCAGCGAAGGAGATTGCCTACGGCTGTCCTCGACTGCCTGTAACTACATAGCGACCCCACTCCACTGCACTACGAGTTAAAAAGAACCATGCAGACCAATTTTTACTTGCGGAAAATGTTTCAACATGGTGACAAATTTTCCGCGACCTAGCTGAGGCTGCGATTATGCGGGAACTTCCCTCGAGCATGAAGGAGAGTTCCTAGGACCACGTGTCGACCATGCTGCGAGTTTGAGTCAAGGGAAAACTCTTCTAAACTCGCAGATTAGGTCGCTGCAGTGGGACAGCACATTCACTGTGATGTGACCAGAGTTGTACTGACCGCTATCACTCTCTCTGCAGTCCCTTGTCCGCCTGAACAGTCAGCAAACCACCCACACTCGCCCATGAGGATGTCCTCATGGAGCCATGTCCTCGCAAAACACCGAGATCACTGCACTCACGGCACTCCCTCCGAGTCCTCACCAGCGCAGGCAGCACATCCATCTTGTTTTTCCGGCGACCTCACATTCCCCATTGTGATGGAAGGCAAATAAATTATACCTTCTTTCCTCCTTTTCTCCCGCAGTCGGGGTGATCGAAACTTCCGCAGTCGGGCGATCGAAGCTCCCGCATCAGGGCAGTCGAAGCTCCTGCGGTTGGAGCTCCCGCAGTCGATCCCTAACAAAGGGACCACCAGCTCCATGGTTAAAGCCACAGTGCAGACGGAGATACGATGAAAAAGTTGCATCTCCGTCGAGGAAAGAGATAAAAAAGGTTTCCCCCAACAATGCCCCACCCTCACATCATACTAAAACTAATGGTACACTAAAATCATACTAGTAAACACAGACCAAAACAGAAAAAGAAGAAATGGAAGAGGCAGGCTGTTGGGCGAACAACAGATAGTTAGACCAGAGTTACTAATGTGCCACTTACAGTATGTTCTTCCTGAGAACCATATTAGAGTATCAACACAGACTGAACACTCTAATGCTGGCATGAGGCTTGAACAATGTTCTTGAGAGCCAACTTAATACAAATGGAATGATAGATATTGCATGAAATTATTGTTTGATTTACTTTAATTATTTTATTTTGGTTTGACTCAATCAAAATGATCATAATGTTATATTCATGTTAATTCTCAATTAACTGGTATGTAGTTTTGGACGATGGCTCTGCCCTGATCTGAGCTTCAACATCTGACCAGTCACCAAAATCACCCACTTCAGAAAATACCCAGTCCCTCTATTCATCCTTATTCATGCAATTTTAGTACATTTTTCATTGCCCTCAAGTCTCAAAATTGGACGAAAACCTCTTTACATGGAACAAATTTACATCACATAAAACCTTGTTTATCAATTATTCCAGTCCCTGAGGGACTATATTGTCTTTTTTTCTTCAGCAACTAGATATTAAAATCATTATCCCAATTCTCCAATTATTCCCCTTCTCTACTTTGCAAACATCTCCCCATCTCCAGCCTACTGCTGGATGCACCATTAGTTCCACTAGACTACCCGCTAGTGGAAAGATCCTCACCACATCAACTCTATCCAGGCCTTTCACTGTTACTGGATTATAACAAAGGTAGACACAAAGTGCTGGAATAACTCAACTCAGCAGTGTCGGGCAGCATCTCTGGTGAACATGTAGAGGTGATGTTTCAGGTCGGGACCCAAGAAGGGTTGAGAGCTCAGAAGCTTTCGGCGGCGCCTTAGAGTTGTGCAAAGATGGATTTGGCAGCCGCTGCCAAGAATATAGACCCGGCGGCCTCCCCTGGCCACGTGCAGCGTTTCTGGTTCACCGCGGCGAAGTTGTGGAACTTTCTGCCACAGAAGGAAGCGAAGGCCAATTCACTGGATTTTTCAAGAGTGAGCTAGAATAGTTAGATTAAACGAGTACTTACCAGTATGAAGTTTGATCTGTATTTTATGAGGAGTTACGGTGAGGGATTAAGTGAAGAACCCAGCAGGTACTGCGCATGCGGCATACTTCGAAGCAGCGGTGTGGAATCACAGAATAGACACAATATTTGAAGTAAGATAGTAAAGATCACGAGACATCAGTTTATTAGCTTGATCTATATAATGAGGGTGGGAGCGGCGGGCACTTAATCCCTCACCGTAACTCCTCATAAAATACAGATCAAACTTCATACTGGTAAGTACTCGTTTAATCTAACTATTTTACTTCGGAGTCACGTGAGTGATTCCGTGAAGACTTCAAAGGTCTGTGATTTCAAACCGTGTAACAGTTTTTATTTCACTCACTGCCGAAGTTTATGAGGGAGGAAGTGTTATCGTAATCAACCAGTTGATCTGCTTTCAAAAGAAACAGAAAGGTATTTGTTAACAATAACAACATAAAAGAGCTCCTCTGAGCTTAAATTAATATTGTAGTTTGTAATAATCTCCTGCAATTAAATCAGGTTTATCAACGGTTTATAATAAAAAACAAAATGTTCTGAACGCCGTTCCCTTGACCATTCTGCTGTATTGAAAATGTGGTCAACCGGGATGTCCATTCGTTCAGCCGCTGATACCAATGCTGCCCTAGTGGAATGGGATTAAATGTATTATTATCTATTCCGGCAGCTTTCGGTACCTGTTTGAGCCACCTTGGAGTGGTTTGGCTCGTACCCCGTCTTGGGTTACTGTGGTTGACCCATAGGCTTTCCTCTCCCTCTAAGATTGTGGGTTGTGTCTATATATAGTAGTAGATGGGTCACCACACTCAACCTGGACTCTGGTGGGTAGGCCCGGAATCCCACCAGTGAATTGGGCGTTCCTGGTCCATATAGCCATATAACGACTACAGCACGGAAAACACAGGCGATCTCGACCCTACTAGTTCGTGCCGAACTCATAATCTCGCCTAGTCCCATATACCTGCGAGTTAGATTTTACCAGACCTAAATATGAACGTGATGCGTCTGGGGTAATCACCATGTTATCCAGTCTGGTTTATGGAGTGACCGGACTCTGTGAGCGTGTACGAGAGCCATAAGCATGAGCGTTTTTTAAAAACATAGATTAAGCAAGCTGAGGGATCTGGCTGGTGCCATCTCTGAGACATGTCAATGTCACACCAATATCCCATACATGGGTATATACCTGGGTGTTTGGGGCTTATATTATAGTTGCCCTTCATACCTTCAGTGGATGGGATCCCATGCTCTGCTGACATGCTGTTTTAGATAAGCAGATAAGGCGCTCCATGCTGTATTTACGGCACTGTAACTCACCTTTTAGTCATGGTGTAGATGTTCCAGGAACTCCAATACATCAGTGGTTGAATAGTTCGTTGTCCCTGCGTCGTGGCAGTATTTTACCCATGTTAGCTTTTAGTGACTGTTCGCAGGGATGCCGACATGGTGGTAATGGTTCCTTTGGATAATCCCAGTCCCTGGTAAGGTCTATTCAAACCCTGCACCCAGGAGTTTGATGTTTCCCTGGCATGGGTGGCTTGTGCCTGATACTGGGTTGAGTCAGCAACCATGGTCCACTAGGGAAATCCATAGGTGACTCGCCCACCGTGTCGTGATGAACTGGGAACCATGGCTGTGTAGGCCGGTCGGGCACGTTCAATATCTCGGAGACAGCCTCTGTATTGCGAAGTGCCCGTCTGATGAGGCAGAAGGGAGGAAGGCAAAGCAGAAATTCCCCCTTCCAGCGTATAGGCATCTATCGCTGCTGCCTCTAATCTGGTTCCTAAGTCACATACATGGGTTACTGGTGATTCCGTCTTGTGCAACCAAATTGATATCTGGCTTTCAAACTGCTTAATAAATTTAGCAGATATTTTGGGTTTGACATCTATTCAATGTAATCATAGATTTTACCCCGTGACATGGTGTCTCCCACTGTGTTCTAGCTTCCTAGGACATAGGCAGCTGATAGTTAAAATGTCTTTTGACACACCATTGCCAGATGTGTTTGACCAATTTGTTGCACAATAATGATTATTATGCTCCCCATATGGTTGATATAAGCCACCACCATAGTATTATCAATCCGTAACCACATATGTACGTGCTGCATTTGAAATGCATATGCTTTTTAGCCCAATAGGCGATCACCAATCCCAAGTAGTTGATGCCCGGTATGTGTAGTAACGATGTTTGTGAATTGGTCCATCTGCTACCTGTGCTGGATATGGAGTTTAGTTGCTCCCCAGCCTAAAGTACTGGCATCGGTTTTTAATAACCAGGTTGGGATTGGTGATGATAATAGGGCTGAAAACTATGCCAAATATATGTCTGCCCACCACCTTAATTGTGATATAGCTTCAGTGGGTACATCCATGATTTGATTATAGTGACCCAAGTACCTTGGCAAAGTAACAGTCATATGGACGGAATTATTATTGAAGCCCAGATAATCCTTGGTAGTTAACGCTTCAATTCTGGTTATCTGGGCGTGGGATAAACCTCAGCTTTAGGGAGCTGTTTCGTAGCTAGAACTGCTGCCACAGCTAATTCCTTTGTTTCCCCTAATATGAGGATATCATCCAATATATGCCATGATTATGCTTGTTTTCTTAATATTTTCATGGTCATTTATAATAGTTTAGGGCTGAGGTTAGACCATAGGGAATGCTATATGCTCCCATGGTTGCCCTAACCGGGATATCCATTATCCAGGTAAAATTTTTTAGGTATCTATAATGATCCTAGTGTATGGGTATAAGATAGTTAGCATCTTCGATATCAATGCTCCCCATAGGTATCCTAGGGAGATCAGATGTCTGGCAGTGACAAGAACCCATCTCCATCTTAAAGTGTATATACTCAACAGATTTATTTAGTGATATTAGATCACTGATGATGCTACATTCACCATCTTTTGTAGTTTTGGTGAATATATTCGATACAAATTCCAATGGCTCATGTTTACTCCCATGATCCGTTCAGTAATGAGCCTTTCTAGTTCAGCTTGACCTTCTCACTTCTCTTTTCTTAGAGGGAGAAAATGCCCTTTGGGCGCATTGCTGAACTGGCGGTAATATGCCCAATTTGAATTCGTTTTTATCCTCTAAGACTGTTGAGTATATTTTAGTTATTTGTGACAGCATCCCATGCTTTATCCACAAGTGTAAATGCCCCCCCCACGCAGTTAGTAGAACACCCTTGTTTAGTGTAAACGGGAGGAACCAGACTACCTACCTCCATGTTTGTTGTTTTTTCATGAAGGCGTAGTTTGCTGGTATGCTGGTGCTGTCGGTGGGGCGGCGCATCTTCCCACGGCTCCGCTCTGGGCCCCGTCTGAAAAGAACTTTGGGGGTAAAGTGAAGCGGTCGCCAGGCTTTCACCAGTCCTTGTTTGATTCACTGGTGGATGCCAAGGGGTGCTGCCAGCTGGGTGTTCGATGCGATGTCCTGCTCGTTCCATGGCCTGCCTTCATGAGGCGCACAGGTTTATCTGCCTCTCTTCCCGCAGCAGCGGTTTGCATAGCCCCATATATTTGGGGTTGCGGGCAGGTCTATATGCACCATTGTTCAGTCGAGTATCCCAAATTTGGGAACATCTTAGGCGTCAGCACCCTGGTAGTGCAATGGGATAGTCTCATCCTGGGAGAGTATAATCCGTGGAAAAGGCGAGCAAAGGCGGTAACATCTTGACCCTTCTGTAGAATTCGCTGCTTGTCTGCGAGTCTGCTGACCCAGCTGCCTGCGGATTTGCCTCTGGAAAGGCCTGCTCCTGCAGGACTTTTGTTGGGAAGATGGCCGCGTGGAGGAGCCATGTAGTGGCCCACGACACCCAGTAGCTCTTCCTGATCCTGCTCCCCTGGCATACTGCTGTTCTCGTCCGCCTGCCCAGCGTTTAAGCCAGCCCAGCCCTGGCCTCCTTAGCTAGCCTCAAAAGAGGGAGCAAAAGGGTGTGCTAAATTGGAGGAGGCATAGCTCAAACTCCGCTGTTGCATCAATCCCTCGACAAGGGAGATGGCTAGTGCAATAGCACTGGGGTAGGAGTCAGCTCCCTTGGTATTCAGCCAGTGCCCCTTTTCTCCTGGAGGTGAACTCCATGACCTCCTCTGGCTTGGGGAGACAGACATACTTATTTTTGCCTTCTCCAACCTGTTCCAGCTTGGAGGAAGATGGCTCCTGTAGAACCTGTAAATTGGTAAGATTTCCCCTTACCTGCATGTAGAGGCTGCCTGCCGTTTTCCAGGCGGCGTTGTGGCGGTTCCCGGGCGGTGATTCTCCTAGTCAGGAGTCTGCAGGGCTGCCGGTCGGGTTTTTTAAACTTCCCGCCGGTCCGCCGCTGTTAGCAAACAGCTGTTCAGCGGACCGGTATAGCGCAGCTCCCTGCAGCGGTCCGCAGCGTTAGCGGTCCGGGTGGCACCTTTTCCCCGTCCACTGTCGGCTCCACGCTGGAGTCGAAACGGGGGCCGCTCACCATGCCTCTCTACTTTGCTCCCCCTGGAGCAAAAACCACAAGGCCCGATTAAGGTAAGTACTTACCTCTCGTTCCTTGGATGCGGGAGCTAGCCCGACTCCCACTGGCCGCGTTGCACAGCTGTGCGATAATGCCGCATGCGCAGTACCTGCTGGGTTCTTCACGGAATCACTCACGTGACTCCGAAGTAAAATTAGCTCTTGGGGCTAACGGAATCAAGGGATATAGAAAGAAAGCAGGATCGGGGTACTGATTTTGGACGATCAGTCATGATCATATTGAAATATTGTTTGGCCTATGAATATAATATGAATGGCTTACTCCTGCACCTATTTTCTATGTTTCTATATTTCTATGTTTCTTACATCGGTGGTTTGTTGTATGTTTCTTTATTTTTCTACATTGGTGATTTTGTTTACCACACCTTCACATTCTGAACCTTCTTCCCAAATTGCTATTTCACTTCATATTTTTGAAAGCTTCCATTGAACACATGTCTTCTTTTTGAATTTACAAGAGCAGTATTATTTTTTTCTTGCCAGTGCAGGGATTATGGGTAGTTAATTCTGCGACAATTAATTATTGCAAGAATATTCAAAAATAATTAAAAAATGTTCCTTTAACAATTTCAACTTGCGCTTTATATCATAAATCTGATGACAAACTGCGATGCATTTATTGTTCCAGTATTTGTCTATTATAGATATGAGATGATTTATATATTATAGACATTCAATATTTTCATGTCATATGTATGCATCTGTATGAACATTTAATAGCAAAATTATTATTCATAAATAGTTTATACCATAGTGAATAATTTCTAACCAGGATATCTTGTTGGTTATCTATTTAATTGTTATTTGAGAATTTTATCCAGTTCAATTTCCTCTGGTAACCACTTTTGTATGTGTAAGTAAAATTTACTTAATTGTTAGGAAAATAAAGTGTAATTTTATATCACAGATCTACATTTGGTGCTTTATACAACATAATTTGAAGTGTTCTGGTGCCAATCTGCACTTGTTACATCTTTTATTTATTTCCGTGAGAATTCATTATTTAACATTGGAATTAACAGTAGAAAAAACCCCATCATTTATTATTACAGTGCACAGGCCTATTATAGTTTATCTGTGTTTCATTGGCAGTATATATAATATAGCAAACTGCTCGTTTAGTTTTCTATTTTGTATGCTTCATTGCTCTCAGGATCCCCAAGGCTACTTTACCTCAGCACCGGAATTGCTCTAAACCGGGTCTGCTTGACTTGGTCCTGGATAGGTGGATTGGAGTTTTGCTTTTAACATGCCTGAGGGTTTGGGCTTGGCTATATATCTCTGGACAGGGGTGACACACTAAGAGTGTGAACCTGTAATACTTTAATGAAAGGTTTCAGAGTCAGAGGATCAAGACCAAATAGAGGAGCTCTTAATTACAGGGCCTCAATTCTGCATGCTTTTCTTCAACAATGTAATCTGCTAAGGAGAAAGGAACATTCTTCTGCTCTTGATATTCACCTAATGCTCAGAGAGGGAAATACATGAACAGCAATGTTAAGAAAGGTTAGATGTCACACCACGGGCTAAACAATGGAAAAAGACAACACTTCCTGAAGTTGTAGTGTTAGGAACAAGAGATCACTACAACTAAGGGTCACCATCCATCTCATATGTCATGGGCCAGGATAGATACTATAATCTGCAGATTTCCTGTTAAACTACAATTATGAGAGATGAGTTTATTGCTTCAAGTTGTGGATTTGAATTATGGTACATGTCACAGTTGTCTCTATCAAAGGGCACGGGCCAGACCATTTACAGGAGTATTAAATTCTGCGATTCAGCAATCTGAGTACATGTCAGTGCACCAAAGAAAGGATTAATGACACCATTTCAGGATTAATTTCATTAAACCACAGGTTACTCACTAAACATGATGTATTGAAGACTATTTATTTTATCTAAGGTGTCCAGATTGTAAATGATTTTTGTTCCCTTTGTTTTATACTTTACTGCATTAAATAACAACTGGAAATCTGCTTTGCGAGTCTGAGTGTTCACCATTAGTTTTGTTTTCAAAAATACTTTTTTTAAAGTTTGAAATATTGCTCTTTATGAAGTTAACATTTAACTTTCTGTCAGTTTTCATCTATATTAATGGCTGAAAATTTGCAGAATATATTTTTTAAATGTTGACATGCCTCATGTGTGGATATTTCAGTCCATTCGCCCAGTGCTATTCCAAGCCCTAATCTAGAGATATCAGATTTACTGATTACTATGTGGTCTCCTACATCCACATTGCTTACAGGCTCCAAATATTTCCCTAAATCCATGTCTCAATTTCAGAAAATAACTTTAAATGCATATCGTTATGGGCTACCAAGTAACAAGAAAAATAGAAGGGATTCATCAACAATTCAGAGACCTTTACCGATTTAATTAAGGCCACAAACATAGAGAACTTTAACTATCCAGAAGCTAATTGGAATTAAGACCAATGCACATGCACTTGCAAAAGTTCAATAAAGTATTCGGCGATATGCCAAATCTCCTCAAACGTCTGAGATGTAGAAGCTTTAGTGAATTTTCTTTGTGATTGCATCAATGTGCTGGGTGCATAGAGGAACGCTACTGACGGGTTGTATCACAGCCTGGTTCAATAATTTGAACACTCAAGAAAGAAAGAGGCTGCAGACAGAAGTGAATATTGCTAAGTCTATCATGGGTACTGACTTGCTCACTTTCCAAGGGATAATATGATTAGAGAAGTATATGCTTAGGAGCTTGAAGCTGTTAGCTCGCTTCACCACCAATAAAAACAGGTGAATTGTCCTTTGGATTTTCCTTCCTGTAGTCAATGGTAAGATCCTTGGACTTACTAACATTAAGAGCATGATTGGTATATTTGAACTTCCAGTGCTGCAGGAGACATGCTGATGGTAGATTGGAAGTATCTTCTTCAAGTAGCCATGTTGAAGTCCATGGCAATGGTGGAGAAGATGCTGGGGTACGTTGTGTGTGTTGACCACAGTGTGTAGTTCCTGCACAGCCGCTGGGCAAAATGTCACCATGCGCCAGCACCTTTGTTTATCTAAATACAAGCTAAGGAATCTGTATAAGAGATGAATTTAGCCACTGTTATTCAACTTCTAATATATACACATAGTTTTTCATCATATTGTTGATTATTACTGTATATCAAAAGGTTATATGACTGCATAAAGTATCATCGTTAATTTGAATTGTGTTCTTTTCTTATGTAGATGTGTCGATTACAGCAGCGATCTTTGCATTTTGATCAGACGTGGTAGCATTGCACAACATTCAATCTTAGCCCAGGGAGACAGGGACCAATTCTGCTATCACACTGGCAATTTATTAAGATTAACCAATGTAGGTTAATTATAAGCTTAAGGCAGTATACTCATATTCCATATATATATATAGTGTAAATTTATGCAAGTAAATCAAATTGGGTTTTTTCTTGGAATGAAAAATACAAAAAAAACTCATTTAGAATTCTCCTTTGTTTGTGGACTTTATTTTTACAGTTGATATTCTTACTTTTAAAGTAGATGTCATGTTCCAACAGTTTATCTGCACCTTTACAAGCTTGCATAAGCCTTTGACAAGTAGTGAACCTATTGCCTCCTAGCAAAACACACTAGGAAAATCTGCATGCCTATTTCAAAGGTCAAAGCAAGTGCATTGAATATGGATGTGAATAAAATGGGTGTGTCACTCATTACTGGAGGCCATCATTAATTTTCACTTTGAAGACAGATAACTGTGAAATTGCTTGTACTTTGTTAGTTGCTTCCAGCTTATTTATATTTCGTTTAGGTCTCCAGATGTTGTAATCGCTCCTTATTACTTTACTAAACCAAACAAATTGATATTAAATTTTAACAATTGTTTTCATATCATATGTGGACTTCAAAATATTTGTATTTCATATGAAAACATATACAAACTATACATAGATATTGGAAAAAAATAAATCTCCATTTTAACGGATATTCTATTTCATTACATACATTTTCTTTAGGATCCATCAAACTCTAAGGCAGACATCAGGATGAAACTGCAGGCACAACAAATTGCAGATGCTGATTTACAAAAAAAGACACAAAGTGCTGGAGTAAATCAGCAGGTTTGGCAGTATCTCTGGAGAATATGGATAGGTAATGTTTCAAGTTGGGACCTTGCTCCGGACTGATTGAAGAAAAGTCCAAACCAAAACATCATCCATCCATCCTGAGATGATGATTGACCTGCTGAGTTACTCCAGCTCTTTTTGAGTTTTCTTTTAACCAGTGTGCAATTATTTTCAGAATTTATTTATTTATGTTTATTTATATATCCCCCCCTGTCCATTCCCACATTGACCTATATATTCTCGGTCTTCTCCACTGCAATGATGCGGCCAAACTCAAATTAGAACAACATCTCATATTCCTCTTTGGGGGCTGATAACCCAATGGTATTATAATTGAATTTTCCAATGTCACATAACCCACACTCCATGATCTCCTTTTCCACATCCACCAATCCACCCAGGTTCTCACTCCCTACATTCACCTTTTCCATTCACCAGTCTCCATTTCCCCATCATTTCCCCCTGTTTACCTGGTGCCACCTATCACCTACCATCTCCCGTCCCACTCCTCCCCAGTTCTGCAATGCACTGGCCATCGTTCCTCTTTACTCACAGTTTTGATACAGGAATTTTCTACCTCAGAGAACTAAGGAGGCCGAGTCATACTTAGTGTTGAGAGTTCATGTGTTACAGGAACATGTAGGAAAGTGGTGCTAAGGCTAAGATCAGGTCAATCATGATTTCACCGATTAGTGGACCAAGTTTGAGTGGCATTGTGGCCTAATTCTTCTGCAATTTCTTATATTATCCTCCAATTGTGAGCTACTGATTAATTGTCTTTCATCCGGTTGCGATGTCATTTAACCGTGACCTCTGGATTACAACTCAGCTCCTGACTAACTTCAGTGGGAGTCTTAGTCAAAGGCCAAAAATGATTATAATAAAATTATTACCAGTCTGTAGAAGGGTCTCGACCCAATGCATCACTCATTCCTTTTCTCCAGAGATGTTGGTTTCGAATCAGTGACCCTTCATCAATTTTATCCTTTTCTAATTTGGGCAAAAATAGTTTTAACTATAGGAAATAATTAAGTGTAGTTTATGGCAAACTATTTTATATTGCCTTCTTTATACTGGATTATTTACGCTCCTAAAATAATTCATATAAAAATTGTTTTGCTACAGGACGAGCAGAGGTGTAAAGTTTTCAATAAGGACATCAATGCAGGTGGATATTGCTGCCCGTGATGCCAAAGGTTTGAAACGTTTTTAAAGTATTTTATTGTCACATGTACCAATTAAGGTACAGTGATTTGCAAATTACCATACAGCCATATGAAAATAAAAGCAACAAAATGCATAAAAGTTAACATAAGCATCCACCACAGCGGATTCCCCACATTCCTCACTGTGATGGAAGGCAATAAAATCCAAACTTCTTCCTCTTTATTTTCCCGCGGTCGGGGCAGTCGAACCATCCATTGGGACGATCGAATCTCCCACAGTCGACGGTCGAAGCTCCCGCGTCGGGGCGGTCGAAGCTCTTGCGGTTTGAAGTTCCCAAAGCGGGTCCTTGACCAGAGACCGCGAGCTCCGTGATGTTAAGTCCGCAAGCACCCATGGTTGGAGCTCCGAGGTCGATCCCTGGCAAAGGGATCGCAAGCACTGCGATGATAAGTCTGTAGGCATCCATGGTGGAGTTCTCAAAAGTCGGTCTCCAGCAAAGGCGACCAACTCCTCGATGTTAGGCCGCAGTGCGGACTGAGATACGATACGGAAAATAATTGCATCTCCGTCGAGATTAGAAAAACTTTCCACCAACTCCCCTCCGCCCCACCCCCCGCATAAAACAAGCTAAAGAACACAAAAAAACATACATTTAACCTATGCTATTAAAACACAAAGAAGGTAGGGACAGATGGACTGTTGGCGAGGCAGCTATTGCTGGCACCACCCAGTAGACAAAAGAATGCATAGTCACCCACAATCAGAGGAATATCCACTCAGAGTGCCAATTGCAGATTGGTAGAACTCACTGAAATAGGCTGAAAGGCTGGCCCATCATAATTTAAAACCAAGATATAACTTTAAATTTGTGTGGGATTTGATCCAAGCTAGAATTAGCTGAGGGTGGAGTATTGGCAATACAAGGAGAGCATTGGAAAACTGAAAGCTGGTAGTGAGAAGACAAATGAACGGCATGTCAGCCGTTAACAGAATGGTCCAGTCTTAGAAATTGTTGAGGTAATGCTATCAAACGTAAAGGTATAGAATTTACAAATGGGACAAGAGATGATGGTTTAGTATTTTCAATGATTAGGAAAACAAATCGTACTTCACTCCAATTTTCAATTTCGGACATGACATCTAACAATGGAAAGGTGGTAAATACAAAGTAATTGACCAGAAGCATTAACCGTGTTTCTATCTCCACAGTTGCTGCCAGATCTGCTGATCATTTCCCGTATTTTTGTTTCTAATACAGAGACGGCGAATATGCTCGGCGATTATACAAAAGTGGGTACATTTCAAAGCTAACCTAGTCTCTCCATGATGATGTGAAAGTCAGAAGTCAGAAGTCAGAGTCAGAGGAATAGCTGGAACCCGAGAAACATTCTTGGCAAACTACTGACAAAGCAGAGCATGAGAAAAATGATTGCAGTATTACAGTCCCTGTCTGGATAGTTAAAAATGTAACCAAATATGGACTATTACTGGACCTCGAAGAAAGATTTTGATATAAAATAGGGAAGTGAACTGTGGAAAATGCAAGAAAGACTGCAAGAAATAATATGCAGTGGTCACAATGACATGGGACATTAAATATCATTTTATTTATTTTCTGGGAGGAGTTGAGGTGGAATAATAAACTACAAACATGGACATTGAAAACATTAAAAATTATAACTCCACAGTTATAATTGGATATTATCATTTTGTGGATGAGCCAAAAAATTTAAGAAATTTAATGGTAGAATTGTAAAAAAAAAATCAAGGATAAGCTGCAAGATATTGGAAATAAAATGAATTTGGGAATGGCCAATAGTTTGGAAGAAACAGAGGATAAGGAAGCAGTTAAAGTAGGGGTCAATGATGGAAACAGTGTAAGGGATTGGGACTGAGACTGAGGAGAGGGCAATCTTGGTTGTCAGGAAGATAAATTACTTGGTCACTAATTTAGTGGGAATAGGTCAAAATAATAACGGGAGGTGTAATCGTTGAGGTAAACTTGGAAAGGACGTGTAGGGGGAAGGGAAATAAACTAAAATTAGAGGAGAGTTCATAACTAGGATGGGATGATATCTGCAAAATGTTTGATTTCCTAGCTGTGGAGAGTGAAAGAAGGTGCCAGAGATGCCAAGAAATAAATCTCAAATGTGTAATAAAAGAAATATTGGAAGAACAGAAGCAGAAGGGAAGAAATGTTTAAGGGCATAGCTGATAGTGGAAAAATAAATCTAGGTCTTCGGGATGATCCTAAAGTGATTGCTGTTTTGGCCAGAAGATATTCAAACCTGACAGAACTTGATATGGCTAAGTCATGTCTCATAATGATTCACATTTCAGCCTAGTGTGATCATGGGTGCCTAAATCTGAGCAATAACCTTTATATCCCTTAGAGGCAACTAAAGTGGGAGCAAAACTAGGGCTATAATGAAAAATAATGGATTTTCTATTGAAAGAACATTATAAGTAAACATGAAGGAGAAATTTAGATAAAGTGACAGTTGCAAAACTATTGTGGAAAATTGAGGGCCTAAAGCCAGGTAGGTGCGTATTTAAAAGTGCTGTGTTTTTTGACGAAATAATATTTCCTTCCAAAGAAGATACAGAATGAATGAGGTTAGAAATATAGACACAGCAGATGTTGAATCTTGAGCAAAAAAAGATACTGCTGGAAGAATTAAACAGGTCAGGCAATATCTGTGGAGGGAAATGAACAGACACCATTTGGACTGTTGGTCCATTCTTCAGACATATGGAGTAGAGTGAAGAGAGCTGGTAGAAAGAGATGAGGGGGAGGGATTGTGTAAAGACTAGTGAGGCATAGTATCATCTGGGTGAGGGGATGCAAGCAGAAGCCTCTACCTGGCGCATCCTGGACAATGTGTATGTGTGTGCGTGTGTGCATGTGTGTGCGTGTATGTGTTTGTGTTTGTGTGTGCATGTGTGTGTGCGTGTATGTGTTTGTGTGTGTGTGTGTGTGTGTGCGTGCGTGCATGCATGTGTATGTGTGTGCACATGCGTGCATGTGTGCGGTAGTGTGTGTGCAAATGTGTGTGTGCAAATGTGTGTATGTGTGTTTGTGCATGTGTTTGGGTATGTGTGTGTGTGTGTGTGCGCGCATGTGTGTGCGTGTGCATGTGTATGTGTGTGTGTGTGTGTATGTGTGTGTGTGTGTGTGTGTGTGTGTGTGTGTGTGTGTGTGTGTGTGTGTGTGTGTGTGTGTGTGTGTGTGTGTGTGTGTGTGTGTGTGTGTGTGTGTGTGTGTGCGCATGTGTGTGCATGTGTGGGGGGGAGAAGAGAGGCGGCAGGGTGAGGTGGGAAGTTTGCATGTTCTTTCTCTGACAGTGTTTTCCTCCCGGCTGCTTTGGTTTCATAGGACTGGCCCCTTTCCCACATTAACACAGTGGTGCAGATGGTAGAGCTCCTGCCTTACAGTGCCAGAGACATGGGCTCAATCCTGACCTTCGGCACTGCCTGTGTGGAGTCTTTCCTGTTACAGATGGATTTCTGCCAGGTCCTCCAGTGTCTCCCACATCCCCAAAACGTGCAAGTTTGTAGGTTAATTGGACTCTGTAATTTGCCCCTAGTGCGTGGGGAGGTGGAGACAGTGGGATAATATAGAACTAATGTTTAATAATGATTAATGGTTGGTGTGAATGGTGGACCCAAGGGGCTGTTCCCATGTTGTATATCTAAACTAAACTTTGCATGTGTTTTTTATCTTTAAAATTATTTTTAATAATTTGAATTGTTTCCACTAAACCTAGTCAAGGCAGCAGAAGATCTGCTCCAATATTTCTTACTTAATCAGGTTGTTACTAACATTCATTTCAATTGCATAACATTTCTAATTTCTCATTGCAATATTTAATCTAAATCTGTGGGGTAGGTAATTGTGTACTGGATGTCTAGCATTGATCTAGCATTGATCTGATCAGTTGTACCTGTCCAAACATTGTAGCTGTAATTGAAAAACACAGTGTTGTCAGATTCAGAGGACGAGATCAGTCACCTGGGTATTAGTGATGTTCATCACAACTCTGAATACTTTAACCACATGGCAATAGACAATAGACAAAAGACAATAGGTGCAGGAGTAGGCCATTCGGCCCTTCAAGCCAGCACCACCATTCAATAGGATCATGGCTGATCATCCACAATCAGTACCCCGTTCCTCCCAATTCACAAACTCTCACGAAATGTGGCAGGAACCAAAATCCTGGTCCAGCATTGGACTCATTCATCAAGTCAATTCATCAGTCCTCACATCAAACAATCTGCCTCTCTCCGTCCAACCATCAGCCCCACCATAAAACCATCAAGGGCCCACGTGAAACCATCAGCCCCCTGTCAAACCATCAGGCCCATCTGTCAAACCATCAGGCACCCTGTGAAACCATCAAGGGCCTCCGTCAAACTATCAGACTTTCCATCAAACCATCAGGCCCCCGTCAAACCATCAGGGCCTCCTGCCAAACCATCAAGCGAAAAGGCATCTCACAGAGGGTGTATCTAGCCTGCTGGTAAGTATGAAAGGGTCTTGTCCCAAAACATCACTCATTCCTTATCTGTTGCCTATTCCTCTGAGTTACTCCAGCTTTTTGTGTCTATCTACGGTAAGTATTAAAATGTGTCTTTATGGACGAGAGAAACAATAGCTAGAAACTTTGTGTACCTCAGATTCTCAGCTGCAAGCCATTTTAATTCCCCTTCCCATTCCCACACTAATCTGTCCATCCACTGCTGGAGGAAACTAAAGGAATAACACCAGGGTAGTTTACTTAGTTTAGTTTAGTTTAGAGATATAACATAGAAACAGGCCCTTACATCCTCCAAAACCATCGATCAACCATTCACACCAATTCAATGTTATCTTACTGTCACACTTCCTACCCACTAGGAGGAATTTACAGAGGACAATTAACCTACAAACCTGTACGTCTTTGGGATGTGGGAGGAAACTGGACCACCTGAAGGAAACCCACATAGTCACAGGGAAAATGTGCAAACAGACAGCATCCACAGTCGGAATTGAACCTAGGTCTCTGGAACTTTGGGGTAAAATCTCTACCAGCTCCACCACTGTGCCTCCAACAGTTTATGACATTGAATTCTCCAATGTCAGGTAACTTGCTCCCCTTCCACCCCTTTCTCTTTCCTTTTAATCCACCCAGACCCCCTCATATTTAGTGTTCTCCCCACCCCTCCTGCCACCATGACAGTTTATTTCTCTCCCCATACACTCCATCCATCCATCACCCCGACACTCCTTCCCTTCACTGTTCCCAATTTCCCATCTATACCCCTTAATTTGGTTCCATGTTTCACTTTCCTTTCGTATCTGATTCTATCATCAGCAGATTTTTGATGGCTCCATCTATCATCTCCCAACATCTGTCACAATTTCCACCTTCCCTTCCTCACCTTAATCCATTTCCAAATCAATGCCTGGATCCACCTATTATTGTAGAAAGGAACTGCAGATACTGGTTTACACCGAAGATAGACACAAAATGCTGGAGTAACTCAACAGGACAGACAGCATCTCTGGAGAAAAGGAATGGTTGATGTTGCAGGTTGAGATCCTTCTTTGGACTCGACCCAAAACGTCACCCATTACTTCTCTCCAGAGATGCTGCCTCTCCCGCTGAGTTACTCCAGCATTTTGTGTCTCCCTTGGACTTAAAGCAGCATCTGCAGTTCTTTCCTACACTTCGTTATACCAGCCATCTCCCCTCTACTCTTTCAGTCCAGATGACCCGATACATCAACCGTCCATTTCCCTCCAGTGATCATGACTGAGTTCCTCCAACAGTTCATTTGTGCTCTTTAATTCCAGAGTTTAGTTACTTGGCAGCTGGAAATACCAATACCAATACCAAGGTTTGACTGTTTAAAGTACGAATGTAGAAAAGACCATGGCTTGAGTAATGCAGGCATCTCCGAGAGTTCTAAGATTGAAAGGGTAAAAAATAGCAAGGACAAAGGAAGACATAGAATCAGGGATAACAATTTCAGGTTGACGTTTTGCTGGAATGGGAGATAATGAAATGACAGATAAGCAGCAAAGTAATTGTCAGTCGGCCAATAATGTCAGATGGTATTAATATTTTATTATACATTTTCAACCTTTTAAAATTGTCTCTGTATATTTTTGATTATCAAAGATGTTGGGCAACAGTGGGATACCATTCTGACAGTTCTATGAAAGGGACCTATTGCAGTGCCTGAGGCAGAGTATTGGGAGTGACTGTGATGCATGAGCCAAGCCGTTCCACATGAGGTGCAGAAGGGATATGAGTGATGGGTTTTTGAGCAGTTAAGGTTTGGCTGATACTAAACTTATTGGTAGAAAAGGATTCTAAGCATTCAATTAGTCAAGTCTACAGTTAATGTAAGCAGAAAAAGAGGTTTTCAGCAGCTAAAAGACAATGCAAAATGGTGGTGAAAATAGCTGGTCAAGCTGTTGAATAATATAATTAGATGTTGTTCTCAGGTATGACATAGCAACATGGCAATTTATTCAAGAGTGAATGTGCATTCACCCCATAATGTTTCTTAAAGGAGGCATTCCTAATTAAATACAGTCCGGTCTGGTTAATAGCTCTGTCCAACGGTACGAGTTTATTCCAAGAGCTCTCCCAAGTTTAAACAAAATCAAACTCGGGGTAAGCACGGAGAATGATTGTAGCTGGTATGTCGGCGCTCGTGGTCATCTCTTAGCGACTCGTAACGCTAACGGCATGTACTCGGGAAGACTTGCTAACGGCCGGTAAGCACGGGAAGACTCATGAAGATTTTTCGACATGTTCAATATGTTGAAAAATGTCCACGAGAGCCCCGAGTATCAAACGAGTAGACAGTACCGTAAATGAATCAGGGCAAATTCAGGAGAGCTCTTGGAATGAACTCGTACTGTGGGACAGGGCTTTAAAGTTGTGTAAGGATAATCCCAGTCCTGTTAATTTTGGAGACCTTTCGGCACTTTGAACATCTCTGGATGAGCTTTAACCTGCTCCTGGCCTGAAGCACTTTTTAACAACCAGGATATAAAAGCTAATTTCTTTAAGCTCACTGTAAAGTTTATTTGTATGGTTGTGCTCCTAATGTCAAACCTGGGCAATGCAGAGAAAACAGGGACCACCAAAGACAAGGAGATCTAATGCAACAGATCCAACTGGTTTAATCAACCAACAGCCAACTCTTTGCATGTGAGCATGACATTTGCATATATTTCATGCATTTACATATTCTGCACCACCTTCCCCCTTTGAAAAGAGTGATTAATTTATGCAAATCGTTTATCTAACCCAGGCACATTTTTTTCTGATTTGTTTTTATCTTCTAAATGTGTCACTGGATACAATTCTTGACTTTGGAAGGAGTCACTTATTGATGCAATTATGCAAAACCTTGCATTGTTTCAACTGGATACATTTATATTTGCATAAATTTGAAACTCACTTGTTTATTCCTTGCTGGGATAAAAAGGATCACATACACACTTCTTGTTTACTTGCCTTTTTCTTTTTACAAGATATCGCTTTGTATTGTGATCTTTAAATATCACTCCAACATTCACTTTCCAAATTATCAGACATATTGGCATGTTAACAAACAAATTCTATTGTGTTATAATACAGAAAATGCTGGAAATGTGGGCAGTGTGGAGAGAGAGCGAGAGAGATAGAGTTTTGCCTAGACTTGTTGCAACCCTTGAGATTCCAAACTGATTTAAATAGTAGAAGATAAATGCTTTCTTTGGTCATTTCTTTTTGCATTATTCTGCTTTTCTTTCATCAATGGCATTCAGAGTTAGAAACATAGAAACATAGAAAATAGGTGCAGGAGTAGGCCCTTCAAGCCTGCACCGCCATTCAATATGATTATGGCTGATCATCCAACTCAGTATCCTGTACCTGCCTTCTCTCCATACCCCCTGATCCCTTTAGCCACAAGGGCCACATCTAATTCCCTCTTAAATATAGCCAATGAACTGGCCTCAACTACCTTCTGCGGGAGAGAATTCCATAGATTCACCACTCTCTGTGTGAAAAAAGATTTCCTCATCTCGGTCCTAAAAGATTTCCACCTTATCCTTAAACTGTGACCCCTTGTTCTGGATTTCCCCAACATCGGGAACAATCTTCCTGCATCTAGCCTGTCCAACCCCTTAAGAATTTTGTAAGTTTCTATAAGATCCCCCCTCGATCTTCTAAATTCTAGCGAGTACAAACCGAGTCTATCCAGTCTTTCTTCATATGAAAGTCCTGACATCCCAGGAATCAGTCTGGTGAACCTTCTCTGTACTCCCTCTATGGCAAGAATGTCTTTCTTCAGATTAGGAGACCAAAACTGTACGCAATACTCCAGGTGTGGTCTCACCAAGACCCTGTACAACTGCAGTAGAACCTCCCTGCTCCTATACTCAAATCCTTTTGCTATGAATGCTAACATACCATTCACCTTCTTCACTGCCTGCTGCACCTGCATGCCTACATATAATTACTGGGGTACCATGACACCCAGTTCTCGTTGCATCTCCCCGTTTCCTAATCGGCCACCATTCAGATAATAATCTACTTTCCTGTTTTTGCCACCAAAGTGGATAACCTCACATTTATCCACATTATACTGCATGTGCCATGCATTTGCCCACTCACCCAGCCTATCCAAGTCACCTTGCAGCCTCCTAGCATCCTCCTCACAGCTAACACTGCTCCCCAGCTTCGTGTTGATTTCCTATAGCTCTGACCTGTATTTCCAAGACTTTACATTATCTATTTGTTTATTTTCTCTTTCTCTCTTCCCTCAAGAAGGATACTTGACTGGAAATATTAACTGTTTCTTTTTCCAAAGATGTTGCCTCACCAGTTCAATATTTTCAGCATTTTCTAATGTCATTTCAAGTTTCCAGAGTCTGGAGATTTTCTTGATTTTTCAATTATATTGTGTTGTTTGATTTGCTTGACACCATGACATGAGTTAAAATATTGTTTCTGTTTCAACTCCTTCACACAATTTGCACCTTCCCTCCTGGTTACTTATAACAATGAAGTTCAGTCATGTCCCGAATCCATGCATGAGTAACTTAGCAGGAATACAACTCTTACGGAATGAAGAACCATTCTGAAGTTCACCAAACATTTATAATCAACATCTTATTGTTAAACATGATTTTTTATCTTTGTTCCTCTCACAACTGGTACTACCTGAATTGCCAATATATTCCGTCATTGTTTCAATTTTCCATTTTTGCACATTAATACTTAGATCTTCAGATCTTTTCTTTGATAATTCTCACCGATGTCAGCTGTCTTACTTGTTTTTGGTACTGTGATAGATTAAATGTGGTTGATATTTTGTTCGGTAAAGCATTTAAATCGGAATGTTAAATCGGAATGTGTAAAATGGGGGTACATTTAGCCAGAATAGTTCTACGAGTCAAGTAAGATGAGAAAATTCTTCAGAAACCGCTGTTTTACCTCTATCCATTTTGTGTCAGTATCTTTGAGGTTATCAATTCCTTTCTCACAATCAACAACGTGTACTCTTTGAAAATGTGTCACTGCCCATTTCCAACTATCTGAAGTGTTTTTGATGGCTTAGGTCATTCTTGGCAGATTATAAACTTACCTATTAGCCCAGCAAGATCTTTATCAAATCTTGATTTCATGTTGATAACTTATTTGAGATGTTTTTCTCCATAAAACCCCAAATTTCTTCAAAATAGTCACCATCAACATCAAATTCCACCATGTATTTGCTGCATAAACAAAAGCACCTATGCAATCCCAGTGTATGTACCTTTTGTATATACCAATGTAAACAGCTTGGAGACTGAACAGTCATTTTATTCTTCACTTACTCTTACATTGATGCAATTTCTGTTCTTTAATTATTACAGATCATTACGCTATTTTCCTTGCACCTTTTTTTAATCTGGTCCTGCTAGATTCTGCAAAGGAATGTGAGCCATGGACCCACGTTAATTTTTGCACCATGTCAGGACTAAAATATGTAGTTTTGGACTTTCAGGCAACTTCATGAAATGTTCAGTCATGTTTGTTTATTGGCTGGAAGTTTTTGCTTTGTGATGATCTTCAATTATCATTGCCAATGAGATGTGTGTGCATACTCTCCTTAATTTGAGCCTTTACTTGCAGAATAGATTGAGAAATTCAGAGGCACAAAGAGATGATAGAACGTGTGAAATGTGATTTATTCTACCTATGAACTACAGTGCAAATGTCTGCTGGCATCATACCTAAATAAGTTATTAACTACACTTGTGTTTGTTCTTAAGCTTCAATATTTGGCCATTTTGAGAATGGGGAATGTTCACTGAGGGTGTAACAATCCCCAGGGCTCTATACTTGAAGGCAATTTCACATAGAATACAGATTTAAGATTTGCAACTGAATTTGATACTAGAATTTGATCTGATAACTTTTAAGAATGTTCATGATTGATAAAGTACAAATTGCAACATTAATAACATTCCATATTTTTCCATGATTTAACTCACAGTTGTCTCCTTTACTTATTCAAGACACTTTCAGAACTACAATGGGAGGCTTGTTGAGTGCAATCGTGAGATGGTGTATCAAATCCGATACATCATGAAAAGTAAATCAAAATATAAGAAAACAGGGGAAATAAGCATGGTGACCTCAACAAAGTTGGAGGAATTGTCAACACGTTTAATGAACATGTCTGTAAAGCACAGTGTGCAATACTAGATTATAGGAATATTTTCTACACGGAATCTTTATTGCCCACCTGTTCGTGCAAGTCGTCAAGAATTACCAAGTAATATTATGCATTACACTGAAATCTCAGGAGGCAGTTATATATCTAAGCCCGATACTGTCTGATGACAGCTAAGGGCAGACAGTGACTACTACAAGCAGAGAGAGGTGCTTCATTTCACAGCACTGTAAAAAGATGAAATGTACATATGATATCTGAGTCTAATGACTTCCAAGTAGCATGAGTTGTATCAGTTACATAATTTCACATGCTGCTCTCATAAAAAAAATGATTCTGTATCTCGGTACATTTACAGTACCGGTTGGTGTGAGCTGTCCATATGCTGCCCCCCTCTGGGGAGCTGAAGCTAGAACTCTGAATGGAACACACAAAGTCTCAAACACACAGGACCACAGTGACCATCTGCACTTCTCATTATCACATACAGTCAACATTTTTTAAAAAAGTATCAGAAGTCAGGGGTTAGTCAAATAGAATTACAGATCACTAGGCATCTTCCAGAAACCAAACACAATACTCCAGTTTGAAGAATGGCAACAATATATGCTGAGGTTATGACTCTGTAATCCATGATGACCTACTTGTCATCAGTTTACAGTCAGTTTGAAGGTTTTTGTCCTGCTGGCCATTGAACTGATGGAGCAGTAGACAGTAGGCTTTCTTTGAAATCCGTTCAGCCTGAAGTATTATCATCACACAATTTAGTTAATTTAAGATTAATATCATTGTTGTATCAATGTAAGGAGAAAAATCTGATCGCAATTTTTATTTTGTATGGTCAATCCTTCCGAAGCAATAAATATAGTAAAAAGTAAAAAATGATAAACACACTTCATCAATGATTTGATGATTTATTTTAGATGTAGCTTTGTTCAATTCAATATAGTTCTTCAGATACTATTAATTTCTAAAGATCCATTTTGCTTTGAAGTCATATTATTTCGAAACTAAACTTTCAACTATCTGCTTTGGATCCTTAAAAAATATCCCCTGATATAAATTTGTTGAACCAATAATGTGCATACTTATCTAAACTTAATAATTAAACAAATTAATGCAATTTTACCTGTCTGTTTTTTTATTTTAGATTTGTCAAACAAGTTCTTGATAAGTCTCATAACTTTATATAGTTTCTGTGCATTGGGATTTCTTTCCCTATATTAAAATGCCTTACTTTCCGCCACATCCCTCACATTTGGCTTTCTTTTCCAAGTATATCTTCGTGTTCCAGCTTCAGGCGTCTCTTCAGCATGTTTATGTCTCCTCACATGATACCATGCTTGCTGCCTGCAGGCACTCCATGCCTACTCCAGATTAACCTCAAATCCCTTCCTTCTTTGCCCAATCTTTCCTTTATTTCCCTTGTTGTGATCCTTTCTTGCTGCAATCAAATGGCAAACACCATAATAGGACTGCCTCAGTATCCTTAGTATCCATCTTATACTGCGGAGGAAGGAACTGCAGATGCTGGTTTACACCAAAGATAAAAAACAAAATTCTGGAGTAACTCAGCTGGATAGGCAGCATCACTGGATAGAAGGAATGGGTGATGTTTTGGGTCGAGACCCTTCTTCAAACAGACAGAAGAAGGGTCTTCAGAAGAAGGGTCACGACCCGAAACATCACCCATTCCTTCTATCCAGAGATGCTGCTTGTCCTGCTGAATTACTCCAGCATTTTGTGTCTATCTTCAATATTACACGGACTTTGGCGATACAGACAGAAGAAGAAAAGCCCTGCTCCTGGAGCATTCTGCATTGCTAAAGCATTGAGATCAAGGGTAGAAAGTGCTAAGGAATGAAACACATCTACATGCTAAAGGTGAATTCACAGGACCTGTACACCTAAGGAATATTGGTCAGAAAGTTAGCATTATATCCCCATCTGTGGTCTGCCAGCCTTTGGATTTGCTGCTTGCTTGGAAAACAGGATCCGTCAATTTATTGTCTGGAGTCGGCATCAAACATTAAAATTGTCCAATAAATTTGCTATTTTCATAATCATGTTTTTAATCCCAATGCAAAACAAAATCTCCGGAGTAGTTAAAGCAATGTTCTGTTTCCCTCACCTATCTAAGATATATGAATCTGTTGAAAATTTGTGGCAAATTATCAATGATTAGAATCTCTGGTATGAATTAAGAAACAGACAGAGTGGTCGTACTATGCCATTGTTATGGCAGAAAGGGAAGGTTTTGTTACATCAGTCTGCACTGGACTTAAAATGCTGATGTAAATGTACCAAGTCACTGCACCAACAGCCTTGGAAAATAATCAGAAAAGATCTGAAAGAGGGGAAAAAAAAGGAAAGATCAGGACATACGTGAGTGTGGACAATGAGAGGATGCAGGTAATGAAGTCCGGGGAAAGAAAGAGAATGTAGGTGGAAAATTAAATGGGATTTGACAAGGGGCTGCCTGGCAAGATAGAAGTAGAACCTGTTAATGAGTGGGATGAAGATTTGTGTTAGAGTTGTGGTGACACTCTTGTACTAAGACAAAATGGTTTCTGGTGCAAATCAGCATGAAAATGATTAAATAATATGGCAATCGGACCCATATCAAATTCCCAAGGGAACAAAAGTCAGGGTGTGAATGTGCCACCAGGTTACTCTCACACCATTATGTCCATACTGGATACACTACAGTTCTAGGTAGCAAAATTAGGCATCATTGAAAATATTTAGTCGCCAGTTACAAGTATATCATCAGTGTAATGTATTGCTCATGAAATGAAGCTGGTAATTGCCATATACTCAATGGGACTATAAGCTTAAATTTAGCTTACCTGAAAAACCTACAAAAGTTAAAATTTCAGAATAAAGGAGAAGAGTAGTCCAAATTCTGAAATACTTCTGTTGAGGAAACAAATAACTTGTGTGAGAGCATTAAGTTAAAGTCTTTCTGATCATTATTTCATAATTAAGGCGAATAGACTTGTTAACCAGTTTAAAGTATTATCTTGTACTGCATATGCTTTGAAACTTTTATTTCCATTTAGTTGGTGGTAATTTCCTTTTTTAATTTTAAGCTTTATTAATTGTTGTTTATTGCGCAGATCATTTTAAAGGACCTACAGCATTACACCTTCCAAAGCACGCAGCTTGTTAAAACATGAAAACATAATTTTAAAATGAGCTATATTCTTTATGAGAAGACAATCTTCAAATACTCAGTGACTGAGGTGCAGGTGTATGACACACATCACTTCCCCTTCAGATGGAGGATTAGCACATTTTACACCTCCAGGGCTGGAGCAAATCTTCCACAAGTTAATACACTTATAATTACCTTTTTTTGTCTTCCTTCAGGCTCCCTCTGAATCCTGTTTTGACTTTAAATGGAGAGAAGGTTCTTAAAATGAGTACCATCAAGTATAAGCTCTTTCTTTATCTGTACCTGAGGTAATTCTGCGGAACAAAAGTAAGTAGAAAACAAAAGTAAACGCTTCAACGAAATGCAGGAATATTACCGTTCAAGTAGATTGCCAAATTATCTTTAAAATCATAAGCTCCAGAATTCACATACCACAGCATATAAAATTCAAATATATCATTTTCAAAACAGCTAAAGCTTGAGTTTTCAGGATTTGGTTAGCTTTGCTTAAAAAAAAATAATGGACTGTTTTTTTCTTCCATTAGCAAAAAGCAATTTTGATTTCACCTTTGTATTTTAATTTTAACTTTGTATAACTCTAATAATGGTGGCATTTATGTTCATTTTTGGCACATGATACAACAATATCTTGAAGACAGAGATTCACATTGCACCTGTGGAATATAAACACAAGACAGCTCCTAAAGAGTCCAACTAATCACTCAATACCTGTTGAATGGCATGTTTGCAACTTTAATGTTAGCCTGTCATCCTCCATTTAAAGTTAGATATATAATTTGGCTATGAGGGCAAGGATATCCACAGCCAGGCAGACATATACACAGCATGAATGTGACTGCAGATGCTGGAATCTGGAGAAAAAAAAAACTGCTGGAGCAACTCAATGGGTAAAGCAGTATCTTTGGAGACAAAGTGATATTCCATGTTTTAGGCTAAGAATGTGTATCAGCAACCCCTATCAAATGTCCATCTGCTCCACATCCGCTACACACTCTTCTCATCAAACGTCCACACCCGCTACACACTCTCTCCACTTCTCCACTGCACCCTTTGACATCGAGTGCTCTGGCACCAATGCTGAAAGCCTTCACAGTTTACACACGCAGCCATGGCAAGAATTTTACCACGATGCAAGCATATCACATCCTGATACACAGCTATTTTGTGAGGGAGGGTAGCACATAACTGCAGACATTGGACCCAAGGAGGTCAGTCATTCCTGAATCATCTACCCATATGGAGTCATTATTTCCTTCTTCCTTAGCCTCATTCTTACATAGAAACATAGAAAATAGGTGCAGGAGGAGGCCATTTGGCACCGAGCCAGCACCGCCATTCATTGTGATCATGGCTGATCATCCCCAATCAATAACCCGTGCCTGCCTTCTCCCCATATCCCTTGATTCCACCAGCCCCTAGAGCTCTATCTAAACTCTCTCTTAAATCCATCCAGTGATTTGGCCTCCACTGCCCTCTGTAGCAGGGAATTCCACAAATTCACAACTCTCTGGGTGAAAACGTTTTTTCTCACCTCAGTCTTAAATGGCCACCCCTTTAGTCTAAGACTGTGGCCCTTGGTTCTGGACTCGCCCAACATTCTTCATTTCCTGTCCCTCTTCCCCCGCACCCCCACCCCACCAGCACCACCATTTGATGCTGCTCAGCACATAGCTGGTAGTAAAGGGTGAACTCACACACAGCCAGGTTAACCAGCATGCACAAAGCCTCAGTAGATGTTTAGTCTAGTGCAGGCAAGTACTATAGCACCACCAGGTGGCGCTGCACGATGGCAGCCTCGTCAACAGTCTGTCTGTCTTTTGATAATTTTTGTTATTTTTAGTGTGTTTTAGAACTTTGTGTTAATGTTCTCTGTTTTGTTTGATGTGGGGGGTGGGGGAGGGGGGAGGGAGAAACTTTATTTCAATACCTTGCCAGAAATGCGATTGTTTTCCGGATCGCATCTCCGGTCGCTCTGCGGCCTAACATCATGGAGCTGGGAGCTTTCCTCGGGACTGACTTTGAGCCCCACCATGGGGATGTGGACTTACCATCGGAGCCGACCTCTTGCCTGGGATCGACGCTCCAACCGCGGCCTGCGGATTTCACCATCGAGGAGCTCGCAGTCTCGGGTAGAGACCGATGTCAGGAAGCTCCAAACGACGCAGAAGGTTCGACCAGCCCCGACCTGGGGTTGACCGCCTGGCGCGGGGGAGCTGACATCCCTCCCCGATGCAGGAGCGTGATCGCCCTGATGCGGAGGGCCTGACCGCCGGCTACGGGAGTCAAGATCGCCCCATCAACGGAAGGCTCATGGCCCCTGACCGTGGGAGAACAAAGAAGGGAAGAGATTGAACTTTTTTTCGCCTTCCATTACAGTGAGGAATGTGGAGGAGCCACTGTGGTGGATGTTAATGTTAAAATGTATTTTGTGTGGCTTGTTGATGGTATGACTGTATGGCAAATCAAATTCCTCGTATGTTGCAAAACATACTTGGCTAATAAAATATGATTATGATTATGATTATGATTATATTGCTCCCTCAGGGTGTACAAAATAGTAAAATAATTTCAGGGTTCGCTGTTTCATTTTTATGTGATTTAGTTTTTTAGTTTAGTTTAGAGATACTGCATGGAAACAGTGCACTGAGTCCGCACCGATCAACAATCACTCACACACTCATTTTATGTTATTCCAGTTTTATATCCTACACACTAGGAGAATTTACAGAAGCCAATTAACCAACAAATCGGCACGTCTTTGGAATGTGGGAGGAAACCGGAGTACCTGGAGAAACCTTGCGCAGTCACATGGAGAATGTGTGAACTTACAGACAGCAAGCACATTCAGGATTGAACCCGGTCTCTGACATTGTAAGGCAGCAACTCCACCGCTGCACCACCTTGCTGCTAATTGACTTTCAAGTTTGTTCACATCTACATGGGTTATGCACACTGAAATCATGGTTCATTTTGTAGACAAGTCGCTGTGGCTGCTCAGTAGCTTTCCTTGGCTTGCCATGCTGATCCAAATGTAAACTTTATGGTGAACTGCTGAGCAATGAAGGAATTATTACTGCTGCCAGGATTCCAGGCATTAATGTGTGATGAGAGAGTGCTGTATCACGGAGCCGACACAGAGCCTGTGACGTGGTGTTGCTGCAGTCAGTGGCACTCTGCAACATGAGAAAGCCTGCCCTTTGCACAGTTCCCTGCTCTAGTAAAACTCCGATAATCTGAAACCCCTGGGACTTTGTTAGTGCCAGACTAGAAGACTTAATGCACCTATTAATCCTCAAGTAGGCCTTTATTTCAGTTTGATTTACCTGTTGAATAATGATATAATACATTTTCCAGTGTGTTTGAAGAGAGCAGGTAATGTACAAGCACTCTAAATCCTGGGTTAACCACTCACCCAGCACAGATCACCTTCCTGACCCTGGTGTTGAAGACTCTATCCCTGGCTCCGGATGTACATCTCACCCACAGGACACTGCCCTCGACTTTGGTGGACCCCTGCACTCTGGATCCCTGGTCACATCCCGGGCTGATGAGTGAGCCGAATGCTGGTGGACCATCAGGGTTTCTGAACAATTACATGCTGGGTTATCAGAGCTTTACTGTACTCTGTAGCTAGACAGAATTTAATATGGTGAGCTCATTTCAAAGAAATTTCATTTCAAGTCAAAGAAATGAGCTGGATGTCAAACTGAAAAGCTGAACACTCTTCAGGTCTGGTCTTGAAGGATTGCAATGCATAGAAGTTGGCACTAGCATAGCAGTGCCAACTCTGCTCTATGGTTGGAGTGTGGGCACAGCAAGTAGCATATTTCTGTAAGAGTATCCTCACTGAAACATGGATGTTCCATGCTGAGGCTCGGGCAGAAGAATTGCTCCCTCAACATTCTGGCCAAGGGAAATCAGTTGCACCAGAGGTAGCAATACAGCTTTGTTTATAGGGATAGTGTTCAACCATGGGTGCCGTGGCTCAAAACGAAAATATTCAATAGTTGCACATTCAAGACGATTGCATGCAAAGCATGGAATTAACCTCTGCCCCTTTTCACCAAAGCAGTATCATTGACCTAAAGCTGCAGGGCAGAAATCTAGTGGGGAACATTTAAACCTTGACAATAACAGTTCAAAGTTCAGCTCCCAAAGAGTATTAGATGCACAAACAGCATGCAGCTGTTATGAAAGTAGAAAAAAAGACTTGCATTTATATAATACCATTCACAACATCATTATGTCTAGAAACACCTTTTAACCATTGTACATTTGATTGTAGCCATTGTTTTTTATAATAGGAAATAGGGGAGGCAACGTGCATAAGATCACTATCAGACTGAGATATTTGCCAAATAATCAGACATTAATGAAGGATAAATATTTATAAACACGATTGGTGAAAACTTCACTGATATGATATAATTTTTCCCTGAAAGCTTCCCATGCAAAATCTACACTGATATCACATGTAATCTACAATTTAATGAATTCTTCATGTGCAATTGAAAGGAGGTTATAGTGTGCTGCCATATACACACATGTTGTAAGTTACACTTTTGTTACTGCCTCAGAAGGTTGTGGGTTCAAACCTCACTCCAGACGTTTGACAAAACAGTCAAGCCAGACTTTCAAATGTAGTCCTGAGGGAATGTTGTACCAATAAAGGACTTCCTTTTTAAGGTGATACTTCAACAAAAACAATGTTTGATTTCTAGATCCCATTGGGCTCCATCAAGGTAGACCACCTCGTATTCACCAGCACATAATCCAGATCCCTCCATTCCCTGTATTAGCAAGTGCTTAACTGGAGTGTCTGCAATGCCATTGTTGTATCTGCCCCACAGCACAGCGCATTCCAGGCATTCACCACTCTGTGTAAAAAACTTGCCCCACAATATCCAACAAGAAAAATCCAGCTATCAGCTCCTCACATTCAGTGATATTACCATTGATCACAATCAATATCTTGGCAATTACCATCAACCAGAAACAGAACTGGAACTTTAAAGTTTTCCACTCTCACCTTAAAGTTATGTCCTGTGTATTTGATTTTTGCATTTGATATTTGTATTTGCTGACCTTGTCCTTCTGGCTGTTAGCAGTCATGGGTTTGGATGATGTTGTCTACTGAGTCTTGGTGAGATTCTGTAGATGGTACCAATTGCTGCTACTGTGCATCGATGGAGAAAGGTTGTGGATGGGGTGTCTATCGGGTGGACTGCTATACCCTCAATGTTGTCAAACCTCATGGGTGTTGTTGAAGTTGCTATCATCCAGGCAATGCAGAATGTTTCATCGCGCTACTGATTTGAGCCGTGTAGATAGTGGACCCACTTTGGGGATTTAGGAGATGTGTTTGACGTCGTATGATTTCTAACCACCGACCAGCTCTTGTAGTCACATAATGCATATGGTTACTCCAGTTCTGTTTCTGGTTGATAGTAATTCCCAAGATATTGATCGCTGACAGCTGGATTTTCTCTTGTTGGATATTGTTATTGCCTGACACTTGCGTGGTGCAAATGTTACTTGCCATCTATCAGCCCATCCCACATATTGTCAGGTCATGTTACATCTGGTTGCGGATGCTTCATTATCTGGGGAGTTGAGAATGCTGCTGATATCAATGAACATCTTGCTTCAATTGAAGGAAGTTCATTGATGAATCAGCTGGAGTTGGTTTGTCTTGGACAATATGCCTGCAAAGATATTCTGTGGTTGAGATGATGGACTTCCAACCCCAACAACCATCTCCCTTTGTGTCAGTATGATTCCAACCAGCGGATGTTTATTCCCTGATTCCCATTGACTCCAGTTTATTCGGGACTACTGGCTACCAAATTCGATGAAATGCTACCTTGATGCCAGAGACATTTACTCTCGCTTCACCTCCTGTGTTCACCTCTTTTGTTCATGTTTGGACCAAGGCTGTAATGAGGTCCGGAGCTGAGTATGGAATGGTTAAACCCAGGAAAGTTTACTGCGTGGGGCTATTCCGATTTTTGATGATTATGTGGCATTTTTAGTTATCTGAATTAAGTGATGCTTATATACTTGTAGGCTATTATTAGAGAGAAATAGTCAGTGCACTGTCCCATCAACTGAGAATGATATGAAATATTTCATTATAGTTTATTGGCCTAAAAACTGGAGCCTTTTGCACACGTCTTTCATGCAGAAATTGTACAGATAACCTGTTTTGCATGTGTTAGCATTCATTTCCATATTGATTCGTGATCATCAGGACACTGACCTGGGCACTTCAGGATATGATCCTCAGCTGTTGTTTGCCTGGTATCAGTTGCATACCTTTTGACATATGGGCTTCACAATGTTTGCTTTATGTTTGCTTTAACACCGCAAGCAGTTTTTGATTGAAATGATATTCTTCACTGTAAACCTTTAAAAAAAATCTAGAGCACATCAAGCAAATTTCAGGGGAAAAAATTTTAGTTCAAAGTTCTGCATTGTCTCCTGCGATATCCTGCGGTCCATCTCCAGACTCACTTTTCAATGAGTATGATGTAAAATCATTTATATAATTCCCTTTATCGATCGCAGTCTTTCTTACAATCAACAGCATCCAGTGATCAATGAATGCCTCCATAATCAGTAGCATTGTGCAGGGACTTGGAGCTGCCAATGACATGGAAGTTAGTTCCAGTTTATTGCATAGACATAAAAAAGGCATGCTGATGAGCATCACGTCCTCTTACCCCAATATTCCTCATTGCCACAGCCACCTCTTCTGCCACCAGACCATGAAGGTGATGGTTCTGTAAGCGCTGACTTCCTTCCCAGCGGAGAAAGCAGCTACAATATGGTTGCTGCGAGTTGTGTGTTGAGACTGAATGGCAATTTTCAATGGTCCACTTAACCAAATGGATTGATATGCAAAGCACTGTAGTGCAATTTTGCCCAATTTTGCCCAATTTTACAAATAGTTTCAATGGATTGGCGTGCACGTGAGAACCAATGCAACACGGGTTCAGTGCTCCAAAGGAGGGTCAACTTTATTTTGATGCTGCAGTCTTTCATTCTAAGAGAATGGTCTAAGAGACATGGGGCTGGTGGAATAGTTAGCAATAGGCTTTAAGTATAGATTATGCACACAATTCAAACTAGGACAATTGTTTTTATATTTTTAAAGGTTTCAATGTAGAGATACAAATTATTCAGGATAAAGTATATTATAGATCAATGGATAATTTTATTCGAAAAAAAATATTGCCATTAAATTGAGAAAATCTCATTCCCACACTGCTTCTATCAGTCTAATCAGACACTTCATCTGGCAGCTGTGTGACTGTGACAGATGTATAAAAAAGACAGTAAAACACTGAGTTAATCATTTGCAGCTACTTCAAATGATTTGCTGTTATATAATACTTATGTGAAACTGTATGATTTATAGATGGGTTCTGAAACTAGTGAGCTCCTAGGAGGACAGACAGAGGAGATCAATTCACTAACTATATAATTGCCTATTTCCAGTTTCTCCAAAGACTATTGAATGCAACAAATTTTAGACACAAAATAAAAGGCGATTTAAAATAGTACGATGATACCTTGTGTTATGATTGGGAGGACCAAATAATTCACTTTCAATTATTGCTGAACACATGTTTATAGAATTTGAACAGGAAAATATTATCTACTTGCATACAAGGCAATTCGTTGTCAAAATGATGATGACTGAAATTTGGTGTCACTCAAAAATATCGTTAGAGGTTCAGTCATTTATGGATCAGATAATTCATGCCAAATGTTTTTTTTCTTTAGTGAAGTTGCTGGTTACATTTCTGCATCACAAAGCAACATGAACTTTTCCTTTCTCGCTGGATGGACTACAGGGATGAGACGCACATCAACAATTGCAATGCCACAAATATTCCATCAATTGCCCAGAACTGACAATGCAAGTAGGATAATAGAATTGGACCATTCTTTATTGGATTGTATGTGCCGACTAGTTTTGGAAATATTTTAATAATAAATTTTGGAATAGGGGACTTGCTGATGACACCATTATTTCTAGCTCTTTCTTAATTTGTTTAGAGAAGGTGGCGGTGATTTTCCTCTTGGAGCTATTACTGTCTCTCTCGTGAAGATACCCTGGATCTTTGTATTGGTGGATTCTATGGGTCCGGAAAGGGCCCCCAAAAGTTCCAATTCATCTCGGGGCTAGGGAAAGTGTTGACAAGGCATACCGTAGAACATCATGTACTCCCATACTTATCAGACACTGATCTTTCAAAATACCTGAATGACCATCATCCTTGGAAGGGTTGATGGGATTAGGAGGCATGGTAATGTTCAGCAACAGGGAGCTTCATACCCTTTATTTGAGGAGTTGCTTCTCATTGAAGGAATGGTGAGAAATGTTTCACTTCTGGTTATACTGCCCCACGGCCATGTAAAAGGATCTCTCATGTTGGTTTTGGAGCCCCCCAGAAGTTTGAACCGAAAATATAGAGAACGGTGAAATTGAATAGGATGGAGTAAGGATTATCATTAACTTAATGCTCAGTCAGTGTTCCCTGCATTGACTTAAATGCCAATGATGCCAATTTCACCACCACTACATCTAAATTGCCTTTGAAGGCTGGCACACTTCCTTCTTGTGTGTCTGCTTCAGTGTGCACCCTGGAGAAGATGGTGGTTGGCTCTTTAGGTGGTGATGACCAGGTGATGCATGGTACAGGTTTGGTTCTGACCAGTGGGATATATGTCCATGTCATGAGGCAATCCTGCCTATATTACTTTCCTCAAGGATCTCTCACCAACTGTTTTGACATTAGAGGCCATTGAACCCCTCCTTGAACTGGTTGGCATGTTCTTGGGGGGCAGAATTCCCCATACTTCTCTGACTCTAACTCAAGAAAATTGGATGGGGTGATTCAGAGATCTAATGAAAAAAGGGAAAAACTTACAGAAAACTCACTTTTGAAAATTGCACCTTCATTGTCTGAAATCACCTAAACGAGTCTGTTGATTAATATAGTATTCCGGAGACTAGAACTGTACTTGCACCAGGCCAGTGGGTGGCACCTGGAATCAAACCCACACTGGAGGAGGGTCCACTGATCATCTGCTTCGGAAATAATTGCTGACCATCCCCTTGCAATGCTGAGCAATGGGATTTACCTGGGAGAATACAGAATAAAGCAATGAAATATACAGAGAGAATTTTAGACAAAGAATGTCATGAAACGACATGAAGCCTGTTCACAATAATGGAATTCATTGAAATAATAGTAAAGACATACTTCCCTTATGTTGAATTATTTATGGAACTTGTAGTTCACACATTGTGATGTTGTCAAGCCCTTGACTGCATACAATTTCTTTGAAGGATGAGAACATGGGATAATGGCTCAGAAGCATTTTGTTGGTAAGTAGCAGGCATAACTCATGATAATTCAAAGTTAGAGTTCTCCCTATGATCCTCTTTTGCATTTTCTGCCTGTAAACCTTCCTTTATATCCAGGTTTTTCTGAAATGCATATCCGTGTAGGTCACAGCAAGTTTTCACTTTGTGGCGTACACACCCAGCTGTATTATGCCTGTCTCATCATTAGAGAATATCAAGGGAGTGTTGAACTATCGAGGATGCGATTCTTGGATTACAAAATATCGTTCACCTCGGCGGCGGTGGAGTCTCGGCGGAGGCGGTGGTGTCTCGCAGGTCGGAGGGAGCCTCGTGGGTTGACCCGTGGTTGGCGGTCGATGAGGGACGGGGGAACCACTATGAGGGGGGGGAGGGAGAGAAACAATGGAGGACCTGGCGTTGGGGGACCGCCGTGAGGGAGGGGGAAGAACAATGAACAATGGAGGACCCAGTGTGCGGGGACCGCCCCTGAGGACTGGGAGGGGAGAGGTGGGGTGAACAAAGGAGGAACTGGCGGGGGTACATTGTAACTTTGTCAGTGCTGTTTATGTGGTGACTATTTGTGTACCTTGGATATGCAAGCAAAGAATTCCACTGTGCCTTGTCAATAACGTATTCAAGGATACAAAGGATACAAAGGACATTTATTATCACATACGCCAAATGGTGTAGTGAAATTTGATTTGCCAATGCAGCACACGAATAAAGATAAGACACAACAATGTCTTATCAACGGAGATTTATTTCTCAATTCACAGGAATGTAGACAATTAGAAGTATAATGAATAGGCACATGGAAGGGTCTTGACCCAAAACGCCACCTGCTCCTTTTCTCCAGAGATGTTGCTTGATCTGCTGAGTTACTCCAGCATTTTGTGTATGTCTTCAATGTAAACCAGAATCTGCAGTTAATTCCTGCACAGAAATATTATGGAGGTGTGTCCTAGTTGGATTGGAAAGAAACTAGCTGAGGAGCCCCGAAGATATATTATGGGGCTCAGAGAAGCATTTGTGTTCCTAATGGCCCACAATCATTTCCATAAGAAGCAGAAATTTTAAAAATTTATATCGTCTCTTCTGGCCCACCATCTTCACTTGCCATGACTCTGTTTGCAAACTGAAGGCAATAAAGAATTTCCTTGTTTTGTAAGTAATTATATCTTGTGTTTTGTTGCAACTATTAACAGTTTAGGTAGGCTCTTTCCTACTGCTAAATGGACTACCATCTATGGTGTGACTTGGGATCTTGGATATCAGCTTGGAATGAGATTACATTGAAATAAGCAAGGATATAATACTGATGCTTTATAAGGTGCTGGTCAGGCCACATTTGTAATTTTATGAGTTTTGGG
Source organism: Leucoraja erinaceus (assembly GCF_028641065.1). Taxonomy (NCBI): domain Eukaryota; kingdom Metazoa; phylum Chordata; class Chondrichthyes; order Rajiformes; family Rajidae; genus Leucoraja; species Leucoraja erinaceus. The sequence continues at coordinate 13,596,876 of NC_073391.1, read as the reverse complement.
CCCCAGATCTGAGGAAGAGTGTGTTTATATTTGAGAGGAGGTTTACAAGAATTATCCCAGGGATGACTGGGTTAACGCATCAGAAACATTTGATGGCTTTGGGCCTGTACTTGCTAAATCTTCCCTGCACCCTTTCCAGCTTAACATCTTTCCTATAACAGTGACCAAAACTGAGTACGATACCCTAAATGTGCCCTCACCAATGTCTCGTACAACAGTAACATGACATCACAGTTTCTATACTGAATATTCTGACTGATGAAGACCAATGTATCTAAAGCCTTCTTGATCACCCCATCTACCTGTGATACCACTTTCAAGGAACTATGTACCCGCGCTCCTAGATCCCTTTGCTCTACAACACTCTCCAGACCCGTGCCATTCACTGTGTTTCCAGTAGTGGGAGAGTCTAGGAACAGAAGACACAGCCTCAGAATAAAAGGACGTACATTTAGAACGGAGATACGGAGGAATTTCTGTAGACGGAGAGTGGTGAATCTTTGTAATTCATGGCTATGGAGGCCAAATCATTGGGTATTTTTAAAGTGGAGATTGATAGATTCTTGCCTAGTAAGGGCATCAATGGTTACAGGGAACAGGAAGGAGAATGGGATTGAGAATGAAAAATAGATCAGCCCCGATTGAAAGGCAGAGCAGACTTGATGGCTGAATGGCCTAATTCCGCTCCTCCGACATGATCTGGTGATCTCATGAGTAGGTTGGTTTTCCAGATGTTAGATCCTCCCAGCAGCATTCTCACTGGGCAAGTGGTTTAAAATTCTTGCTGATGTATTCTTACTCCCATGTTTACAACTGCTTTTAATATTCTTCCACAGTGTATTAAATTTAAAAGGTACTGAACACATTGGCTGCTGAAATGAGTTTTGATATGTTTCTAAAAACCCTCATTGGAGAATAATTTGTTCATTCTGCAGAGCCTGGGGCAACAGGAAATGTAAAGCTGTCCACCTACCTTCCAGCAGGTGATAATTACAAAGTGGGAGTTCTGGTAAAAGTTCACAATTAGTGATGTATGCCCAGATTTTTCTTTTGAAAATTATCCAAGAGCAATTTCACATTATGACTCCCTATAACATATTAAAATAGCTGTATTTTGGAAAAACCACTGAAACACTGTACAAGAGGCCACCATGCCTTCGTAGCCTCCCACAGCGTTATTCAAACCACCGCTTACCTGACTGAGACATGAAAGGAGACATTTTCCGGTTGTTAAGACCCCTGATGCTGGAGCACAATGGGTGCAGGAAGACTGGAAAATCTGGCACGGATCTACTTAGTTAAGTTTGTGAATGGTTGACAGGAAGGTAGTTTAGATCAGCTATATGAAAATTCCATGTAGATATCAAAGAACATTTTGGCGAAGAAATACCCATTACAAAGGGAGGCTCTGTCTTTGGCGATTTTAAATGCCCCCCCAGGGAAGTGCTGTACACAATTGACTTCGTACAACTGTTCAAGATTATCTCGTTTTACGGTTTTGCTGCCAGAATTTAATACATGCTTCTCTTATTCATTCTTAATTGGATTATGATTTTATTTTTGCAAAATTCATTTGGAGCCTTTTACTCCTGAAAGTAAAAAAATGTTTATGTAAACAATAAAATATGACACAACAGCCTATTAGAAAACAAACTGCTGGAATAACTGGAGGACATATTTTGGGTCGTGACCTTCTTAAGGTTGTCAAAGGGATGGTTCTAAACCAAATTGTCACCTTCCCTTCTTCTCCAGAGATGTTGCTTGACCCACTGAGTTTCTCCAGCTCTTTGTGTCCTTTTGTCCAGTTGCTTGTTTCTACTGCTGAAATAACTCAGCGGGTCAGGCAGCATTTGTGGAGGGAAATGGACAGATGACATTTTGGCTTGGGATCCTTTTTCAGAACATTGAATGCTCTTCCCAATGGCATGAGCATTGAATTATACAGGGCCTGAAGAAGGGTTCCGACCTCGTTGTCACCCATTTCTCTCCATACATGCTGCCTCACCCATTGAGTTCCTCCAGCATTTTGTTTTTTTGCTCACTATTCCACCATCTGCAGATTTTCTCTCTATTATCATGCTATTGGGATTAGTTTGGAAAGAATTGAAACACACCATGAGAAATTTTCAGAAAACTGTCCAGAATAAACAGAATAGAACAGTGCAGTGCAGACTTTGTCCGCTGCAGAAGGAAAAATGCCAGTGTTTTTCAAATTTTCCAAGATCAGGAATGTACACAAATTCACAGTTAGAAAGATGCATGAAAAATGTTGCTTGTTGGCGATTATTCTTTCAGTGTTTGGACTGGCATGTGAATTTTGGTTGTGGTAATTTTATGGTAATTAGGAACATGGTAAAGAGAAGAATGTCATACAATGGAAGGTGGTTGTGGATGAAACCACTTACAACTATTGATTGCATGATGTGAACATGGAAATGCCTGCAAATCAACATAGTAATTAGCCCGAAACATTACCTATCCGTTCCTTCCACAGAAGCTGATTAACCTGCAGAGTTACTCCAGCACTTTGCATTTTGTTTATGTAGTTTTCATTTCCAGAAGTAGGCAGAGCAGGTCGAGACAGAACCAAGCTTCCCAAAGCACAGGAATTCACAGTTCATACATGTCCTTGCAGGAATATCTGGCAGTAGCTCTGAAGATGCTTCCTGCTTTCTCTCATGCACTACCTTGTACTTATGCATGGTGTGATTTGGCTGGATAACATGACACGTGACTATAATGAATCAACCAACCATCCAATCAACCATGCACTAAGAACATACTTCACACAGGGATGGCCTTCACCTAATTATCCGAGCCATTTCGGCCCTCTGTGCGTGCGACTCTATCCCACTTTCACCACTGCGATATCTATTCATTTGGTAGCAACAGTACTGTGCAGCTGGTTTTGTAGTATGTGCCATTACAGGTTGTCTGTAAAAATCACAACCTAACATGCTACACAACATAGACTGTGAGGATTTGCAATTGGGAATGCCGACATGAAATTGACAAATGCTAGTTTCAGTTTGATGTTGCAGAAGGAAACTAAGCAACACTTGAGTAAATCGCGCTGCTCATGTTGAGATTTTCACAGCAGCTAGGAAGACCCATAGCAAAAAAAGACTGGAACAATTTTAGCCCCTTGAACTTATGTAGCAATTTAAACAGCCATCCTGGCCTCTACATTCCTCGAAACATTTTACAGGCAAAGAGGTACTTTGGCTGCGATATTGCCGTTTCAAAAATCTCAAACGTGCCTGCCAGGTTTTGCTTCCAATGAGAGCTGGTGGGGGTTGGAGAGATAGAGATCCCAAGCAATGGATTAAATGTTTAAGAAGGAACTGCAGATGCTGGAAAATCGAAGGTAGACAAAAATGCTGGTGAAACTCAGCGGGTGAGGCAACATCTATGGAGCGAAGGAAATAGGCAACGTTTCGGATCAAAACCCTTCTTCAGACTGATGTGAGGGTGGGGGTGGCAGGAAGAAGAAAGGAAGAGGTGGACCCAGTGGGCTGAGGGAGTGCTGAGAAGGGGAGGAGAAGTAGGGACTACCTGAAATTAGAGAGGTCAATGTTCATACCGCTGGGGTGCAAACTGCCCAAGCGCAATATGAGGCGCTGCTCCTCCAATTTACGGTGGTCCTCACTCTGGCCATGGAGGAGACCCAGGACAGAAAGGTCGGATTCGGAATGGGAGGGGGAGTTGAAGTGCTGAGCCACCAGGAGAACAGGTTGGTTATTGCGAACCGAGCGGAGGTATTCGGCGAAGCGATCGCCAAACCTATGCTTGATCTCACCGATGTAGAGCAGCTGACATCTAGAGCAGCGGATGCAATCGATGAGGTTGGAGGAGGTGCAGGTGAACCTCTGCCGCACCTGGAAAGACTGCTTGGGCCGTTGTATGGAGTCAAGGGGGGAGGTAAAGCGTTGGTATCACGTTGGAGGTGGCGAAAATGTCGGATGATTATTTGTTGTATGTGACAGCTGGTAGGGTGGAAGGGGGACTCTGCCCTTGGTACAAGTTGGGGGATGGGGAGAGAGAGCAGAGTCACGGGGTATGGAAGAGACCCTGGTGCGAGCCTCGTCTAGAGTAGAAGAGGGGAACCCCCAACCCTTTAAGAATGAGGACATCTCCGATGCCCTGGTGTGGAACACCTCATCCTGGGTGCAGATGCGGTGTAGACAGAGGAATTGGGAGTAGGGGATAGAGTCCTTACAGGAAGCAGGGTTGGAAGAAATGTAGTCTGGATAGTCATGGGAGTCATTGGGTTTATAGTAGATGTTGATCAGCAGTCTATCATCTGCAATGGAGATAGTGAGGTCTAGAAATGGTTGGGAAGTGTCAGAAATGGTCCAGGTGTATTTGAGTGTCGGATGGAAGTTAGTGGTGAAATGGATGAAGTCAGTGAGTTGTGTGTGGGTGCAGGAGGTAGTACCAATGCAGTCGTCGATGTAGTGGAGGTGGAGTTTGGGGATAGGGCCATGGTACGCCTCGAACAAGGATTGTTCGATGTACCCTACAAAGAGGCAGGCATAGCTGCGCGTGAGCCCATAGCTACACCTTGTATTTGGAGGAAATGGGAGGAGCCAAACTAAAAGTTATTAAGGGTAAGGACCAGCTCCGCTAGGCGGAGGAGAGTATCAGTAGACGGGGATTGGTTGATTCTGCGGTCGAGGAAGAAACGGAGGGCTTTGAGACCCTCCTGGTGGGGGATGGTGGTGTAGAGTGACTGGACATCCATGGTGAAGATGAGGGAATGGGGGCCTAGAAAACAGAAGTCCTGGAGTAGATGAAGAGCGTGTGTGTGTCTTGAACATAGGTAGGCAGGGTTTGCCACTCACTCTGCAACAACCATAGTTCACATAATTCCCCAGCCCCGCACGGCCCGATTTTAACTTCTCCCCTAAATCCACAAACCTGTTCTTTTTGAGGCGTACCAGGGCCCTATCCCCGAACTCTACCTCCGCTACATTGACAACTGCATTGGTGCTACCTCCTGCACCCACACACAACTCACTGACTTCATCCATTTCACCACCATTTCTTGACCTCACTATCTCCATAGCAGGTGATAGACTACTGACAGATGTCCACTATAAACCCACTGACTCCCATGGGTATCTGGACCACACTTCTTCCCACCCTGCTTCCTGAAAGGACTCCATCCCCTAATCCCATTTCCTCCGTCTATGCCGCATCTGCTCCCAGGATGAGGTGTTACAAACCAGGGCATCGGAGATGTCCTCATTCTTCAGGGAACGGGGGTTCCCCTCTTCAACTATAGATGAGGCTCTCACCAGGGTCTCTTCTATACCCCATGACTCTGCTCTCACTCCCCATCCCCCCACTTGTAACAAGGACAGAGTCCCCCTTGTCCTCACCTTCCATCCTACCAGCTGTCACATACAACAAATAATCCTCCGCCATTTTTGACACCTCCAACGTGATCCCTCTACTTGCCACATCTTCCTATCTCCTCCCCCTGTCTGCTTTCTGCAGAGACCGTAACTCCATGGTCATTTCATCCCTTCCCACCCAAACCACCCCCTCTCCGAGCACCTTCACTTGCAACTGCAGGAAATGCTACACTTGTCACTTTACCTTCCCCCTCGACTATTCAAGGACCCAAGCAGTCTTTCCAGGTGCGGCAGCGGTTCACCTGCACCTCCTCCAACCTCATCTATTGCATCCGCTGCTCTAGATGTTAGCTGTTCTACATCAGTGAGACCAAACATAGGCTTGGCGATCGTTTCGCCCAACACCTCTGCTCGGTTCGCAATAACCAACCTGTTCTCCTGGTGGCTCAGCACTTCAACTCCCCCTCCCATTCTGAATCCGACCTTCCTGTCCTGGGCTTCCTCCATGGTCAGAGTGAGGACCACTGTAAATTGGAGGAGCAGCACCTCATATTTCGCTTGGGCGGTTTGCACCCCAGCGGTTCTGAATATTGACTTCTCTAATTTCAGGTAGTCCCTAGTTTCTCCTCCCCTTCTCAGCTCTCTCTCAGCCCTCTGGCTCCACCTCTTCCTTTCTTCTCCCCCCCACCCCCCCCTCAACCTCCCTCAGTCACTCTGAAGGGTTTTGACCTGAAACGTTGCCTATTTCCTTCGCTCCATAGATGCTGCCTCACCCACTGAGTTTCTCCTGCATTTTTGTCTACCAAGGAATGGATTGCTCATTCAAGTAGTAAACCTTTCTCCTGATTTCAATGCAGGGGAAACACAGCAGCTGGAAAGTGGTAAGGAAAGAAAATCTGTCTTTATAACAATGCAATAAAAGGAGGAAATGAAAGAATACTCCCCTCTGCAACCTTCAACCCCAATTATCTAAACTGCATATTTCCATATTCTGTTGGGCTGCTGCAAGAAAGAATTTCATTGTTCTATCTGGGACATATGACAGTAAAACATTCTTGACTTTTGACTTGAATCTGCAGGCCTTTAAAAAACCATAATTCCCACCATCAAACCCATCTTCCAATGCAAATCTCCTACATTGTACATGCCACAAAATAGGCTGCCTACCATCACCTCCCACCATCAGGTCTTGTGGAATTATTGGCTTTCAGCCCTATTAAATATCTCCAATACTTTTTAAATTGATGGCGATTTATTTCAGTTATTTATCTTTTTTAGACTTGTTAATTGATTTAATTTCTCTTTCTAAGGGAGAACACAACAGAGTGAAGTGAATGATTACTGGAGGAGGCTTTAAAGCACGGCAGCACCCCAGAAGAAAAGGAGACCTGGTACATTTGTTTCTTTGTTCAACCAAGTCAAGTCCGAGAACTTTTGCTAGCTCTATCTGCAGCCTGGGGCTGAGAGAGATTGCCTCCATTGCAGAGCCAACTAGCACCAAGTAAGTTGAGTGACATTCTGATGAACTTCACAGGCTTGAGACCAAGAACTCAGGCCATCATCACAAATGTTCTCGACCTTCCAATAGGATTCACCCTTGGCCTACATTTCTCTGAACAAACTTGTTTCCTTGTGACTGAAATATCACCAAGATGTTGGCGAGAAATGCATTGAAGTAATCCGTGGGAGAAATTCAAAGATGAAACTGGAACTGTCCAGATCTTTATTTTATAGGTGGTACAGAATGACCTTGGACTCTTCATTGTTTAATTTACATTGCAGGATGCTGCAATAATTAAGCAAAAGAGCGCAATCTCCCTCTCTAAAAGTTAGTACTGCAGTAAGCATGACACTTCTTTGCAAACACCGAAAGAAGAGAAATTTACAAGAAGAATGCTTTGTGTTACCGAGTGGAATTAGATCTGTTTTTCAATCAGGACAGTTATAATATTCTGTGGCAGCTACAGGCCAGTGGAATTAAATGGACAGATATTTTTTAGGAACTAAAATTGACACAATAGGCTAAATTATATATTTTTGAGGATTAAAATATTCCATCTAGTCTTTATGGTAATTTAGTACCTGTACTCAGAAATGCACTACCAAAATTGCCTTTTTATTAATAGAGCTGACAGCTGACATTGTTGTGTATATAAAGGATCCAGTAGCATTGCACAATAAATATCTAAGCACAACTTTAATCTGGTCACATATCATAGGGGTGTGCATCAATCCATACAGTGTATATATTTGTGTACTAAATCATTCCCATTTAAATGTATTTCATTGGCCAAGAGTTACTTTGGTACATCCTTAGTTTTTAGAAGGTCACTGCAAAATATAAATTATTTCTTTTTGATATCAATCCAGACCTTTTTCCTGTTATATATCCAATCACATCAGAATGGGTGGTTACAACATCCCAACTTGGGAACATTCATAAAATTGGTTTTGATATTGTGAACTTTACCTCCTTCAATTGAGTTCAGCATGATGAAGTAGACTCCAAACATTTCATTCCATATTTTCCTATGAAAACCCATCTACCATTTTCTGTGCATAAATGTATCCATCTTTGCCTGTTTAATAGGTTTTTGGAGGAATTGGTGCAGCAAAGTTATAGATAGTGGAAGAATCTTCGCTGACACAATTAAGATAGTCTTATTAAGGTAGCAATGCACCTCATTCAAAGTGAAACCCTAAGGCTTCTTTAGTAAAACTACCACAAAAGTCATTCCTAATTTATCAGAGAAATGTGGTGAGGATTCCACAAAGAAGCCCGGAGCTACAAGATAAATCAGTCCGTCTAATAATTAAATCGACCTCAAACACTTTCAAAAATTGCCATGGATAGACATGCGAGCACTGCTTCTTAGTATAATAATGTTAATAACGATGGGTTGTTTAAGAACTCTTCTATTGCAATATTGGGCTGAGCTCAGTCTCTGATGTGCATTTCCTGCTGTTGAGACTAAACTCAGCAGGGGATTTACCTGCTGCTATATAACGATAACTACTGGCCAATCTAACCCTAACTTTCCAAACACTGCAGCCTCTCCATTTAAGTATTGCTGCTGATGGGCATTTGACTGATAAAGATCTAAACCTTCCCCTACAACCATCGCTCCCACCACCATCTAAGAGCTGAAGATATTCAGATAGTGAAATTGAAAAATAGCATTGAAACAATACCATTTCAAAGTACAGCCTTTCCTCTATCCACTTTCTTTCTTTAGAAAACAATTCCTTGCCAAGATTTCCTTTCAATGGTATTTTTATTGTGAACTTCAAGGCAGCTGCTAATAATTTAAAGACATCGTTTCCCTTTAGAATGACCCATCAATTTTTTTTTGTTGATAAACTGATGCTTTGATTAGGTAGCCTTCCTCCGCATGTGTCAGCAATTACCACTTGCTTAATGGCATGCTGTCCACTAGATTAAACACTTCAAAGAATGCAAAGATTCACTCCAATGAGTTTTCTGTGTTCATGTCAGTAATTACACCAAGCACGGGTCTTTCTCTATATGTTTTTCTTTTAAGTACTGCATAGCCTTCAGCACCAAGTGAGCAGCATCTTGCTGCACCTAGGCACACCTTGATGCATTTGCAATATTCACTTGTTGCAGTGAAATTGCAAGATGCCTTAATATAACCTTGGAAATGTCGCACAATGTAAAAAAGTTGGAAATATAATTCATTTAATGCAGTTTCAATAATATATAAATAGGCTCCGAGTAGGAAGTAGGTGGGGTGGTTAGTAATCGTAAACAAAGCAATGTTGAAGAGATCGATATCGAGAAATATTAAGAAGTTACAGTGGTTTTTAATCTGGCATAATCAAATAGGAAACACATTTCAGAATCTGTGCTATGATAGTTAATATGCCATGAACAGTGCAATATGAATATGGGGAATAGGCACAGGTCCAATTCAATAAGGGTAAATAGTCGTAGTTTGGAATTAATACTGGGCTGGTAGAGCAGGGATGGAGCAAAGATGTGGAAGAATCTTTGAATGAATACAAAGTCTTTCAAGTAAGAGTTTACAAAAATGAAGGCTAATACAGATCAGCCAGGGCTGAAGTGATGACAAAATGAGTAGGAAGGAACTGCTGATGCTAGTTTACACTGAAGATAGACACAAAATGCTGGAGTAACTCAGCGGGTCAGGCAGCAACTCTGGAGAAAAGGAAAAGGAATCAACCCGAAATGTTACCTATTCCTTTTCTCAAGCCTGACCTGCTGAGTTACTCCTGCATTTCCTGTCTATCTTCTGAAGTGATGATTGATGGTTAAAAGGACCTCACATTGGGGTAGAGTACAAGCAGTGGAGCTGCAAATTAATTGGTTTGTGGGGAGATTGACGAGGAGAATGCTACCTTCTAGTTGGGAGTTCCCTGGAAAATTCATGCTTGAAATAGAAAAAAAGATGATTGATGGTTTTCGCAATTATAGGGAGGGGAGGGGAAGGGAGGGGAAGAGATGGATGATATATTTTGGAGATAAATAAAGATTGTTTTGGTAATTAGAACAGTCAGGTGGAAGATACACCACAATCCAATACAGGTAGTGATCCAGCTCCTGAGAGGGATTTCACTTTCATTATCTTGTTACCTGCAAGTGAATCGGTAGGTGGTACAACTGTTACACAGGAAACAGACAATAAAATGACCTGATCTATTAGTAAGTACAAGTTCAGACATGGAGATTCTCAAACCAAACCAAACCAAACCAAGACATGGATCTCTCTACAAGCAAGGTTTAGACAGCAGATCACATTCAATTTGGATGTCATTGATTCAAACTGAATTCAATCTCCCCAAAGTTTACAAAACAAACTCCATCATCCATCTGATCAAACTATATTAGAGAATGATCCAAAACGTGTGCTGTGGCACCGCCTCAGGCAAGAGAGGACTAAGAATTCAAATCTTGTGTTTTGGAAAAAGCTCAGCCCTATTTGCTTCACAAAGGGATTGGCACTTCCCTTTCACAAACCCGAACAATGTAAATATACACACACTTAGATTGCCATTTATCATTTGCCAGATTCATCAATTAAAAAAAGTCTGTGTTTATTGCTGTGGTTTCAACCACAGAAGCTGGTAAGAGATTATAGCATGAAATGTATAATGAATATATTACCTAGGCTTTGAGTAGCATTCCTACATTTGTATTTAAACATTGTGGTTCAAGCTGCACATTGCAAATTGAATGCATGACACTCTGGTACAGAACTGAACATTTGGAAGATAAGGTAGACACAAAATGCTGGAGTAACTCAGCGGGACAGGCAGCATTGGGTCAATACCCGTCTTCAGACTGATCAGGCCCGCTGAGTGATTCCAACATTTTGTGTCCAACTTTGATTTAAACTGCATCTGCAGTTCTTTCCTACACAATTTGAAGATAGGCACTGTCTATCTTCAGTGTAAACCAGCACCTGCAGTTCCTTCCCACACACTTCCTCTGAATATTTGGAAGTTTTGCTCCACATTTCAGACATTTAATTAACACTTTACCAGAGTACTCCAGCTCCCTGCTTGTGTTTGCAAATGTTTAAGTGTTTATTAAGGAACTGCAGATGCTGGAGAATCGAAGGTACACAAAAAAGCTGGAGAAACTCAGCGGGTGCAGCAGCATCTATGGAGCGAAGGAAATAGGCAAAGTTTCGGGCCGAAACGTTGCCTATTTCCTCGATAAGCTCGATAAGCTCTCAGTTTAGGAAGCCCAAATTTGACTTCAGCCTATGTGCCAGCTAATGCTGCTGGTACACAGCTTCCGAAAAATCAAGGTTCAACACTGACCTCTGCATGGAAATAGGATGCTGTCCCTGTTACCAACCAACACCACTCCCGCACCACCCTGGCTTTCCTCCAGGTTCCCCATTTCCACTTATACCCAAAAGATGTGCTGGTTACTGGGTGAATAAGCTACTGCAAATTATCACTAGTGGAGGAAGGTGACAAGAGAATTAGGGGCAGGTTCAGGCGGATATGAGAGAATGTTATTGGGAAACGTGGGAAAAGTTGATCAGAAAGCTGGTATAGACTTGATCCTCTGAATGGCCTCCTTCTATGTCGTTGGTAAACATGTAAGATGATATGAAAATAATATGACAACACATCTATGGTCCCAGGCCGGCTGCTGGTTTACTCTCATAGCAGCTGAGCATTCCAAATAATCGTGCGTTGTTTGTAAGGCCCCCAAAACTCTTGAAATAAGCCAAAGTAATGATGGCAGAATCCAGAATTCCACTTCCGCACTAAGACCATAAGTGATTTTCGAGTGTGCAGCTGTTGCAGTTGACATATTGCCAAGATGTGGCTTGTTGGTGGGATCACCCAATGCTGAAACGCAACTGGCTATCATGCTGGAAAGACTAGGCTCTGTTTCCATGTGCTTGACTAAGGCCCCTTCTATGGTGGAATCACTCCGTCTTTGTACATTGTGAGATGCAGTAGACAGTGAGACCAAGCGCAACCTCAGTGACTGTTTCACTTGCACTCGGCCATCCATGGTCTACTGGATCTCCTGGTTGCCAACCATTTTCACTCCCTTTCCCATCCCCATACTGACCTTTCTGTCCTGGGCCTCCTCCATTGCCAGAGTGAAGCCACGTGAAAACTGGAGGAGCAGCACCTCATATTCCGCTTGGGTAGCTAATAATCCAACTGCATCACCATTGAATTCTCCAGTTTTAGATGACCTCTAACTAAACCCACTCTCCCATTCCCTCCCCTGTCACCCTCCTCTGTGCCCTACCTGGATGCCCCCATTTCTTCCACCCCCCCCTCCCCCCACCCACATTCCTTCCTCTGGATTCACAATTTGCAACTCGTCAATTCTTTTGTCTTACACCTTCTGTTTTAATCTCTGGCCTTTGTTTCAACCATCTGCCTATCAAAAACTCCCCTCACCTGAGTTCACCTATTACCTGCCATGCTTTGTCCTGCCTCTCCTCACTCCCAACTTTCTCCTCCGTCCCACCGCTACAATCAGCCTGAAGAAGGGTCCCACCTATCCGTGTCTCCACAGATGCTGCCTGACCTGCTGAGTTATTCCAGTACTTTATCTCCTTTTTTTGCTGACGATTTAATTAGTTTTTACCCCATAAATTCATTAAACATCGCACATTAAGACGTCTCATTAACCTTGCTTCCTGCTATCATAAGTCAGTGCAACATTTCTGTATTGGAACTAGGGAGAGAACGAGCACCTGAATTAATTGATTTGTTGTCCAAGGCAAATGTTATTGTTTTTCAGTTCGGAGTCATTTTTTTAAACTTGCATTTTCTTTATTGATCCAGGGATCAATATGCTCCCATTTTTTATTCTGGTATTTAATCTGAATTGTCTTTCTCCTCCTAAAATCCATCCGAAAAAGTGGAATGATGTGTAGGCAACATTCTGAATGGGAAATGCATTTTGCTCATGCTCATTAGCAGGATGTATACAAGTTTTGATTGTCTCAGTCTCCTAATGATGGGATGTTTAAACAGTCCAGAAATAATTCCACCATGCCAAAATATTTAACTGAGTTTGGAATTTCATCTATCTTACCACTTTATAAATTCCTTTATACATTTTACTTATTCACAAGGCAGGTCATTTTCTAACTAGGAAGTGGGATGGGAGTTGGGGATTGGTTCATGGAGGTGGTGTTGAACTATCCCAAGGCATCAGCTGATCCTGCTCTGTATATATGCACATGGAGATGTGGAAAAATGCCTCACCATGATCAATCAATTCATTTTTTTTCCAAAGATAGACACAAAATGCTGGAGTGAATCAACGGGACAGGCAACATCTCTGGAGAGAAGGAATGGGTGATGTTTCAGGTTGAGACCCTTCTTTGGACTGAGTGTCAGGGGAGAGGGATATGGAATGGTAGTGAAAACATAGATCAATGGGGACAATTGGATCAATAAGACCTCGACCCGAAACATCACCCATTCCTTCTCTCCAGAGATGCTGCCCGTCCCACTGAGTTACTCCAGCATTTTGTGTCTATCTTCGGTGTAAACCAGCATCTGCAGTTCCTTCCTTCACTATTTTCCCTTCCTTCCCTGTGAGGGAGGATATTGGCTTCTGTTGAGTCTATGCTGCTGCCCCAGGCATGATTGTCAATTGGCCAAGTAACACATCCTTGTAACCCCACATATTACTTTCCTGTTGGATGCTGCGCATACATCCAAAAAGCCTTGACAGTTTACAAACTGTATTTAGCTGGAAACAGGTGTCATGTGAATTTAGGAAGTACCACATTTCATGCAGATTAAAAAAAAAACCACAAATGGAAATATTTGATTCATGCTAATTCAGGAACAATAGGTGTGTGCGTGTATTTATATTTAATTGACCTCACAGTGGTAGATCAGAATTATTGACAGTCATTTATCAATTGTGCTTTAAATTATCGGGCAGCTGTCAAACAATGTTTCATTAAATGAGATATAAGAACAGTTATATATATATATTTTCCCAACTATTCCATTTAATGGTGTTCCAAAGCATTGCACCATTACAGCAGTAACACATATTTGCATTTGATAATAGTAGAATTGCAAGCATAATGATTATCTGTGCCTAATTGCTCTTTTGATGTTATTATCTTTATTAAGGCGTGAGTGCTGAACTATTGGTTTGCAGCATGGGGTAAATATTATCCCTAAAACATATTATCAATCTTGTCTGCAGAAGGGTCTCGACCCGAAACATCACCTATTCCTTTTCTCCAGAGATGCTGCCTCACCCGCTGAGTTGCTTCAGCATTTTTTGTATGCTTATCAATCTTAAGAGTAGGTATTAAAGCACCTTTCCTTCCTTCAGGAATTATTTAGCTTCAGTTATTGCCTCTGTCTGGAACAGAGACTTTGTTCAAAAATTGTTAATAATATACTCGGGTAAGCAGCTGGAATGGTTTAAGTAAGCGCAGGCAAGTTGCAGCTCATCTTTAAAATAACTCTTTAGTCAGTGTACCAGCACTTTAACCACAACCTTCTGGGAGCCTGCCATGCTGCCACTGGTTTTGTATTTCATTGGCATAGAATCCAAGGTATTTTTTTAATGTTGCCTAATGATGTGCTCTTGTGTAAATTATGTTGAGTTCCATCTCATTGTAGTATCAGGTATCAAATAGTGTTTGGGCCTTTTGTGTTTTTTATGAAGTAATTTGCCCACCTAATGGCTTGAACAGCACAGTGGAAATATTTGCAATCTCTATACAGTGTGGGTGAAATCAGTATTTAGGTCATTGTTTAAAGTACCTTGTGAACAACAAAATATTTGTATCATGCTGTTTTGGGAACATGTCGTAGCTTGACATACATTTTAAAATGTATTTAAGGTCCGTATTCAGGTTTCTTCATGACCACAGAAGCTATGAACAATATGTATTGTATAAAAGGCTGTTCTTAACATGAATTCTTTTGATATGGCAAATGACCAGCGAATCATTCTAGTCGTTAAAATGTTCCTCATATGTACCAGATATGAACCAGAACAGTGAAATTCGTACTTCTTGCAGCTTTAGAGGCACATGCACCAACAACAATAATAAATGTTCAAAAGGTTATTAGTTTATTCTCAATAAAGTAAATTATGATAATGCAAAATGAAAAGCATGCAAAGCAAACAGGAATGCAAAGTCCATAGTGGTTCAGCAGAGTTAAGGTGATTGAGTGAGTATTTGTCTTATTTGTCTTATGAAGAAAGACTGGATAGACTTGGTTTATACTCTCTAGAATTTAGGAGATTGAGAGGGGATCTTATAGAAACGTACAACATTCTTAAGGGGTTGGACAGGCTAGATGCAGGAAGATTGCTCCCGATGTTGGGGAAGTCCAGGACAAGGGGTCACAGCTTAAGGATAAGGGGGAAATCCTTTAAAACCGAGATGAGAAGAACTTTTTTCACACAGAGAGTGGTGAATCTCTGGAACTCTCTGCCACAGAGGGTAGTCGAGGCCAGTTCATTGGCTATATTTAAGAGGGAGTTAGATGTGGCCCTTGTGGCTAAGGGGATCAGAGGGTATGGAGAGAAGGCAGGTACGGGATACTGAGTTGGATGATCAGCCATGATCATATTGAATGGCGTTGCAGGCTCGAAGGGCCGAATGGCCTACTCCTGCACCTAATTTCTGTGTTTCTGTGTTTCTGTGTTTCTGAGTGAGGGTTGTGCAGAATGGTTCAAGAACATTATGGTTGATGGGACAAAGCTGTTGCTGAACCTGGACGTAACAGTTCTCAGGCTCCTCGACCTTTTCCTGAAGGTAGCAGTGAGAACAGAGCGTTTCCAGGGTGATGTTTGTCTTTGATGATATTAGCTGCCTTCTTGAGGTAAAAGTACCTGTGGATTCCTATTAAAGGTGGGGAGATGGGTACCTGTGACTCGCTGGGCAATGTCCACCTCTTCCTGCAGTCTCCTTCATTCTTGAGCATTCTCATTTCTGAACCAGACCCTGATGCAACCAGTCAGTACGTTCTCCACCTTACAATTATTAATATACTACAGAGTATCTGGCGACATGCCAAACCACCATTCTATTTTATATTTTATTAGGACTTCTTTTCACAACATATACAATCACTCTCAAAGCAGCATTAACGTCCCTAACTTGAAATTCACAATTCAAGATTTACTCTACTCTATGAAACAACAAGTTCTTTAGTTGAAGTTCTTTCCTCACTGAGGTTCGGGAGAAAAGATTTGGAACTTTATGGAGTCACACTGATGGACAGCTCAGTTTTGGGAAAAAGCCAAAGATTGCACCAAACACTCTGGGCTCAGCAATAAAATCCAGGGCAATGCTGCATACAATCAAGCTCATACACAGGTTGTTTTTCCCCAAGTAGTATTTGATTAAATTACTGTGCCAGGTAACGTTACTTTCACTTGACTCAAGTTTTTGTCATTCTGGCTAGAAACCTGGGATGCTGAACAAAGTCTCTGAACAGTGTCATTTTAAAACAGAGCAAACACATTAAGAAAGTTAATAAAAGTAAAAATCGAAGTCACCAAATGTTGATGTGATAAGACTCAGAATATTGAAGGATGCGCAGGATGAGGTCGAAGCACTAATCATCCTTTCAAAAGTGCAAATTCACAAGAATCAACATCATCCAGGACAGAAGAGTCTATTTAAATAGTGTCCCTGTCACTGAACCTTGTATTTATCCCTCAACCATAGCAACGATTGTGGGGTATACTAATTAACTCTCAGCAGAGTAACTTTGACAGCTCTCTTTATTCCCACATCTTCACTGAGAAAATAAATGGCAATGTACAAAATGCACTGGAATTAATTGCTGAGGCTATAGGTGAGTAACGTGCCATAAATGACAAGATGCAGCAAATAGTGGGTCAGGCAGAGAACCATCATTGTCTGCACATTAAGCAGAAACAATTGATTCTGGAAGCCTGAAACTAAAATGGAAAGTTGCTGGAGACATTCAGCAGATCAGACAGCAACTGCAAAGTAAACAAATACGTGTACCTGTGACCATACGGGCCCTTCGACAGAACTTGACCATGATAGTCCTTGCTTTCTCCCTCATTCCCCCTCTCCCCTTCCCAGCTCCCCCGCAAGCCTACTGTCTCCTCCTCTTCCTTTTCTTTTTCCTGTCCCCCCCTCCCGACATCAGTCTGAAGAAAGGTCTCGACCCAAAACATCGCCTAGTCCTTCTCTCCATAGATGCTGCCTGACCCGCTGAGTTCCTCCAGCTTTTTTGTCTACCTTTGACCAAATTATCCAGAGGTGAACTAACAGACTTTCCCTAAGAGAGCAGTAAAATCTAACTGCCGTTTCTCCATTCCCCGAAGTGCCTTATATTGAAATGCCGGCAAAGATGGGGTCATAACAAAAATGATAATCCCGAAATGTAATAACATTTGCTGCTGATGGTCAGTTCAAGGCATAAAAGGATTTGAGTGAATTATAACTTATCATTTATCTGGTTATGTAGTGTAATTTAGAATCCTGTAGAGTTTGTCGAATGCGGATCTTAGACTATTTACCTCTTTTCTTCCTAGGCAGTCCTTCTGGATTGAGGGTGACTCATTTCCATTCTGATTTTGTCCACGGTAAGGTCAATGTGGACCAACCATGGCCTCTTGCACAGAGAGGGGAGGAGATCCTCCAGTGCTTCTACGCAGCGGCGGTGGAAAGCATCTTGTCCGGAAATATTACCATCTGGTTTGGGAATTGCTCTGCCAAGGACAAGAAGGCTCTGCAGAGAGTAGTGCGTTCGGCCGAACGCACTATGGGAACTTCACTCGCCCCGCTGCAGGAACTATACAACATGAGGTGCAACTCCAGAGCAAATAAAATCATGGGAGACCCCTTCCACCCCTGCAATGGACTGTTCCAGCTGCTACGGTCAGGCAAACGCCTCCGTTGCCATGCGGTGAGAACGGAGAGGTTAAGAAGGAGTTTCTTCCCAGAGGCCATTCGGACTGTAAACGCCTATCTCACCAGGGACTAACTCTACTGAACGTTTTTCCTTCCATTTATTATGTAAAAGAATATGTGTGTTATGATTGTGTTTATAATTTGTTTGGTTGTTTGGTTGTTTGTCTTTTACACAAAAGTCCGCGAGCATTGCCACTTTCATTTCACTGCACATCTCGTATGTGTATGTGACAAATAAACTTGACTTGACTTGATTTGACTTGACTTGAGACGCCTATTGAGATGGGTGGCTGGATAGGTTGTGAGACGGTATCTTCTTTCCACCTTTTACATGGGGCTTCTGTGTGTGCTCCAGTGCACAGCTTGAATGTTCCTCCATCAATCTGAGAAGTAATGAGCCAGCGATTCCCAAGCTCCAAAGAGATGCTGCAATTGTTTTTCAAAGATGATCTTAAAGCATTCTTGAATCTTTTCTTTTGGCCACTTAACCATCTCTTCAGACAGGATGAGACAGAAAAACGAAGGGAATAATTCAGTGCAGGAAAATGCAAAGAAGTATATTTCCGGGAAAGAGATAGCAAACAAAGTGTGGACGGATGAGTATAAAATGCAATATGGACAATAACAACTCAGTGATGGCCAGTTTTTCTGTGACCACAGTTTTAGCCCACACCACAGCATTGATTACAATCACATTGTACTGAACCCAAGTAAGTGTAGAAGAATGTGATTTTGATCAAGGCCAAGAACCGATAACCTGGTCAACCCTTTTCCATCTGACAATTTATGGACCAAAATACTAAATTCCAGAGGTGAAGTACATAGAAACATAGAAACATAGAAATTCGGCCCTTCGAGCCTGCACCACCATTCAATATGATCACGGCTGATCATCCAACTCAGTATCCCGTACCTGCCTTCTCTCCATACCCCCTGATCCCCTTAGCCACAAGGGCCACATCTAACCCTCTTAAATATAGCCAATGAACTGGCCTCAACTACCCTCTGTGGCAGAGAGTTCCAGAGATTCACCACTCTCTGTGTGAAAAAAGTTCTTCTCATCTTGGTTTTAAAGGATTTCCCCCTTATCCTTAAGCTGTGACCCCTTGTCCTGGACTTCCCTAACATCGGGAACAATCTTCCTGCATCTAGCCTGTCCAACCCCTTAAAAATGTTGTAAGTTTATATAAGATCCCCTCTCAATCTCCTAAATTCTAGAGAGTATAAACCAAGTCTATCCAGTCTTTCTTCATAAGACAGTCCTGACATCCTAGGAATCAGTCTGGTGAACCGTCTCTGCACTCCCTCTATGGCAATAATGTCCTTCCTTAGATTGATTGATCAGTACGAGTGATTAACCTTGATATCAAAGCAATTTTTGACCAGGAGGTGGCGTCAAGGTCTCTGTTAAAACTGGTCAATGGTCCATCAAAGAGAATATACTCCAGTGGCTGAAATCGGACGTCATCTACAGAAAAATGGTGTGGTTGTCAGATGGAGGCACAGGACATCACTACAGAAGGCCCATAGAATACTGTCTTGGATCCAATCATCTCCATCTGGTTCATCAGTGGTTTTCATAACTTCAGAGGTGGATGTGTTCACTGATGGTTGCTCAATGTTCAATTCCACATATTACTTCTCAGCAAATTAATTAACC
The DNA here is from genome assembly GCF_028641065.1 of Leucoraja erinaceus. NCBI lineage: Eukaryota > Metazoa > Chordata > Chondrichthyes > Rajiformes > Rajidae > Leucoraja > Leucoraja erinaceus. The sequence goes on along the minus strand of NC_073391.1, from coordinate 13,577,443 downwards.
CCTATTTTCGTGCAGCCAGTCTTATTCATGAAAGCGTTGACAAGTGGCAGGTAACATTTGTGCTTCAAAAGCCCCAGATAATGTCCACCTTCAAAAAGGAAGAATCGAAACACCCTTTGCCTGACATTCAATATCAGCACTGTCGATGTTTTGAGGTTCACCTTTGACCAAAGATTTGGTGGACCAGTCACATATACACATTGGCTACAAGAGCAGGTCAGAGGCAAGGTACCCTGTGGCAAGTGACTCACCTCCTGACACCCCAAGGCCAGTGCAACAAGGCACAGGTCAGTAATGTGTTGGAATGCACTTTGCTTTCCTGGGTCAGTGCAGCACCAATACATGTTGAGGGCTTGACATCATTCAGTACAAAAATCCACTTGATTGGCACTCTACAACCATCTTCATTCCCTCCAACACGGCCACAGCATCTACCATCTACAAACATACACGGTTGTTACTTGCCCAGGCCACCTCAACTGTCCTTCCCAATACATGTCCTCTACCACCATGAAGATCTAGAGTAGCTGATGCATGAGACACCATTACTTGCGATTCCTTTATGTTACACACCAAACTGACATAGAAGTAGCAAAATCTGTAGGAAGGAACTGCAGATGCTGGTTTAAACCGTAGATTGACACAAAAAGCTGGAATAACTCAGCGGATCAGACAGCATCTCTGGAGAAAAGGAATAGGTGACATATTGGGTCAAGACCCTTGTTATCTTTAATTATCACTGGGGTTAAATCCTGGTACTTCTTGCTTGACAACCCAGTGAAATTACCTTCACCAGAAGGAAAGCAGCAACTGTGGTCTTTACAAGTGTGGGCAGTTCAAGAAGGCATCAAAATTCACTGTGGTCTTACTCACGTACTGCATCAATACGTGGTACTGCACCTGCAACTGCTCGGACAGGAAGGCTCTGCAGAGGGTAGGGGGGATTATTGGCGTAGAGAAGAAAGCTCAGCGAATTGCCAAGGACAAACTGCACCCCCTCCACACACACCTGGATCTCTTGCCATCAGGCAAGAGATATCGAAGCATCAAAGCCCGGACTACGAGGCTGCTAAACAGCTTCCTACCACAGGCTGTGAGGCTGCTAAACAGATCTGCCTCAAACTTGACTTGACCCTGCGGCTGGCACGGACACTTTAATAACTGGCACTGGCCACTTAAATCATTTTTTTATGATTGGTTTACTGTATTTTAACATTGTGTTTTTTACCTGATTTTAACTATTTATTCTGTTCCATCAGGGACTGGATTGTTTTTTTTTTAGTGTTATTATGTGAGAAGTGTTTTAAATTTCTTGTGCGAGGCTCCGCTATTCACTGGGAAACGTCTTTTCATTTTGCACTGTATGCAAGATGACAATAAAGGTTGACTCGCCTAATGTTTTCACAGTGCTGTCATTTCAAAGAATAGAGGAACAATGATGATGACTATGATGACATCAGAGGTTCTCATAAAACTTTTGTCAGTTCTATGGGGCAATATTTGGCCTTGCCTCATCGAGGAGTGTTATGTGATAATGAAAAGAGAACATTTCCTGAAATGCTTTGCAGGTTGGCCAGCATCTATGATTAAACTTAACTTTTCATATCCATAACCTGCCGATAGAAGTAATGAAAGGTTATCAACCTGAAACATTAACTCTTTCTATCTACGGTTAGTTTTCTTCTGTTGCTGCAGATGCTGCCCTGGGTGCGAGTATTTTCAGCATTTTCTGTTTTTATTTCACATTTCCTACATCCGCAGTTTTTTTAAACTTCTTTGTTCTGACAAATTATTTGGTGTGTTAAATATCTTTGAAGATGTATATGTGCCACAAATTGTATAGTGTAGCTTCAATATTGGTCTTGGTGGACCACAATGATGTAGGAGTAGTTAAGTTATACAAGTCTATCATTAGATATTGGCAAGCTGAGACTATTTACACTCTCAACAACCCAGCAGGTTTAATTAGTAGGAAGGAAGGCAAATGCAATGTTAGCATTCATTTTGAGAGGACTAGAATATAACAGCAGGGATGTAATGCAGAGGCTTTATAAGGTGCTGGCCAGGCTGCATTTGGAGTATTGTGAGCAGATTTGGCCCCCATATCTGAAGAGGGATGTGTTGGCATTGAAGTGGTTCCAGAGAAGGTTTATGAGAACATATAAACTGCGTTTGTCAGCTCTGGGCTTGTACGAGCTGGAGTTCAGAGGATGAGGGGGAATCTCATTGAACTTTATCGCATAATGAAAGTCCTCGAGAGAGTGGATGTGGAGATATGTAGGAAGGAAGTGCAGATGTTAGTTTAAACCGAAGATAGACACAAAAATCTGGACTAATTCAATGGACAGGCAGCGTCTCTGGATAGAAGGAATGGGGGATGTTTTGGGTTGAGATCCTCATGTGGATGCTTCCACTAGTGAAAGAGTCTACGACCAGAGGGCACAGCCTCAAAATAAAAGGATGTACCTTTAGAAAGGAGATGAGGAGGAATTTCTTCAACTAGGGGAGAGTAAATCTGTTGAATTCATTGCCACAGATGGCTGTGGAGGCCCAGTGATTAGATATTTTTAAAGTGGAGATTAATGTTTTCTTGATTAAGTGCATCAAAGGTTAAGGGGAGAAGGCGGGAGAACGCGATTGGGAGGAAAAGATAGATCAGCCATGATTGAATGGAATAGACTTGATGGGCTGAATGGCCTCATTCTGCTCCTACGACATGACCTTATGAACTAATGAACAATCTGATCATACAATTTGCAAACCACATAGGTCGAGTCTTTCCATTGAAAGATTCTTAAAAAGTCAGTTTTGACAATAGAAAGGAGATCAGCCCAGTGCAGTATTGCGAAGGTTCTTGTTTTGTGTTTCACGACTATGCAAAGGAAAAACTCATCATCTCCTTAATAATGGGACCTCTGGCCTTCCTCAATTGTTTTCTTCACAGTAATCTGCAGCATCCCAGAAAGAAAATCAACATTTGGAACTTCATGATAAATAAGAATATATACTGTAAAATAAGAAAATTGTACTTCTGACACAATGTTTCCACTACAAATGGAGATTTATGACAGTTGGCTTCTCTATAAATTATTTGAGCTGCACATTAAACTGAACAAAGGGAAAATTAATGCTGCAACTTGTTAGACCACCAACAAGTAGAATAACAGAGAGGTGTAGATTCAGTCCCACCCACATAGCTGTGATCTGAGCTCAGCTGTGCTGTTGTTGAGAGGTTTTGGGTAGACATAGATATTTCTCCGAAGTGGGCAGGAATGATCCTAGAGCGCATTGTTGTCACTCCTCTGTCTTATGTCTTTAAGAACCTGACCAAAGAGAAGCATTGGATAGAGCTTGGAATGTGTTCATTATCTCCTTGGCCACAGCCAGTTTCCAGCTTCCCATCTACAAGAATCACATCTCTTGTCACACACTTTGCCTGTGTTGTGGTGGATGTAGAATGGAGATTGCACAAACGCTTGTCTTTCTCCTAAACCTCTACATTTTCACTTACATCAGCAAACTGCTTCAGGAGTATTGAACGGACTGAAGCAAAGGAATTTAAACTAGATTACTCCAACTAACTCTGATTTACTTCAAACCTGCTCTTCCTTCCTCATTCTGAAGAAGGGTTTCGGCCCGAAACGACGCCTATTTTCTTCGCTCCATAGATGCTGCTGCACCCGCTGAGTTTCTCCAGCAATTTTGTGTACCTTCTTCCTCATTAATTGGTGACACACTATAATCATATTACAATCATATAAACTACTAGAGAGCATGGCTCTAAAGAGAGAGAGGCAAAGTTTAAAGGTGTTATGGGGGGCAACCTTTTTACAGAGGGTGGTGAGTGCCAGGAATACGTTGCCAGGGGTGGTGGTTGAAGCAAATACATGAGTGACATTTAAAAGACTTGTGATGCACATACATTACGAATGTAAATGTAGAGGGTTGATTAGGAAGCTTGCAGATGACATCCAAGATTTCCGAGGTCGCAGATTGTAAAGAATGCTGTCAAAGTATACAATGGAACGTCACAGGAAAGGGAAACAAGAGAGATAGACGATGATGTAGAAATATATAGAACAACAAATGAAAGATATACAAAAGAGTAATGATGATGAAGGAAAGAGCATTTGTTAGCAGATGCTGGGTGAAAACGAGAAGCTGTTGTGATTTGGGTGGGGGGAGGGATGGAGAGGGAGGGTTACTTGAAGTTAAAGAAATCAATATTTATACCACTGGGCTGTAAGTTGCCCAAGCATAATATGAGATGCTCTTCCTCCAATTTGTGTTTAGCCTCACTCTGACAGTGGAGGAGACCTAGGACAGAAAGGTCAGTGCGGGAATGGGAAGGAGAATGAAAGTGTTTAGCAACAGACTCATTCACAAGTGGAGCAATTGGTGACTGACCAGTTTGTTGTTTGGTGCTGTGCTCATTCTGACACATACAAAGGGCAGAGCCTCAAGGTTCTCAGTGCAGCAAGCTCTCCTTCTCCACTTTGGTTGTACATGGGGTAGATGTTCCCAACAATTATAATACATGATGCAATCCTTCAAGGAAGTTTTTTTTTTTTTTAAAATATTTTTATTAGAAGCAATGTACAATATTATAAGACATGAATAGCATATTACATTTCATGTACAACTTTGTGTTTTAAATGAAATAGTAAGAAAAAAGTAAGAAAAGCAAGAAATAGAGAAAGAGAATATTATATGAAGTAGTGATATTGTTAGTTCGTGAAAAAATAAAGAAAAAAAGACCATAATCAAGAACGTTTTTTAAGTACAACCTTGATTCTTTTTTCTTTATCGTGTCCAGTAATTCCTCTTCAGAATAGAGTCTTTGTTGTAAGACTCGGGAATCAGGCATGGGAATGATATTGTACATACAAGAAATGTCAATACTGGTTTACAAAAAAAAAGGTATAGAGTGCTGGAGTAATTCAGCAGGTCAGGCAGTATCTCTGGAGAAGATAGGTAGGTTACATTTCGGGTCAGCACCCTTCTTCAGACCTAAGATCAGAAGAAGGGTCCTGACCTGAAACATCACCTATCCATGTTCTACAGAGGTGCTGCATGACCCGTTGAGTTACTCTCCAACATTGTGTCATTTTTAATGAGAATAATATTACAACCCATCTGAGTGTAACCAAGGACTGTAAATGTATCAATATCCTACTGAGGACATTGACCTAGAGGGGAGGCCGATATTGATTCACTTATACTTCTTGTGAAAATTAGATGTTTTATGGAGACATGGTGGTATTTTACCAGTGCCTTAAGATGCCTGCTGTAGGAAAGTTACCAGCACAACCTCGAATGATCAAAAGGTACATGAAGATCAAGATTTCAGACTAGCATAAAACTTTGGTCTAACGCATTGTAATGATCCTACCATGCCATCTTATAGGAAAAAACAGTGTATTATTTTTGTCCTAAACATTAAAATTAGATTTTTCATTTTGTTCTATTGTTATTTTTGTCTTTAGGTTATGACCATACTAGATTCACACTAGGTATTTATTACCTGAAGCAAGCCTTACTACCGAGCATCAGAAATGGAACACTACAATATTTTTCAGTTTAATTGAAAGGAAATTAATTTTCAACTGTGTGAAACAAAGACTTCAAAATAAAAAAATACAAGTGTTTGAGGTAAACAAAATTAAGGAGAATGCCACACAAACATGCTGAAAGTTTTGTAAATGGAAAACGCTTTACCCTGATCTGATGCCTCCATTGATCATTCTTCTTTCTCCAGACATTAGATTAAATGTTATTCGATCCACTTACTTTACCTTCTAATTTTCATCCCTCCTGGCAGAAGTAGTATGTTGGCTGGGTAAATGTAAATATACCGTTTAGCTGGTTGAATGGTCGATTAATAAGGCAGATTGATGTTTTGTTGCCAAGTTGCAAGGAACTTTTGAGAGGGTGCCTTTTATTTACATATCAACAATACACCTCATGTGCAGTAGGAAAATTATTACATTGCAATAGGGAAAAAACAATGAAGGCAAAAGGTGCAAGGATTCTTTGTCACAGATGACTTGCATCATTCCAGATAGAACCATTTGTTTCCATCCCAGACTGTTGTTCGATGTACAGTTGCAGACTCTCCTATATTTACTAGTAAATTCAGAATCAACAGCATCCCCCTAAGGACTCATGTCACAGCGGTAGGACTGGTAATAATTCTAAACACAAAATAGGTTTAATGTACGGTTGGAATGCAGTTGATTTTATATCAAAAACAAAAGAGTTATTTGACACCCAGGGAGCAATTTAGATTAGTTTATATGCTAAATACAACATGGAAACAGGTCCTTCGGATCATGACCTGAAGTGCCAACCATCGCTTTGCCCCCACAGATGCTTCTTGATGATGCTGGATTGCTATGTTTCTCTAGCTGTTTGCTTTTTTGCACCAGATTCCAGAATGTACAATCTTTTGTTTCTTGGGATTTTGTCCTGGTAAGGTGCAAATTGGGGTTTTCCATTCACTCAAAGTAGCTGTGGAATCAGGCAGGGTATCTGATCATGAATTAACTAATAAAAGGATCCCATCGATCAAACGTGATTATACTCTAGCAAACCACCAAGTATAAGAGAATCTACTCCCCAATGGGCAGAAGGCCAGGGGATTTATTGCTACCAGCCTCTGCTCATATCTGTGGTCCTGATGAGCAGAATGGTGTGAGCCTTGAGACTTAGTTAATCCTTTCCTCATTCTCCTACTGTATTTCGCTGTACTTTAATATTGGTTCCTTTGTAACCTTGAGGTGTTCTTTCTCCATCATTTATCTGATTGCTCTAAACCTTCTTAATTTCTAATACACCAAGTAATTTCTAATTGAAATATCTCAAAATATAATTAATATGGCTGATTTGAGATCTCCAGTGGCTACAGGATGAGATAAGATGATACTTTTTAAAATTCCTAATCACTTGAACTGAACTGGACTGAATGCTTTTTGATTCTTAAAAGAGATTGTATTTTAATCAAAGAAAATTAAAGCAATATTTAGGGTATTCCCGTTAGTTAGTTAAATCCCAAAAGAAAGAAAATAAAGTCTTGCAGTTATCTTGTATTTTTTACCTTCCCTTCGTAGGCCAAAACATTTTTTACATTGATCTACTTTTGAAGGGCAATCTTTGTTATAATCCAGGAAACATATGAATTTATTTTGAATGCCTATTGTAACACATAACATCGATGGTTAGTTTGGAAACTATAGTCCATGACCTAAAAATTTCTTTACCTAGTTTTTTTCCCCAATCGCTTGTTTAAAACGCCCCAAATAAATCTCAAAATTCCACGGCAATGTGTTAAAAAATGTTTTGTTTGTCTCTCTCATGTGATGCCGTGTTACATTGGATAATTGGTTACTACTGAATACCTCAAGTCAAATTTCTTGTGCTTGCTACCATGTAGCCATGACATGGCTGCCAGTATAAAGGCAAGTGCAACCAACATTCTATCTGTCCTTCAGCTTCTGGAGACTGCAGTTTCCTTCACCATATGTGTACCAGTGATTTCTGCAGGTAGAGAACTGGCTTTAAGTTTACTGACAGGTACTTGGAAGGCTTTTCAACATTTTAGACTTTGGAGATACAGCGCTGACACATGCCCTTCACCACACCGAGACAGTGCCAATCAATGATTACCCCATTAGCATTATCCTACACACTAGGGACAATTTACAATTTTACAAAAGCTAATTTACCTACAAACCTGTACATCTTTGCAATGTGGGAGGAAACTGGAACGCCTGGAGAAAACCCATGAGGTCACAGGGCGAATGCACAAACTCTGTACAGACAGCACCTGTAGTCAGGATTGAACCCAGGTCACTGGAGCTGTCAGTCAGCAGCAACTCTACTGTTTGTGCCACTGTGCTGGCTGGTAGAAAATGGTTCTCCAGAGATGCTGCCTGACCCAATGGTCAGTTGTCAATGGTTCTTTATTGTCACATGTACAAATTACAGTGAAATTCTTTTTTTGCCTACAGTTCAGCTAAGTATTGCCGTACCTGAACACCATCCCCGATTAGTATAAAGTGTATAGAAATAGTCCACGGAGGCCGCAAGCAAGAGCCGCCAGGTTTTGCCGCTATTTTTAAAGTCCAGTCCAGTCCTTGCGAGTCCCAGACTGCTGCAGGGTCTACAGCCATCACCTTGAACTCGTCCAATGAACCGTTGTTCCTCTCTTCACCCAGCCAACTTCAGCCCTCGTGCCCCTGGAGTGTCGCCTACTGTTAGCCTTGAAGGTGCCAAAGGTAAGACCCCCGGTTCACTCTCTTAACGACCCTTACTCTCGGTGGAGTTGTGATTATGCTCCTACAGCTTAACCCCTTAGTCTAGTTCAGTAATACACTGAGTCAAGCACTGGATCAACTATTCTTTATTCATCCAAACACAAACAAACTTCCTATATGATACCTAAGCACACCGCGGGTCCGATCCTTGGCTCTACTCCTCAAAGCCCTTCAGCCTCGTGAGAGCAGACACCTCCAGCAAGCCAGCATGGTCCCAAGTGCTCTCCAGAAGATCGCCTCTGATCCATGTGGGATTCACTCTTTTATAGGGCATCGGACCTGTGGCGAAAACTATATGGGGCGGGGCAGCCCCTACAGGCCAATCCAAATATCGTTCTTATTATACAGTTATTGACAGTTCCCTAACCCAATCACAACATACCCCATTACATTGTTTCCACAGAAGCTTCTAGATGGAAGACAGTTAACCAAAGTAAAGAAACATTTTCCCAGGTAGTATAAACAGTTTGAACAAGGCTTCACACTTTAACCAATCACACGATAACAGCACACACACTCTGCAAAATAATTAACAAAACTTTACAACACCCCATCTTATGACCAATCCTAATCATGCATTTGCAAACCTGCTCACCTCTTCTGCAAAACCCTCATACATATCAACAAAAGAAAGGACATCTGGGCCTCGCCTTATCCTCAACTTCCATCTAGACTCCTTGAAGCCGTGACTCCCAGCTTGCAACTTTTACAGAAAGAGACCAATCAGGCCCTGCAAATACAGAGACTCTTCATTTTGTGACATATTTTATTTTAGCCAGTATTATCAGAGTAACCCACTGAGTTACTCCAGCACTTTGGACCTTTTCTTTAATCAGAAAACAATTTATGAATAGATTTTGATTCGCTGATTAATCTTTTTCAACTTTTAAATGCTTACTCTTATTTAACAAAGATATCAAGTGAAATGATTGTCAGGTATATGTAATTATCTTTCCAAAGCACAAGATACTCCCACTCCCCTTCCTGCTGGACATATACAGGAAGAGATGTATCAACAGAGCCATCTCCATCATCAAAGACCCTTACCACCCATCGCATGACATTTTCTCCATCCTCCCATCTGGGAAGAGGTACAGGAGCATTAGCTGCAAAACCAGCAGGATGCTCCTCAGCTTCTTCCCACAGGCTATAAGACTGTTAAATGGACTTTGCCCCCTGCCAAGAATCGCGCACAAACCCCCACACTGCAGCAGAGCCACTGTTGTGCCACTGCCGGTCGGAACGGCTGTTGAATGTTTAGTAGAGTGTTAAATTTGTTCATGACATGTATTTTTTATTTTCATTTCTATTTATTTTTTCATGCACACTGAATGGACACTGGTTGAGCAACGTTTTTTTGTTTCCTCTGGGTATGCGAATACTCAGGAAATGACAATAAAGATATACAATACAATACAATACAATACAATAAATGCTTATGAACATGCACAAAACCTGCACGATAAGAACTTGATCGGAGCCTGGCCTTTAGGTGAAATTATGAAGCAAGCTTTAGAATTGCTGGAAAAGTGGAATTCTATCTCAACAAAAACAATAGATAGACGTTCTAATAATTGTATTTCAGAGATTACTCAAGCCAATAATGTAGAAGGATGTGGGGCCAAGATTATCATAAATCAACCATGCTCTTCCTGCATGGCGAAGCAGACCCTGCTCCTTGTGTTCCTTGGTTACACAACTGGTTTCCGCTTGATGTACAATTTGGCGGTTTTAAATTTGAGAATCATCGCAAAAGAACAATTGGGAAAAATGCAGAAATGCAGCCAACCAGGCACCAGAGAGATTAAGAAAATTATAACTGAAAGAAAAGGTGCAGAGAAGACAGATCATGAAAAAGTGCTATAACTAAATGAATATTCAAACAGTTTTATGCAAAATCAAGGCTCCTTCTATTTAATTAACAAAGCAAACTGGGTGCAGTTAAATCAGTTCCGCTGAAACAAAGAAGTATAAAGCTAGTATGGAAAACTAATAGCTAAAATGGAACATGACTAAGAACAAAAACATCATTGAAAACATTGCCCACAAAAAATTCCTTGTCCATTTTTGGCTTGGGTTGCATTGCAAGGATGGAATAACATGAACAAGTTCTATCTGGGAATCTGGTTTCAAAAATGTAAAGCGGAGCAAAAAATGAATAAGTGGCAATGGTAATCTGATCATTTGAGTATGTTCAAGAATTGTTAAAAGAACGTTTTAACAACCTTTAATGTTTGTAGGAGGATGAGAGTCAGTTGTAATGCAAACGAAGGGTAAAATATAGAACATTAAATGCATGAAGAGATTATTGAATTCAGTTGTCCTGTAACATTAACATTCCTTTCCCTCCTTCAATAACTGCCTTTAAAGAATCTTGCCCTAGGTTTATAAGTACTGCCACTGCTAGAAAATTTAAGTTTAATTTATTTACACACTTTATTTGACAAAAAAATAATCAGTATAAATTTAACTCTTACTTTCTCCAGAGAGTGAACTTTAATCCAAAATACAAATTTTTTTTGATCTCTGAATCTCAACCTTATAAAATTGACCTTGCCACGGTTGCGATGCTAGTTGAAGGCGGTTGCCGGAGGTTGCAGGTAAGACCTTCCACTACCTGTAACCTCCGGCAACCGCCTTCAACTAGCATCGCAACCGTCCTCGACTAAAAAATTACCGATTTTTAAAACGGCAACCTATTTTTAGTTGCGGCCGGCAGGCCGTTGAATTTTTTGAAATAATCGCCGGAACATAGAAGAAGCGGAAACCACTTTCAACCATTGGGGAGACTGACAAAAACCTCTGGGAACCGCACGGAAACCTTGGGTGGGGTGCAAAGTCTCCAGAGGTTTCTGTTCAGGTTTCCTAAGTGGGACAGGGGCATAAGGACATTATACACACACGACTGCACAAGGCAATTATACACTCACCACCATGCAACCAAATTTGGCTGTAACTCCAAATTTGCAGATGACACCACTGTGGTGGGCAAGATTAATGACGAGATGGAGTAGAGGAAGGAGATAGAGAAGGTGTCTGGACTACAACCTCCCAGTCAATGTCAGTAACATGAGCAATATGTCAGGAAGCATGGGGCGTACACACCCCGATCAACATTAATGGTGCCAAAGTGGAAATGGTTGAGAGCTTGAAGTTCCTTAAGGGCCTGTGCCACGAGCATGCGACTCCATGCGGCAAGCGCAACCTAAAGCCCGCAGCCGCCTCGACGCCGAACGCACGGAGGTCGAGTGAGTGACGTGAAGTTTGAGCGAAGTCCGACAAGCTACGACGTCGAGGCAGTGCGTATGCCGTCGAGGCGGCTGCGGGCCGGCAGGCCGTTGCCACGCGCAATATTTGAATCCGATCAGTTTTTCGGAGCCCCGTGCGATGTCGTGACCAGCTCCGCACAACTCCATACGGCTCCGATGATTGAAGTGGGACCGGCCCCGCGAGGCCGTACGGCTCAAGCGACCACGTTAGGTCGCGCTTGCCGCATGGAGTCGCATGCTCGTGGGACAGGCCCTTTAGCATAGATATTACCAACGATCTGTTGTGGGCCAACCATGTTAAAGTATTACCCAAGAAGGCACATCAATGTCTCTATTTCCTCAGGAGAATGAAATTCAGCATGTCTCCAATGACACTTAAAAAGTTCCACAGATGCACCATAAAAAATGTATGGTCGGGTTGCATCATAGATTGGTTTGGGAACAGGTCTGCCCAAGACCGCAAGAAATTGCAGAGAGTGGTTTATTCAGCTCGATCCATTACCATAGACCAGACTCCTCACCATTGACTCCATGTACGTTTCACGCTACCTCACTGAGCCAACTCGAGTTTGTACGTTCTCCCTGTGACTGCGTAAATTTGTTCTGGGTGCTCCGGTTTCCTCCCATGTTCCAAAGACGTACAGGTTTGTAGGTTAATTGTCTTCAGTAAATTGTCCCCAGTGTGTGTAGGATAGAACTAGTGTACAGGTGATCGTTGGTCGCTGCAGAAATGGTGAGCCAAAGGGCCTCTTTCCCTGCTGTACCTCTAAACTGAACCTTGGGAAAGCAGCTTTATGAGGCACTGGTCAGGCTGCATTTGGAGTATTGCGAGCAGTTTTGGGTTCCATATCTGAGGAAGGATGTGCTGGTGTTGGAGAGGATCCAGAGGAGGTTTATGAGAATGATTCCAGGAATGATTAGGTTAACACATGATGAGCGTTTGACGGCACCAGGCCTGTACTCGCTGGAATTTAGAAGGATGTGGGGGAACCTAATTGAAACTTGCAGAATAGTGAAAGGCCTGTATAGAGTGGATAAGGAGAGGATGTTTCCACTCGTGGGAGAGTCTAGGACCAGGGGCCTTGGCCTCAGAATAAAAGGACATACCTTTAGAAAGGAGATGAGGAGGAATTTCTTTAGTCAGAGGGTGATGAATCTGTGGAATTCATTGCCACAGAAGCCTGTGCAGGCCAATAGATATTTTTAGGGGGGAGATTGATAGATTCTTGATTAGTACAGGTGTCAGGATTTTTATAGGTGGAAGGCAGGAGAATGGGGCTGAGAGGGAAAGAGACATCAGCCGTGACTGACTGATGGAGTAGACTGGATGGGCCAAATGGCCTAATTCTGTTCCTATCGACCCGTGCCCTGCCTCCAGCATCAGATAGGAGGAGAGTGCGCCTCTGGCACTGTTGATTGCACTATAACTTTGTTTATAGTCATAGTACAGAGTTGATAGGAACTCCAAGACATCCGTTATCCAAACTGTGTTGTATTTGTTTGAACAGTCCAATACCTTGAAATGGCCTCCTCAGAATCTGTAGACCAACAAGTTAATACGTTCATGTAGTGGATGATTGTTCCCTGTAACTGGGTTCACTAGGAGGTCCCTGCTCTTGGGTACAGCCATAAATGGCTGGACTATAATTCCCAAACTTTTTGGGGACCAGGCTTGAGTAGGCCAATCTGTCACTACCAAAATGCCTGTGGCTTAGTCTTGCTTGATTTTGGTCAAGCATCGGTTTGTGAGACAAAATGGCGGAAAAACATACATAAACATTCCTCCCCAATTGAGGGAGAAAGCATCCACTGCCTCTGCTCCTGGATCCGACTCGCAGGACACATATCCGGGTAACTGATGGTTTAGTCTAGATGCAAACAGATCAATATCTGGTATGCCAAATCGTGTAGTTATTTAATTAAATATAGCCCGATTCAACATCCATTCTGTGTTATCATTAAACATTCTGATCTAGCATCTGTCACCGTGTTATATCTACCTGGTAGATAGACTGCCATAACCCAAATATCCCTCTCGATACACCAGTGCCAAATGAGGATTGACAATCTGTCACAAGATACAAATTTTACACCACCCTTGTGATTGATATATGCCACTGCTGTTGTGTTATCAATCTGAATTTGAACATGCACAAGTTGCATGTTGCTACAGTAAACCCATATTGTGCCCCCAACAATTCTAGGTAATTGATTCCATGTTGTTGGGGAATTACAGACTCCTGCTCATTCCATCTGCCCCCACAGCTCTTGACTGTGTTTGTAGCTCCCCATCCTAAGCCGCTTGCATCGGTTTGAAGAACCACCAATGGCTTTCCCAAGATTTCCCTTGAGCTGTCTCACGTTCGTTATCCACCATAGTTATTCAACAATGGCCTCTGCTGGCAATCCGTAGGTTTGCCAATTTGGCCTGCATGGAATCTGAGTGCTCGTTCCTTTGCTCGCTGTAAATTCTGGTAATGCAAAGGCCCGTAACGTACTGCTGGAAATGCAGCTACTAATTTGCCAATTACACTCGCTGTTTGCCTGATAGATGGCTTGTATTTGACTATCAGGTCATAGCAGGCTTTACTCAATTCTTGTTGTTTGCCCCTAGGCAAAGTCACCAACATATTTACTGTGTTTGATAGTAAATCCTAGGTAATCAATTACCCTGGTAGGTGTCAATTTTGATTTAACTGGATGGATGAGGAAACCAAGTCTTTCAAACAGGGTTTTGGTTTGCTTTGACTGATGCTTCTGCCAATTCTTGGTGACTCCAAAAATGAAAAGTCATTCAAATATGCCATGACTATGTGGTTCTGAGACTTTAGTAGACCCAGAATTGGTTTCAGTAGTTTAGTCAATAGTCTAGGAGCTGATGTCAACCCATTTGGCAGAGCCATGTATTGCCATATTTGAGCCATCCAGTTAAACTTCAAATATCTTCTGCTCTTTGTGAAGAGACACCGAATAGTATGCATCTTTGAGGTCGATGCATGCCATGTGACCATTTTTGGAAACCAACTGAGTTGCTGTTTCAAAATTGTCCATTTTGAAATGTTTATATTGCACATATGTTTTGAGTTTCGTAAGATCCAGAATGATGCGGACCCCTCCATCTTTTTTCTCTTTTGAGAATATATTGGATATAAATTGGTGAGGTTCTGTATGTGACCTCTCAATTACATTTTTGTCAGATAAAGTTCCAATCTCCTCCTGTATATCCATAGTTTCTTGTTGAGAGAACACCTATGTGCAAAAATTTGAATGTGTTGTGGGTGGTGATGAATTCAAAATGAACTCAATTTTGAACCCTTCTATACTGTGCAGTACAAACAGATCCATTGTGACCCAACACCATTCTTTCAAAAAATATTTTAACCTTCCTCCCACCAGGATGTGAGGCTTGTCCGGGGTGTTCCCTAAGGAACTGGTTTGACTTACCTCTGCTGTTACTGGCGGTATGGCGCTGGTTTTCGTTCGCAAGGTTTTGGAGGTTGAACTGGTGGTTGTTCTCTCCTCATCCTCACTGTGGGCCGGCTGGGTCCTGCCCCTGAAAAGACCTTGACTCTGGAGTGGGTCTTCCTCCAGTGCCTGGCCCTCTAGGCGTAAAACAACGAGAGCTGTAAGGATGCATTCTTGGTGATGAACCCTTTTGGGTAACCTGACCTCTGGTTATGAGGTGGATCGTTCTTGCCTCGTCGTCCAGATCCCGTACCTGTCTCGGCAGGTCTACCCCGAACAGGTAGTTTGCGGGCTGGACATTGCTGGCTTTACACAGGACAGCGAACTTCGAGTTAATCGATGGTTTGATTGCATTCTTCCGAATACAATTAATCTCAAAGTGGGCATTACACAATAGTGCCATTGTGTCCTGTTCTCTGTCAGTGAAGAGTCCTCCTTCCACTCCTCCTGCAAATAATGTGATCCCAGACCCCCAGTAGGTTTAATACCTACTGGAATTGTACTTCTTGGTTTCGGATGATAGGTCCAATCTGTCCCCAGATGACATGGTTCACTGCTTGGACCTTTAGGGGAGCACAGTAGTTGGTGGGGGGGGGGGGGGGGAATTGTTCACGGTTTTTCTTCCATGGCCAGGTCTTAAAGTTGATGGGATGGTAGGTAATTGATATTACTAGCTAGATCTTCATCCAGGGGAGCACCCAGTGGCGTTGTGATAGCAAACCTGGATGATTGCAGAGGTACTTCTTCTGCTCGCCCTGGGAATGTTCCCCCCTTGTGTTTCCATACTCTGACTCAGAGTAGTTTCTTCCATATGTACTTCCCCCTCCAATGGGGAAGACGTTGTGCTGCCCCATGTGCGAGGCTCCTGGCACGGTCTGCTGTGGAGACCCATGCTGATACTGCTCCCTCCTTCGGAGCAGATCATTGTGGAGCAACTTCTCCATAAGTTGCTCCATGTGGGAGTGTCATCCTCGGACGCTATCCGTTGAGGGAGGGTATCCCTCTTCCCCGGACTCATCCGAGTCAACGGGTCTGTCAGACTTGCGGGTGGTTTTACGTCCCGCCGGGACCACCACAGTGCTGTCCTCCCGCACCAAGTCTGCTGCTGCCGGTTCTGCTGCCGGCGGTAATGTCGGGGACAAGACCATCGCCCGCTACTGGGAATGCTGCGGTCTTCGGCAGCTGACTTACCCGCGGACCGTCTCCTCAACATCTGGGCTCTGAAATTACAACAACTTCAGGCCCGAATAGAACGCAGATAAGTATTTCAACTTTCCTTACCTGCCGCTTGTTTTTTGAAAATCCCAACGGCTGGGAGGACGCAGTGCCTCTGCCAGTCCGTTGTGAGCGTTGCGTTCAGACGTAATGACGCGCACGCAGACGGACGGCCCTTCTTCACATAATGGACGGCCCTTCTTCACTCTGAAGTAAAATTGCAAGGGGTGTGACAAGGTAGATTGGAAAATATGGAATACATCTTTAGCATATGAGCGATCTGTTCAACAGTGAAAAAAAGCTGTTCTTGAATTTATTAAAATCTTAGTTTTTTGCACCAAGTTTTGTATATGTAGGGTTGTCTCTGCAATTCTAGGATAGGCCAGATAGTACTGGCGCATGCAACGGAAATACCAATCCCCCTGGAATATTTGTGTTTAAACTATTAAGGTGGTTTTAATACCCAGTTACTATCTAAAGCACCACTAATATCTGCCCTAGGGGAGATTCCACTGCTGGTATTTACAGTAGGGACTATTCATTAAGAGATGGTATTGTTATTGTAGAGACAAGTGCCTAGCCCTTCTGACTTTACATAAAACGCGAACCTGTAACATATCTCCATATCAAAAGCGTTTCTTCTTCAGTTTCATTTATTTTTATTGAAATTATTTAATCATTACAATTGTTGTATTTTCTTTGAAGCAGTGCTTTTTCCAATCAGGAATAGTGTATAGTAATTATCTTTGTGGCTCTTTTCTGAAGAATTTGTTGTAGAGATGTTGTCCAGGCCTTGTCATTTTATAATTTCTTATTTTAGATTTTCTAAGTTGCTTTTAATTTATGGAAACCGGAGAAACAAATGTTTCAAGCTGCAATCAACATTATTTTGTAGTTCTATTTACACTCTATTAAAATCACCCACTTTCAGTTCCATTGTTTCTGGCAACAGAATTTGTGTCATATCAGCTTTATAAATAAAGATAAAATGTAGATTTTAAACTTTTGATTTTGAGATATGGTACACATAAAGAGGCAGAATTGACAACAATAGCAGCTGTTAATTAGATTATTGTGCCATTCAAGTGATTTAAAAGCAAAAGGGAAATTCTCCCCAACTGCATTCTAAGTCATCAAAGCACACCAAGCATCCTGATGTTTGAACAGTTGCTCAATAATATCTGTCCTGATTTGTATCAAACAGTCATGACTTTATTCGCAGAAGCTGTCTGGATATAAAATTACTCTCTATCAATAATATGTACCACACTGACATTTTCTTGGTGAAAATTGGATTAGAAGCTGATGAAATTTGGATAATGTCATGGCTTGTCAAAATGAATATGATTTTATTCTATTAGAAAGGGAATCACTCCTGTGCTCAGAATTTATAGTCAATGAAACTTCATTTACTGAAACATGTATAAATATTGTATTTTATACGTAGACAAAAGTGCATGTATATTGTGTACATGTTAATACAATATTTACTTTAAATAATAATTCTCTAAAGTTTCATATTAATGCATTCAAGTATCAAATTGTAATACTCAATTTTAAAACAAAGAATTGTAACTCTCACTTGGTTTCTATTACAGCAGCCAGATTTGCAGATGGCACAACAATTTGGAGAAATTGTGGATTTGTAAGAGGTTGGTAAATGGAGTGCTATGTGGGAAGAACCTTTTGCCCCTGGTGGGAATGTCAAAGGCTAAAGGGCTTAGCTTTAAGGTCAGAGGGAAAAGTTTTCGAGAAGTTGTGTGGGGCAAGTATTTTACACAGAGATCGGTGGGTGACTGGAATGTGCTGCTGGTGTTGGTAGTTGAGGCAGATATGAAAGTGTGGTGTTTAAGACTCCTATAGTCAGATACATGGATATGTAAGAAATGGAAGAATATGGATCTTGTGCAGGCAAAGAAGATTTGATAAATTTGTCATCGGGTTCAGCACAGACATTGTGGGCTGAAAGACCTGTTCCTGTGTTGTACTGTTCTATATTCTATATTCTTTGTCATTGGGAGTTTCGGGGTCAAATCTTTAGGTATATTTACGCCTGAGATAAATTGATTTCCAATCAATAAGGGAATCTTATTCCCTCCCCCCTCTCACCTCTCCACCCCCTCTCCAGGCCCTCCTCCCCCTCCCCCCACTCAGCCTATTGAGCCATTGGACATTGCACAATTATTAGACTGACACAGCAATTTTTGCAATGTCATGATAGGCATGAGACTCTGGTAAGAGCAGAGGTGGGGGGCTCTGTGTGTACGTGAATAACACCTGGTGTACAAACACAGTGATTGTGGACAGTCACTGCTCCCCAAACCTGGAGTATGTGACTGTTAAATGCAGGCCCATCTACCTCCCTAGAGAGTTTACTGTTGTCATGATAACTGCTGTGTACATACCACCAGATGCCAATGCTAACTCGGCTATCGGTCATTTGTATGGTAGCATTAGCAGCCAACAGAGCACATATCCTGACGGTGTTCACATCATAGCAGGGGACTTTAACCATGCGGACTTGAAGAAAATGCTGCCCAAATTCTACCAGCATGTTAAATGTGCTACAAGAGGAGCAAACACCCTGGACAAGGTCTACTCCAACATCAAGCTGGGCTATAGGGCTAGACCACTACCACACCTGGGTCAGTCGGACCATATGTCCCTGCTCTTAATTCCTGCATATGCCCCCCTCAGGAAAACCGCTCCTACCATTACAAAGACCATCACAACCTGGCCTGATGGTGCTTCTCAGCAGCTGCAGGACTGTTTCGACAGGACCAACTGGGAGGTGTTTGAACACCGGGACCTGGAGGTGTTCACAGACAGTGTACTGTGCTACATAAAAAACTGCATGGACACGGTCACAGTGGACAAACAGATCCGGGTCTACCCCAACCAGAAGCCCTGGATGACTCGGGAGGTCCAGCGGCTGTTGAAAGAGAGGAACACCGCTTTTAGGTCTGGCGATAGGGCTTTATACAGCACGGCCCGAGCTAACCTGAAGAGAGGCATCAGAGAGGCCAAATCAAATTACAGGAGGAAGATAGAGGACCACCTGGACAGTAATAACAGCAGGCAGGTGTGGCAGGGGATCCAGTATCTCACCAACTATAAGACCAACCTTGGAGCTGTTGAAGGTGACGCCTCGCTGGCAGAGGAGCTGAACCACTTCTTTGCTCGCTTTGAAGTGGAGCCACCCGAGACAGCCACATCACAGCACATGGTCTACAGCAGCCTACCCCTCAAGATAGAGGAGCATGAGGTGAGGCGCACTCTGCGGGCCATCAATCCAAGGAAGGCTACTGGTCCGGACGGCGTCTCTGGACGCGTGTTGAAGGACTGCGCAGACCAGCTGGCTGGAGTCTGGACGAGGATTTTTAACCAGTCTCTGGCCCAGTCCACTGTTCCACCCTGTCTGAAATCCTCCACCATAGTCCCCTTGCCCAAAAAAAACAACATCTCCAGCCTCAACGACTACCGGCCAGTCGCACTCACACCAGTGGTGATGAAGTGTTTTGAAAAACTGGTCCGGGGTCACATCACATCACTTCTGCCCCGAAGCTTTGACCCCCACCAGTTTGCGTACAGAGCGAATAGATCCACAGAGGACGCTGTAGCCACAGCTCTCCATGCTGCACTGTCTCACCTGGAGCAGCGGGGGAGCTACGTGCGGATGCTCTTTGTGGACTACAGCTCTGCTTTTAATACTATCCTTCCCCACAAACTGGTGGACAAACTGGGGGACTTGGGACTTCCACACTCCACCTGTACGTGGATAAATAGCTTCCTGTCGGGTCGAAGCCAGAGAGTCAGAGTGGGCCATCACACATCCACGGCCCTCAGCCTCAGTACCGGCTCTCCACAGGGCTGTGTACTGAGCCCCCTGCTCTACACCATCTACACGCATGACTGCACCCCCGCCCACCACAGCAACACCATTGTCAAATTTGCGGATGACACTACAGTGGTGGGACTCATCTCCGCGGGGGACGAGTACGCCTACCGGGATGAGGTGGAGCAGCTGACAGTGTGGTGCGAAGAAAATAACCTGCTCCTCAACACCTCAAAGACGAAGGAGGTAATAATAGACTTCAGGAAAAACAAAACGGACATGGTACCACTGACCATCAGAGGGGACTGTGTAGAGAGGGTGGCGGATTTCCGCTTCCTGGGAATCCACATTGAGGAGGACCTGACGTGGAGCGTGAACACCACTGCGCTGCTGAAAAAGGTCCAGCAGAGACTGCACTTCCTGCGGGTGCTCTGGAAGAACAACATCACTCAGAGGCTGCTGCTGTCCTTTTATCGGTGCTCCATTGAGAGCATACTAACATACTGTGTATGCGTGTGGTACACCAGCTGCACAGTGGCTCAGAGGAAAGCGCTCCAGAGGGCCATTGACAACGCCCAGAGGATTGTCGGCTGCCCTCTCCTTACCTTGGAGGACCTACACAGTTCCCGCTGCACCAAAAAAACCCAGAATATAATAAAGGACATCTCCCACCCTGGACACTCCCTGTTTGAACTGTTGCCGTCAGGCAGACGGTACAGATCCACAAGGACAAGGACAAATAGACTACAAAACAGTTTTTACCCCACTGCTATAAAAACACTAAATGTGGCCGCCAAGGAACGCAGGGGCGATACAGACTAAGGGACTGTGGTAACGGTGAAATCGACAGAAGGATGGAGGGTTGGGTGTGTATGCGTGCTTTGTCTGTGTTTTTTATTTATTTGCTTATCTTTATTATTTTACCGTGGATGTTTCGTTAGCTTTAGAAATGTTTGAATGCTGCACTGACTGGCTGACATTTTAAATTTCGTTGTACATGGCCCATGTTACAATGACAATAAAGAAACTATTCTATTCTATTCTTTAATTGCACCTTTAAAAGCTTTAGCTACATTGAATACCCTGTATTACTTTTATATGTATAATCTTTGTACTGGTCTAAAATAAAGCATTATACAAAGTCTTTATTAATGATGGGATACTTTGATTTCTGTCCAGCTATGGCTACTCCTATAAATTGTCTTGATTTAGTTAGTAGATATAATTCCAATTAGACAGGAATCAATGTGAAAGTCATTGCAAATAGACATGTGCACCACACTGCACAACTTAATTAGGTCTCTTTCTTTCAAAGAAACACCAAATGCTTTCTACTCATTTCGATGTTTTTGCTGTACAGCCAACACTAACTTTTGTATTTTGTATTTGTATTTTGTATTCAAGTTTATTGTCATTGTCTCAATTAGAGACAACAAAATGAATTTCCCTTACAGGCAGTATCCTGTTCCTACAGGCAATCCTGCTCTGTGGTTAATGACCTTAGATGAAGCTTTTTTCTGTGAATGATTAATATCCCTTGCTGACCTATCTTACGCAGTAGGTGTCTGTGGCTGCAATGTGTCAATAGATTAACTTCTGCCGCAGAAGTTCTGGGGGAGGTGGGACCAGTACAAACAGGACGGTCTGCACCTGGAATGGAATGGAACCAATGTCCTTGGGGGGGTGTTTGCTACTGCTGTCGGGGAGGATTTAAACTAATGTGGCAGGGGGATGGGTACAAGAGCAGAGGGGCAGGGGGGTGTAAAATGAAGGTAGAAGCAATAGGTAGCAAGGTGAAAAGTAAAAGTGGCAGGCAGACAAAACCAGGGCAAAAATCAAAAAGGGCCACTTTTCAACATAATTGTATAAGGGGTAAGAGCGTTGTAAAAACAAGCCTGAAGGCTTTGTGTCTCAATGCAAGGAGTATTCGTAATAAGGTGGATGAGTTGAACGTGCAGATAGCCATTAATGATTATGATATAGTTGGGATCACGGAGACATGGCTCCAGGGTGACCAAGGCTGGGAGCTGAACATCCCGGGATATTCAATATTCAGGAGGGATAGAGAGAAAGGAAAAGGAGGTGGGGTAGTGTTGCTGGTTAGAGAGGAGATTAACGCAATGGAAAGGAAGGACATTAGTTTGGAGGATGTGGAATCGGTATGGGTAGAGCTGCGAAACAATAAGGGGCAGAAAACGCTGGTGGGTGTTGTGTACAGGCCACCTAACAGTAGTAGTGAAGTTGGGGATGGCATCAAACAGGAAATTAGAAATGCTTGCGACAAAGGCAAAGCAGTTATAATGGGTGACTTCAATCTACATATAGATTGGGTGAATCAAACTGGCAGGGGTGCTGAGGAAGAGGATTTCTTGGAATGTATACGGGATAGTTATCTAAACCAACATGTAGAGGAACCAACAAGAGAGCTGGCTATTTTAGACTGGGTATTGAGTAATGAGGAAGGGTTAGTTAGTAGTCTTGTTGTGCGTGGCCCCTTGGGCAAGAGTGACCATAATATGGTTGAGTTCTTCATTAGGATGGAGAGTGACATTGTTAATTCAGAAACAATGGTTTTGAACTTAAAGAAAGGTAACTTTGAGGGTATGAGACGTGAATTGGCCAAGATTGACTGGCAAGTAATTCTAAAAGGGTTGACGGTGGATATGCAATGGAAGGCATTTAAAGACTGCATGGATGAACTACAAAAATTGTTCATCCCAGTTTGGCAAAAGAATAAATCAGGGAAGGTAGTGCATCCATGGATAACAAGGGAAATCAGGGATAGTATCAAAGCAAAGGATGATGCGTACAAACTAGCCAGAAAAAGCAGCATACCGGAGGACTGGGAGAAATTCAGAGACCAGCAGAGGAGGACGAAGGGCTTAATTAGAAAAGGAAAAATGGATTATGAAAGAAAACTGGCAGTGAACATAAAATCTGACTGCAAAAGTTTTTATAGATATGTGAAAAGAAAGAGATTAGTTAAAACAAATGTAGGTCCCTTGCAGTCAGAAACAGGTGAGTTGATCATGGGGAACCAGGATATGGCGGACCAATTGAATAACTACTTTGGTTCCGTCTTCACTAAGGAAGACATAAATGATCTGCCGGAAATAGCAGGGGCCCGCGGGTCAAAGGAGGTGGAGGAATTGAGTGAAATCCAGGTTAGTCGGGAAGTGGTGTTGGGTAAATTGAATGGATTAAAGGCCGATAAATCCCCAGGGCCAGATAGGCTGCATCCCAGAGTACTTAAGGAAGTAGCTCCAGAAATAGTGGATGCATTAGTAATAATCTTTCAAAACTCCTTAGATTCTGGAGTAGTTCCAGAGGATTGGCGGGTAGCAAACGTAACCCCACTTTTTAAGAAGGGAGGGAGAGAGAAAACGGGGAATTACAGACCAGTTAGCCTAACATCGGTAGTGGGGAAACTGCTAGAGTCAGTTATTAAAGATGGGATAGCAGCACATTTAGAAAGTGGTGAAATCATTGGACAAAGTCAGCATGGATTTACGAAAGGTAAATCATGTCTGACGAATCTTATAGAATTTTTCGAGGATGTAACTAGTAGCGTGGATAGGGGGGAACCAGTGGATGTGGTGTATCTGGACTTCCAGAAGGCTTTCGACAAGGTCCCACATAAGAGATTAGTATACAAACTTAAAGCACATGGCATTGGGGGTTCAGTATTGATGTGGATAGAGAACTGGCTGGCAAACAGGAAGCAAAGAGTAGGAGTAAACGGGTCCTTTTCACAATGGCAGGCAGTGACTAGTGGGGTACCGCAAGGCTCAGTACTGGGACCCCAGCTATTTACAATATATATTAATGATCTGGATGAGGGAATTGAAGGCAATATCTCCAAGTTTGCGGATGACACTAAGCTGGGGGGCAGTGTTAGGTGTGAGGAGGATGCTAGGAGACTGCAAAGTGACTTGGATAGGCTGGGTGAGTGGGCAAATGTTTGGCAGATGCAGTTTAATGTGGATAAATGTGAGGTTATCCATTTTGGTGGCAAAAACGGGAAAGCAGATTATTATCTAAACGGTGGCCGATTGGGAAAGGGGGAGATGCAGCGAGACCTGGGTGTCATGGTACACCAGTCATTGAAGGTAGGCATGCAGGTGCAGCAGGCAGTAAAGAAAACGAATGGCATGTTGGCTTTCATAGCAAGAGGATTTGAGTATAGGAGCAGGGAGGTTCTACTGCAGTTGTATAGGGTCTTGGTGAGACCACACCTGGAGTATTGCGTGCAGTTTTGGTCTCCAAATCTGAGGAAGGACATTATTGCCATAGTGGGAGTGCAGAGAAGGTTCACCAGACTGATTCCTGGGATGTCAGGACTGTCTTATGAAGAAAGACTGGATAGACTTGGTTTATACTCTCTAGAGTTTAGGAGATTGAGAGGGGATCTTATAGAAACTTACAAAATTCTTAAGGGGTTGGACAGGCTAGATGCAGGAAGATTGTTTCCGATGTTGGGGAAGTCCAGGACAAGGGGTCACAGCTTAAGGATAAGGGGGAAATCCTTTAAAACCGAGATGAGGAGAACTTTTTTCACACAGAGCGTGGTGAATCTCTGGAACTCTCTGCCACAGAGGGTAGTTGAGGCCAGTTCATTGGCTATATTTAAGAGGGAGTTAGATGTGGCCCTTGTGATCAGAGGGTATGGAGAAAAGGCAGGTACGGGATACTGAGTTGGATGATCAGCCATGATCATATTAAATGGCGGTGCAGGCTCGAAGGGCCGAATGGCCTACTCCTGCACCTAATTTCTATGTTTCTATGTTTCTATGTAACTTTGAGGATGTTATAACATTGGAAGGTGTAGGCTTCCTGGTTTCCTGGCGATGTTCAGAGTGAGAGAGAGGAGAGGAGATGCCTTGTGTAGTATCTGAAGGATTCAAGAAGTCCATCGGATAGACATGCGCAGAAATCAGTGGGAACAGATAAACCTGGGGATCAATGCTAAAAATACATACCAAGTGTTCATGTTCCACTGAACTGTTGCATAGTTAGCATTGTTATATGCTGAACAAAAACATTATGCTGGTTACACAAACTGATAACTGTGAATTAGGTAAACATAAGCCCTAACACACTTACCAAGCAATAAGCAGCCTTGTAACTCCAGTGGCCAAGATTCAAGCCTGACCTCCAGTACTGTGTGCATGAAGTTCCCAGGTTTTCCCTGTGACTGTCTGGGTTTCCTCCATGTGCTGTGGTTTTCCTGCAATACACAAACATATGCACGGTGGTTTGTTAACTGGCCAATGTAAATTGCTCATATTGTTTAGATGAGTGGTAGAATTGGTGGGAGAAGGGGGTGAAAGTAACGTGGAAAGATTAAAATGAGTCCAGGTAAGATTTGTGCAAAAATGGGTGCTTGGTAGTTGGCATGGACTTGGTGGGCTGCAGAACCAGTTCTGTGCTGTATCTCTCCTTGTCTCTTTATGACTCCAAGCTAGTCCAATATCAGATAATATCAGATAATATCAGAGACAGCAAGACAAAACAGGAATGAAACAATTGGGAGCAGTACATCACTCTCATGGAAGATGCAGTGTTCCACATAATTGAATGGTTATTACTAAATCCATGGTCATAGCAAGAACAATGCCATTAGATGGTATCTGATGTTCTTTCTCATAGGCCTTCTCTTCCTCATTCCACAATCTCTAATGACTTACATGCTAGAAATGGTGTAAAACAGCAACTCCAATTGTTCATGCTATTCCTCACTAAAACCCAAACCTTCTGGCTTTTCTCCCCTCAGAAGGCCAAGAACTTCAAACTGTTCAGGATTGAATCAGGACTGAACCCAAATTCAGGATTGACCCCAGGTCTCTGGCGCTGTAAGGCAGCAATGCTCCCAATGCACCATCGTGCTGCCCTTGCTTCCATATTTCCTTGGTCGGCTGTAGGCCCTGTTCTGTGCTGTGTTCTCTCCATGGCTCTTTATAACTCCAAGCTAGTCCAATGTTCCTTCCACCTCCCCCTCTCCATCCTGCTCATCATCATAAAGCTATAATGGTGCACCAGACCACCTTGAATCCTGAGATCTATTTAAATGTGTGCTGAAGGACTCTTCAAAAGCAGCTCAGACATGGAGTTGTCAAACGAGTGGTCCAACATTCAGCTCTACCACTTTGCTAGTGAAAGCATGACACCTCCTGCATCTATATTGGGCACATATCCATGAATTGCCTATGATTGTCAAAGCCCATGTTGGTAGTTGGAAGTACAGTTATCCAGTAACACACTCCAAATTGTTACAGTGACTAAATATAGATGTCACAGCAGACGGAATTATGACTGTTGCCAGTATACCAGGCACAGAACAATAGAGTTGAACCCAGTCAGTAGTGCCGGCCAAAGTGTCCACGATCCTCACGGTGTAACATTGAGAGAAGGCTCTAGTATGCTAATATGCTTAGAACAGAGTGGCTCCATGGGATGACAAGAGTCATGCAGGGAATCACCATTTATATTCTCTCAGAAGCTGATGCAGATGAGAACCTCACTTCCACCATTGAAGTTACTGGCTTCTGTTCAGGTGATGGCAATGCTGAGTAAACATGATGGCAGAGTGAGCAGGTTTCTCTCTCTATTGAAAGCAGAGTTGTAGTACTCAAGAGCTCTGCCAACACTGAGCCAACTTATTCATGGGATTAACAGCTTGTTCCTCTGTTCACCACTGACGCTTACAGCAAGCAACAAACCACGTTCCCAGATTTAATTGCCAGCGCATCATTTGTTGTCATTTTTCCCCAACTGCAACAGGATTCTACCACTATCCACATCTTCCCTGTCCCGTCATTTTCTGCTTTCCACCGGGATGTCTGGTCCAATCATCATGCCCCTCCCTGCCCCTGGTATTTTCCACTATGCCCACAGAAGCAGACTATTATCTCAATGGTGGCCAACTAGGAAAAGGGGAGATGCAGCGAGACCTGGGTGTCATGGTACACCAGTCATTGAAAGTAGGCATGCAGGTGCAGCAGGCAGTGAAGAAAGCGAATGGTATGTTAGCTTTCATAGCAAAAGGATTTGAGTATAGGAGCAGGGGGGTTCTACTGCAGTTGTATAGGGTCTTGGTGAGACCACACCTGGAGTATTGCGTACAGTTTTGGTCTCCAAATCTGAGGAAGGACATTATTGCCATAGTGGGAGTGCAGAGAAGGTTCACCAGACTGATTCCTGGGATGTCAGGACTGTCTTATGAAGAAAGACTGGATAGACTTGGTTTATACTCTCTAGAATTTAGGAGATTGAGAGGGGATCTTATAGAAACTTACAAAATTCTTAAGGGTTCTTAAGGACAGGCTAGATTCTTAAGGATTCTTAAGGACAGGCTAGATGCAGGAAGATTGCTCCCGATTGCCAGCCAGCAAATACAACACATAATCCTCCGCCATTTCCGCCACCTCCAACGTGACCCCACCACTCGCCACATCTTCCCATCTCCCCCCATGTCTGCCTTCCGCAAAGACCGCTCCCTCCGAAACTCCCTTGTCAATTCTTCCCTTCCCTCCCGCACCACCCCCTCCCCGGGCACTTTCCGTTGCAACCGCAAGAAATGCAACACCTGTCCCTTCACCTCCCCCGTCGACTCCATTCAAGGTCCCAAGCAGTCGTTCCAGGTGCGACAAAGGGTCACCTGTATCTCCTCCAACCTCATCTACTGCATCCACTGCTCTAGATGTCAGCCGATTACATTGGGGAGACTAAGCGGCGGTTGGGCGATCGTTTCGCCGAACACCTCCGCTCAGTCCGCAATAACCTACCTGAACTCCCGGTGGCTCAGCACTTCAACTCCCCCTCCCATTCCCAATCCAACCTCTCTGTCCTGGGTTTCCTCCATTGCCAGAGTGAGCAACACCGGAAATTAGAGGAATAGCACCTCATATTCCGCCTGGGCAGCTTGCATCCTGATGGCATGAATGTTGAATTCTCCCAATTTTGCTAGCCCTTGCTGTCTCCTCCCCTTCCTTAACCCTTGAGCTGTCTCCTCCCATCCCCCCGCCCTCGGGCTCCTCCTCCTCCCCTTTTTCCTTCCTTCTCCCCTCCCACTCCCCATCAGTCTGAAGAAGGGTTTAGGCCCGAAACGTCGCCTATTTTCTTCGCTCCATAGATGCTGCTGCACCCGCTGAGTTTCTCCAGCAATTTTGTGTACCTTCGATCTTCCAGCATCTGCAGTTCCTTCTTGAGCCCTTTGATGATTGCAGTTTTGTATTCACAACTCATTGTTGTTCTTCCTAATTATGCTGCATGCCCCAATCTCTTTTCTGAATAAGAATGTTCAGTAATGTCAATTCAAATTATTTTTGCCTGCATGTGGGTATAGCACCCTTGGTGATGATATTGAAGTCTGCCACTGGCCTTTATTATCATGAGGGAAAAGCAGCTGTTGAGTACTGAATAAACTGTTGAGTACTGAAAATCATTCCAACATGGTTGTTGCACCAGGTATATACAAGTATAAACCCTCAGAGTGAATATTTTAAATTTAGGAACAAGAAATTGCAGATGCTGATTTACAAAAAACTGACACAAAATGCTGGAGTAACTCAGCGGGTCAGGCAGCATCTCTGAAGATCATGAATAGGTGATGTTTCAGGCCGGGACCCTTCTTTACACTGATTGTAGGAGAGGCAGGAAAGAAAGCTGATAGAGAGGAGAGGCAGGACAAAGCTTGGTAGATAATAGGTGAACACAAGTTAGGGTTTTTATGGGCAGGTGGTTGGAATAAAGACCAGACATTAAAACATGTGAGAAAAGGACTTAAGTGTTGTGAGTTGGGAAGCTAGAGGAGGGGGGGGGGAAATTATTAGAGATTACTTATAATTGGAAAATCTGTTCATACCTATGGGTTGTAAGCTACCAAGAAGTAGATGGGGTGCGTTTCCTCCAGTTTGTGTATAGCCACATTCTGGCAATGGAGCAGGCCTGGGACAGAAATGTCAGCAAGGGAATGGGAAGAGGGAGTTAAATATGTTAGCAACTGGGAGATCCAGCGGACCTTGGCGGACCGAGCGTAAGTGTTCTACAAAATGGTCATCGAGTCTATGCTTGGTTTCACCGATGTACACTAAAGCACATTGGGAACAGTATAAATAAAATATTTTAAATTATTTAATGGGTGGAGAAGGGAAACATTAAGTGTACAATGGACAATAACACTCCACGGCTAAAAGCAGCAGATGCTAGTAGTTAATTCAGTATTGTAGTCTCTGCTGAATATCACCTGCTGCAGATTTTATCAATAACCCTTCAACCGGCCATTGTGAAATGTTTCAGTTTAGTGCTCGGCATGCTTAGTTAGAGATTGAAATGGAAGCTGGCTGTTGGGTCTAAAATCGCACGACACACTTCCGCATGGTGGAGCTGTTGTGATTGATGTCCTTACATGATGTAATTACTGACGCAGCTTTGTAGGGGCTGTGATATTACTATTCTCTTTTGTTGAAGTGCTGTAATTGAACAGAAACTGTAATCTGTGTACACTGAAGCACACACTCCATTAAACTGACAATGATTTAATTCATGGCACTGAAGCCCATTCTAACTGGGAGATTGTGGCACTGGAGGGAACGAAGTTTGGTTGAAAATAATATCTGTGATGGGGGACTTTGTTATCACAAGGTCACCGGGCAACACATCATTTATTCTTCAACACATACTTTAAATGTACATTTTGTTCTAAACACTAATGCTAATAAATAATTCATATGGCTAAGCTTCATTTACTCGTGTAACTGAATATATAGTTCTATAGTACAGGTAATTTCAATAGTAATCTTTTCTATAGTAATTTTTTTTCTAATTTTTTTATTAGTTTGTATTAGTTTTTTCCACATCTTGAGGGGGAGGTGAATACATCAATCAATTTTATTTTGCTGAGTTACATTTTTAGTTTAATCCATTTATAACTTGAGGCCAGTGTTCTTAGTTCAATAATCACTCTCCAGACGGATTTCTGGGAACCCATTTAGCACTAATAGATTTATTTATTTTTGACACTTTTCTCCATTACATGTTGAAAAGATAATAAAGTTTAAAGAATTTGCCATTGAAGGTTGGAGTAGCCTGGGCCAATAATGGCAGTGCTCTAGGAGATTACAAACACTGCAGCCACAGTGAGTTCATCAGTGGTGGAGAGAATGAAGATCTAGGGTGATGGGGCACCAATCTATGGTTCCTGGATCAGGATACCAGGCACCATGAATGGAGGACCCACGTCCTGGACTGGCAACCCACCTGGAGGGCCGGCTCGCCCGCCCAGAGTGGAAGGAGTCAGATGGAGGACCGGTAAGCAGACCGGCTGCGGGAGGGAGTGCACTTCCTCAAAGTTGGAACGGGCTGCTGGAGGCCCTGCAACAGCCTGGGGCTCAGATGGACCAGGCGGCGCTTCAAGAGGCTGAGCACGTGGACTGGACGTGGCCTACAGCGGCAGAGGAGTAACGTAGGACACCACGGCTATGCTTGACCAGACCAACCCCGCAATACAGCCAGGACAAAGGGCCTTCATGGTCAGCTCAAGGTCCCTGCACTTATAACAACTGGTAATTGAAAGTAGCGCCAAGCTCAGTGTATCACTGCTATACACTTGTACAGCATCTGAGATGTTTATCTAATATGCATCTAAGTGCTTATGTATCGTGATATTTGTACTGAACTGTGTACAAAAATGAATTTCATTGTACCTTGCTACATGTGACAATTATAGTACCATGCCATACATGACAGAAGAACATACATGATATTAAACTGATACTGGTCCCTTGAAATGCTGGAGTAACTCAGGCAGAATCTCTGGAGAGCAGGAATAGGCGATGTTTCAGGTCCAGACCTGAAAGTCGCCCCCATTCCTTCTCTCCAAAGATGCTGCCTCACCCGTTGAGTTACTCCAGCATTTTGTGTCTACTTTCAATTTTAACCAGCATCCGCAGTTCTTTCTTACACACTGGTCCCTTGATGTTTTATTAGCATTTTGTGTCAGAATAGAGCCTTCCTTTAGTAAGACTCTAAACTGTACAGATTGTGATTGGAGAATCTCATATTTCAAACTTTAATCATGTCGCTCAATTTCTATTCCACATCTTAAGGGGAGGTGAATACATAAGACCTTGCTTTCATAACAGATGCTTTGAAGTTATACACTGAATAATTATTCCAGCTGTAATAAGAGGTCTCACTACTTTAGGTCAGTATATTGTGAAGCACAGAGCATGAAGGTGGTTATGTTCTTCTTTGCCGTGATGATTCTATTGAATTAATTATCAGTCAAATATTGGATAAAACATTTTTTTTAATTGTATAGGGAGCAAAACAAATTGAAAGTACTTTGTTTGTCTGTCTGTCTGTCTGTCTGTCTGTCTGTCTGTCTGTCTGTCTGTCTGTCTGTCTGTCTGTCTCTGTCTGTCTGTCTGTCTGTCTTTTTGTCTGTCCTCGCCACCTTACTCACCGTTCTCCTCTGCTCCAAGCCACCAAGTTTTGTTCCGATCGGTGGAAGATTACAAAAGTTATGAAAGTTTAAAACAAATGTGAGATCAGCAGTTTGGTCTTCTCACCTGTCAGTCACCATGAAGGTAACGCCCTTTCTGGCACCCGCTGGAGAATAAAGCTCCAGAGACTGGGCTGAGTCCGTGAACACATCCAGAAACCGCCCAGAAGCCAGCCGCTGTCCAGAAGTCGCCGAGAATAAAGCTGAAGCAGCGGAGTGGGTGCTGTGTTTCGCGGGCGGGGGCTGTGAGTGCAATATGCGCTGGGGACGGGAGCAGCTGAGGGAGTCTGTAGCCAGATCCTGGAGCCAGGAGTATGGTTGGAGCCGGGGCCTGGAACCGGTGAGGCCACACACACCCCTACCACGCCCTACCTTGCTTACAACGCCCCTTCCCCTACCCCCCCCACTCCTCTACAACCCCCCTCCCCTAACACCCCCTCCCCACACCTCCCTCCCCTACAACCCCCTCCCCTACACCCACACCCACCCTCCCCCACACCCCCTCCCCAATGCCCCCCCCTCCCCCACACCATCTTCCCGCCCCCACACACCTCTTCTCCCCACACACACCCTCCAGCCCACACACCCCTCCCCCACACTCCCCCCCTCCCTCCACACATCCCCCTCCCCCACACCCCCCCTCCCCCATGCCCCCTCCCCCCCCCCCCCCCCCCACACCCCCCATCGCCCACACAGTCGGCGCCCTCATCAACCGCTGCACCAACCTCTCTACTATCACTGGCAGGTCCTCTGCAGACGCCTCCATGGCGTAGATCCAGGTTTCAGCTGCGAGCTTCTTCGACCCAGGCCCCAGCCGTGGTCTCTGCCGACCCAGTCGGCTGCAGGCTCCACCAACCGGCAAGGCTCCGACCCGCGAGGCATGGGCCTCGACTTCTCCGCGGCCTTCCGGGAGACGTCGGCAAACATTTGTGTTCATATTGTATTCGCTTCTTGCTCTTCTTTATATGACCCTGAATGAAAATCTTCAATAGACTGACAAAATGACAAAACCATAGAACAGAATAGTTTATAAACGTTGTGCATTGTCATTGTGTTAAATTGGTGCTGTTTGTTTTGTCCATCTGTAATATTTATAACCATTTTTCACCAGATTCTTCAACTCATGTGTCATGTTATATAGACATATATTTTAATTTATATGTAAGAATGAACTGCAGATGCTGGTTTGAACCAAAGATAGACACAAAAATCTGGAGAATCTCAGAGGGTGAGACAGCATCTCTGGAGAGAAGGAGCGGGTGAAGTTTCGGGTCGGGACCCTTACTTAATTTATTATGACTTAAGGGCCTTAGGTGAGTTTAGGAGACTCTGCGCTCCCCACAAGATCGCCACATGGTCACCACATGGCCGCATGTGGTCTCCTTCATTGTCCAGAGGAGTTCCCGCATTCTGGGAACTAGTCGCGGCCTCACTATGGCAACAGCAAATTTTTCAACATGTTGAAATTTTTTCTGAGACCAGAAATTGGTCGCCATTAAGAAAATCGATACTTTTGGTCATAGGTGCAGTGGTAGTGGGGTCGCCAGGTCATTGTAGGTAGTCGAGGAAGCCGTAGGTAATTGTAGTTCATCTCCTTTAGTGACCGGGCATTTTCATTGGCTCAATGGGGAAAAAAACGTGAGCATGAGTTTTCAGAACCAAGGAAAACCGACCAGTAATGTTAAATGCCGCCAAACTTCACAGCTGTGTATCTCTGGCTTATTAAAAGTTGTCTGGCTTCCTAAAAGTGTCTCCTCCCTTTCTCCCCCCTTCTCCCCCCCTCCCTGTGTCACACTGTGCTAGCCGTCTTTAACCTTCCTGTTCATCGCAAGTATCACCTTGGCTTTGCACAGTGTGAATTTCAGACACCGCTTCACCCGTTTTCCCTGGACCCCGCCTTTTTAATGTGTTTATGTGTGTGTTCTGCCCTGACCGTCGTTCCAGCTTGCGGTTTTTCAGGCGAGTGCCCCCGAGCTTAAAGGTCGCGGACAGTCCGCTGAAAAGTTGCGTAAGTGGGACAGGCCCTTTAGGCTTTTCAGATCTATACTGGCTCTCAGAACATTCCCACCCACCCCATTTCCAATCCTATTTATTTCTTTGTAACCTATTCTCTCATAAATGCCCATCAATGCCAGGCCCATGTGAACAATCTTTTGTTAAAATTCTGCATACAGCAGTCATTTATTATTATTTGGTGCATATGAATCAGTTGCTTTAAATATAATTAATTGAATTTATTAATATTTTATGAGCCCTTAGTACCCTTGCATCTGCACATAAAGGTTAATACGAATGACCTATTTGCGAGTTTTTAAAATGATACAATTGATATAAACACACAAAAGCAATTTATTCAGTCTGAAGAGTGACTGATTTTGTGGTTACAATTGGTTTCCAATACATTTTTTTTAAATTAAGAAAAAAATCAGAGGATTTTGATTTTAATTGAACTGGGTTTGAATTTGAAATTCCTTCACCTTTGAGACTGCTTGGGTGATTTTGGATGTGCAAATGGAAAATCTGAACTAGTACTTAATTTGACTTATTAATCGTGAGGTTTTTAAATATTTTTCTCTGCCAAGGGAGCCATAGAAAAGAACCACGTATATGTTGCTGAACAGGGATGAAATTATCCCATGTCAAGAAGCCTCAAAGAGTCACAAGCCCTGCTGGTGTTTATAATAGTTGGCCCCAGAAAATTATTTGCAATCGTACATGAAATGTTAGCCATTGTCTACCTCCAAAGCAGCAGTTCTAGAGTCATAGTGATACAGTGTGGAAACAGGCCCTTTGGCCCAACTTGCCCACATCGGCCAACATGTCCCAGCTACACGAGTCCAACCTGCCTGCGTTTGGTCCATATCCCTCCAAACTATCCTATCCAAGTACCTGTCTAACTGTGTCTTAAATGTTGGGATAGTACCAGCCACAACTACCTCCTCTGGCAGCTTGTTCCATACGTCCACCACAGTTTGTGTGAAAAATCTACCCCTCAGATTTCTATTAAATCTTTTCCCCTTCACCTTGAACCTATGTCCTCTGGTCCTCGATTCCCCACTCTGGGCAAGAGATTCTGTGCATCTACCCAATTAATTCCTCTCGTGATTTTGTACACCTCTATAAGATCACCCCTCATCCTCCTGCGCTCCAATGAATAGCCAATTCCTTGTAATCACTGTGTGATCCTGGGAATACCTGGAAAAGGTATTGATTGTCTGACTATGTTTGGAATTGTGCAGCAGTTTGTAAATTACCTACTGACACATGTTCAAGGCGCAAGAAATTCTCTAACAAAATTGTGTTTTAGCTACTGTTCTGAATGTGGAATGTATTTAGTAGAAAATAAACCAAATGGTCAAATAACTTGACAATTGTAAAAAATATAAATGACTTTAGATAATTAAATATATTTAATCAAGTAGGTATTTAATCACAGTTGGATTTATAAGCGTTTTAACTAGCAGATGTTGTTTAAAATATTTTGAAGATGAAAAGCAAATTAAATTAGCAAAATGGAAGTTTATGATCATTTTTGTTTAAACCTCCAGAAGCTGTCAATTCAACAGAGAATAGATTATTCCATAAAAATAGGAGTTTTTATTGTGAAGAATATGGTTCTGGCGTTATATTCCCTGAACATTTCCAGACCCACATTGAAATCACAAATTGTTATCCAATATCAATGCGGTTAAATATTTTACTGTGAAAATTAAAATATTTTACTGTGAAGATTAAATATTTATTAACCCGGCAATCAAACGTTCCTACCATCTCATGATAATGTTGTGAAATTGAGAGAGAGTTTCTGCAATTTTTAAATTATATGTGATATTAATCATAGAATGCAATACACACACACCAATTAAATTAGCAACAATGAACTTGTCTTTCTTCAATCTTATATTTAATGGGTTCCACGCTGTCAGCTACTTCTATAAAACATAAAACAGGACAATGCAGGGTCTATCTGTAAATGCTGGCAAAATATGCATTTGCCAACCAAAGTTCTTGCTATCATTTGAACATAGAATATGGAGCAGTACAGAAGATAGACACAAAAAGCTAGTGTAACTCAGCGGGACAGGCAGCATCTTTGGAGAGAGGAATAGGTGACGTTTTGCTTCAGCTGAAGAAAGGTCTCGACCCGAATCGTCACCCATTCCTTATCTCCAGAGATGCTGCCTGGCCTCCAGCTTCTGCTGTCTATCTTTGGTTTAAACCAGCATCTGCAGTTCCTTCTTACACATGGAACAGTACAGCACAGGAACAGGCCCTTTGGCCCATAATGTCTGGCCCGACGATTGTGATGCCAAGTTAAACCAATCTCCTCTGTTTGCATGTGATCCAAATCCCTCCATTCCCTATAAATCCACGTGCCTATCTAAAAGCTTCTTAAATAGCACTATCATATCTACCTCCACCATTAGTCCTGGCAGCGCATTCCACACACTGTGTAAAATCTGTCACATATGACTCTTTTAAATATTCCCCCTCTCACCTTAAAGCCACGGCCTCTTGGCTTTCACATGGTACATCAAGCTACTCAGCTATTGAATTTTGATGCTATTTGTGACCATGGGATAAATCATTTTTGGGAGGAGGGATGCATTTAGATTATAGAATTAAAACAAAACATTTGCATTGATTGCAAAAGAGACAAAATCACAATTTTCAGGCAAGAGAATGTGGGAAATGAATAAATCAGATGATTCTGAGAAACGTCTCTCATGGCACTGGTAAAAAATACAAAGAGAAGTGAACATTTCATTGGCAGCAACAAAATAACAACACACAACTTAGCCTTAGAGAAAGCTACCCACAAACATCTATTGATATTCTTCCAAGAGGGTTACTGTGAGCAACAGTTTACAGGACCACTGCTGTCCAGCAAATGTGATATGACCTCATTAGCTGAGCAGTTAATTATATTGGAGAATTCTCACAGATAGCAACCCATAAAGAGAAAGGGTATAGTTTTTGGTAAAAATAACAATTATTTCAGCATCCTTTGTACTGTATAAAAAAAGATTAACCCGAGGAAATTACATATGCAATGTAGTGTTTCAGGATCAGATGGCCCCATAGCAGAAGCGTCCACGTCACGGGGCTGGAAACTGGAAGTATCCTGAGCTAATTCTGCTACCACCATCATTTATTGCGACAAGTGATGGCTCCCAATGATTGTTGCCGGAGGTTTGCGTCCTTTTCAGGAAGGACGATGACAGCGAGGTTAATATTTGTAACAAGATGGACTCGAAAGAAGAAGAAGGATCAGATGTTGGGTGTGCTGTAATTACCAATCAGTATCCCATTAGAAACATAGAAAATAGATGCAAGAGTGGGCCATTCGGCCCCTCGAGCCAGCACTGCCGTTCAATATGAAACATGGCTAATCGTCTAAAAACAGTACCCCATTCTGGCGTTTTTCCATATATCCCTTGATTCCCTCAGTCCTCAGAAAAATGAAAGGCTTTAAAGTATCTTGCAGTGAATACAACGTATTTTCTCTCATTTATGTAGCGTTTGGTTTTCATTTCTGTTTAGAAACATGTTTACAAGGTTTCGAGGTTAGATAGATCATCTAAATATGAAATACAGTATGATACTATACAATAAAACATTATTCATACACGGAGGAAAATTGGTCTGCCAACAGTCACAACACACAAGGTACACAAAACTCAATACAGGTGCACAACCTTTTATCCGGTGTTCCAGAAACCGAAAAGCTCCGAAAACCGGCCATTTTTTCCAGATGTCGTCTGCGCACCAAAGCTCGCGTTTGGCGCCAAACCTGACCCAAAACGACCCACGGTCAACCCAGGTCTGTACTACTGTAGCGGCTGCCTCCTCCCTGGAGACCGGGAGACGCTTAAACATCTGTAAATCATTGCTTAAATGTTAGTCAGTTAGTTCGGAGGGCTTTTATGTGAAGGGGGGTGAAGGGGTAAACTTTAATTCTTAGTCCCCTACCTGGTCGGAGAGGCGGGGAGCGGTCAATGCCTTACCGGGTCGCCGTGCAGTAAGCTCCGCAGCGCTGTGGCCGGTGGGGCAGCGGGTGGCGCCGGTTGTAGCTCCGACCCCGGCAACTCTACCCCTGGCTGCGAGGCGCTCCAAATCCAGCGCGGCCCGCGGCCGGACGCCCCAGCTCCGCGAATGTCGGGAGTCGGCGACATCGCAGCGCTGGGATACCAGCGGGGAGCGAGCAATGCCTTACCGGGTCGCCGTGCGGCAAGCTCCGGAGCGCTGTGGCCGCCGACACACAACATCGCGGAGCGTCGCTGGATTTGGAGCCGCGCAGCCAGGGGTAGAGTTGCTGGGGTCGGAGCTCCAACCGGCGCCGCCCGCGGCCGGACGGAGCCCCCAGCTCCGCGGCTCCAAATCCAGCGACGCTCCGCGAATGTTGGAAGAAGGCGGCCACAGCGCTCCGGAGCTTGCCGCACGGCGACCCGGTAAGGCATTGCCCGCTCCCCGCTGGTATCCCAGCGCTGCAACGTCGCCGACTCCCGACATTCGCGGAGCTGGGACGTCCGGCCGCGGGCCGCGCTGGATTTGGAGCGCCTCGCAGCCAGGGGTAGAGTTGCCGGGGTCGGAGCTACAACCGGCGCCGCCCGCGGCCGGACGGAGGACCCAGCTCCGCGAGGTTGGGAGTCGCCGACCAGGTAGGGGACTAAGAATTAAAGTTTCCCCCTTCACCCCTACTCCACCACCACCACATAAAATCCCTCCAAACTAACTGACTAACATTTATGCAATGATTCTCCCGGTCTCCGGGGAGGAGGCAGCTGCTCCAGACTTTTCAAGCCGCCCGCGCTACCTACCTAATCTACGCTAAAAATCTTCCATTCTGAAATCCGAAAATGTCCGAAATCCGACAAGTGTCTGGTCCCAAGGCTTTCGGATAAAAGGTTGTGCACCTGTAGTAATAATCATTATTTATTTATTTGTCATTCGAACATATAATGGGGTGAAATGGGACTGAGGTGCAAGGTGCATAGTGGTTGATATTGATGTAAGGTGCCAGTGCAGTGCATGTGTGTGTTTTAGGTGGGGTGTGTATATGTGTTGGGGGACAGCAGGGTGTTCATCATTCTAACAGCCAGGGAGAAGAAGCTCTTGCACATCCTGGTGGCGCTGGCCTTGATGCTCCGGTCATCTGCTAATTTGATTATTTGGTTGGTGTTGTGTTTGGCGGCACAGTGGTGGGTGAGTAATGTGAATAGTAGTGGACTGAGCACACAGCCTTGGGGTGGCTCCTGTGTTCATGGTGATGGTGTTTGAGGTGTTGTTGCCAACACGGTCTGACTGTGGTCGATGTGTGAAGAAGTCCAGGATCCAGTTGCAGAGGGGGGTATTGATCAGGAAGAACTTCCCAGCCAGCTTCCCCGCCGGAGGGAAGATCGTGGTGAATGCCGAGCTGAAGTCAATAAATAGCATTCTAGCATAGGTGCACTTTTTTGTTATCTATATAACCATATAACCATATAACAACCATATAACAATTACAGCACGGAAACAGGCCATCTCGGCCCTACAAGTCCGTGCCGAACAACTTTTTTTCCCTTTGTCCCACCTGCCTGCACTCATACCATAACCCTCCATTCCCTTCTCATCCATATGCCTATCCAATTTATTTTAAAATGATACCAAT
The DNA here is from genome assembly GCF_028641065.1 of Leucoraja erinaceus. NCBI lineage: Eukaryota > Metazoa > Chordata > Chondrichthyes > Rajiformes > Rajidae > Leucoraja > Leucoraja erinaceus. The sequence continues at coordinate 13,538,190 of NC_073391.1, read as the reverse complement.
GAACCTGCCTCCACCACTTCCACTGGAAGCTCATTCCACACCGCTACCACTCTCTGAGTAAAGAGGTTCCCCCTCATATTACCCCTAAACTTCTGTCCGTTAATTCTGAAGTCATGTCCTCTTGTTTGAATCTTCCCTATTCTCAAAGGAAAAAGCTTGTCCACATCAACTCTGTCTATCCCTCTCATCATTTTAAAGACCTCTATCAAGTCCCCCCTTAACCTTCTGCGCTCCAGAGAATAAAGACCTAACTTATTTAACCTATCTCTGTAACTTAGTTGTTGAAACCCAGGCAACATTCTAGTAAATCTCCTCTGTACTCTCTCTATTTTGTTGACAAATATGGGAGAGGACTGCGTGGAGGGAGGAGGAGATGGTGTCTTCCGTGGAGCGGTTAGGGCGGTATGAGAACTGGCGGGGGTCTAGTGAGGTGGGGAGGCTATTCTTGATGTGTCCCGTGACTAACTGTTTGAAGCACTTCATCACGATGGTGGTCAGTGTCATGGAACAGTAGTCATTGAGGCCAGAGAGAGATGACTTTTTGGCACTGGGATGATGGTGGCGGCTTTGAAGCAGGTGGGGACGGTAGCCTAGCTCAGGGAGATGTTGTAAATATCTGAGGGGACATCCGTCTGTGAGGACATCTGCCAGCTGGTTAGCACATTCCTTGAGGACACGACCAGGAATGTTGTCTGGCCCTTGGGATTTCAACCCTGGTTAGGGCTCTCCACACGTCGGCTGAATCCAGGATTATTATCTGCTCCTCAGGGGTAGAGGTAGACTTTCTCCCAGGCATGGTGTTAAGCGCCTCAAAGCGCGCATAGAAGTCATTTAGCTTGTCCGGAAGGGAGGCATCGCTGTTGTTGGAACTTGATGCTCCTTTATAGTCGGTGATGGACCGGATCCCCTGCCACATACGTCTGCTGTCCCTGGTGTCGCAGAAGGGAAATTTAAATTAAAACCTGAAATTAAAAATGAAAAAAAAAAAGAAAAGGAGAAGAAATGAAGCCCAACCAGCAAGTAGGTAAGCATCTAATCCTAGTCATTCAAGGCATACATAATCTCACATTGGTATCGTCTCCATTTTCATGTTCAATTTAGTCAAAAGGAAAAGGAAATAAATCTGGACATTACATCATGATTTATATTGATTGGAGTAAAAGTAGAACTGTGATAGTATTACCTGAATTTAAATGCATATATTTCTATCCTATTGCTTGGAACATTTATTCACATGCTTCTACTCCACATTCCAGTCAAAGAATTAAATGCACAGAATTAGGATTAACATGGAATGTATTGAAGTGTGTGCAAGAGTGCATGTGAAGGCTTGTTTGTTGATAAACAGGAATCCATAAAGTAAGCAGCAGGTCTGTAGACCAGAGCAATATCTGTGGATTTAATAATCAATTTACAATGAGGGGAGGCATGGTGGCATAGTGGCAGAGCTACTGCCTTACAGTGCCAGAGACCCGGGTTTAATCCTTACTGCGGGTACTTGTATGTACGGAGTTTGGACGTTCTCCCCGTGACCTGCGTGGGTTTTTTCCAAGATCTTCCGATTTCTCCCACATTCCAAAGACATGTAGGTTTGTAGGTTAATTGGCTTGGTATAAATGTAAAAAATGTCCCTAGTATGTGTAGTGTAAATGTGTGGGGATCGCTGGTCGGTGCGGACTAGGTGGGCCGAAGGGCCTGTTTACCGCACGGTATCTTTAAACTAATCTAAACTAAACTTGCTTGCTCCTTTGGAACTGTTAACACCTATACTCTACCTGGGCTTTCTGAGCCCATGCCAGTTTAATGCCAGTCAGGATGCTAAACATTTAGACGGGCGCCATGTAATATTGTGTAAAGTAAATTAAAGCTTCACCCAGGCACAATGCATCATTCATTACTGAGCCCTGAGCTAAGTGCACACATTGCCACCTATCACATCACTGAATGTTCCCTGACAAAGCCATTGACAGGTTGTCTAAAACCATAGTGCTACTTAATAATTAAAAACAAAGAAGGAAATTTGATCCCTTTTCCTGAAATAAGAATGGAGAGAAATTACCTCAAAATTTTATTTTTATACTTTCCAATGTCAGCTGCCAAATCTTTGGAAGTTGTCAGAACGTTATTACAGCTTTGGCTCTAAAATTACAAGATTGAAGTATTGGCACAAACTTAAATATTCCTTTGTTGTTCTTTGTTCAAAAGCCATACAAATATTGAACAATTCACAATTTAAAATTCAATGCCATGTTAATAAAGTGAAAAGTGTCCGCAGTCATTAACCCTTCGTGAATATGTCCAAGGATAGCAAAAGAATACTTTGCACCTTCCTTGGAAATGGCAAACATTTCCTTGAACTTATGAACTTGCTGGCCATACTTCGATGTAGAGTCATAGAGAGAGTCACTGAGCACAGAAACAGGCCCATTGGACCAGTGGGAATTCGCCAGCCATCCGTCTTTGCTGTCAATTCTCTAAGTGTCTTTCTCATCGAGTTCAGAAATGGGATACAGACTTAAGGGCCTGTCCCACTTGGCGTCATTTGTGCGTCATTTACGCAACATCATTTACGCGTTGTGAAGCACATGCACCGTGTGTCGTGCATGGTGCGCATTACACACACATAGTGCATGGTGCGCGCACGTGATGCGTGCATGGTGCGCATTACACACATAGTGCGTGGTGACGTAGGCAGTGATTTTGGGATGTACAAATTCTTCGCGGGCCATCTGCGTGATGCGCAAACGACGCCCATATGGGACAGGCCCTTTACCGCAGTTTCTTAGGGAAAGTTTCTGCTTAGTATACCCCAGGTTATAGCTGATGCAGTACCAGTAAGTCTACTCATTTCCATCGAGGGAACAACTGTGAGGGACCCAATAAATGTTAGAAAATTAATTTTATTTTCTAAATAACTGTGTCTGTTTAAACGTCACTAATTGATTAAAAACATTTTTTTTAAATTATAGTTTTCTAATGATTTTATGACATAAGCTTTTAATTGTTTAACTGACATTAATGGTTTTTGTGAACGACAGGTCTATTATTGTAAAAGTCTATCTCAAGTCAAGTTGAGGTCACTGCTTCACAAACTTCTTTCAGGGGAGCAAATCTGTGATGTAGTTGATGCTTAAGTGCTTTGGTCATGGCCTGGTGAGCTATTCACTCACATTACAGGTCATTGAGGATGATCAATAAATGCTGGCCTTACCAAAGATACCCACATCCAATGAATGAACAAAAGCAAAGTAACTGACAATTTTGCTTTGACAATTGGCTAGGTCTTGGTCAGCTATAAATATATTTGCAGCTGTTTGTTGTGTAGGTACAATCCTTCATTATGGATTATGATCATGCAGGGATCTGCAGGGATTTAGTCAATGATTTGACACTGGCATGTCTGGAAAAGATGAGTACCTAGTTCAGCAGCGAGTGTGACTGGCAGCAAATTCTGGACTGATGGTTTCATCATGTTCAATAGAATGCATAAACAGTATATTAGTGTTTTCTTATAAATATCCATGTGATCTTTTTAATTTTACTCAATGAAAGGGTTAAACTTAGCTACGAAATTCAGTATGAGTAATGTTGATTCGGTTTAACTCTATGATGCATATTTTCATTGTGTCTCATGAGGAGAAAGAGCCATGATTCACTTCTCCTTTCACATATTGTGTAATATTCCTAAGTATCCAGCCATGGGCAGAATGCTATCTTGAGTAGATTTCTGTGGCAGATTTTTTGGAGTAAGCCAATGTGCTGGACAACAACAAAATAACCATGTAGCAGTTCTAAAAAATAATGAAATATTTGGATATAGCAGTGGTCCTTCCTAACATTCAAAATCCCTTGAAATATGCCGCCATGGTTTAAGAAATCATCAAATGCACAAAAGGCTTACAACAGGTATTACTTTTTCCGGTTATGATCCTAAATGATTTATCCAAAATTGCTAAAACTTCAGTAACTTAGAAACATAGAAACATAGAAAATAGGTGCAGGAGTAGGCCATTCAGCCCTTCAAGCCTGCACTGCCATTCAATATGATCATGGCTGATCATCCAACTCAGTATCCTGTACCTGCCTTCTCTCCATACCACCTGATCCCTTAAGCCACAAGGGCCACATCTAACTCCCTCTTAAATATAGCCAATGAATTGGCCTCAACTACCTTCTATGGCAGAGAATTCCAGAGATTCACAACTTCAATGAAGAATGCCATGAATAGTTGATCTATGTACACCAATATGATTACAAATCAATCCCCAATCGGCTTAGTTAAATGAATTCCATAGGATGATGAAAGTATTTTTAAAGTCTTTTAGTATAAATAAAGTATTTTAAAGTATCACAGTGGGTTAAGCAGCATTTCTGGAGAACATGGAGAGGTGACATTTCAGGTCTCTTCTTCAGACTCATGATTAGCCATGTTTAGGGTCAACTTTGTTGACTTAAGATCGATGAAGAGCAAATCACCATTCATTGACCCAATGTAATAGTGGTAAGATGATAATGTACAACAATGTAGTGAAGACTAAAGATCCTGATCCTCAGTGTTAGAGAGTGGGAGGAACAATGAAGAATTATTCAGAACAACAATTGTTTGTATTTATACAGCACAGTTAACACAAAACAATATTCCAAGCTGCTTCACATGAACATTGTTAAGCAAAGTTTGACACCAAATTACATAAGGAGTTATCGGATTAAAGAGCTTTAGAGCAATGTTTTGTAGGAAGAAAGGTAGAGGAAATTGATGATTTAGTGAACATGATTTAGGCAAATGGATGCCAATTTATTTTAGGGGTAATTATGAGGTAAACTTAGAATAGGGCAGATATCTTGAAGGCTAGCAGGACTAGAATAGATTGCAGAGTCAGGAAGGGTTGATGCCTTGGAGTGCTTTGAAACAAGCTTGATTGTTTTAAAAGTGAAGCTTTGCTTAAGCAGGAGTCAATGTTGTGCAGCACCAGGAAGGTGAACAAAGTATGTGCGGAGCTAGGGAAAGGGAAGAGCGGATACCCACAAATGGGGTAATATGAAGGAAATAGATCTTTACAGACTTTATATAAAAAGTTTCCTTCAGGCTGACCAGAAAATGAAATTTCATGGACTTGATTCCACTATGAGAACAGGTGGGCAATTGGTGGAGGAGTTGGGTGGGGGAGAAGGAGGATATTTTTTCTCCTACGGATGAGATACCTGCTGCCTTAAGGAAGTTGTGAAAAATCAAGGAATTAAAATCACGAACCTACGGTGATTTTGACAAAATCCACGTTTTTGTTCCTGGCTGCTGTGGACTTGGGTGTATTTGATATATTATGCACAGGGAACCCCAGATAAGTACAATTGCATCCAACAGTATGCCTGGATATCACCCCTGGGATATGGGTCACTTGTGTGTTGCCTGTGAATGATATGGGCAAAGGCTGAGGTTGTCACTTGGATCCTAATCACCTAAAGGCAGCTGGTAAAACATGTCACAGCCCCAGCTTGTGGTCTTTACTTGACAGCATCATAACCAGTTATCTGCTGCATGACTAATCCCCAACTCACTGCTGTTTTCCTGTTTGTAGCACCCCACACCCCAATCTCACAATTCATAACATGCCTTTACCCATGTTGAACGCAGTCATTCACAAGGAGATTGAGAAGCTGGAATTTGGAGCTAAAAACAAAATGCTCGAAGAACTCAGCAGGTCAAGTGCAGAGTTCCTTCAGCTGATCCACTGAGTTCCACCACAGTTTGGTTTTTGCTCTAATTCCAGACCCGAGTTCAACATTATTATCATAATATTTTCATAAGTCTACAGTGCCCTCTATTTTTATCATTGACAAACAAGTATATTGTATGACACCTTGGAAATTTACATTTGTCTAATTAAAAATTCTATTATTAGAAATAGTGACCTTGAGAGTATTGGATTACTGCAAAACCTCGCCTGATCCATTGATGTTCCTGGGTAAGCACATTTGCAGTTCCTACTTGGTCTGGTGTATACAATGGATGACCCCAGACTCTGATTGATACAGTTGGCTTTTGGATGTTCTGTGAAATGGTCTCAAACCAACCAATTCAAAGAAACCATATGGGAACCGATAGCCAGTTCTGCACAAATGATAAAACATAATTTTCAGGCAGAATAAGCAAATAGAAGCAAATAACAATTGATACAGAGTGTATCCTGGCCTCAGACCTTACAGATATAAAAGTTACATTAGGTTCAACTCCAATGTGAGATCAGGTGATGTCTTGTCTATTTGCTGGTATCTTGAGGACAAATAGAGACATAGAATCACAGTCATAGCACATGGAAAAAGTCCTTTGGCCGAACTTGTCCATGCCCCATCTAAGTAGTCCCATTTATCTGCATTTGAACCATATCCCTCTAATCCTTTCTTATCCATGCACCTGTCCAAGAGTCCTATAATGCCTTTATAGTACCTTCTTCAACTTTCTCCTCTGGCAGCTTGTTCTATATACCCACCATCCTCTGAGTGAACAGGTTTGTATTAAATCTTGCCCCTCTCACCTTAAACATATGCCAACTTGTTTTGATCCCTCTACCCTGGGTAAAATGTTTTAAACAATTAACTTTTGAGGAGTAACAATATTCCTACTTTGAAAGTGCATTTAGTTAAACAAAAATCTGCCTCATCATGTTTTGGAAAAGTTAAATCAACCTATTTTATGCTTACGTAAATATATTTACACAAAACAGAGGAATACTTTATCCTTTTAAAATCACCTGCTTACTTGCTTTCACCTGACTTGCATTCAATATTGTGAATTCTGTTTACTATCAATATATTTTTATTGTAAACTAACCATGCATTTGCCTGCTGAAGGTGACCTTTATTCTGCATATTTTCATATAGATGCATGCCAGGTACTGTTTCATCTTCAGGAAGTTGATACTGTTGCTGTATACTGATCACTCGTGGTCAGATTTGCTTGGATTATCCAATGGGATATTTTACAAAGAGGCCCAGTGCAAACTAGAGGAGCAGAATCTCCTCTTCCATCAGAGCATATTGTCACCTGTTGGACAACATTGAATTCTGCAACTTCTGCCAACTTTATTTCTGTCCGTGTCATTTTTCCAACTGTGATGGTGACTCAACTTGTTATTTTTACACTTTTTTCTTTATTTTCCTTTTTTCTTCCCTATCTCAACCTTCTGGTTACAGATGGCTATAGACAGGCAAGGTTTAGAGGGATATTGTCCAAACGTGGACGGGCGGGACTAGTCTAGTTGGGGCCTCTTGGTCGATATGGGCCAGTTGGGCCAAAGGGCCTGTTTCCGTGCTGTGTGACACCATGACTCTGTTGTCCTGATCTGCATTTTGCATTTCTCAAATTGTTTTGTCTAGATTCTTCTATATTCGACAATACGATACAATACGTTAGAACTTTATTTATCCCAGGAGGGAAATTGGTCTCCCTAACTATCCCCATCCACTCATTGACCAGATGACTTTCTTTACATCTTATCCCATGTTGACCCTGGATTTTACATGATTGGACACCCCATCCCCTCCTCACCCTCCCTTCTTCTTTTGTCTCCTACCCATTTCTGACAAAAAACTCTTTGTCCTGAATCGTTAGGTCAGTTCTGCTTCCCACAAATAAGGAATGACCTGCTGAGTATTTCCAGCATTTTCTGTCTTTATATTTTGTTATCACAAATTACCACTCTATACATCACCAAAATCTCAATTCCCTAAGCTATCTTTAAACAATGCAGTCAACATTTCTCCTATATTCTTGATTAATTAATATTTTTATTGTGATATAGAAGACATAAATAAGCATGAATTTTCTGTTTGAAAAAAAAACTTTGCTTTCTTATGTTTAAATCTTCATTACATTTTTGTAGTTAATTTATTTAGGATTTTCTGGGTCTTAACTTAAAATCTTTGGAACTCGGGAATGTTATCACAAATACATTACTGACCTGAGTAGATAGAAGATTTCACTCCGTCTCATACAAAAACGTCTGTAACCTGTATGAAAGATGAATATCTGTGTTACTCCAGCCTGAAATTATAAATATTTAGAATCATTGTTAACATGGATGACTTTTGTTTACGATTACATAGATATTTAGGATTGTCATCTATCTTAACACTGAATACCCAGATAATAATAAAATACATAATTGACTGAAAAAAAGGTCTTATAAGTCAGTACAATGTCATTTAAACCAGTCAACAATTAATCTGTTTTTTACTGATGTGATCGCCACTGGAATGTCAGTGTAATTTTGACTTGTCATCTCTCTTGATGTTGGAGATGTCAGAATTAGAATTCAAGATAATTTCTTTACTAAAACTAAACTTGATTGTTTTTGATTTTTACATTATGGGCATCAAAGTAAATAGGTTTGTATAGACACGTCATCCTTCAGCACTGAATGTTATTCCAAAGCACAGTGGCAACATGATGATAGGTGTCAGTCTACTTCAGGCATAGAAATAGGCCTGAACTTAGAAATATATTGGATCTTAATTAAACATTTTAGAAGATTTTCAGATCTGATTTCATCATTAAAAAAACATTTTAACCTTGTGAACCACCGTTTTCTAATAGATCTTAAAATTACATCAATAGCTATCTATATTATTGAAATGAAACATCTAGATTTATATTTGTGGAATTTAAATTGTTTTCAATCTCCGTTTGAGGGGTGGAGAATAATACAACTGCACCGAGTGTTTGTTAAATCCCAAAAGTACAGAATCTGAATGTGAAAATAAAAACAGAAAATGCTGTCAAATACCTGAAACATTAGCTCCATATCCCTTTCCACTGTAATCTAACCTGCTGAATATTCCCAGCATTTTCTGTTTATATTGCACCAAGCGCTTCAATCACTAGATAAATAAGGTGGGTAGCATTCCCTTGGTTCACCACCAGGTAAAAAACATGCCTTTGGACATAGACATAAATGAATCACACACTGGGATCTAGTCCATACAGAGTTGACATCAGGACAACTGCTGAAGATAAATGCAGAATTAGTAAGAACTATTATGATAATATTTTGAATCTGCATTTTATTTTAGTTTAAAAGGTGGGTTGAATTCAAGTTAAAATAATAATAATACTACTAATAATACTACTACTACTAATAATAATACTAAACTTTATTTCTGACTCAAGGCCTTCCATCTCAGTGAGGAGAAGATTCGCTGTCATGGATGTTTGTGTAAATTGTGTTGTGTCTTGGTTCTTCTACTTGTTTGTATGACTGCAGAAACCAAATTTTGTTTGAACCTCAATGAGGTTCAAATGACAACAAATAAATTGCATTATTGTATCAGACAAGGGACAACATCACATAAAAATACATTGCATATAAAAACATCGTAAAATACATATAAAATCGTAGTATATCACATAAAAGCATCATAAATTATATATTAAAAAAAAAAACACAATACATGAATTAAAATCCAGAATAAAAAAGAATGATCAATGTTCAACAACGAGACAACGATACCAGTGACTCCACAACTGGGATTCGTAGTGTGTAGTGCTAAACCTTATGTTTGACAAGGCCACGATAATTACATTTTGAGAGTTATTTATCCTGCAAGTGAATTTATACATATGATTTCTTAGGATAGTTTCTAAAGTACTGACTCCTGCAGCCACAAACATGTTACTAGCACTACATAATCTAGGTTTCCTTAGCAGTGTTCTCATAACATCATTATAGGCCGCCTTTAGTCTCTGCAAACTTGTCTTTCCATAGTTCGACCACAGGTGCGCAGTATAGAGTGGTGTGCAATATGCTCTAAACAGCGACATCTTCACCACATCTGCACACGCATCAAACCTATGCAGGAGAATATTCGCCTGTACATACAGCATACGTCGTTGCCTATAAATATCCTCATCATCTGTCATTTATTCTTTAATAAAATGTCCTAGATATTTTATCTTTTTACAGACATTAAAATTATTGTCAAACAATTTAAAATAGGGAATGTTAGACATTTATCCTCTTTGGTTCCACAGATCATAACAGCACTCTTACAAGCATTATATTTAATATCATGTTCCATGCCATACACAGAGCATATAGTAAGGAGCTGCTGGAGACCAGCGCTAGATGGACTAAAGATCACAAGATAATCTGCATACATAATATGGTTCACTAAAATGTTACAAATCATGAACCCAGTATTACACAATTGTTGAATTGATCATCAATATAAAGATTAAAAAGGACTCAGGCCAAACCCCTCCTTGTCTAACACCATTGCTAACCCCAAATGGGGCTGAGACCCTATTGCCCCATTTTATTTGCATATACTGGTGGGCATACCAGTAGGCCAGAATTCTCAAAATGATATACAAAGAACAAGAATTGTTTTCAAGAAACAATCTATTTTGTCCATTATCTGTCAAGATTGATGAATGGAAAGGTAGAGAGAAATAAAAGCAAAGAAAAATAGGTTGAGGTTTGGAGGGTTTACAGATACATACACAGGTTACAAAAAACAAACATGTCAATAGAGAAAAAAATTAGGAAGGCATTTAGTTTATTAGCTCAGGATTGAAGAGCAAATAACTCTTCCTACAGTTATATCAGACTTTGATGAGACTATACCTGTAGTATGGTGTTCATGGAAAATGATATGGTTCCAGAGAGTAGGGATAGCACAATGACATAGCAGTAGAGTTGTTATCTTACTGCACCAGAGACCGGGTTCAATCCTGAATATGAGTATTTTTGGTTGTACATTCTCCCTGTGCTCCGTTTTTCTCTGGCTGTTCAGTTACGTTTAGTTTAGTTTAGAGATACAGTTGGAAACAAGCTCTTCGGCCCACTGAGTCCACACAAACCAGTGATCCCCACACATTAGTACAATCCTACACGCACTAGGGACAATTTAACATTCATATCAAGCTAATTAACCTACAAACCTGTACGTTTGTTTTGAGTGTGGGAGGAAACCGAAGATCTCGGAGAAAACCCACGCAGTCATGCGGAAAACGTACAAGCTCCCAACAGATAGCACCCATATTCGAGATCGAACCCGGGTCTCTGAGGCTGTAAGCGCTGTAGGGCAGCAACTCTACCGCTGCACTACCGTGCCACAACCAGAGGTCCGATTTCCTCCCACATTCCAAAGAAGTGGACATTTGTAAGTTAATTGGCTTCTGTAAACTGTCTGTAGTGCTTAGGATAGAACTGGTCTACAGGTGATAGCTGGTCAATGAAGATTCGCCAAAGGACCTGGTTCCACACTGATTCTCTGAACTAAACTCAACTAAACTAAAGAATGGAAGTTTCCCCCGGTGATAATGTGAACTAAACCTTCGAACTTCCCCTCTGAAATTGATGCAATCATCTAATCTTTGCACTTTACTAACTCTTCTTTAATGTAAGTTTGTAGTTAATTTTGTTTTAATGCTTTTAGATATGTATTTACCAAAATAAAAATGATATCAATTGTTTTCTCTTTTTCTTCTCACTGCTATCTTGTCATAGTCATCAAGTCATATAGCATGGAAACTAGCCCTTCAGCCCAACTTGCCCCTTGATGCTGCCAGGACTTGAGGGGCTGAGCCATATAAAGAGGTTGGGCAGACTAGGACTTTATTCCTTGGAGCGCAGGAGGATGAGGGGTGATCTTATACAGTAGAGGTGTATAGGGTGAATAGGTAGGATAGATGTTCTGTCTTTTACCCAGAGTAGGTAAATCAAGAACCAGAGGACAAAGGACATGAGAGGGGAAAGATTTAATAAGAACCTGAGGGGCCACATTTTCAGGGTGGTGGGTATATGGAACAGGCTGCCAGAGGGGGGTAGAAACATAGAAAAATAGAAATTAGGTGCAGAAGTAGGCCATTCGGCCCTTCGAGCCTGCACCGCCATTCAATATGATCATGGGCTGGGGTAGTCGAGGTGGGTACTATAACAACATTTCTAAAGGTACTTGGATACTAGGAAAGGTTTAGAGGGATATGGGCCAAACTCAGCCGGTGGTACTAGTGTGGGTGGGACAACTTGGTTGGTATAGGCATGTTGGGATGAATGGCTAGTTTCCATTTTGTATGACTATATCAAGATAGCAGCAAGAAGGAAAAGGAAAATCATTGAGATCATTATTATTTTGGTAAATACTGTATTAATCTAAAAACACAAACATTTTAATGAACTACAAACTGATATCAATGGAGAGCTAGTAAAGTGCAAAGACTATCAAGTGGTATCGATTTCAGAGGGAAAGTTCCAAGATTTGATTCACATTGCCACCTGGTGGCCAGGTTGTGCATTGTAACCTGGCAAATTTACATGGGCCATTTCCATTATAAATATGGGTGTTTGAAGTGAGCATGAAAAAGCACAAATGGACTTTATCTAGAAGAAGAAATCTCTATAAAACATGAATAATACATCTGGCTTATGGAGGTTGTGTCAAAGATTTGCAGAATCTGTTGGTCCTATTTGTGCATCAGGTTGAAAGGATCCACGTTAAAGTGTTGATATGGGGGCATTCATATTGTATCTCCGATAAAGAGAGTTCTTTGTCTCATGAAATTCACCTACTACTAAATTGAAAGCCTAGTCCTCCTGGACACAATGTGCTGCCTTCTTTCATGTCCATCATCTATGTTTCAAATGTTCGGCCAAGCTCTTGCACAGTGATCAGCCTTCTTGTTTGCCACTGCTAGATGTTCCAGGCAGCATTGTTCACCAATTCTGCCCTTCAATCTGGTGAAGTGATAAAACACAATGAGCTTCTTGAAGTATCTGTGCACCGTGAATTAAATCACCTTGCTGCGATTCATATGGTTGTGTTCGGTTCAGGATTGCAGATAGACTCTGGACAATACCACCACTCACCACAGAGATCGTCAGATTGGTTTCCAATGGTAGAACTGTACCACTGCTTCTTTTGGGCATTCCCAACTTGCTGTGACTGACTGCATGAACATCACTGTGTCAAGGGTGTACTCATTGATGTAAGCAAACCTCTTTCATGTGCATTCTTACTCCATTCTCCACCCCTTCAAAAACAATTTGCACAAAAATTAAGGAGTTCCCAAAAAGGTTTCTAAATCCTTTGTTTAGCTAAAGCAATGAAAATGTTGACAAAAAGTGAATTAAAAAAAAGTAAAATCATCAAACCCCACAGAAACATCATCTTTCTGCAATCCATTTTACAAAGCACATTGATGTTTCTTTAAGTCGTAAACTCAATTGGATTTGCTTATATGTATTGATTCACAGGAACCTGCTAATATAGATCTCTTACTGATCTCCTGATCCTTTGTTGTTCTTGGTGTAATGGTACCACTAACCTCTGGGCTGTGGTACCATTACAATGTGCTGCCTTCTTTCATGTCCATCATCTATGTTTCAAATGTTCGGCCAGGCTCTTGCACAGTGGACAGCCTTCTTGTTTGCCACTGCTAGATGTTCCAGGCAGCATTGTTCACCAAGAAGTGGGCATCTTAGTAGGTGTGGCATGGATTGTACGGTTGTTCCACATTCACATTCTATGTCTGCCGCATCTGCATAGCCCCATTTGCTCATATTTGCTCATGGCCTCATAGCAGAAGTGTCTACGCCACGGGGCTGGAAACTGGAAGTGTCCTGAGCTAATTCCGCTACCACCATCATCCACTGTGCTGCCCTGTTAATCTATAGTTCGATGGGAATTTTACTGTCATCATTGCTGTAAAGACTAAATTCATTTCATAGAAGCGGTCACAGTAGAAACATAGAAACATAGAAACATATAAATTAGGTGCAGGAGTAGGCCATTCGGCCCTTAGAGCCTGCACCGCCATTCAATATGATCATGGCTGATCATCCAACTCAGTATCCCGTACCTGCCTTCTCTCCATACCCTCTGATCCCCTTAGCCACAAGGACCACATCTAACTCCCTCTTAAATATAGCCAATGAACTGGCCTCGACTACCCTCTGTGGCAGAGAGTTCCAGAGATTCACCACTCTCTGTGTGAAAAAAGTTCTTCTCATCTCGGTTTTAAAGGATTTCCCCCTTATCCTTAAGCTGTGACCCCTTGTCCTGGACTTCCCCAACATCAGGAGCAATCTTCCTGCATCTAGCCTGTCCAGTAAGGCTGTACATAGTGACAAAAATATGGGCAATACTAACAAAGGCAAGGTTACTCCTGCTAAGATAATGTCAATCTAAAATAATTCATTCCCTCACTAAAGTGATCAGAGGAGACGAGGACTAATGTTATATATAACAGATAAGACTCGCCATTGAAAACATCTTGGAAACAAATGGCTTTCATAAGGTCGTGTGATAGGAACAGAATTAGATAGGGTACTCTGCCATTCAATCAAGGCTGAACTATCTTAACCCATAATCCCTAACACCCCTACTAATCAAGAATCTATCTATCTCTTCTTTCAAAAATATTGACGGCCTCCACAGCCTTCTGTGACACAGAATTCCACCCTCTAACTAAAGTAATTCCTCCCCATCTTCCTAAAGGGATGTCCTTTAATTCTGAGGCTATGACCTCTAGTCCTAGACTCTCCCACTAGTGGAAACATTCTCTCCACATCCACTCTGTCCACTCTATCTTTCCTCCTCCAGCTTCACTTGCCTCAAAGGACCTGTCCCACGAGCATGCGACTCCATGCGGCAAGCGCGACCTAAACGACTCCATGTGGCAAGCGCTACCTAACGTGGTCACTTGAGCCGTACGGCCTTGCGAGGCCGGTCCCACTTCGATCGCCGGAGCCATATGGAGTTTGCGGTGCTGGTCCCGACATCGCACGGGGCTCCGAAAAACTGACCACGTTCAAAAATTCCGCACGGCAACAGCCTGCCGGCCCGCAGCCACCTCGACACCATACGTCACGCGCGAACCTCCCGCGGACTTCGCTCACACTTCATGTCACTCACTCGACCTCCGCGCGGCCCCCGCTTCTGGTTAGGTCACGCTTGCCGCATGGAGTCGCTTAGGTCGCGCTTGCCGCATGGAGTCGCATGCTCGTGGGACAGGCCCTGTAGAATGTTTTTAGATTGGTGAAGTATGCAGCATGCAGCTGGCAAAGGTACCATCGAGCACCATGTTCAGGGTGCCCACTCCATCGTCATTAATGGTCTTGATAGCTGAAGGAACCTTTCTTGTATGCAGTTGCTCTTGAAAATCTTGATCTCCTCATCAGGGCTGAAAAGGATCATGCTGGAGCCATTTTCACTATCTCGCCTCTACTTCATGTTAAAATAATGCCTTCGGGGCAGCTGGCCGTGGGTTTTGACAGTCCCGATCAAAACAGTTACTTATCCATGTTCTCCAGAGATGCCGCCTGACCCACTGAGTTACTCCAGCACTTTGTGTCTTTTGTTGTAAACCAGCAACTGCACTTCCATGTGACAGGGTTTTAGTACAACGATTTTGCATTGATTGGAGAGAAACTTACCAGTGTAAGGAATGAAAATGACAAGGATAATCCAGAAGATGTAATTGTCAGGAAATTCTGCCCTTCAATCTGGTGAAGTGATAAAACACAATGAGCTTCTTGAAGTATCTGTGCACCGTGAATTAAATCACCTTGCTGCGATTCATAGGGTTGTGTTCAGTTCAGGATTGCAGATAGACTCTGGACAATACCACCACTCACCACAGAGATCGTCAGATTGGTTTCCAATGGTAGAACTGTACCACTGCTTCTTTTGGGCATTCCCAACTTGCTGTGACTGACTGCATGAACATCACTGTGTCAAGGGTGTACTCTTTGATGTAAGCAAACCTCTTTCATGTGCATTCTTACTCCATTCTCCACCCCTCCAAAAACAATTTGCACAAAAATTAAGGAGTTCCCAAAAAGGTTTCTAAATCCTTTGTTTAGCTAAAGCAATGAAAATGTTGACAAAAAGTGAATTAAAAAAAAGTAAAATCATGAAACCCCACAGAAACATCATCTTTCTGCAATCCATTTTACAAAGCACATTGATGTTTCTTTAACTTGTAAACTCAATTGGATTTGCTTATATGTATTGATTCACAGGAACCTGCTAATATAGATCTCTTACTGATCTCCTGATCCTTTGTTGTTCTTGGTGTAATGGTACCACTAACCTCTGGGCCTGTCCCACTTAGGCAACTTTTTAGGCAACTGCAGGAGACTATGCAGTCGCCACATGGGCGCCACATGTTCGCGGGTGGTTGCCGGGGAGTCGCCTTCATAGTCGTGAGGAGTTCCCGCATTCTGGGAACTAGTCGCGGCCTCATTATGGTCGCTGCAAATTTTTCAACATGTTGAAAAATTAGCGGCGAATAGAATGAAGCCGCCATGGAGAGTAAGTAGCGAGAATTCTCATGCGGCAGGTGGGTCTCCAGGAGCTCCTAGTGGGTTGCCAGGAGGTTGAAGCTTCTCCTAGGTTCTCGTAGGTTGTAACCAATGCTGACCGGTGAATTTCATTGGCTCATTTGGAGAAAAAAAGCGTAAGTAGTAGTTTTCAGAACCAAGGATAACCGACCGGTAATGTTAAATGTCTGCCGAGCTTCACAGCCGTGTATCTCTGGCCTCTTAAAAAAAGTCTTCACTCCTTCTCCCTTCTCCTTCTCCCCCCCCCCCTCTTTTAAAGGACTTACCGTACACTGTGCTTTAGCCTTCTTAATTACAGTGCCAACGTTCCGGTTCATCACAATATCACCTTGGCTTTCCACTGTGTGAATTTCATGCAGACAGCGCACCCGCCGCTTGCCTTGTCCCCTGCCTGCATAACGTGCTGGTGAAGGAAGCGATGTGTGTGTGTGTGTGTGTGTGTGTCACCTGTGGTGTTGTCCACTGTGTGAATTGTGTGTGCAGACGCGTGCGTGCGTGTGCGTGTGCGTGTGCGTGTGGGTGTGTGCGTGTGTGTGTGTGTGTGTGTGTGTGTGAAGTGTGTGTGTATGTGTGTGTGTGTGTGTGTGTGTGTGTGTGTGTGTGTGTGTGTGTGTGTGTGTGTGTGTGTGTGCGTGCATGTGTGTGCGTGTGTGTGCGTGCGTGTGTGTGTGCGTGTGTGTGTGTGTGTGTGTGTGCGTGCGTGTGTGTGTTCCACTCTGACAGTCACCGTTCCAGTTGCCAGTTTTTCAGGCGACTGCTGGCAACTTAACAGTCACCTGAAAAATCACCTAAGTGGGACAGGCTCATAAGGAACCAAAAAATCTAACCATTCAAGCTGCTTGAATGAATTTAAATGAGGATCATAGTGACATCTGCTGCTACTCTGCAGTTATTGCAAGTTCCTGGAATATTTCTCTCCAAATTTTATCAGGTGTTTATACATTGCAGAATGAACAGGAGTGCTTGAATTTGATTGGTCTTAAACTTGGATTGTTTTCTCTGGAACGTCAGAGTTTGAGGGGAGAATTGATAGAACTATATAAAATGATGAAAGGCATAGATAGGGTAGATAGTCAGAACCTTTTTTCCTAGAATGGTAATGTCAAGAACCATAGGGTCGACCAGTTGCCTTGGCTACTGTTGGGCATTCACATGGCTCCAAAGGCAGATTTGGATATGTCGTCCGCCAAACTTGTGTATGTCTCCCCGCTGAGGGTACCCAGGGAGTTGCTTCCCGCGGCTCGTGGGCAGCTGGAGACCGTTACGTCTGTTTTGGCAAGCCTCAGGGAGAAAGTGTGTGGCCTGGCTCCTGTACTAACCTCGCGGCAAGGGACAGCTCCTGTGTATTTGCCACTGGTGCTTAAGAACTGTTTATTTGTATTCCTTCGCAGGGACTCGCACCGACACCGCCGCAGCGGGTTTATGAAGGTCCTTTCTGGGTGTGCGCCCCCGCGTCATGACTTTTCTGTTGGATGTTGGGGGCAGAGAGGAGATCGTTTTGGCCGCTCGCCTCAAACCCGCCCAACTGGATGTCAATAGCCCGGTGATCGTGGCTCAACCCCGGCGTGGAGGATGTCCGCTGGTCGTTCCAAGTGCACCTGTTGTGCCTGTTCTTCCTGCGCCTGTTGTGCCTGTCTCTCCTACTCCTTTAATGTTTCCTGGATCTGATCCCCCTGTCCCACGTACCGCCCTTCGTGCCCCTCGTGTCGCCTCATTCGGCCTCCCACTCGGTTCCGTACCTTGGGTTCTGGGGTGGGTGCTGTAGCGGCACCAAGTGGTGGCTTGGAGCAACTCGAACCCCCACTAGTAGCTGGCGCGGTCACGTGATCACAGGTGTGTTTTTGCGGGTTTTTGGATTGTCAGTTAGTCAAGCACCGCCCGTGTACAAGGAGCTTTGTGTTATTTGGCCGACCCAGTACGCAGTTGAGTTCAACGCTTTGTTTACCGTTTACAATAAAGAATTTTACTCAACTGACTCGTCTCGCCAAAGAATGAATTTCTGGAACTGTGCTATAAGATTTATTACTTTCCAATAATTAAGCCATTTGGAACCAGTTCATCAATATAGAAATAATACATCATAGATCACTATTCAATTATTTCTTGATGTTTTCAGACAAAACTGCACTTGGCAAAAACTTTATTTGCCATGCTGCGCTTACTCACATCAGGAACTGTCTTTAAGGTTGTTATCAGATATAAATTGCAAGTCCCTGCAAAAGTGTTCAGAAGCTAGGTAATCTCGTGAAACCTATACTATAAATAGATATTAAAAAAGAATTGAAAATGCCTAAAACCCTATATAAAGGGGAAAGTGAGAGCATTGTAAATAACACAAACCCTATATAAAACATAGAAACATAGAAATTATTTGTTTAGGAGTATTATTCGATCATCGCATCGCTGAAATCTGCCATTCAATATGAAATATTGCCGATCTAATGTGTCGATGTAAAATCTTTTACACATTCCCAGGATTCAATATAATATACATCATGATGATGTGGTAAACTGATTAGGTTATTATTCAGAAGCCCTTTTCAAATCTGCCAACTATAACTGAACCAGGGAAAAGCAAAAAAAAAAAGCGTGCACTTTGTGAAAATGCTGTCCGCTCGTCTGTGCTGAGGTTGTATGTGCAGTTTTGTGTTTATAGCAGGGAGTGTAGCTGGATGTACAGTGAAATTTGCTTTTGTTTAATTTAAATGCGTTTCTCATGTCAAAACGTCTTTTTAAGTATTATCAGTATTCAGGAAATCCCTGCATGTGTTCATCTGTGGTAGAGAGTGACACCTATTATAAATTTCGGCAAATGATACCATGTGTAGTCAAATTGAATGTAGTTTGGAATTTTAGTAAAATAAATGGAGAGGATATGTTGTTTTCGATACTATTGATCATCAGCATCAACAAATCTGTTTCTAAGAAATTCCAACCTGTAATGTATCGTATAACTTTTACAATTTGAAATTCAAGGAGTATACATTTTGGTAAACTTACCTATTATCTGACCATGATTCAAATCTGCGCAACTATAAATGAACCAAAAACAAAATAAAACTGCACGAAAATTTGAAATAAAAGAGTACCCAAGAATTGAGCAGGTTTATAGTCCCTTTAGGGTGGTACAGTGAAAAGCTTTAAACGTGCAACCAGTCAATAGTAAGCAGTCAGTATTGCAAAAGCAACATCTGTGGAAGATGCAAAATGTTATATTTTGGCCCCTACTGACCATTTTCTTTTTCAGTAGTTTCTTTTAGGTAAAGATCAATATGTTACTTTCTGTCCAGTCGATGGGTATGAGTGGTAATAATTCCACCAGTATGGAAACGACAACTTGAGACCAATAGATGAAGATAATTTTGCCTGACCTAGTATCGCAAGTACGAACTTTTCCAATAAATGAAGTAAACAATGATTGACCCAAGAAACACGAATGCATCTATGAATACTTTAACAGTCACTGTCTCATTTTTTGCTTACATCAAATGCCCAATGTTATGATCTTTGGCCCCTACTCATGTTTTCTTTTTCAGCAGTTTCTTGAGATCAATAACTTACTTTCTGTCCAGTTCGATGGGTATGAGGTGGTAAATATGTGTAGTCAGGACCCCCCCCCCCCCCAACCCTCATCCTCACAATGATCCCTCCATGCCGGGTCTTCAATTGTTCATTGGACAGTAGGTGCCTCAGGTGGGTAGTTAGCAAAGTGATACACTCCTTCCACACTCTGTCTGCTTCGAATGCATGTTTGTGAGGTTGTCAATACCATTCTGGACCAGAGACTCCCAGGGGTCAGGAAAGATGCTGCATATCTCCAAGGAGGCACTGACGCATTCATGACGTTTATTGTCCTCTGTTCACCTGTTAATATCTTGCTGCATTAGAGTATCTGCATTGGGGTCTGGTGTCAGACATGTGAGCAAAGTGATCTGTTTGAAAGAATCAATGGAATGTAATTGAGTCTTCAATGCTGGCGATGTCGGCATGGTGATGGATACTGATATTGGTTTGTTTATCCTTCTGATGAATTTAGGCGATTTTGTGGAAACAGCATTGGTGGTCTTTTCAATGCCTTCAGGTGCCTACTACAATAGGTAGTCTCAACTAGTACATTATTGGAAGTAGTCATATCCTCTTGATGCCTGCAACATAGTTATTTTGGTACGAATACTACTGAGCTGAAAATCGCCCACGTAACTATTATGCCATCAAAAGGTCCATCCTTACCGCCTAACCTGAATAAAAACTCAGATAAAGCTGAAAATTCAGCAGATTTTATTTGTAAAATTCTTCCCCTTCGCAAAGCATGATGGAATGAAAAAATGGACAACTGCTTTTGATTGTTCAAATTTCCATAAATCATTTTGCAAACATTTAGTCATGGCATAGTAGTGCAGTGGTAGAGTTGTTGCCTGACAGCGCCAGATACCTTGGTTTGATTATGACTATGGGTGCTGTCTGTACACAGTTTGTACATTCTCTCCCAGACTGGGTGGGTTTTCTCGGGTTGCTTCGGATTCCTCCAATGCGACAAAGCTTGTAGGTTAATTGGCTTCTGTAAATTGTAAATTCTCCCTAGTGTGTGCGATAATGCTAGTGTGTAGGGTGATTGCTGGCCAGCACGGACTCGATGGGCCAAAGAGTCTGTTTCCACGCTGTATCTCTAAATTCTAAAATCTAAAGTCCAACAACAAATCTTCCACGTTTCGGAAGAATCATAGCTAGGAAAGCCTGACTACTCATTGTGAAAATAAGACTCTCAATTTTGAGACAGTCTCGTTGAAAATTTCACTGAAGATATATTTTGTCTGCAGCATATTGTTGATAGTACCTGGGAACGCTCAACAGAATTAAAAAAATCAAGGGATAAATAAAATCCCACTGAGAAGGGAAATTAATTTTGCAACTAGTTCAAGGCACCAGGAAATGTTCACAAAAGTGCTGTGCCTACTTTTGACAGAGCAGCAGTGTTTTTGACAGTTGTGTGAACATATTTCTAGCCTCAGCAGTTTTCTCACAGTATAAATTAAGCTCTCCTTGTGTTTAATAACACTAAATAACTTGCTATCTCTGAACAAGTCAGTCCTCTGATGATAAAAGCTATCGAGTAAATCCAATTTTAAAGAAGGGGGAAACAAAACCATTATTTGTAACTGAAGAGCATTACGATGTTTCATATATATCAAATGCTAATTTCACCCTCTCCCTTCCTTAATTATTTAATATTCTGTCTTTTTACGCCTCTTCAATTAAAGATGTTGAATTCTTCCAAATATATTTTTTATAGGTGTGAGATTTTTTCTCATATCTGTGCTGGACAGTTATTCTTGATGTGTTAATCTCATAGGTGAATGTGGGAAAACTGATTGCCTTCAGTTGTAGAAAAGTCCATTCTGATTATTCAGTCCTCAGAGAGCTGGAGAATGATTTCTGTTTTCTTTTTTCTCTGTCTCAGTTGCAGCCGACCTGTAATTATCCAGACTGAGACTAAATCATAGGAAGGTACAGCACAGGAATGGGACCTCTTACCTCACCTTGTCAATGCCAACCGTAATCCCCAATCTACACTAATTCCATTTGCGTGCACTAGGCCTTTATCCCTAATTATGTATTTTTCATCTATCTGTCCAAATGTTTTTTTTTAAATTGTAATTGCCAATTATAGATCAGTTTTCCAATATAACTATGATCCCTTGTGCCTTAATCTTCTGCACTAACTTACCATGCAAGATCTAGTCAAAAGCCTTACTGCCCACTGCCTTCATTAATTTTCTGAGTCACCTCCTCAATCAAATTTATGAGACATGATCTCTCCCGCACAAAACCACGCTGACTCCTCATAATCAGTGGAGTATGATTATAAATCCTGTCCCTCAGAATCTTCTCCAACAACTTCCCTACTCGTGATGCAAAACTCACTGGCCTGGAGATCCCTGGCTTATCCCTACTGTCCTTGTAGAACATGGGGACAGCATTAGCTATGCCTTCAGTCTTATGGTACCTGACCTATTTCTTAAGAAGATGCATAAATCTCTAGCAGTGCCCAGAAATCTCCTCCCTTACATCCATTAGCATCATGGGATAGGCCCTGCAATCTGTAGAACTGTATCCACCCTAAAATCTTCTAACATTTCTGGTATTCCCTCATTCCCAATGCACGCCTGTTCCAGAATGTCAGCCTACCTCTCCCTTAACTCTCCAGCCTCCATGTCTTTCTCCGTGGTGAATTCCGATAAGAAATATTCATTTGGGATCTTGCTCACAACACTTGGCTCCACACATGGATTACCCCTCTGGTCCTTGAGTCACCTATTCCTTTCTTAGCTACTCGCTTGCTTCTGTAAAAGGTTTTAGGATTCTCCTTAATCCTATTTGCTGAGGTCATTTCATGGGCCCCATTTGCTCCTCTAATTAAATTGTCTCCTATACCCCCAATGAAGTAATCGGAACCCTGGCTGACAATGTGGATAAAATCTGCATGATCTGTACGAATCCCCCTATTCCATGCCTTAGACAGATGAATGTATTCTATTTAATGTTTTTCACATCAAACTTGAGCGATATATTATTCTGGATGAACAACTCATTAATTGTGACCTTTCATGTGATCTAAATGTGTTTACACTTTAAGAGCTGTCTCATAAGGTGATATAAATGATGTGGATGTACTGTAATTACAGACTCCAGTAACAATTACTAGGACCTAATTGATGGAGGAATCTTAACGACTTCAGAATACTCTAGTGGAGGAACCTGGCAAAGGAGAGCTGTTTATAAATAAACTATTCTCTAAAAGCCAAAGCCCATTCCTAACTCCTCAAATCATCCAGTGTAAGTAGAAATAGAAATTGAAACCATGGGAACTGGTACCGCATACTCTTTTAGCCTTCACTGGTATTCACTGGCAACTCAAAAAGCTCGTAGGAGATGAGAGCCAATTGAAAACAGCCACAGGCAAAATTGTTGCAGGACTTAAAATGTTTTCTTTCCCATTCTTGTTCAACTTCACCAGCCCTTTATCTCACATTTAGTCTCTGTGTGGGGTTATATGTAGGTGCTTTTGTTTAAGGTATGTGATGGGTACATATCAGGAATGATTTAATTCTAGTTCTGATTGGGAATATTTCATTGCTCCATTTATATCCTGTTGAGATTGAGGGGCAGCAATCTATCAGCAATATCAAGAAGATCAGCAGACAAGGGGGTTGCATTACCTGCACCTGTCAACATGTCTGTGAGACTTAGCACTCCCACCTCATAATCACCAAGGTTAACTGTCTCAGCTGGATTCAGGTCAGCAGAGAGGTAATCTTCGACTTATTAGTTTATGAAAGGTGGACATCTTTGGCAAGGCCAACATTTATCCCATTCCTAATTGCCGTCAGGAAGTTAGTGGTGAAGTATATTCTTGAATAACTTTAGTCTAACCGCGAAAATACTGCCATAACGATATTAAGGAGGGTGTTTCAAAATGTCGACACAATAATGAAGGAGGAATGGCACTGTATTTCCAGAATGACGGTGTGTGTGACTGGGAGAGGGACCTTTATGCCGCTGTTCTTGGTGGTAGATGTTTCTGAAGTAGGAGATGCTATTGGTATTAAGATTGAGGGAAACAGCATTGAATTTTTTGGATGCTGCAACTTATGGCTGCAAAGCAGTGATAGTGGAAAAAAATAATCTTTGGAGTCATCTAAGGGACCAATCATGCAGGTTACCTTTTAAAACACAATCCTACCTGGTGCATAAATACCATACTGGAAACTGATGCTTAGGAGATGTTCTAGTGATGGCAGATTAGTCCACTGAAATTTGTATTACTTTACCAATGCGCACCTGAACGCACCTTCAGCCAAAGGTGTTCAAGCACGATCCACATGGGCTCTCTCCTGATATCAGGACTACATAAGCCACTCTTCAGTCAGTTTGGTTTATCCGCATCACATTAGAGTCTGGAGAGGTCTGCAAGGATCCCTGTCATGGTTTATTCAGAATAGCTCCATCACAGAGGACTCTGTGATTTACGGACTGTTCCCAGGGATGCATTCAGAGACTGACATCGAGTGCTGCTGGAAGGTCATCAACTCGGTGAAAGACGCTCTTTGGTTTGCCCGAGCTTTGTTCCCCACCCAGCGGAGCGAGATGTCAGTCGGGGAATGTTGCCGACTGGCCCGCTGCAGACTGCAGGAGTACATGCTGAGGGACACACTGAAGCTCGGTGCAGCCAACGCCAAGGCTCGGTGCGGGAGGACCACAGTCTAGGGTCCTTCCGCCGCTGGACATGGGGGTCAGGGTGTGGTGGAGACGCCCCTCAAAATAAGGGAAGGGATTCCATGCCAGTGGGCTACATGAGTGGGGGATACATTTGAGCAATGTATGAAGACTGTATTGAATATTTTGTATAGCCTCCGAAAATGTTGGATGAATTTTTTGCACGGTTCATGTATTTTACATATTTATTACCTGAATAAAGTCTATTTTGAAATTAAAAAAAAACATTACATTAGTAGAAGTCTCAATGCAGTCAGAGCAATGACAATATGCCAGCTGGAATATTGAAGCCATGGACTCCAGACTGCCAGTGTCTCTGGGTATGCTGGTGCAGTATAGCCCTAGCAACAGCATCCTTGTGACAAAGTGGAAAGTTATTTGCCAAGCTATTTGCTTTCCACAGGATGCAAGACATATTCAGTTAAACCTGTGGCTGCTCGGGTTTAACCTGAGGCATCAAAATGTTCTTAATTGTAATATAAGTGAGGCCTCACCTAAGCCTTGTACAACTAAAGGCAAGTAAACCCAGCTGGCTAAAGTCATGGCATTACAACACCTTCTAAATGGTAGGAGATAATCCAGTGGGCTTCAGGTACTGACCTTTTCTATCACCACCATTTAAACCACCATACATGAAACAGTTTTTTAATAGTGGAATACTGCACCCAATGAATCCTGGCTGTGGATATGCAAATTTATTTTTATAACTAATAAACTTATTTTTTCCATTGGATATGAGGAACGGCAGGTGCCGGTTTACAAAAGAAAAACACACAAAGTACAGGAGTAAATCAGCGCTGAGTAACTTCAGCACGTTGTTCTTTTTAATTTTACTTAATTGTTTTAACATCCACTGCAATATAA
Source organism: Leucoraja erinaceus (assembly GCF_028641065.1). Classification (NCBI taxonomy): domain Eukaryota; kingdom Metazoa; phylum Chordata; class Chondrichthyes; order Rajiformes; family Rajidae; genus Leucoraja; species Leucoraja erinaceus. The sequence continues at coordinate 13,512,709 of NC_073391.1, read as the reverse complement.
AATCAGTAATTACAATGTGCTAGAAAAACATTGCCTTACAGTTTATCAGACTGGTCAAGTATTGTTTACCTTGGTGATGTCAATGGCTACACTTACTACACATTATTTCAGCCACTTTTGTCAGTAGCTAATGGTTTTCACTGCGGCTTCCAGCAGTCACAATCCCAGAGTAAATCTGAAATGATCTTTATTTTTGGTTGAAGTGCTCTAAGAACTGAAGTTACAGGCAGAATGAAGTGTTAACTTCTGTAAAGCAAAGTTGAAATATACCTCATTGGCATTTTATTATATCTGTTAAACTATATCTATTATATCTGTTAAACATATCAACCAAGTTTAAGATTTACAATGGGAGTTTGATACAGAAGTTTTTACCTGCATCCAACTAGTTACTTGCAAAAGTGTGTTTACAAGGGGTGGAGCTGAACCCATTACCACTGACTACTCCTCTAACCTCAATGAAATGGAATTAAAAGGAACAAAGACTTTAATTAAGCAGACTCTGGGAGAAAATACAATTACAGGAGAGATCAGACAGACTTCAAAAATAGTCAAAATGTAACCTTCCATTAGCCCCAGTGGCAAATAATGAGATTTACTGAATACATTAGACCTGCCAAATAAATGTTGAGACTTGTGTCTCAACTGTGTACAATGCGATTAGGACTTAAAGAAATAAAAGGCATTCACTATACAAGTGCTAGTATTTACCGTCTATGCATTTCCATTATTCTTCTATGGTTGTTTTAGTGATCCACAACTCGTATTATTGATATTTTCCCACAAAGTACAGGTCCACCACTGATTTTCCAGCACTGTTGGTTCCAGAGCCTTGCTGGATTATCTGTTTTGCCAGACCAACAGAGGTCATGTAATAATGAGACAACATTCCACCTCTGACCCACTAATTACACCCATCCCGTGTCTCTAAAGCACCATGGACTGTTAGCACCTTCAATGGAACAAATGTTAAATGTAAATTAAATTTACAGCAAAACTTGCATTTCTTGCACAGGCTGCTCTCAGAGAGTTGCTCTTGGAAGTCCTGAAGTGGGTCAGACCGGCTGACGAGCCACTTTCCCGGCAGGATTACCGGGCCAACCCGATATCTGCCGAAAATACGCTATGGCGGCCGCACCCGTCACCCCTACCATCCCACGTGGGCCTCCGAGAGGAGTCTGATGGTAACCAAATGGTCTTCCTAGGACGCTGGGGGCTGGGATACCACAAAGTCAGCCTCAGACGTCGGCTATGGGAATGGATCCGCCGGCTCCAGCCAGGCTTGAGTTCCAGAACCCTGGCCGCAGGGGGCAAATTTGACCCACAGATCGTAAGTCAAGCTCCAGAAGTCCCGATGAGGTTGAGATCAGTTGCCTGACCCAGCCTAGGTGCTATATTTTGGGGAGGACTTCCAGAGGTGATTTCAAGTGTGCTCTCGTAATTTTGTCCGGATTAAAGGAGGCGCCAGACCATCAGTTTCCAGAAAATCAGTAATGGACCCATATTATCTTTTTAAAGGCAAAATCAAAATACAGTTTGCTCCTATTTGTTGCATCCAATATGCCCTACCAAACTGTTAATTAGTTTATTTTGGTTTCATACATACAGTGACAATTGAGATTATTTATATTTTCTCTGAGTTTGTATAAAGTATACGCACACAAACTGTAATCAGTGTAAATAACTGTGCACAAAAAATAATCTCAGTTTTAGTAGGAAGATGATTTGACTGTGGATGTGGTCAAGAATCAGCAACAAGATATTTGATTCTGAAAATATTCCGGCAATGTACTTAAAGGAGGTGTGATCGTGGCTGATGAATTCAAATTTCATTTGCGTTGCTGAGGACAGCAGATAAAGTAAAATGAAAATATGTTTGATTTTAAATGAGAGGTTTTTCAATGAGAAGTGAGAATAAAAGCTGTACTGTTAGGTTCAGCCAAGTAAAACAAAGGATCTACCCTAGTGATTACTTTTGTTTGTTGAACATTCTTATGATATGTAATTTTCCATGTTATTAACTTTCCCTATGGATCCATATTAATTTAAATGTTATCCCTTATCACTTTTGTTATACACATAATTTTGCAGGTATTAACATATTCTCTTTTTCAATATCTAATCACTTGTTGCATAAAGTATTGTGATCACAGAATTGAAGGTATCGCTATTGAAAGTGTTCAATATTATCAACGATTGAAAGAGTGCACATTTGCATTGTCTACATGTTAACATTTCCTACTCTAAAGTCATTTTTGGTATATGGAGTATATGATATTCTCAAGAGGTATTTCATGCTTGTGAAATAATGGAATATGTACAACAGTTCATTCATAAAAAGACTGAAATTGCTGGAGTAATGCAGTGGGCCAGGGGGAGCAAGAACAGAATTGTAGGCCACAGAGGAGTCGCAGGTGGGTGATCCATCTATGACAGCGGGGCAAAACCACGTTTACTAAAGAAAGAGGACATCTTGGATGTCATAGAATGGAAAGTACACATCTTCCACCAGTCGCATCTTCCCAACCCACACCTCTTGCCGTATTCTGCAGAAATTGCTCCCTCTGCAGCTCATTGGTGCACTCATGCCTTCCTACCTAAACTATCCCCTACCCAGGTACATTCCCCAGCAACCGCAGGAGATGTAACACTTGTCACTACACCTCCTCCCTCATGTCCATCCAGGGACCTCAGCAGTCCTTTCAGGAGTATTTGAGACCACATCTAACCCCATCTACTGCATTCGGTGCTCCCAATATGGTCTTGTTTACAATAGTGAGACCAAGCATAGATTAGGAGACTATTTCTCTGAACACTTGTGCTTAGGCCTCCTGGATCTCCCAGTGCTAATCTGGCCTCTCTGTATTGGACCTCCTCCATTGTCAGAGTGACGTGACACATAAACTGGAGGAACAGCAGCTTGTATTCCGTTTGCGTAGCTTGCATTCTAATGGTATGAACATTGAATTATCCAATTTTAGGTAAACAGATCCCTTCCCCTTTTCCCCCCTCTCTTTCCTGTGCCCCACCTGGAAATGCACCCATTTCTCTCTTGTCCCCTCCACACCATCCCTTCCTCTGGCTTTGCATTTCGCAACTTTTCTACCGTGAACTTGCACTTCTGTTCTGTTCACCTCTGGTATTTGACCAACCATCTGCCAATCAACTCCCACACCCCCCCCCCCCCACCCCACCTGTATCCACCTATCACTCGCCAGGCTTCGTCTCATCTCCACCTCTCATTCCCAGCTTTCTCCTCCCCTCCAATCGGTTTGAGGAAGGGTTCCGACCTGAAATGTCGCCCATCCATGTACTTCAGAGATGCTGCTTGACCCGCTGAGTTACTCCAGCACTTTGTGCCTTTTTTGGTAAACCATCATCTGCAGTTCCTTTTGTCTATAGATGCTTTGTCTTACCTTTGTATTCTCAAGTTACTTTTTCCTTATTTGGAATTACATTCCCTCATTATTTTTTTTTTTCTTTCAATTTATACTTTATGGAGATATACCTTACCACACACACACACACACACACACACACACACACACACACACACACACACACACACACACACACACACACACACACACACACACACACACACACACACACACACACACACACACACACCATAGCTACATTTAAATTTGTGTTTCACCATACTATTTATGTAAAAAATCAGTAAAGGGTATCCATGTCTTAAGAAATTGATCTGGTTTTTCCGCTAAGACAAGCCTAATGTTTTCTAAGTGTAGTGTTTTGGACATGTCTGTAATCCACATCTTCACTGTGGGGACTGTTGTCTGTTTCCAAAATTTAAGTATTAATTTTTTCGCTATTATTTGGCCGTAATTGAGGAAACATCTTTGAAATATCGTCAGCATAGAACAGGCCTCTGACATACCTAATATAATCAGTTTTATATCTGGATCCAATTTAGTTTTAAGTATTTTGGAAAAGGTATCAAATATTCCCCTCCAGAAGTTTTGTAACTTTATGCAAGGAGCAAAAGAATGGGTTGTAGTCGCTTCTTGGAGAAGATATTTATCACAAGTAGGAGAGACATTTAGTTTCTGCCTTATAAAAAAAAATGTTCAAGTTGAACCAGTTCTCCTTGGCAAATCACTGTACAGCTTTTCAAGAATCCCAGAGAATATAGGAACAGGAATTCTTTGCAACATTTATAGTAAACAATGGGTGAATTACGAGCTTTGTACTGAAAGCATTTCATTTTCTCAAGCACAATTTGTTTGTTATTTTCAGGCACCTTACCCTCAAGGAATTAAAACTTTTGTCACCCATGTATACTGAGCACACATTATACATACCTGGAAACAATGCAAAGGAGTGCGCAATTGAATTTCTTAAAATGTAAGAGTTTCACTCCTATTTTATATATGCAGTTCACAAGTGATAAGCAATACAGATTAAATGAATGGTTGCTTAATACAAAAATACAAAATAAAATGTTTTCATTGTAGTGTTTCTCCTTGTGCAATATCAAATCTAACATAACAACAATTCTAGCTTAATTAACTAAAGATAATTGGACGAGTTCCTTACAAAGACTGTAATGAAGGTTGGAATTATTAAACGTAAAATTGGAGATATGTTTTATAACTGCAATATATTGACATGAAAAAAGTGTGTTCTTTTGATTTCATAAGGAATCTATAGATACATTTAAAGATTATTTCCAATCCTCACAGACTACTATGCTACAATACTACAGATCTGAAGACTGGTTATTTGTCATTTAGAAGCTTTCATTTGGTCGGCTCCTGTATCTTGCATTATCCTCCGGTACAGCTGCCTTTATGAACTAAACATTTTCAAGCCAGGTTGACTTAAGTCAAGCGGGCTCAAAAATGTTTGTGTGTAACAGTGATTAAAAAATTAAAAACTGCTGGAAATGTTTAGCAGGTCAGGCAGCATCTGTGTAGGTAACCTTTCCTCAGAACAAGGATATAAGTTGGTGGGCTAGAAAACAAGAACAGCACCGCACATTGGATCCATATGTTTATTGTGAGCTTGTGGGTGTGATTTTCTTGTTTGCAATATGTGAAGGGTGTTTTGCATATGTACGTCTTGAATTCCAGAACCTTGGTACTCGCTGAAGATCTATTTGTGTGGTCTGGACTGAGAACGTTTCGCCATTATAAATCGAATGGGCACCAACCAAAAAGAAAATGAGCGCCGCATACTCACTGACTTGGCAGATGTACCGAGAGCCTTCATGCATGGACTCCTCAAGCACACTGTGCAACTCAATTTTACTATGCATGAAATAAGGAAGTGCTGTTACATTTTAGCACTTCAAATCAATGAGCTAGTGTATTAAGAATACACACTTAAATGCATTACCAGGTCAGTCTCTTCTGTCAATTATTAATTCTGTTTGGCTCTATTATTCTCTGAAAAAATGCTGATCTTGCCATTTATACGGCTGAGGAGCAAGGCTGAAGTCCAGCAGTAGGTAAAGCAGAATGTAATGATAACATTTGTTTTTCACATGCTCTTGAGAAGACATGTCTCTTCTATTCTGAGCACTCAGGATAGAAATTGATGCATTTGTCCAACAGAGGATGTTCGAGTGGCAGGAACATGAACTTGCGACCTTCTGGTCAACTGCCTGTGCAGAAGGCCACCCAAGAAAGCAGAACATGTTGAAAGATGTGTGGTCATCTCGCCGTTGCTTTGACTTATCATCCTTTCCACTTTTGTATTCACTTTCAACAAGTTAGTTGTGGAAAAGCTCTTAAAGTTCTTCTGGCAAAGTCTAGGACTGAGTCACTCTGACTGAATGAAAGAAAGAGATGTTTTGGCTCCATGAATTGGTCAGTAATATCTTGTGCTTACTAAGTTAATAACATTCTTTGGATGATATATTTCAGAATCAGCCTGACTGCTTTACCCTGAGCTATAAACAATTCAAGGTCATTAACAACAGAACTTGAGATGTATTTAGATTCCAACAGGGCAGCACAATGGTGCAACTGGTAGCACCTCTGTCTCACAGTGTCAGAGACCTGGGTGTTGTCTGTGTGAACATTCTCCCTGTGACCACATGGGTTTCTTCCTGGTGCTCTAGTTTCACTCATGTTCCAAAGATGTGCATGTATGGCATGGGTAACATATAGCTATTGTGAACGGGTGATCGGTGGTCAATGTGGACATGGTGGGCTGAAGGGTCTGTTCCAATGCAGTATCTCTACACTAAACTAAAAGTTAAAAGAGCTAATATAACAAACCTCCTAATCCAGTCCACATCCTCTGAGAATAGCTCTAATGTTTGAACTTGACAAGATCCAGCTTTGCAGGTTTAACTTCAACACAAATGTTGGCTATTTTAAAACTTCCTGACAGCTCTTTGCATTTCATTAAAGCTTGAAGAAAACTTCCAGCTTTAGGTTGACAAGTGCTAATTAGATGCTAGTAACCTTGTCAAATAGAGGAGTGTAATTGGTGTAATGTGAGAATGCAGTAATAATGCACACCTTGTTGCCAGCAGCATTGCAATTAAAAGCTGGTTCAATGTGTACCAACCTACGGCACATTGTACAAAGGGGCTACTTGGAGACAATGTCTAATCAGACCCTGAATTAGATGTTGTCACTCACTCCTTAAAAGGAAGTAAAAAGGATGAATCATTTTATCAGACTTTGTTAAATCTCAGTGCATTATTTAATGTCAAGCCCAATAGCTGGCAGCAACACTTTTGCTTGCAAAGGATAACTATTCACTTTTGAATGTTTTGATTACAGGGAAAGTAAATGAGATCCTATAACTTATAGTAACTATTGCAACAAAAGATCACAAAATACTGTATTATTGGAGGTCTTAAAGGTGAGGAGACAGGCCCTAAAGTTTGTTCAATACTATTTTATATTGTAGAAAATTGCATCTATGAAGGATAATTGCAGCCAATGACATGTAGGAGATACCCGTGGACAACATACAGCAAAGAGATGCAATATAAAATAGAAAGATAAAAAGGCGACTTACCGTTTGAAGTTTGATCTTTATTTTATGAGAAGTTGAAGTGAGGGAATACGTGAAGAGTCCGCCAGCTGCATGCATGTCAATCTTCAGAGCAGCTGTATGAAACCACAGACTAGTTGCTGAACTTAAGCTATAGAAAGATTAACAACCTTAGAACTACCGAATGATCTTTATGAGAAGTATGGTTGGGCGTGGAGGGCACGTAATCCCTCACTTCAACTTCTCATAAAATAAAGATCAATCTTCAAAAGGGTAAGTTCTCATTTAATCTTTCTATTTTATTTCGAAGTCATGTGAGTGACTATGTGAAGACTTCAAAGCTTTGTGGTTTCATGCAGTAACCCAATCTGTGTGTGAAACACTTAAACAGATAAATCATTAATGGTAGAAAAACATGGATTATTAATACCATGATGCTAACTTGCATACATGGCCATTGTTCTTAACCGGACCATAGTCCCAATTGACTTTGAGTTAGACAATAACTCATCAACATAGAAACATAGAAACAAGAAATTAGGTGCAGGAGTAGGCCATTCGGCCCTTCGAGCCTGCACCGCCATTCAATATGATCATGGCTGATCATCCAACTCAGTATCCCGTACCTGCCTTCTCTCCATACCCCTGATCCCCTTAGCCACAAGGGCCACATCTAACTCCCTTAAATATAGCCAATGAACTGGCCTCAACTACCCTCTGTGGCAGAGAGTTCCAGAGATTCACCACTCTCTGTGTGAAAAAAGTTCTTCTCATCTCGGTTTTAAAGGATTTCCCCCTTATCCTTATGCTGTGACCCCTGGTCCTGGACTTCCCTAACATCGGGAACAATCTTCCTGCATCTAGCCTGTCCAACCCCTTAAGAATTTTGTAAGTTTCTATAGATCCCCTCTCAATCTCCTAAATTCTAGAGAGTATAAACCAAGTCTATCCAGTCTTTCTTCATAAGACAGTCCTGACATCCCAGGAATCAGTCTGGTGAACAGTCTCTGCACTCCCTCTATGGCAATAATGTCCTTCCTCAGATTTGGAGACCAAAACTGTACGCAATACTCCAAGTGTGGTCTCACCAAAACCCTGTACAACTGCAGTAGAACCTCCCTGCTCCTATACTCAAATCCTTTTGCAATGAACACTGTGCAGAATTCTATCTGCAAATATCCAGACATATTCAACCAAATTTTATAATTTACTAGACTAAGTGGGACCCATTGGGTCCCATGTTCACACGGGAGGGCTGGTCCCCCGACGCAATATTCCACCTCTCCACCAATTCCAATCTTGGTGGCCAGTGGGGGGGCTTTCTGGAGTGCTGGTATGGGTTCTTGGGGTGGCAGCTCACTCACGCCTGATGTGCTGGCAGCTCACTCACAGCTGGTGGGCTGGCAGTTGACTCATGACTATTCCTTGAAATTCCATTTCAAGCAGGGTGCAAGTCCACCAAATTCAAATCCATGTTCCTACCATTTCAAGCAGGGTTCAAGGCCACCAAATTCAAGTGCAGTTTCTTACCACTATGAGCAGGGTGCAAGGCCACCAAATTCAAGTGCAGTTTCATACCACTTTCAGCAGGGTGCAAGGCCACCAAATTCAGTGCAGTTCTTTTACACTTCAAGCAGGGTCCAAGGCCACAAAATTCAAATGCAGCTTCATACCATTTCATGCAGGGTGAAACCACCATAAAACCACACAAAACACCAAACTCACAGTTCAGTAAACATTCAGTGTGTTCAGTTGATTCACAGCTCAGAGAGTCATGACCTCTCCCTCCCCCATCATGCAGACACTGAGCCACAGCCACACTTCCGGGTTTTATAACCCCTCCCCTTCCCACCGGAAAAGGTGTGGCTTTCAGGACGTGATTGAAAGGAGAGAGATTCTCCCCATTTTTTAAACATTAATAACACTTTTATTTTTCATTGATGGAAATAATTCTCTGCACCTGCTCAGCGGAAGGGAGACTGAGTAAGATGGCCAAAAATCACAGCCGTAAGTGGTAGCGTTTTATCTAAAATCAATATAATGTGCAAACAGGAAGTAAGTGCATTTGCGGTAGTGCCTTTCAACTTCAAGCCAAAGCATCCAAGCCACCATTTGCAGTAAATAGTTCCTTTCAACCTCATGTCACCATTTGCAGTTAGTGCCTTTCAACTTCAAGCAAAGCACCCAAGCCATAATTTGCAGTAAGTAGTGCCTTTCAACTTCAAGCCAAAGTTCCCAAGCCACCATTTGCAGTAAGTAGTGCCTTTCAACTTCAATGCCAAAGCACACGCCACCATTTGCAGTAAGCAGTGCCTTTCAACTTCAAGCCAAAACACCCAAGCCACCATTTGCAGTAATTAATGCCTTTCAACTTCAAGCCAAAGCACCCAAGCCACCATTTGCAGTAAGTAGTGCCTTTCAACTTTAAACCAAAACTCCCAAGCCACCATTTGCAGTAAGTAGTGCCTTTCAACTTCAAGTCAAAGCACCCTAGCCACCATTTGCAGTAAGTAATGCCTTTCAACCAAGTCAAAGCACCCAAACAACTATTTGCAGGCAGTGCCTTTTTACTTCAAACAAACCATATTTTCATTTTCAAACCACATTAAGGGTACTCACAGTTGTGTAGACATTTGTTCAGTGTTATTCAGAGCTCAGAGAGACGTGACCCATGGCTTCATCCATCTTGCACAGATGAGTGAGGTACACCACTTCCTGGTTTTATAGTCCCTCCCCCTCCCTCCAGCAGAGGCAGCAGAGAGAATGGTGATTTTTTTTTAAACATTAATATCTTCTGATTTGTCATCGATGGGAAAAATCCTCCACACCTGTAAGGCGGAGGGGGGCTCTGAGCGAGGTGGCCAAAAATGACGGCCGTAGATGGCGGCGTTCTGTCGGAAATCGCAGCACAGTAGGCCAAAAGCGGTTAAGATCAGAGATTTAGTAATATAGATTAACATGCACTATGTAAGCTTCTTGCTGTATGATGAAAGGGAACTATCCATTCTATTGGCTGCAAATGAGCCATCAGCAATATCTTGAGTATTGAATAACAATAAAGAAACTATCTTTCATCTCATAGGTACTAGCAAGCTCAGTGCACTTGTATGCCTAATGACAACCCCAATCTCTGCTCTGGTCCGTATGCTGTCAACTTCAAATGTACGCAATCATGCCCATTTTGCTTATGAGTTCATTCCCATAACAAGCTACCCTAATGTCAGTTATGACCCAGTACCGAGCCAGAGATTGTGTAAAGACTGTGTTCTTTGTACTGAGATCAGTTGCTGAAAGCATAATCATCTTAAAAATACTGCTCCCATTAGGAATACAGTAGAAGAATATTTGCATAATAATTTACCGATATACATCGCACGCTACAATGAGTGTAGGCTTTTAGAGTGGTCATATAAACGACACCATGCATAACGTTAGTGAACAGCAGGTGAATAACCAATCATTTGTCCCACTTATGGTACTATAGAGCATGACAAAACAGCCCAAGCAGTGTCAATTGTGCTATCACATAAACGCTTCTCTAGGCTCAAACTGAAAGCCACACAAACCTCTGTTACTTCCGTTTAAAAGTAACTCACATATTTTGTTTACAAACTTCCCATACAATCGTGCAGAGCTAGCTGCCCGAGAAGACAGGCTGCCCATCGGGACCGAGTAAATAGGAGTTGCTTCAGCCAAAATTGGCACTATTAAATTTCATGTTGCCTCATTTTTAATATCGCAAGAGGTATCTACTAATAACCCCTAAGTTTTATCAGCTGCAAATTTTGCATATTATCTAAAACTCGATGACACAATGCCCTTTGATCTGAGTAGGGCAGCATTAGCTTCAACCACTGACTTTGTTATCAAAACACCAGATAATCGGTGCCTCATGTGTATAGATTTGGCAAAGTATGCATCTTGAAGATCGATTCTCTGAATCAGTCAAATTGCTGCGATCGTTGACCTGGCTGTGCCAGCAGCCGCAATATGAAATCCTAGCTCCTTACGGAGCCCCACAGCGGCCTCCAAATTTGGCCGCCTGCTCCCGTTCGGAACTCCAACAGCGGCAGCCACAAAATTGTATCTAGCTCCTTATGGAGCCTCCATGGTGGCCCAAAACTGGCAGCCTCCGTCAGCTACTCCAGGCCCGCTGTACCGCAGCGCCCGCTGAAAATAAAATTAACTTACCTGCCAGAGCAGTTTTGAACTGCTCCGAATCACGCGCCATCCATCGACGTATTGACGCGCATGCAGCTGGCAGGCTCTTCACGTAGTCACTCACGTGACTTCGAAATAAAATAGTGTAGCACTCCCTCAATATCACCTTGGGACCTTATACTAGATTTTTGTGCTCATTACTCAGGATTGGGAAGAGAGTCCACAAGCTCTGCAAGGTAAGAATAGGCCAATTAAATTAGGTTGAAATATATTTTGCAACATTATGCATTAATTGTCCTAACGAACACATTCATTGCATTAACAAATTGAACAATATTTTCAGATGCAAGTGTTGCAAATTGTTAGAAAAAGACAACACATAAACATTGTATTAATAAAAGTCCAAGTCCTGGTGATGGCGTTCCCAAATGTAAATGAGAAAGCACATTCCAATTAATTTATTTACAAACACCTTGGTGAATGTTGCACCTTTATCCATGGATGTGCACTTTATGGAAACTTATGCACATTAGGTCCCTGATTTTAGCTGACAAAGTGTTATTGAGTCATAGTCATACAGCATGGAAACAGGCCCTTCAGCTCAACTTGCCCATGACAGCCAAAATGGCCATCTACACTAGTCCCACCTGCTTCCGTTTGGCCCATATCCCTCTACATATTTCCTATGTGTAAGTATCCACATGTCTTTTAAATGTTGTTATAGCACTTGCCTAACTACTTCCTCTGGCAGCTCATTCTATTCACCCAATACCCTCTGTGTGGGAAAGTTGCACCTCAGGTTCCTATCAAAGCTTTCCCTTCTCACCGTAAATATATGTCCACTGATTCTTGATTCCCCTACTCTGTGTAAAATGCTCTGTGCATCTACCCTATCTAATCCCCTCGTACATCTCTATAAGATTACCCCTTAGTTTCCTGTGCTCCAAGGAATAAAGTCCTCACCTGCCCAACATCTCCCTATAGCCCTCAAGTCTTGGCAGCATTGTTGTATATCATCTCTGCACCATGCCGCTTATCAACATTCTTCCTATATCAAGGTGACCAAAACTGAACACAATACTCTAAGTGCAGCCTCAACAATGTCATATACTTCTATATTCAAAATTGTGGCTGATGAAGGCCAATGTACCAAAAGCTGCCTTGACCACCCTATCTACTTGTGGTGCCAATTTCTGGGAACTATGTACCTGCACTCTTAGGTTTATCTGACATACAACACTCCCCAGACTGCTGCCATTCACTGTGAAGATCCTGAATACAATACAATACAATACAATAATACATTATTACTCAAGCATGTTTTGCAACATACGAGGAAGTTCATTTGCCAAGTCAGTCATACAAATGAAAAGCAACAGAACACACAAAAATACATTTTAACATAAACATCCACCACAGTGACTCCTCCACATTCCTCACTGTGATGGAAGATGGAAAAAAAAGTTCAATCTCTTCCCTTCTTTGTCCTCCGTGGTCGGGGGCCTCGCGCCTTCCGTTGACAGGACGATCTTACTCCCGTAGCCGGCGGTGTTCAGGCCCTCTGCGTCTGGGCGATCACTCCCCTGCATCAGGGGGGGAATCTCAGCTCCCCTGCGCCGAGTGATCGGACCCGCGGTCGGGGCTTGTCAAACCTGCTGCGTCGTTGGAGCTCTCAACATCCACGGTCTCTCCCGAGACAGCGAGCTCCGATGGTAAAGTCCGCAGGATGCGGTTGGAGCGACCCCAGGCAAGGGACCAGCTCCGATGGTAAGTCCATGCCATGCGTTATCAAATTGTCATTAAATTGTAACAGATGTCTGCTGGTAAATATCTAAATTGGTATGTTTGTGAAATATTAGATCTGCATTCCCTCTAATTATTTCTATAATTTAATATTTATTTATGATTAAATCTTATGCATTTACAGGCCAGTAATACTGCTGCAAGAATGACTATTTCCCTTGTTCTGTTGAAACCAGTGCTTATGTACTGACAATTAAACTGCCTTGAGTAAGGATTTGTTGTGGCTTTTCAAGTGTCCGCTGGCTGCAGTGTATATATGAATGTAAAAATCTTTCCCAAATACCTAGGGAAGAGTTTAAGAGGAACTGTATTGAGCAGTAAGGGATTTGGCTCAGCCCTGGACTGGAAAGGAACTGCAGATGCTGGCAAATACACCCAGACTTCTTGATAACTGTAATTATTGTTTTGGTTTTACCAAACATTTGTTTGTGCATCTGAACTTTTGACAGCAGTTATACTGTAATTATTGTATTGCTGAAAATCTCCACAATGAACATTTAGCAATGCAGCTCTGTGGTAGTTCTGACCTGACTTCTGAATGCATTATTATGATGCCCAAGATTTACACAGTCCACTGGGGGTTCAACATCACCTGAGATTTGCTGATTATGCTTTAAAACCTCGCCTTCAAAAGTATTTTATGCACTTTATAAATGTACAATGGTATTAAATGTTGTCAATATTGATGCATTTTCAATGACCTGATATTTTTTATTAACTAAAGCAAACATCTGTATATCAGCTTAAGTAGATGCATCAAAAGCATTCTATAAGTCTTGAAAATTCAATTCAGAATGTCGCACAAAAATCAGTGTGTGGACTGGAAAGCGAATGACTTTAACCATAAGTGCCTGTAGGAAATAGGGTGAGCTGACAAATTAAATCCCACAGGTTCATAGCCCATCCTGAAATTGGCAATGATACTAAACTTTCCCTAAGTGGACAGAAAGGGCAACTGTTTGAAACCATTCTTTAAAATTGCCATTGTGTACTGAAGGAATCATTGCCTGCAGATATAATTCTGCCTTGAGTAAGGATATTGTTGTGGCTTTTCAAGTGTCTGCTGGCTGCAGTGTATATATGAATGTAAACATCTCAATATACTCAAAGAGGATAGGGAAACCCTCTGTGTAAAAAGGAACTGCAGATGCTGGTTTAAACTGAAGATCACAAAAAGCTGGAGTAACTCAGCGGGACAGGCAGCTTCTCTGTAGAGAAGGAATGAGTAACGTTTCGGATCAAGACCATTCTTCAACCCTCTAGTTGTTGAAAACCATACAACCTTTAACGGATATCAACAGAGATTAATTCACCACATCCTTCATTGTTCTTAAGCTAATTATGTCTAAATTATCTATCATATTATGCTATAATGCAGCAACAATTGCACGTCACCTGCAAATTATTGGCTGGAAAATGAATTGAAACTTCGAAAAGTCACCTATGTTAAGCTGAAAATATATATTACATAGAATACAACTTGAGCATATGATTTACAACTGCTGCACAAACTTTACTGGTTTCAAGTGACATAAAAATAATTTTTCTTTGCTTGAGTCACATTTAAATTCCTGGCACTAAAGAGAGAATGGAACTGGACAGCAGAAAACTAAAGTAGCAAATTATTCCCACAGCACAGAAACGGGTCCTTTGGCCCTCCAAGGCCATGCTGACTAATTTGCCCATCTACACTAATCTTATTTGCCCACATTAGAACCAAATCCTTCTGAATTTTGCCTTAAAAATGGACTTTCCTATTAAATGCCTCTTATCCCACCACCCATCAGCTCAAACTCCGTTGTTGCATCAATCCCTCGATAAGGGAGATGCTAGTTGCAATAGCACTGGGGTAGGAGTGTCAGTCACCTCTGGTGGGGTTTTTGTCTTACCTGTATGTAGAGGCTGCCTGCCGTTTTTCAGGCGGCATTCCAGCGGTTCCCGGGCGGCGATTCTCCTACTGCAGGGCTGCCGGTCGGGTTTTTTAAATTTCCCGCCGGTCCGCTGCTGTTAACCAAACAGCTGTTCAGCGGACCGGCATCGGCGAAGCTCCCTGCAGCGGTCCGCAGCCTGGGCGGGTCCCGTTAGCGCCTTTCCCCCCCTCCACTGTCGAGTCGAACGGGGGCCGCTTCCTCTCTGCTTTGCTCCCCCTGGAGCAAAAACAGTGCATTCATCCTTTTGATCAAAGATAGACACAAAATGCTCCTTCTGAATTTTGCCTTAAAAGACTTTCCTATTAAATGCCTCTTAATCCCACCATCACCTCTGGTAAACCCAGTGCATTCATCCTTTTGATCAAAGATAGACACAAAATGCTGGAATAATTCAGTAGGACAGGCAGCATCTCTGGAGCGAAGGAATGAGTGACGTTTCGGGTCGAGACCCTTCTTCATTCACCCTTCTCCAGCATTTTGTGTCCACATTCGATTTAAACCGGCATCTGCAGTTCTTTCCTACACATTTCAACCTTTTGATGTTAGTTTCCTTGTTAGAAACAAGAAAACCATTAAAAGTTACTAAAAATAGGCAAGGATAATGATTACAAACAGAATATGTAATTTTTAAAGTCTGAAATCGTTTGTCTAATACCTTATAGATAGGATCTATCTGGTGGCTGCTTGGCTGATTTTGTCCAATTAGTATCCACACCATCTAATATACGTACTGACAATTTGGTGTTACTTTGACTTGACAATGATAAATTGCATACTTTTTTTTCACTCTTTTCAAAAAGAAAGACTTACCAAACATTTTAATAATAGAATGTATGAGTGCGATTTCTTTATCCAAGAAAGAATGTGCAGGAAGTGTGTTTCCTTGAGGCAAATTGCCTACCATTGATCAGGAAGGCTGCAGACAATAGTGTCTGGTCCACACTGCCTAAGGCGATGTACGAAGCATATTTTCCAGTTTGCTTGTTGACTTGGAGTAGATCGCTCAATGCACAATATCCCATTCCCAGGAACGCACAGGCAAAATGATCTACTCACATCCTCCTTCCTTGCTGAAATAACACTACCCACAGCCATCGAATGACAGATTGATGGAAGTGGGCAAAAACCTTGGAGGTCCTTATTTCCTGAACTAAAGGTCTCAAAAACGTGGCTTTTCTTTGTCTTATCTAATCATGTCAACTGTGAAAATCTTTCATTCTCCATACTCGAGTAATGCAAAATAGAAAGCCTTTTAACCTTTTAATTTGTTTATTTGAATTGTTTATCTCAGTGAATGATACAACATAAATAATATTCTAATAAATGTATTGTTTTTGGACAGAATTTTTTCTTTAATGTTGTATTGTTTAATATTGAGATTTATAAAAAATACCATCCAATCAAACAAGAGCTAGAATATGATTTATACTTGGAATACTGTATGGAAACAAAATGTGTATATTTACTATAATAGGGATAATAAAAGTAATTAAAGCAAAAGCTGAAATCGTAAAGAGATTTTAGCGTGAACCAACCCCACAACACTAGCAATTAATGCATAACATCAGAAGTGCAATAAATGTAAACTATAATTCAACCTACAGAAATAAATTGCTCAAGGAAGTCAGAAATCAAAGTGGCTGGACATTTGTAAGAATCAGTCTTTGCCTGCATTCCTTTTGGTGACCATTTATAAAGTAGCTTTGGAACAAGATGTCATTCTCTCAGAATAAACTGAAAGGAAGGAAAATGGATAAATGTTGGGATTAAAATTGATGAGTTGTCACAAGCTGCATTACTAATTTTACCTCAGAAATGTGAAAATTATCAGTGTTAAACATTGTACATTGTTGAATCATAGATATGAATGATTGTGCATTGATGTATAACCTTTCGTGGCCTCTCAACTATTGAATGTGTGTAAACTTAAATCAGATATTGTAATTAATTATCTATTATCGTATATATGAGAAAATTGACACCAGAGACAATACCAACCATAAAAATATATATTGCATTTGAAAAGCAATTTTTATGGCTGGTATTATCTCTGGTGTCAATTTTCTCATCCCTCATCTACCCTGTTGTTGTTGTTCTACTTTTTATCGAGTCCACACACAAGATTAGTTGTTCAGCCAGAGCTGAACACACTTTGCTGCATCTGCATACAACGTCTTGTCGCATCTTGTGCTTCTTGTGCGCAGTGGTGGAAAGATTAGTGGAAGCGGGGCAGCGTCGTGAACGTTCTTTCCTTGACCCCTCCTGAAGTTGTTAAGTCCTTGTAAATCCATACAGATGTTAAGAGTTTTCCCAAATGGTCTACCTTCATCTGTGAAACATCACTGGTTATTTGATCAACAGTGGCATCACAAACAACGTCCTTAGACATGTACTCAGAAGGAAGAATTTGGGTCATTCCCTGAGCTGGCTCAGTGATGCCAACAGTCATGACTTGCACCTAATCTAAATTGGAATTACTGAGCTCCACACAACATGATTTACTCCGTACCCATGAGACAAATATATTCCATTGGAGGGCCGATTTTGTTACATCTCCCAATAAATTTCACTTGAATAAACAGCAAATATTGAAATATTGAAAGCTATATTTTATGGAAAAATCTGAAAGGCTCATGTAGATTAGATTAGATTAGATTAGATTAGATTATTACTTTATTAATCCCCTTATTCAGGGGAAATTCAGATGTCCTTGCAGCACACTAATAAAAATACAACATAGCATTCAAGAAGTTTAACATTAAAACATAAAACATCCCCCCACAGAGGTTCGCACTGTGGGGGAAGGCACAAAGTCCAATCCCCATCCTCTTGTCCACCCAGAGTCAGGCCTATTGAGGCCTCCACAGTCGCCGTTACGGGGCCCGATGTTCCCGGCCGTTCTCGCCAGGTGATGGTACTCCGGCGTCGGTAGAACCCTCAGCGGCTTGGGGTGCCAGGAACGACCGCCCTCTTACTGGAGACCGCGGCTTCACAAGCCAACAGACCGCGTTGAAAGATCCCAGGCTCCGAGGTGTAAAGTTCAGCGCCGCAGCTGACCGCCCCACAGAACCACGGCTCCACGATGTTTTTATCGGCGGTCCCAGCATGTATTTTCAGCATTTATAATATAAATGGTAACTACACCCAACCATCTATATATCAGTCAAAACTCCTGATCACAACACATAAGGAATGATGAAGGGGAGTGAGGGAGGGGTTGGGATGGGGGTGAGAGTGGGAAATAGAATTCATACTGAATGTTGGTGTGAATCCAACTGATAATTGCATTCCTGATTACTTGCTGTGCTGCTGCAAGTAAGAATTTCATTGTTCTATCCGGGACATGTGACAGTAAAACCAATCTTGATTCTCTAGTAAATCTAGTTGTAATTAATGCTACTCCAAACATATCACAGCCTTGAATTCAAATAGTTGTTGTGAAGGCACAGTGATGGGGTGATACACAATGAGATAATAAACGTTTGATTTGAAATTAGCCATTGCTCGGCAGACAAGGCCAAAGGCACTGTGCACGTCTGAAGAATGTTCCGTGTTCATGGGATTTCCATTATATGTTTTACCACTGTAAAGTGCACAAATGGTATGTACGTGGACAGAGAGAGTAGACCAGTGGGAGAGGTGGTCGGGTAGGTGAGATCCAATCATATCAATGGATGATCAGAACCCAGGGAGTTAGGTTGGTCATCGGAAGAGGTAGTGCAGCATCCATTTGACTGTTGGGTTCAATGGGGTTGGGGGTGAGGAATCAAGTAAAGAAGCATTATGGGTAATTGGGGTCAAGCTGGGGCATCAGACATGGAAGGAGGTAGTAGAACTGTGATCTGTTGGGCAGAAGGGATTTAGGGGATTGGATGATATTAATTGGACCACGGGCAATGGTGGTGCAGGCCCAGTAGGCAGCTGTCCATTACTTTGAGTGGAGTTCATCACCTGAGTCCACAATTTGGTATTGGTCATGTCAATTTTAAATAAAGTTCACACGGGCCTCTTAAATGCTGAGAAGCCTGGCTACGTTTTGAGTATCCTGGTTCATACAATACGATAGAACTTTATTTATCCCAGATGGGAAAATGGTCTGCCAACAGTCGTAAAAATCTGGCTATTTGAGTTAGGATTTGAAATAAAATGTCCACACTAGTGAAATGAAAGAGTTTTGCATCATTGAAATCAATAATAATTTGTGATTTTTAAGGCATATTCTACCCTTATACAGGTGAAAATAAAAGCTTCTGTAACATTATTCAAAGATGAGTGTGAAATGCCTTTGCTATGTTTTAGTGATGCTTAAGACCCTCACTTAACATGTTTTTTAAACAAATTATCTGTCTATTATAACATTGTTTATTTGTGAGACCTCACTGTCTGCAAATTGACTGCTTGTTTCCTACATTACCATGTTGATTATATTTGCAAGGTACTTCAATGGTTGCAAAGCACTTTGAGATGTAGGATGTTATGAAACGTGCGTTATGAGAGCAAGTCTTGCTTTTACTTCTTAAACATTAAGAAACATCAATCTGCTCACTTGGAATACTCAGGTGCCTGAGGTACAGTGCTCATTGCTCTAGACAAGACAGTGATTGGCAACTGCATTATCATTCACGACAAATCCCTTAATCCTCTAGTATTGCTAAGTGATAGCTACTTGATACACAGTTGAGGGACCTTTGTCATCTGGCATCTAAACCACAACAATCAAGGTTAAATGACACTTGATGCCTCATGATCTTTTAATGCTTTATTATGTATATATAGCAATCAGAGGAACTAATGATATATATACCTAGTCGTTATTGCATTTTGAATTTCCATCATTTTCAAGCTCGTTCTATTTAAAGCAAGTAAATATAGCAATGTGTGAAATATATTGCCAAATTGCCGTCTTTGACAATAAATAGATTTTCACCAGTACTTTGAGATGGCAGTACAACTAATTGACTAATCCATTGCTGTAGTCATAAGAATATCAGAGTGGTAGCTCATCTTCAGGTTTTGACATAAATTGTAAAGTAAAATTTTAGAAAGGCGCCTTGAGTGGCTGGTCAGAATGAACATCAACGCCTGCCTCCCCAACAGCCAAGAACATCTGCATATTGCCAACTGCTGTATCAGGTCCACGGCAGATGACACCAGAAGACTAAGAGAATCTGGCATGTTTCCAATGACTCACTCATTTCTCCAGATGCACCACAGTTTGGCAGGGCAGCTGCTCTGACCAAGACCATAAGAAATTGCAGAGAATTGTAGATACAGGCTGGTGTATCATGTTAACTAGCCACCCTCCTCACCCGCCCCCCTTCCCCCCTCCCCATCCCCCATCCTTCCCCCCCCCCCTTACCCACCCTCACCCTTCCCCCCTCCCCCCCCCTCCCCCTCCCACTCCACTCCCAACCCCCCCCCCCCCCCCCCCATTGACTCCTTTTATTTCTTGCTCACTCAGGAAAGTAGCAAACATAATCAAGAACCACACACGCCCTCATTATTTTCTCCTCTCCCTATCTACCTTCTCCTGTCGGGAAGAAGATACAGAAGTTTGAAAGCACATATCCCTAGCTTCTTCCCTGCTATTATCAGACTCTTGGATGGATCAAATGCCAGGAATGTATTATCGATCTTCCAATACACCTGATCTCAGCCCTTGCACTTTTTGTTAATCAACACTTTCCTATAGCTGAAAGTATATTCTGCACTTGGTTTATTTGTTTTCTTTTACATTATCTGTTGTACTCCGCTGCATGGTATGATTGGACTCGTGTATGTATGATCTGCCTGTATAGCACTCAAAACAAAGTTTACCATTGTATCTCATTACACATGAATATAATACATCACTAGCAATACCAATATCAATACCAATAGTCACTGTCCACAGTGCAGTCTCTCTAAATAGACCATCAATTTTATATATTTTTCCTCTTAGAAGGTTTTGGTACTTCTATTAAAAAAGACGTTACTTCAATCTTGGCAAAATCTGCTTATGATTTTTCCTAAGTCCAGTTCAAAAGAACTGCATAATATGAATATGGCACATTTAGTTCATTTCAATTAGACAATGCTATCATCACTGCTGACCTCTTCACTTCAAATTTGAGCAATACAATTCATCAGAATATGATATTTACTTGCTGAACTATTTATATATAGAAGTTACATAGAGGTTCATAGTCGTATAAATAGGTCCTTGGGCCTTAATCATCTGTGATAACCAAGATGGCTCATCAAAGATAATCCCATTTGCCCGTGTTTGGTCCTAGCCCTATAAACCTTTACTATCCAAGTGTCAGGCCAAACGCCTTTTAAAATTTGTTATTATGTCTGCCTCGAGTGCTTCCTCTGGCAGCATGTTCTATACACCCCAACCTCTGTGTGAGAAGGTTGTCCCTCAGGTTCCTATTAACTCTTTCTCTTCTCACCTTAAGCCTATGCCCTCCAGTTATTAAACCACCAACCCTGGGAAGTAGCCTCTGTGAATTCACATTATCTCCTCTCGTGATTTTATACACAGTCTCCTACACTCCAACTTATATTGATATTTGATTAATTATTACTTTTTCCTGATAAACTGGAACAAGATCAATAAAATGGAGATATAAGCAACTGCAGGTGTTGGAATCTTGAGCAAAGCATACAGTGCTGGAGGAGGTCAACGGCTCAGGCACAAAGTCTTGCTGATATTTTACATTACATAACAATTGTTTAGTTCTTCTATTATTGCTGCTTCTGAGGTAAGACGTCCAGAGCCAACAGCTTTTTAAAACAAATCAGTTGTCATCTGTGGAGTAGGTTTTGTATTTTCTCAGCTTATTGAATCACGTTAAGTATCTGGAAGCATCGCCCGCAGAACCTGTCTGCCTCCCTGTGGCTTAACCTGTGATTACACTTCTCCTTCACATTCTTTATGTTGCAATGAAAACGTTCACATCTATGTTTTTGCACATCAACAACTCATCTAATCCAACAAATCAAATACAGTATATTTATCAGAAACAATGGTATTTTGCACTTTCCATATAATTTGAATCCACAACACATTTTTTTTTTTGACGCAACAGAGATTTTCCCTTTTTGTCGATATTTTGTTCAGTTTTCAGTGCATCAGTTTCCAATGCTATAAAATATGTGATACAGAAAAACTCAGGGTGAAAGGTACACTAGAATATAGTATGGGTACTGATGTACTAATATTACTGTCTTAAATTTAACCCCATTCAGAAGTCTCGTGAATCTGGAGTTTGGCACCATCCAGCACATAGAACATAGCAGATAGACACAATATGCTGGAGTTACTCAGCGGGACAGGCAGCATTTCTAAATAGAAGCAATGGGTGGCGTTTTGGGTCAAGACCCTTCTTCAGATCTTCCTGCACATAAAATGTAGAACTGTACAGCATGGGAAGGGAACAGGCCCTTTGGCTCGTGATGTCTGTGCCGAACTTGATACCAAGATTTGTTTAACCTCATCTGCCCACACATGATCCATATCCCTTCATTCCCTGCATGTCCATGTGCCTATTTAACTGCCACTATCGTATCTGCCTCCTAATGTAAAAAAACTTGCCCTGCACATCTATATACTTTTAAAACTGTGTGTGTGGGTGTATGTCATTTTGATTTTGCCTTTGATTTTGCCTTTGATTCGTTACTCCGCGAAAACCAGACGCAAAAACGCTGAGATTTTTACCATTTCGCTAGCGATTTTACTTTTACATTCGCAAATCCGCTCCTCGTTAAATGTAATCATTTTTCTGTACACATTTTTAATAAAATCCTTTCCCCCCCACCTCCCACTCATTTTTCGCCTCCCACTGGCCACCTTCTCATCGAGTGCCCCGCGCGACCATAACGGCTGCTGCCGCCCGGCTCTCCTCCACTCCCCCCCCCCCCCCCCCCCCGGCCAGGCTCTGTCATGCCGGCCTAAGCCACAGATCGGCTGGTACCTCACTGCTTTTCGCCGTCCTCGCTGGCGGCCCGCAGGCTCAATCGGGATCATGCCCGCCCGCCTACTCCAATCCTGGAGTATCACTATTGGAGTACGTTCACCAGGAAGCCAGCAGCAGACCTGGAAGGCATCTCACAATTGTCTTCCCAAGGGCAATTAGGGATCATAGAATCCTACGCAGAAACAAACCCCTTCAGCCCACTTTGTCCAATCTGACGATAATGCTGAAGATAAACACACATTGCTGGAGTAACTCGGCGGGACAGGCAGCATCTTTGGAGAGAAGGAATGGGTGACGTTTTGGGTAGAGACCCTTCTCCATAATGCCTATCTATTCTTAACCCATTTACCCATATTCTGCTTATATACTTCTATGCCTTTCCAATCCAAGTACTTGTCCGTGGTGATTGCATATGCCTCCACCACCTCTTCTAACAGCTCCTTCAGATATTGACCACCATCAGGGTGAAAAAATTACTCCTTAAATTTCCTTTACATTTCTCCTTCTTACCTTAACCCTTAACCCTCTAAGCCTTAGGTAACCCTGCCCTTGGGAAAAAGATCTCTGGAGATCTACCATCATAATTTTATAAAATTCTATAATGTATCGCCTCAACTTCTTACTTTCCATGGAGTTAATGTAAGCCTCCTTACACAATAAATGCTCGACTTGCTGGTGGAGTCTAAAACAAACAAACAAATAAATAAATAAATGAAAATACTACATTAGAAATATTAGCGGAAACCATAAACATAAAGAATAGTTACTGGAAACTGGCGATCTGAAGAAAATTTGGATACGTATCAACATCATACTGAAAGTGAATCGCAACTTGTTACGGTCATTTTAACAACTCTTTGTGTTTGTGGGGCTTGGACATTTGCTGAGGACTACATTTTCAAACTGAGATGGTGCCCCCCCCCCTGTGGAAGGGATACAATTACAAAAGTGTTTTTATTATATTTGGTAGACAAAATCCTGGAGAAACTCAGCAGTGAGGCAGCATCTATGGAGACCACCAAATATTTATTATATTTGGTAGTCTCTTTGCATCCATTGTGCTTGTTCATTTTGTGATGCTTTTGTGCAGGGGAACATTGTGATATGCCTGGATCGGGTCGGGACCATTCATCAGACCGAACAGTTTGTGTCCTCTTGTATCAACCAGCATCTGCAGTTGTGTTTCTATGTTGTGATGCGCCTGATTTACAGCAACGTAACACTGTCGCACATGAATGCCACACGCACAATGTCTGGCAGTTTAAAGAACATGAGATAAAATATTTTAATATCACTCAAGACCATACTCAGTAACCACAAATCATAGCCTAAACTAATCTGAAAGCAGACACACAGAAAATCCAGAAACTCGTCTCTGTGCTTTTCCTCTCCGCGAAGTAACAATACAAGAGTGTATCAAGTTGAATGCAAAAGGTAACTGGGCTGGTATGTTGATATGTTACCAGGAGTTTTATCATCAATTAATGACAGAGAGGTTTTAAATGGAGACAACATCCTCCTTTCAAATTTAGCTTCTTGCTCTGGATTAATTACTGTTGCCACCTCCGCCATTTGTGAGTGCCAAAGTGTGATGGATGAGGGAGGGCCGTAATCTCCTTGCCTGTGGCTCCGCACTGTTTTTTACTGCCACAGTAAAATATCTAGTCCAAAATATACTAGACAACACTATTTATTGGTATTAAAATTGATGTAATGGTTGTAAGGCACAGAACTCCATTCCATACATTCATTTTTGATGATGACATATTGCAATATGTAAGCTTATTGAGTTGAAATATGCAATCAAGTAACGATCTATCAGTTGTTGAGATTGCAATGTTTTCTTGATTAAGTAGATTAGTTGAGGGTTTTTTAGTTTAGAGATACAGCACGGAAATAGACCCTTCGGCCCACCGAGTCCGCACCGACCAGAGATCCCCGCACATTAACACTATCCTACACCCACTAGGGACAATTTACATTTACACCAAGCCAATTAACCTACAAACCTGTATGTCTTTGGATTCTGGGAGGAAACCAAAGATCTCAGAGAAAACCCACGTGGTCACAGGGAGAACGTACAAACTCTGTACAGACAGCACCCATAGTTGGGATTGAACCCGGGCCCCTGGCGCTGTAAGCGCTATAAGGCAGCAACTCTACCGCTGCGCCACCGTGCCGCCCTAAGATCTACAGTTTAAAAGTTTCAGGTGAAACAAATGAAGGCATCATCCTGCTTTTATGCCAACAAAAGTGTTTCTCTGCAGTCTGCACCATAATTACTTTTTTAATTTTTATTTTTCAAATCTCTAGAGAATGGATCTATTGCAAATATTATTTTTTTTCATCTGAGTCTCGTGTTGGTTAGCTGATGTCATCGCTTACAATCGACTAGTGTGTCATAATTAAAGATAGACACAAGGTGTTGGAGTAACTCAGCGGGTCAGGCAGCATCTCTGAAGGAAAAGGATAGATGATATTTTGGGTCAGGATCCTTCTTCTGAGGAAGGGTCGCCTCCCAAAATGTCACCTTAACTTGTCCTCCAAAGGTGTTGCCTGACCCGGTGAGCTACTCCAACACTTTGTGTCTATCTTTGGTGCAAATTGGCATCTGCAGCTTGTTTCTACTTGTGGTATAATTAAGACTGAATAGATCTGGAAATTAATTTAAACTGCGTGTGGTCCCCCTCCATTTTAGTAACTTCTCCTAGGTTACCTTTGACATGTGGTAGATCTTAGAGTTAAATGGGGAAAGAGAAGGAGACACAAGAGAGATTGCAGATGTAATCTGGAGCAACTGGGGAACTTCAGCATCTGAGTTTCCACAGCAGTTAATTTTCGCTAAAGGTTATTAAATGATAATTAAACTATCCTGCCCTTTTTCTAAACATTGTCTTGAACTGTTTGAATTAGTTAGGTCGTACCTCTCTGCATTTGTATCTGTTTACATATATGAATATTCAGGAAGGCTAAAATGTCTTTGCTAATTTAGAGAGCAATTAGTATTTCAGTGTAGACTGAGCAACTCCTCTGACCTATTGCTATTGGGAAACATTAGAAGGGGAAGATAGTTCACTGGCTTAAACATAATTACTATTAACCGTTTGTTTTTATTGTAAACCAGTGAATGCTTCCAAATAAGAAGCTCTTCACCATAAGCCAAGCCCACTCTCTCTTGCCGTGTGTCTCAGTGTTCTGTTGCCATCGTTAATCCTCCAGCACATCGAGCAGAGTAGTGGTCGCTCTCTAGAAGATTAAATACCTGAACTAGATCTGTAATGGCAGGAATGTTTACAACTATTGGCAAGCCCCCTAATTATTCATCCATTGGCGACTTGAAGTCTGGATGAATGAGTGTTGTACGAAATATGTAATGGGATTCTGTCATCAGGTAGGTGTGAGGCCCTGTTGCTCCATCTCTGACAGCCTGGTATTCCAACACTCGGGATGCCTGCAGGGCTGCCTCCTCTGCAGCTGT
The DNA here is from genome assembly GCF_028641065.1 of Leucoraja erinaceus. Lineage (NCBI taxonomy): Eukaryota > Metazoa > Chordata > Chondrichthyes > Rajiformes > Rajidae > Leucoraja > Leucoraja erinaceus. The sequence continues at coordinate 13,486,394 of NC_073391.1, read as the reverse complement.
TAATTGTGGGATGGCCGGAGGGTCCTGTTTCTCTGCCTCTCCTTTGTGTCCTGCGCGCTCTTTTATCTGCAAGGATGGACAGCAGAAACTGGTGAGTGAGAGTGATGGGATGAACTGAGTGAATGATGGGAAACGATTGATAAAGGTGACTCATGAAAATGGACCAAAGCTTGTATAGTAGGGTGGGTGAAATCAGTGCTGACCAGACGGATGAGGTTGTGAGGAGGAGATAGAGATAGAGAGAGAGAGGGGGAGGAGAGGGAGAGGGAGAGGGGGAGGGGGGAGGGGGGGGGGGGGGGAGGGGGGGAGGGAGGGGAGAGGGGGAGAGGGGGAGGGGGAGGGAGAGGGAGAGGGAGAGGGAGAGGGAGGGGGAGGGGAGAGGGAGAGGGAGAGGGAGAGAGGAGGGAGAGGGAGAGGGAGAGGGAGAGGGGATAAGGATAGAGAGTGGGGAGAGGGAGAGGGAGAGGGGGAGGGAGAGGGAGAGGGGGGGGGAGAGAGGGGAGAGGGGGAGGGAGAGAGAGAGAGGGAGAGAGAGGGGAGGGGGGGGGAGGGGAGGGAGAGGGAGAGAGGGAGAGGGAGAGGGAGAGGGAGAGGGAGAGGGGGGGAGGGAGGGGGGAGAGGGAGGGAGGGAGAGGGGGAGGGGGAGAGAGGGAGAGGGAGAGGGGAGAGGGAGAGGGAGGGAGGGGGGGGGGGGGGGGGGGGAGGGGGGGGAGGGAGGGAGAGGGGAGGGGGAGGGAGAGGGGGAGAGGCTGAAGCACACACATCAGAATTTGGGTGAATTTATCTGTCCTCATTTTTACTGATCTGATGGTATCACTGAACTGCTTAGAGCATTACATCTCAGGCGGGGAGTCACGCTCCTGCTGTTCACTTGAATGAACTAGTTGAATGATACAATTTCCACCAACTCTATGGGCTGTGAATTTCACGTCACTATATTCTCTCTAAAAGTAGAGTGGCAAAGAAGGTGCGTGATATGTTGGTTTTTATCAGTTGGGCCACTGAGCATTAGAGTCAGGAAGTTCTGGCAGCTGAAGGCTTGGTAGCTCTACAATACTTCGGTTAGACAACATTTGGAGTATTGTGAGGAAGGATGTGGCGGCCTTGGAGAGGATGCAGAAGAGATTTACCAGGATGTTGGCAGGATTAGAGAGTATCAACTATAAAGAGAGGTTAGAATAAAACAGAATGTTTTCTCTGGAACCTCAGAGGCTGAGGGGCAACTTGATAGAAGTATATAAAACTATGAGGGATATAGATAGGGTAGATAGTCAGAACCTTTTCCCCGGGTGGAAATGTCAAAGACTAGAGGGTCTAGTTTTGGGATCAGAAGGGATAAGTTTAAAGAAGATTGCGGGGCAAGTTTCTTGCACAGGTAGGTCCCTGGAACATGCTGCTAGGGGTAATGGTGGATGCTGATATGACAGTGGTGTATAAGGGGTTTCAGATAGTCATATAGGGGATGAAGAGATATGGATAATGTGCAGACAGAATTTGGCATCATTGGTCATATACTGTACATCGTGGGTTGAAGGGCTGGAGTCACTAAATCACAGGGCCATCTTGTCCATGTTTGTAGCATCACATCTGGTTTCCTCGAGTTGTGTAACTAACTCTGGAATCCTTCAAATTACGTCCTTGCAATGTGCCGTTAAACAATGGAAACAAAAATGCCTTATACATTGATGGAAAACACCCCAGAAATGGTCGACCCCTGATTGGAGAAAAACCCAACCACTGCTCACTGCCACCCTCTTTCCCAGTCCAGCCCATTTGCAGTCCCAGCCCATCAAGATGTTATAATTCAGCACACAAAATCCGAAACCAGGTGTGGCCATTATATTGACAGAAGGCTATATAATACAACACAAAACAGCTTTGTAAAGATAGCTTACACAACTGATTTAATAAGGAACAAATTTAAAGATGAGTTTCTGTGCGTACCAGAGAGGTTTAAGCTGCTCAAACACTTCTGATGTATTAATGTGTATAATGTAATGGTTGTGCCCTTTACATTTAAACCAAATATTGTCAGGTAACACAAATAGCTATCTTATTAAAACCTTTCTGTGGCTAATCATGTCATTATAATGCCATGCCTTTAATAATGTTTGCAACTACTCATGGTGAGGGAAATAGTCTCATCAGTATCCTGATACTAGAAGTATGAGAGGTTAATTTGAATTTAAATTAGTTCATTTCTATTTGTCTTCTGTCAAGTGGGAAATAACTCTTCTTGCTGCTAACCACCTACCAAAAACTGGGAATTCACCTCCCAGCAAATTAAGATATTAACCCGCATTCAACCAGTTTGCAATTGCAAACGCAAGAAATTATTACCTGAATATGTATTCAACTGGGTAGTCACTATATCTACTGTAAAATATACTGGATGACATATGGTTTTCTGGAACCAATTTGATCTCAAACTTATCTAAAACTTAAATTGTAAAATCTAAAAATATACAAACAGCAGTGGCAAATCAGCCTACAGTTCAATTAGACCGTCGTTGATTTGCATCTCAGCTCCATTCACTAATCTTCATGCTAGATCCATTGATATTACCTGTCTCAGTCTTGAATATTCTCAAACTCCCACCAACTGCATCTTCTGGGAAGAGTTTCATATTTCTACAAGCCTAGCCAAAATATAGCATTGTAAAGTTCAATAACAGATAAAGAAAAATAAATGAATCGGGGGTAATAAACAACTAAAAGCATGTACTTAATGAGAAATTGAAAACATTTACTGCTCGTCCAAACAAAATTATTAAATAGGTTATAGAATAATTAGCAAAAGAACTATAAATGACATTGAAAGTAGTGCTACCTGCACATCAACTTGATTGCTGTGAGAAGCAAATGCTAATTATGGCCTGGGGTCCCTGTGTTGTGAATAAAGCTAGTAAGACTTTGTTAAAGGCAGCTTGCATTGTATCCGAAGTACCCACTTGAAGGGTAGAGCTTGGGAACTACTCAAATGAAGTTGCCGATATGCAAGCCTCCCGAAGGTTGGTGAAATGCTCAATCTATTGCTTGGACAACCAGAAAACCAGCAAGCAATGTCAAGAAGAATCCCAGCATCCGATCTCACACAGGGGTTTGAATTGACCGTGAAGACAGTACTTTCTAGCATTGGAGCGATACGATACGATACATTATGATACTACACGATATGATAGAACATTATTTATCCCAGGATGGAAATTTATCTGCCAACAGTCATAAAAATACAAAATACATGAAATATGCAATTAAAGTGACGAGTGGAAAGGATTGGGGATGTGCAAAGATTGGGAAAGGGGGGAGGGGAGTCAGTCAGTCAGTCTCACTGTTTACCCCACGACAGAAGGAAGAGGAGTTGTACAGTTTGATGGCGACAGGGAAGAAGGATCTCCTGTGGCGTTCTGTCCTCTGTCCTGCATCTTGGAGGAACCAGGCTCTGGTTGAAGGTACTCCTCAGGTTGTCCAGGGTGTCATGAAGGGAGTGAACTTTATTGTCCAAGAAGCTCTGCAGTTTGAGGAGCATCCTTTTCTCCAAGACCACCTCCCATGAATCCAACTCCGTCCGACCCCAGGACAGAGCCAGCCTTCCTGATGAGTTTGTTGATCCTATTGGCATCTGCGGCCTTCGCCCTGCTGCCCCAGCACACGGCAGCGAAGAAGATGGCACTGGCTACCACCGGTTGGTAGCACATCTGCAGCATCGTACTGCAGACATTGAAGGAGCGGAGCCTTCTCAAAATGTACAGCCAGCTCTGTCCTTTCTTGTCCAGGGCCTCAGCTTCCCTGGACCAGTCATTTACTGTCCAGGTACACTCCAAGGTATTTGTACTCCCTGGTAAACTGCACATCCCCACCCTTGATGGAGACAGAGGACAGGGATGTTCCTCTCCTCCTAAAGTCCACCATTAACTATGGATAGCAACTACGTTAGCTCATTTGCACAGTCACTGCACCAGGATGTGCAATGGGACCTTCAACTGCTCTGCTGCAACCAGCCTGTGCCCATCATATGACTAAGGAGATCTAATCAAGCAAACTGACAGTTTACCAGCACTTCACTCCATTTTTCAGCATTTCACCACAGATTCATAGGGTACACACTGGCTAATTTACAAAGGCTCTTCAAAGAAGTGGCTATTTCAGAACCTAGCGACATGGGACTTCAGGCCTGATGGTAGCAGTGGGAATCCAAGGTGGGATCGAAAATAAAGGTCTAGCCGCTGTGAGGCAGCACTTCTACCAGCTGCACCACCGTACCATCCTAAATTTTCAACCGTGCAATCCTAATTGTCATTTTAATGAAGCTTAATATTTTACATTTCATAATTTTTATGTTTTAACTATTTGGGTTTATTTTAATAACATGAATCTGACCGGGATAGCTGATGAAATTGAACAGTGGACTGTACCTGGCCCGATAATGCTAAACCACACCGATTAACTTCTAATTAGGTTATTGCACACTATCACTAGTTCATTATTGAACTATTCATTATTGGGCGGTAGGGTTTATTTCACATATGATCCTTTGCAAGTGTGAGCCTTTATTCAGTGGGAAGAGGAGGCATTCCACTCTCGATTCTCCTCTAAATTCAAACCTGAAACAACAAATATCGTTTGAGATGAAGAATTTAGTTAACTATGCCTGGGAGCCAGGCAACTCTTTAATAACGCTAGTTAATGCAATAGCAGAAGGACACCAAATATTATTGTGCATGACTTGGGTCTACTAATTACAACCACTAAATGATGGTTAAAAGTTCCAAAATGTGAGAATTTTTTATCTTATTAGATAAGCTTTATTGAGATGTTAGCACTACATTTAAACAGAGACCATTTCATTCTATTGCAATCAGAATAAGCTACTGATTCTGGAAATGAATGGCAAAAATCTAATCTTTCCGTTTTGGGGGTGGCTTATGTACATTTTCATGGCAAAGAAGCTAAAGAATTCTTGAAGAATTTGGCAAAAGCGAGTGAGATTACTATTTTAAAAAGGTATATCAAAATAAACTATTACTCACTTTACTTGAAATGACAGTACCTACAATTGAAATTGAAATCGATTTCAGATAAAAATTGGAAACAAAATGTAACATTTGGAATTCAATCATTATTGGTGGTCAGAAACAAAGGGCGACTTTTAAAACCTTAGATTTGTGAAGATTGCTGCACTATCACTGAAAAGAATTCTCCTGCCGTGTTTTAACAATACCAAATACCAAACAGCAAATTGAAAACTAATTATCCAGTCTTTACTAACGTTGCTTCAAATTCTTTATATTTCTCGACTTACTCAGGTATACGAGGGAGATGTGTTTTAACAAAACCTTGCAAACAAAAATAAACCCAGGGATGAAACTGAAGATAAATGGCCAGTGGCAATGTGTGTTTATAATGTGCCACCCACTGAGCAAACCACTCTGCCCCATGGGCATATATATCAAGCCACCAAGTCACTTTGTGGAGGGTGGCGGGAGGGAGGGGGGAGGGGGGGGAGGGGGGGGGGGGGGGGGGTCAGAAAGGTAAAAGTTACTGTGGAAACTAGTTGATTTTTTTGTTTCAAACATCCTCCTTATGAGAATGGTTGGTCCAATTAGCTTGGAGCAGGATCTGTCAAAAAAAAGGGGTGGAGAAGGAAGGAATAGCAATTGGGAGAAAGGAGAGGGCACTGACAACTTCACAAAGAGCGCTGATTTATCTGCCAGGAAGATAAAGAATATCTGTGAGTTCCTTGAAAAACCCTTTACTCGGAGAGAATATTTGACTTGTTTCTTAAAGCGTCCAGTTTTCCCGTTTTCCTAAAGCAAATATGCAGTTGAAAAATAGTGCTTGCAGGTCAGGCACGGAAATCGCTATCAAAACATGGGGATAAATGAAAAGGGTCTTATCTGGATCATGTACCTCTTGTATTATGTCTTGCTCAAGGCAATCTCTTTAAATTGTACTGTTGCAGATCAGCTAGTGCTATGTTTACCTGGTTAATACTGAATATGTCCCAACAACAGACATATAGTCTGGAATAAAGTGAACTAATTTTACTGGAAACTCTCAAACCAACTTCATATGCACATCTGATATGGAAACTGGCCCTGGCGAGCCGTGTGCATCAAGAAGGCCCCAGTGAGCCGCAGCTGTACCCTGACACCCTCCTGGTCCGAGTCTCGACTCCTGCTGGGCCCAAAGACTGGGAATCAGTGAGGAGGGTGGCGGGAGGCGGTGATGGTAGTGGACGCTGGACCAAGTGCAGATTTCAAGATCATGATGAACGGAGGCGAGGAGGAGTGAGCTGATTGACTGGAGAATCCCCTCAGCTGGGGATTCCGAGCTCAGCTGCGGGAGGTGCTCAGAGGCTGAGCAGGGACTACGGGAGGCGAGGGGTCGAGGTGTCAGTGAAGTGGGCCACTAGAGGTCATGCAGCAGCTGGGGAGCACATGGACCGGGCCCCACTGGAGGCTCCACTGGGGCCAAACAAGTAGCAATGTTACAAAATTTTGAGATTTAAAAAATCAAGTCTGTAATTTATCCCATCAGATAAAGCATAAAAATAAGTTTAATTTGACACCTAATTCACTTTCATATCTCAATTATTTAAAAGGTTATGGCCATTTTCATACTCGGAAATTAGCATCTTGTTCCCTATTGATTTTCTATGGACATAACAAAAAAGCTGTGATCATGGACAGTCAAAAGGTCATAACCTTCTTAAAAATTAAGAGAACTTAATGAAATTTTCAGTTATCGTAGATTGAACCATTCTGAAACAAACATAAAATAATCTAACTTGGATGACCTGAAATTAAAGCATATAATTAGTTAGTTACCCAAGTGTAGCAAATTTCAAACTTCAATTACTAGATCTAAACATCTATCCATTTCTTAATAAATGATTAACGTTTTTAAATAGCACAAGTGTCCAAATAATATTCATAAATAATTCACAATAAAACATAATTTTAAAATCTCATTTACATTAATTTATAGGCCAAATGGAAGGAATTTAGTGTTCAATTGCTGTAAATTAAAGTCAATTTTAAATCGGCTTTCTAGTGGGTTCCTGTGAACGCGCTGGTTTAGAATGTTCACATTGCGCTGGATTTGTGCCCTCAAATGCCCAGAAAAATACTGCGGGATATAATGAGCCCAAAATTAGCTACTCGCTATAGAAAACTTTATATACAGGGTTCTTAAGAAGCCCCTTTTAATGTAAAAATAAGGTACATACCTTTAATTGTTTGCTTTATAAAACCCTGGGGCTGCGAGAGGTTGTGGGTTGAGAGAGTGATTTTTAAACTACTGTAACTATTATACAAGGCCATAAAAACTAATAATACCTTTTGCGACGGGGTCTTTCAGCGATTTTCCGTTAATGATTTACTAGGCTGAACATTTTCGATTGCAACAGCCTAGTAAAAATTGCGTTTTAAACCCGCCCCCTCTAAACAGCGCCAAAATCGCGCACACGGGGTGGGGCAGATTCTCAGACACGATTCAGGTAGGTTTTGTAACATACCTAAAACAAGCTGATCAGACGGGGCCTGCAGCAGCACGGAGAGGCAGAGCAGTGATGGAGGGCTCCAACAACATCACCAGGCCGGGTCAACACCTGCAACACTGACCCAGTGCCACCACCAGGGCAACTGGCCTTAAAGGCAAAGATAAAACTCCACACTATTAAGAACTTTGAAACATGAAGGACACATTGGCATCAGAAACGTGGCGTCTTTGTGTACTGCCTCGGTGAAATCTACTGTTCCTACACTACTATTGTTGCACTTTTGTACATATCTAAGATTGTGCCTATCTATAGTTTGATTTTACCAGATCGTATGCAAAACAAAGAATTTCTCTGTACCTATGTACATGTGACAATAAAGTCTCACCAAAGTATTATTGAATGTCAAAGTGGAGGAAATGTGAAAAGAGTTCATGTCGTTACTGTGAAACAGAAAGTGATCAAGGACAAATGCTTGAGGCCATCTGAGAAAAAGGTGTGTTTGTGGTAGAAAGATAATCATTGCAGCGGACTCTTGCTGGAACTGACCAATACAGAAACAGTGATTACATATTTTAGTTTAGTTCCGTTTAGTTTACTCACATCTACCACGTTATAGTGAAAAATTGTTGTTACATGCTATCCAATAAAATACTCTACATAATACAATGAAGCTATCTACAGTGTACAGATAAAGAGTTAAGGATAAAGAGTACAACATTTCACGCAAGATAAAGTCCAATATAGTCCGATTATAGATAGTTCAGTTCTCCACTGAGATAGATGTGGTCAGGACTGCACCCTAGCTGGTGAACGGATTATTAAGTTGCCTGACAACACCTGGGAATTTTTTCGCACAATCTTCCCATTTCGAAATCTATTGATGATGTTCGATGAAAGTGAAATAACCAAGTTTTTTTTACAACATATTGTGTTTTATTTACTGCTGAACAAACTCTCTGGCCTTGGGAAAATAGTACAGGTAATGTTATATCTGTGATGTATAAAGGGGTTGTGCAGTTGAAGATGGCCTTACTCTGCTGCACACATATTTTGCTGTCTGAGCCCAGTTTGGAACGTCAACGCCTGACTTTTCTCTGAGGTTTACAACTGCCCAAGTATCTTTATTTCAGTGTAAGATTCCTCCCCATAAATAGTGTAAACTCTTGTGTAACATGCTTGTATACCACAAAATATTTGACCCCAATAGTCTGAAAAAATCAGTTTGTATTTACCAGTCTATCCAAGTTCATTAATCCTGTTTCCCTTTAAATTATGCCACATAAAGGGATGCTTTGTCCTGACTGCAATTAACGACCTCTTGTGACATATAAACCAGCACATTCATGTCGAGGTCAGGGTCCTAGTTACTCAGTATCATATCCTCAGTATTATTTCAGGATGCTGCTGTTGAACTTTGCTACATCTTACAGTTTTCCCCTCACAAGGGCATTATAAAAGTCATCCATTCTACAGATTCAGATGGAGGAGACTTCATCCACTGTGAACAATAGAATTCAGCTATAATGGAAGCTTCCCGAGAGAGCAAGTATTCACACACTGCACTCATGTTGTTGCAGGTTCCTCACAGACAAACCAAGATCCTCTGCACATAAACTTGGCTGTATCAGTGCAGTGTCCCTGTGGATCCTCTGCAGAAAGAACATGTCTCCTGTAGGCTTTATTTTGTCACCAGCCTCTCTCGGTCTCTCTAAACCGCACAAGGAATATCACACATTCTCCAATCATTCCAACATCAAATTCATTCTGTAGCAACTACAATTGTTGCTGAGAATGTTGCACCTGATTTGTTGCATGCCCCGTTTAATAACTGGCTGCAGGAATTGCACTTGCCCTGCTGAATTCCCATCACTACAGGAACTTGTGATGTATCAAAATAAAAGGGTCACTGCATTGTACCAGGAATGTCAGTTTCAGCACAGCTTTATCACAAGGAAGTCCAATAAAGCAGATCTGTGGCACATTGGCAGAGCAGTTAGTGTTGTTATCTCACAGCTAAAAAGTAGCAAAGCAATTTCTAACTTGTTGAGTTTAATTGCATTTTTTTAGTCTATTTTGATTCCAACCTGCTAAATCACCGCGGTTCCCGTGACTTAATCTTCTCGATCAGCCTACTATGAGGGTTCTTGGCAAGTGTTTTTAAAGTTGATTAATTAATAGACAACATCCTCTGCCCCACCCTCACCAACTTGAGTTGTGGACAGGAGGAAAGGCTGGCAAATTATACAGCAGGAAATAGATCAGCTACAGAAATAGGTGGAGAAATGATTGAGGTGATGCACTTTGCAAAGTTGAATGTAAGAGGAAAATATACAGTTAATGCCAAGTCCCTTTTGTCAGAGGATTGATGTACAGAAGGAGCTATGGTAAAACTCCATATCTCCTAGATAGTTGCAACACAAGCAGATAGAGTGGTAACGAAGGCTAATAGTATGCATGTCTTTATCAGTTGTCGGATTTAGTAAAGGGCCAGGAAGTCATGATGCAGCTCCAAAAGACTATGGTGTATTACAATGCATTCCATAAAGGCTTTGGAGGGGGTTCAGGAGGTTTACTAGAATGCTGGCTGGATAAGGGGGTATTAGTTGCAAGGAGAAGTTGGACTAACTTGGATTAATTTCTCTGGAACGCCAGAAGTTGAGGGGAGAGACAGGGGGGAAACAGAGATAAGGCATGTAGATGGTCAGAATCTTTATCTCAGGGTGCAGGCTTCACCTGCAGGTCTGTCTTCAAGGTAGACACCATCCTGACTTGGAAATATATTGCTGTTCCTTCAACGTCATTTGATCTGAATCCTGGAATTCGTTCCTCAACAGCACACATGGAATTTGTTCACTTGCAAGACTTAAGCAGTTCAGGAAGATGGCTCATCAACACCTTTTTAGGAGCAACTGGGCAAGGACAATAAATGCCGGACCTGCCAGTAATGACAGGGACCATTCCGGTAAACCTCGTCTGCACCCTCCTCAATGCTTGTGACTGCAGAGTGATAAGGGGTATTAACCATAAGATTTATTGTTGGGTAAGCTGAAATAATGTTATGTTTATATTTAGAAAATAGGAGGAGAGTTTTAGGCAATATTTAAGAAATGAATTGAATATCAGAATCTGCATGCTTTGACACGCTTTATCATGATTTCCTCAATTGACATGCAATTAATATTTAAACATAAAATCCCTTAACACGCAACCCAGCTTACATGGTGAATAAATGCAGTTTAGTACTTCCATTCGAAGAAACTATTGTGAGAGTGTGAATGTTTCCCCCATGGTAATTCATCAATGAGCCTCTAGAGGGCAGAGCGGTGAATAGAATGCCTGGATTTTGCCAGGGAAACTCTGGCATTCTGCATGGAACTGTCTGCAGTTCTTTGAGTAAAAGGCACCAGATTCGGAATTCCAGCGCAAAAGTAGAATTATCAAAATTGTTAGCCATTTCCTAATGCTGCATACGCGATGGTCCAGTGATGAGGTGCAAACTTGTAGCAAATCTTCGATGCATTTTGGGAAAAGGACACAGTGCTGAAGCAACTCAGCAGGTCAGCCTAGAGGACATGGATAGGTGATGTTTCGAGTTGAGACCCTTTTTCACACTCAACACGAAACTTCACTAGATTAGTGAAGACGAATGTAGGTCCCTTACAGTCAAAGACAGATGAAATTATAATGGGCAACAAGGAAATGGCAGAAGAGTTAAACAAGTACTTTGGTTCTGTCTTCACTAAAGGGGCTGTCCCATTGCGGTGACCTAATCTGCGAGTTTAGAAAAGTTTGCCCTCGACTCAAACTCGCAGCATGGTCGACACGCGGTCCAAGGAGGTCATATGAGGTCACTCGGAACTCTCCTTCGAACTCGGGGGGGCAGGGAATGCTGGGGGGGGGGTGGGGGAGGTCATATGGGTGGGGGGGGGGGGGGGCGATTGGGGGAGGGGGGGGGGGGGGGGGGGGGGGGGGGGGGGGGGGGGGGACAGGGGGAGGGGGGGAGAGAGAGAGTGTGGCAGCTCTCTCTCTCTCTCTGTCTCTCTATCACTCTCCCCCTATTTCCCTCGTTCTCTCCATCTACCTCTCTCCCTCTCCCTCCCTCGATGGTGGCACGCAGCATTCTCCTCCAAGCTTCTACTGCAGTTACCATTGGCAACCTCCCCTTCAAGTTGTTGCTGCGGTTACCATTGGCAACGTCCCATTGTGATGTCATTGTCACACTCAGCAGCTTGTGTAAATGAGAGCCCATTGCGATTGGTGGACTGTGAGATGGCATTGTGACATCATCACTGGAAGCTGCTTGAAGACTCTCTCTCTCAGAAACCCTTTTGGCATTTTTTTAACTTTAACCATCAATAACGTGAAATATACCATCCAATCTGAAGGAAACTTATTAGATCGATGATGGGAAAAAGCTGAGTAAGATTCTGCAAAAAATTTAGCGCTATCATGTACCGTTTTGGCGAAAAGACAATAACAGACACACTCACATAGAAACAAGTCTTTTATAAGTATATAGGTAATAACAATTATAATTAAGTGGCTGTATATAAACCAACAATATTTCATGCATATGCTGTGTCTAAATCACAAAATCTAGTGACATATTTGATGTTATTTTCTTCATTTAATTTCTATCTATTCTTCTTTCTTTTTAACTTTCTTCTATTCATATTGTTGCTATTTCTCGTTTATGTACCATTTTATTTCAAAGTCTTGCTTTGTTTTATTTACATACTTACTTTTGCTTTTCACTTTTTTTCCTCCACTCGTTTCCTCGCTTTTGAAGTGCGCCTAATTCTTACAAGAATTGAAAAGATACAAGGAAGAGGTGTGACAAATTCAATGGAGATGGTCCAGATGTATTGTGAATGATTGGGTTGTGAAAATGTTCCCACAGGTTTTACAAAATTTCTCAACAAAATATGTTAAATTACCACAGAGTTACCGAGATACTGTGGTACTTGTGAATGCAAAATAAATGTGAAAACCTTTTTGCAGCTGATCCCATTGAAATGCAGAGCTTGCTGAAGGACTGAAGCACATTTTCCTACCAGGCATTTCTGCCTCTAAAATGCCCTAGTTAAATGTATTTTACTGCCTTCCACTTTAAACAATGTTTTCAACACTATGGAAATTGGAATATCATTCCCAAATATGTTGAATTGTAAGTTTCAAGGCGATTGACAAACTGAAGTTTTTAGGTGGTCAATTAAAGAAACATACTGCATTACATTGAGGGAAAGATATGTTCATATGTTTGTTAAGATGATAATAAGAGCTGACACCTGTACAAAGCAGGCAGTCCCATAGGGTTGAGGTTGATTTGCTTCCACTCCTGTTATGAAGGATCTAGGGTGGCAGATGAGGCCAATATGGCACCTTCATGTTCTGCCACAGGTGAGGCAGGAGATATGTGGTATGGTGGATTGAATGGTTGGATAGTTTTGGAGATGGTTCACTCCATCTCTGTTTACAATGGCCTATACAGTACGTGCTCCCAATGAAGAGAATACAAAATTCTCCTGGGTAGACACAAAATGCTGGAGTAACTCTGAAGACCCAAGTCTGAAGAAGGATCTCGACCTGAAACGTCATCCGTTCCTTCTCTCCAAAGATGCTGCCTGTACCACTGAGTTACTCCACCATTTTGTGTCTACCTTTGATTTAAACCAGCATCTGTAGTTCTTTCCTACACACAAAATTATCCTGGCTCCGTTTCCATTTTTGAACAGTTATAGGACTTCCACTAGATGGTGGGTTGTCACATTTTTTCAAGGAAGTTGTGAGACATCTTTGAATAATTTCCTCTAGCCACAAGGTATAGGTATGTTACAAAACCTACCTGAATCGTGTCTGAGAATCTGCCCCACCCCGTGTGCGCGATTTTGGCGCTGTTTAGAGGGGGCGGGTTTAAAACGCGATTTTTACTAGGCTGTTGCAATCGAAAATGTTCAGCCTAGTAAATCATTAACGAAAAATTGCTGAAAGACCCCGTCGCAAAAGGTATTATTAGTTTTTATGGCCTTGTATAATAGTTATAGGAGTTTAAAAATCACTCTCTAAACCCGCGACCTCTCGCAGCCCCAGGGTTTTATAAAGCAAACAATTAAAGGTATGTACCTTATTTTTACATTAAAAGGGGCTTCTTAAGAACCCTGTGTATAAAGTTTTCTATAGCGAGTAGCTAATTTTGGGCTCTTTATATCCCGCAGTATTTTTCTGGGCATTTGAGGTCACAAATCCAGCACAATGTGAACGTTCTAAACCAGCACGTTCCACAGGAACCCACTAGAAAGCCGATTTAAAATTGACTTTAATTTACAGCAATTGAACACTAAATTCCTTCCATTTGGCCTATAAATTAATGTAAATGAGATTTTAAAATCATGTTTTATTGTGAATTATTTATGAATATTATTTGGACACTTGGGCTATTTAAAAACGTTAATCATTTATTAAGAAATGGATAGATGTTTAGATCTAGTAATTGAAGTTTGAAATTTGCTACACTTGGGTAACTAACTAATTATATGCTTTAATTTCAGGTCATCCAAGTTAGATTATTTTATGTTTGTTTCAGAATGGTTCAATCTACGATAACTGAAAATTTCATTCAGTTCTCTTAATTTTTAAGAAGGTTATGTGCTTTTGACTGTCCACGATCACAGCTTTTTTGTTATGTCCATAGAAAATCAATAGGGAACAAGATGCTAATTTCCGAGTATGAAAATGGCCATAACTTTTTAAATACTTGAGATATGAAAGTGAATTAGGTGTCAAATTAAACTTATTTTTATGCTTTATCTGATGGGATCAATTACAGACTTGATTTTTTAAATCTCAAAATTTTGTAACATTGCTACAAGGTAGTGAATGTGTGCGCTTGGCAGTGAGTGCCTGTTACAGCATTCTGGCACTGGGGATGTGAACAACATGGTCCACCCATCAGTGTTAAGTATAATTAAGGTCTCCATGGCCAGGATGAATGTTGGTGATGAATGTTTGCTTATCAGCCCAGTGCAATGCGAGGAATTGGGAGTCTGCATGCTGATACATCTCCATTGCTTTAGAGTGCTTGCTGGAGGTACTTGACAGATGAAAGGCTGACACACACGCAGAATTCAAAAATATGCATCATGAACAGATTTATATAAATTTTGATAACTCTTGTAACCACGCTATCGGCATTTCAGTCGTGCAGTGCTGTTTCTGGGAAGCAATTTATTTTAACCAAAGCACCACTGGCATGAAAGCATAAATGTCATCTGGATAAGTATTGAAATTCATATCCTCCTGAGTCTGATGAATCCCTCTGAGCAGCAATTACATTCCAAGTTCAGTTTTGACATAACCAGTGACACCCTTATGCCGCTACAAATGCTGGCAGTCAGACTTTGATCAGAGTTTATCTGTGGACATATACTGCTTCATAGGCTGGAGTCAACACATGTGATATTTCCACTAAATTCAAGCCTTAAGAAATGTATTTTGAAACTGTGCAATTCTCAGTTTTCATTTTTATGTTAAACTCTGAAATAACAATCAGATTCAGACTTCTCTGAAAGTAAATGATATTGAAAGAACAAGAGCAAACAGTGGTCAGGCACTGAAAATCTTCATAATAAATGTTTTGGGGTAAGTATATTTTTATGTATCCATATGCTTCAAAAGGTTAAATATGAATACCATTTAAAATATCTGTCTTATTTATTTTTAGCGTTATTTTACATTTATGTGAACGTACATAGCTAGAAATATTTTCAGTATTTTGTGGTTTAGAAAACAATGATATTACAGATAATTATAACATGATACAGTATGTGTGATTTGTCAAATGAAACTATAAGGACATCATCTCCTAATAAATAATGAATTAGAAAGTGATGTTTGTAATTCTGAACTGGATTTTAAACTTTACACTCACACAATGTTCGGGAAGGTTATCCTACATTACAAATGAAGTTGGGTTACTTTTACATTTCTCCAGTGTACTTCTGTCAGGTCTCCTTGCAAAAATTAAGTATATGAAATTCAAGGAGTCATAGATAGGATAGACAGTCAGAATCTTTTTCCCAGGATGGAAAAATTAAATACTAGAGGGCATTGCTTTAAGTAAGATGAAAGGGAGATAGCCAATAGGTGCAGGAGTAGTCCATTCAGCCCTTCAAGCCAGCACCACCATTCAATGTGATGTTGGCTGATCATCCACAATCAGTACCCCATTCCTGCCTTCTCCCCATATCCCCTGACTCCGCTATCTTTAAGAGCCCTATCTAGCTCTCTCTTGAAAGTATCCAGAGAACCTGCCTCCACTGCCCTCTGAGGCTGAGAATTCCACAGACTCACCACTCTCTGTGTGAAAAAGTGTTTCCTCGTCTCTGGTCTAAATGGCTTACCCCTTATTCTAAAACGGTGGCCCCTGGTTCTGGACTCCCCCAATATCGGGAACATGTTTCCTGCCTCTGGCATGTCCAAACCCTTAATAATCTTATATGTTTCAATAAGATATCCTCTCATCCTAAATTCTGGAGTATACAAGCCCAGCCGCTCCATTCGCTCAGCGTATGACAGTCCTGCCATCCCAGGAATTAACCTTGTGAACCTATGCTGCACTCCCTCAATAGCAAGAGATGGCGGGGCACGTTTGCTACACAGTGTGTGGTGAGTGCCAGGGGTGGTGGTTGAGGGAGATACTTTAGTATCATTTAAAATACTTTTGGATAGCCATATGTACATGGAGGGAATGGAGGGATATGGATTATGTGTAGGCAGAGGAGAGTTGGCTTAGGCAACATGTTCGCACAAAAACATTATGGGCCCAAGGGTCTGTTCTTGTTCTATGGTCTATGTGCTATTGTACTAACCACGAAATACGTGATTAAAAAATTGTGAATGCAATTGCATGTGTGCTTGAAAGGGAAGCATTGGCAGACCAATGTGGAAGTTAAGGGAATCGGATTTAATCAGATTGCCTTTTCACAAAGCCAACCAAAGCACAATGGGGCAAATGATAATGTGCATTGTTGTGTGTTTCTATAGGGTACAACCATGGACATGGAGCACCATTTGTCCATTTCCCACCACTAGATTGCCTGACCCACTGAAGTCCTCCAGCATTTTGCTTTTTGCCCAAGTTCCAGCATCCACAGTTTCTTGTCTCCTAGTTTAGTTTAGTTTAGTTTAGTTTGGAGATACAGCACGGAAACAGGCCCTTCGGCCAACACGGTCCGCGCCGACCAGCGATCCCCGTACATTAATACTATCCTACACCCTCTAGGGACAATTTTTACATTTACCAGCCAATAACCTACACACCTGTACGCCTTTGGAGTGTGGGAGGAAACCGAAGGTCTCGGAGAAAACCCACACAGGTCACGGGGAGAACGTAAAACTCCATATAGACAGCACCCGTAGTCGGGATCGAACCTGGGTCTCCGGCACTGCATTCGCTGTAAGGCAGCAACTCTACCGCTGCGCCACCGTGAAGCTTTTGGCAGTAAAATGTGACACCAATGGTTTTGTCTCCAAAATAACAGTTATGTCGTGGCTCATCATCAGTTTATCTCACCAGCAGGCAAACTGCTCAGACGAGGGAAGAGCTGGGCTTAAACTGCTTTCTGGTTACGTTAAGTGAGCCAGTTGCCAATACTAGTGAATGTGCAGCTGTGCACATTTGAATTAAGACTGAATTGATCTCAATGCTGGAGAAAGTCTGAGCTCATGCAACAATAATAACAATGGGAAACTGGAGAAAGACAGATATGTAACCAAACATGGAACACATCTTGCTGAACTGTCAGCTATCAACTGCTCATGCTTCAGGAAGTCTTATAGGGCCTGTCCCACTTGGGCGACCTAATCCTCGAGTCCAGGAGAGGGCACTTGCCTGGAAAGCCTCGAGGTGGATCGACCGGTCGCGTTGAAACCGCGAGCTGGATCGACCGAACCGCGAGCTACTGACCGACCACACACACACACACACACACACACACACACACACACACACACACACACACACACACACACACACACACACACACACACACACACACACACACACACACACACACACACACACACACACACACACACACACACACACACACACACACACACACACACACACACACACCATGAAGGTGGGGGCCAGGGATAACGGAAGAGCGTGTCTGCACGATGAAGAGGAAGGTAAACGGCTGCCACAGAGTACCGTGAGTCCTTTAGAGAATGCGGGAGGTGGGGGGAGAGAAGGAGAGAGGAGAGAGAAGGGGAGGAGAAGTTTAGCGGGCATGTTACCTACCGGTAGGTCTTCCTAGGTCGTGAAACTCCAATGAGCCAATCAAAATGGCCAGTCAACGAAGGAAATAGCCTACGGCTGCCCTCGAGTGCCTGTAAGTATACATCGACTCCACTCCACTGCACTATGAGTGAAAAAGACCCATGCCGACCAAATTTTACTCGCGGAAAATGTTTCAATATGCTAAACAAATGTTGGCCACCTAGCTGAGGTCGTGAGTAGACGGGAACCTCCCTCGAGCATGAAGGAGAGCTCCAGCCACCTCATAGACCTCCTAGGGCCATGTGTCAACCATGCTGCGAGTTTGAGTCGAGGGCAAACTCTTCTAAACTCGCAGCTTAGGTCGCCCAAGTGGGTAGGCCCCTTTAGGCTTCCACTTATTCTCAGCTAAATGTAAAGTTCGAACCAGGCTGGAAGTTGGTTGCAAGCACACGTCATCTCCTGCTTCATTGGAGTTACCAGTGAGCCCATTGGCAAAACATTAAATCACTCCAGAGTGTCTAGATGTACTTCCCATCTGGCCCCTCAGCTTTACACTGTGAAAGACGATAGAAGAAAATGTTACATCACTGGATCTGTGCAAAGAGAAAGTCCTTGAAAATGCTTTGCTTACAGTATCTGTTTGATTATTCGTTAGTGTTTTAACTAAAGTTAATTGCTTTTTACATTTTCTCGACAGTTTTATAGCTGTTATTAATTCAGATTACTATTGGGAACTTTAACACAATATAACATTTATTTTACAGTTGTTGATTTGTCAAAGGTTATCCCAACCACTGAGGAAGGGGTGGGAATCAGGATACGCATCCTGAGGCCAACTTGCAGAATCAGATGATTCCTCATCTGAATCATAGAAGCATAGAAAATAGGTGCAGGAGTAGGCAATTCGGCCCCTTCAGCCAGCACCGCCATTCAATATGATCATGGCTGATCATCCAAAATCAGTACCCCGTTCTTGCTTTTTCCCCATATTCTTTGATTCCATTAGCGCAAAGAGCTATATCTAACTCTCTCTTGAAAATATTGTGACAAAGCAACTATTTTAATGCTTGGATGAAAATGATTAGCGCTCTCAGGTTTCAGCATCTGCAAGTGGAAAGTCCTATCAGTTGGCTGGGTCCAGATTGATCTATATCCACAGCTCTGCAAGAAATTAATGCGTCAGAAATAGAACTTGATAAAAATATTAATGCATTGAAATAGTTACTTTGTCTCAATGATTGAAATTACTTTTGGATTCTTTAAGGAGTTGGCAATAGACAATAGACAATGGGTGCAGGAGTAGGCCATTTGGTCCTTCGAGCCAGCACCGCCATTCAATGTGATCATGGCTGATCATCTCCAATCAGTACCCCGTTCCAGCCTTCTCCCTATATCCCCTGACTCCGCTTTTTTAGGAGCCCTATCTAACTCTCTCTTGAAAGCATCCAGAGAACCTGCCTCCACCGTCCTCTGAGGCAGAGAATCCCACAGACTCACCACTCTCTGTGAGAAAAAGTGTTTTGTCGTCTCCGTTCTAAATGGCTTACTCCTTATTCTTAAACTGTGGCCCCTGGTTCTGGACTCCCCCAACATCGGGAACATGTTTCCTGCCTCTAGTGTGTCCAAGCCCTAATTGAGTAAATGAAGATGCATGGACAAGTTTCTTACACAGAGTGGTTGGTGCCTGCATCGTGCTGCCAGGATAGTGGTGGAGGCAGAAAAGAAGGTGTAATTTAAGACGCTCTTAGATAGACACATGAATATACAGGGAATGGGTGGATATGGATTATGCGCAGGTAGAGGAGATTAGTTCAACTTGACATCATTGTTGGCATGGGCGTAGTGGGCTGAAGATCCTGTTCCTGTGCTGTACTATTCTAATTCTACCTTCTTGAAGAGACAAAGACCTTCATTTGTTGTCTTGAGATACCAGAGAATGATTCACAGCTAATGTATTTTTGAACTGAAGGGAGAGTTGAAGTGTATGAAATACATGAGCCAATCTGCACACAGCAAGCTAGCCAAAAATGTAATAATGATCTACCATTCTATTTTAGTAACTTACGGGACATTGGCAATAATATCACTGCTCTTCTTTTGAAGAATCGGTGCAGAATTTCCCATATCAACATAACAAATGACACCATTTAAAATATTCATACAGCATCTGAATTGCCACTCATTATCATTCCCACTTCTTTATTTTCCTCTGCACCGACACATATATCAGGTATCTGACAGATATTGCACATGGTTCTGCCAAATGAAGTCGTAGTCAATAAATAGTTCAGAGCACAATAATGTTTACAATACAGAGTTGGGAATGGTGATCAAATTGTCCCAATGAGATCTTCGATTAGTATGTCATGTTTACAGTCCTGATCACAAGGACAGTGATTTGTAACTAAGTTTTCAGAAAATAATGAAGTCAAGTCCAGTTCAAAACTAGACTGTCAAAGGTATAGCTTTTAAAAGTTCATCGTTCCAATCAAAAATGTTTGTCCTTATAAATTTTGAACTGAATATTTTATTATCAAAGTATCTGGAATCAGTGCTAACATTGCTAAATAGCACAGAAATGTTTGGAAAATTCTATTGTCACAATTCATGTTGGCATACTATAGTTTACACAGCATTTTTACTTAGACATTCAAATAAAAAGTCAATATCTGTTTTAAAGATGTCACTTGAGTTCCATTAAAGTATGCAGTGATTAATAACATTTTATAATAAAGAGATTTCCAAAGCAAATTTGATGCCATATTGCAGTTTCGATAAATATATTTTTCAGTGCATTAGATTCTGTCCACTCAACGATAATCAGTGCGGGTTTATCTGTAACACTGAAATTTTAATATGTAAAAAATGTGATGTTATATCGCCATCTTTTATGCACTGTATAATATAGTGCTGATGTTCTTCAAAATAAATAAACATATGTTGCTAGATTTCCATATGCTACGCAAAACTGAATAATAATTGCACTCTTCACATGCCGTCTGCACTTTTCAATTAACTCAAGTTATTCATAATAATTATCACTTATTTCATTATCATTTGTACCATGTTATCTTGCAGATATTGTACATTGTGCTGGGTAGTTATTTTCAATTTTGAAGTTGTAATTACAGCCAACAGAAGGTTAGCGCTTTTCATTGTGTTGGTGTAAGGCAATATTAACCATACAGAATTTATAATTGTGACCTAAGACCCAATTTTCAATTCGGTAAATGTTTTCCGCTGACCTGGCATAATTTAATAGGCAGCACATGTTGTGCAGAGCATAATGAGAATGTGTTATTAAATTTAAAGCTATCAAGAAGGTAAGGATTGTGTTTCCACCGTATTTTGTGCACGTGCCCATTCCAGGAAAGTGATGGGAGTTGCTCTAATGCATTGAATCAATTAATCCCAGCAATGTAATACAGGGCAATGAAAAATCAGCCTCCACACTATTTGACATCATGTTCTGAGCAGCTTGTAATCATTGTTTCAACTTCAAAAATCTGGAAGTTACCCTCAGGAATAAGTTTATATTTAGTGAAATACGTGTTGTTTTGTGGGATATTTCATTCCATTGTGATTCTTGTTTTGTCAGTAGAGGGTAGCAGTCTGCAGCATATGTCTGTGTATAAAAAGTGGTGAAATGAAATGAAAGAATAACAATGTTGGCATTCTCTCTGTATGTTTGCTTTATGGCAATCACATGGCCGGTAGATATCCCAACAAATGACCCGTCACTTCTATAATCTTTCTCACAATAGTTTCAAATTTCCTAGTCCACACAAACTAGTACATGAAAACATCATTGGTTGCATTTTCGGTTGGTCTTTTTTGTTCTCTTTCTATGCTGTAGTTTGCATGTTGATACGCGTAGGTAATTCCAATCGTGGAAACACTGAGTGCCAGTGAGAGCAGGATAAGCCAAAATGAGTACTCATAACTATTAGTCTTATGTGCCAATGTAACCGGGTTCCCTTCGATGGAATTCTTCACCAGTATTGTTGATAAATTATTTGCTGCTGTATTTGCTGCAAACAGAATCATCGCCAAAAACGTTGAAATACCTAAAGAAAACAAGGTTTCTCTCATTATCTCACACTGAAAGAGCTTTGATATATTTTCAGAGTTAAATCACAACTATTAATATATAAAAGAAAAATCATAGATCGTGTTAGATCCTATAACAACTTTGAAAGGGAATGTACTTAAAAAACAAGTTTGCCTTGCTTTCTGAGATTTCTCTTTCCTTAATGTATATAATTTGTAAGCTAGATTTTCCATCTGATTACAGTTATTTTCATGAATTTTCTGGTGAGGTTGAAGGGTGACCCAGATGAAATCTGCCCACAAAAATTAAATTGTCTCTGTGTTTTGGATTTTCTTTTCTGACATAAATTTGGCTCAAGCACATTCTGCAAGTGATCTTGTATATAATAACAATGAAATGATTCAGAATCCCAAGCATCAATCAAGTTAAAAACAGCATACCAGAAAGCTAAACACATCAATTGTTTTAAATATTTTTTTTAAATTTGGGACATGTACATGGGCTTAAGATAGAAGCCAATTCATGATACAACCAGAAAATGTTGAAATCACTCAGCAGGTCAGGCAGCATCTGTGGAAAGACACTTGAAATGTTAACTCTATAAGCGAGTTCGGTATTCTGAAAAATGCGAGGAGTCATGGGATTTGTCAAAGGTCATTCGTGATAAGAAAAAGCGATCAAAGCGCTGGCTGTGTAAACTGTGTAAAAATTCTTATCTTTATTCATAATTTATGTGTAAAAATATATTTAATCTGTGGAACAGGGGTGCCAGGTAGCGGGAGAGCGGGGTGTAACAGCGAGAGAGAGGGGGCAGATGCAGGTGTGAAATGGGGAGAGGCTGGACGGACGGAGAGACATTCTTGGCAGCTGAACTGCTGCGTGTGTACAGACCTGTGTTTCATCTGTAGGCAGGATCTAACCCGGTTGTCACGAGCAGTGACGGGCCCAGGGTTACAGCCAGCGCAGAGAAGAAGCGCTAACTCCAGCTCAACTCTGCCTGTCCCGTCGAGTTAACTGACAGCCCTGGCAGTGGTGGCCTCAGGTTTACTGCCAAGAGAGATCAAGATTCAGCACCAGCACGGACCGTCAGTCCAGGGCTGTCGGTTAACCCGGCGGGACAGGCAGAGTTGAGCTGGAGTTAGCGCTTCTTTTCCGTGCTGGCTGTAAGCCTGGGCCGCCACTGCTCAGGACCGGTGTCCCGTCTGTCCAGGGTCACTGCGGACATCTCTGGCCGCCCCCGGACAGGGATGGGACACTAGGAAGGGGATGGGGACGGTTCAGTAGTAATTAAACAGCGCTTGCAGTGCTGGAGACCTGGGTTTGATCATGACTATGGATGAAACGCAGGTCTGTATACACGAAGCAGCATAGCTGCCGAGAATATTTATCGCGAGTGACCTGTGACCTGGGCATGCACAGTCGGAATACCAAACTCGCTTATTGAAACCTGAATTGAATTAATTTCTCTTTTCTCAGAAGCTGCCTAATTCAATGTTTCTAGCAATTTAACTTTTTATTTCAGATTTCAAACCTCTGTAGTTTTCTGGCTTCCATTTTTTAAAGGAATTTTATTAATTCGGCATAATATTTATGAATATTGGTCCTATGGACTGCATAAAATTTATTTCCATGGGCAGAAAAACTGTTTAATGTGTATCTTTAAAAATAATTTAAAATCCAAAATGTCTTTGAAGGCCAATGATGGGGAAATCTAGCATAATTCTAGCATGCATAACTCTTAACTAAAACAGAAGCTATTAATTTGCAGTAAGTAAAGGGCACATTCCTAATTGTAGTTGTTTAATCAAAGCACAGCAAAGTCAGCCAAGTTCTCCAGTGGATGAGATGAGCTTTCAAACAGAAGGTGCTAACCATTTGTTGGTTTGCTAAGAGCATTATTGCTGGAGTGCTACAAATAGATTAGTGTGATCACAGATTACTTGCATTAAGAAAGGTGCAAAGTAGTTGAACTTGCCATATGCTCGGCATGGAAATTGTGGGATAAAAGGCCTATTCCTATACTCTACTGTTCTGTGTTTGTGGTGAGTTAACAAAAGGAAATGTTAACATAGTTGAAAATAAAAATAATATTTTGGATGCTTTCGAAGTGCAATTTAATAAGTCTGTGCATGGCAGCAACAGCCAAACAATCAAGTGGAGAAGTGTGTAAATGGTGATGATGATTGTGTATAGTTTTGGATTCAGATGACAGGACATCCTCACATCTCAAAGGGTCACATTTACTTAATCTGTTAAGTATGAAATATATCATGATGGGAAAAATCATGATTTCAATTCTCTGAGTTAATGTGTTATGCATCCAAAAATCATGCAACCTTGGCTCTGGTACAGTTTGAATAATTCCCAACTCATTGCTATTTTAGCACAGGGTTTTATGGGCAACCAAATTCATAGGAATGTTTTCTGGTAGCTGAATCAATATTGCTCACTAGTGTTACCAGAGAAGCTTTCTGTAGATCATATATAAGCAGCGTATGTTTTATTATTCAAAATATACTCCTTGATAATTGCTTAGATAGGACAAACAAAGCTTGTTATATGAAACTTATTCTGGGAATTATACCATCTTATTACAGTTTTCAAGAAAAGTCAAAATGATACCATGTTACACTGACTAGTTGAATCATAATAAATTGACAAGTAGCAGAAGAGTCTACCTTTAGTAATTTAACAATATGAAGGAATTACTACAATTCCAGCATTCATTCACATACTCATACATACATTCATTCATGCTTACTTACAGCTAATGGAGCTACATGCATAAATACTGATAGGTCCACAGATGTTTTCATATGGATTACTGACACTGTTGTAAAAGGTCACAATGGCACTTAGCAGTGAAAACAACAGTCCAAAAACAAGGAACAGGATAACTAGGATGTGGATAACTCTTGCACTTCCTCCATTTTCAAGACATTCCAAAACTGAAAGGAAAAAGTACACAATAAGTGTTATGATTATGCAAAAAAAAAATACAGATGCTGTAAATCAGAAATTAAATATACAATGCTGGAAGTTTACAACAGCTCAAGCTGAGGATACAAACAGAGTCAACGTTTTGGATCAAGAACATTTCATTAGGAATGGAAATATTAGAAAACAAATGTGATTTAATTTGCGCAGTAGGGAAGAGTAGGGGTGACAAGGAGACCAATGTTGGCAAGGCAACAATTATTTTAAACATCAGTAATTAGAGACGGAAAAGAAGAATAGTCAACAAGTTGAAATGAGAAGTTATAGCCACATCTGTGAAGAGAAATTACCTGGCGAGTGTGTCTATGAATATCAATAATGGAGGAAGCAAAGGGCAGGTACTGGAAGACAGGCAGTGGATTATTAAATCCATTATGGAATCTTAAATGGTGCAATGTGCCCAATCAAAAAAAGATGGTTCTTTTCTTTACACTTACACTGGGCATTAATGGAGCACCCTAAAGGAAGTCAAGATAAGAGTCAGAACTTGTTCTCATGATGTACAAAATCCATGAACCTAATCACCTATTTTCAAGAAATTATGTAAATGGGTTTCCCTTGAAAATGTTGAAGGAAGATAATGTATAATTTAGAGCTTCTAATAATCTGTACTGCAATATTGATAAACTGTGCCCTGTGGCTTTGAGGTAGCGATCGTTTTGTGAGTTTGGCTTATTTGGTCTGCTCTTAATGATAATATAAAAGTATAAATTAAATCAGTTAATTCTATTGGGGATTTGGAAACACATCTTGTGATATATCTTACTGCTCTGCTGCATAACTAAAATCCAAACCAGATTAAGGCAAATTTAATTTATCTTCTGGGAATAGAAATCAAGAACAGAGCTTCTGCTGAAGTGACATTAATTGTTTCAACATTTCCACTCCACTAACTTACTCTAATCTAACCCTTCTGAACTTGCAGCACACTGCTAGCTGCAGACCAGACGCAACTTTGGCACGGACCATGCTGACAGATTGGGCATTGTTGTAATATGACACAACCACCTCTGCCTTGTAAAGATTGGACACCTGGTCTTTTATGCCATCTTTTTATCTCTCACTACTAAATAATATAAGGATATTATTTCCTAGAGAGTTACAGTCTTCCCTTTTGAAAGCGGTTATTCATGATATGAAAATGTTCTGCCGGGTGGATGAGAGTGTTGGTAGAGGGGAACCAGTAGGATCTTTGTTGCAAAAAGAAGACAAAAAGCAGTTGCAAAGATCTTGTTGCAGAAAGTTGGGTGCACGGTGGCGTAGCGATGGAGTTACTGTCTTACAGCAGCAGAGACCCGGGCTTGATCCCAACTACGCATGTACGGAGTTTGTACGTTCTCCGCATAAACTGCGTGGGTTTTCTCCGAGATCTTCGGTTTCTTCCCACACTTCAAAGACATACAGGTTTGTAGGTTAATTGGCTTGGTATAAATGTATAAATGTAAAATTGTCCCAAGTGTATGAAGGGCATGTGCGGGGATCGCTGGTAGGTGCGGATTCAGTGAGCTAAAGGACCTGTTTCCGCGCTGAATCTCTGGATTAAAACTACCGAAGATGACTTCAAGACCTTCATGATGGCGATAGAGGTCTATAAAGACTGAGCATGCATAACGGAGATGAGACAGTGGGGAACGGGGAAACTGAAGTTGTTAAATTGGCAGAAGGCATGTGAGTGTCCCGGATGAATGTGCAAAGGGACAGCAAGGGGAGCCAGTATAGAGGCAAGATAAGAGAAGATGAGTTCAGTGGGGCAGAGACAATAGGTTTATCAGGACAATCCTGCTTTTGGATTTTGAATATGAGATAGCAGTGGAAGTGTAAGGCCAGGGCACTATCAAGTTTGGAGGCTGTAGAGGGGAGATCTCCTGATGCGATGAGATCTCTGACAGTTTGTAAGTTGTCCGTTGATTGGCACGTGGTCCAGGGGTAGGTCTATTGAGGTATCTGAGAACTGCAGAGAGCTGATGAGGAGGCCAGTCATGAGTGTAAAAGTTGTTGGGAGGCATTTTTAAAGTAGAACGGCTATTTGGAGTTAGGAGAAATCATTAACAGACAGGGGGGGAAGGTAAATCTGAAGACATCTGAAAGGATATTAATTGCAAAAGAATAACCAGGGAGAAAAGTAGGGCTCATTAGGGAGAACAGGGGTAATCGCAGCTTGGAACCAGATGGTAGCGAGGCATATAAATGAATACTCTTCATTAATGTTCATAAAGGAGACAGACTTTGTAATTGGAGAATTCAGTAAAGAGATAGGAAAATCTGGTGGAGGTCTCGATAAATAAAGAGAGGCACTCAATAGGTGGGTTAAAGGTGTATAAATCCTCAGAACCAGATGGGATTTATCATGGGCTGCTCTGGGAGGCAAAGGAAAAGAGCGCTGGAGCTCTGGCAGAGATTTTTTAAATGTTTGTTAGCCAAAAGTGAAGTACCAGATGAATGGAAGATGGCAAACAGGATCTCTCCTTTCAAGAAAGGCAGCAGGGAGAAGCTTGGCAACTAACGTCAGTGAGCCGAACATGATCGGTAGGAAAGATACTGGAAAGAATTCTGAGGGAGAGGATTAATGATAACTTGGTAGGGCAGTGTATAATCAGACGGAGCCTTCAGGGCTTCATCAAGGGCAGATCCCTTGTGCCCGATTTGATTGAAGTCTGTGCAGAAGTAACAATCATATCGATGATGGTAGGGCAGTGGACGTGATTTACATGGACTTCAGTAAACCCTTGGACAAGGTCTTATATGGGGGACTGGTTCAAACAGTTATAATTGTTGTTGCTGATAGTGTGGAAGGTAGTCTTAGGCTGTAGAAAGATATTGATATGTTGGTGAAATTGGCTTAAAAATGGCATATGGATTCAGTTTCAGTTTAGTTTATTGTCACGTGTACCAAAGTACAGTGAAAAGCTTTTGTTGCATGTTAACCAGTCGGCAGAAAGACAAAACATGATTACAATTGAGCCATTTACAGTGTTTAGTTGGCCCCCCTCGGTCATGACTGACCATGGGTGATGCATCCTGGTCAGATGCAAGCCTGGGCGATGTCATATGGAGGACAGGCTGTTGCCCATGCAGCACGCCCCCCCTCTCCACGTCGCTGATCGATCCAAAGGAACAGCAGGGCCGTTACAGTTTGGCACCAGCACCGTCGCAGGAGCTGCCAGAGCGAGGTTGTAGACAACGACGAACTGCCTTTGGGGCTCCGACTGGATTTTCTTGAGGTTTACTCCTGGAGCCTTTTCCATGACCGGAGATGGCTTCAAGGCAGGTTTTTAAATCTTTGGAGGTTTTAAATCAGAGTTTTTCCCTCTCCTAGATGGACCGCCTTCCCAGGCTGACGAGACCCATCTGCCCGAGTCGTGGGGGAGGGAGCGTCTACCTTCCTGTATAGATGGATGATAAGGCTAAATCCTGACAAATGCCAGGTGATGCATTGTGAGCATGAATGAGGCTAGGATACACATCATGAATGTTAAGGTCTTGTGGAGCATTGAGGACCTTGGAGTACAATCGATAGGTCCTTGAAGGTGGCAATGCATGTAAATAACATGGTTAGGGAATCTTACCATCCTTCATATGGTGGGGCACTGAATAAGAGTAAGTGGTTTACGCTTCAATTTTATAAAAGATTGGTCAGACCTCAGCTGGAGTACTGCATGTAGTTCTGATCATCAACTATAGTAATGATGTGAGAGAACTGGAGAGCGTGCAGAGGAGATTCATCACTATGTTGTCAGGGATCTACCAGTTCAGATCCGAGGAGAGCCTGGAGAAGTTAGGAATGTTTACCCTGAGTGGAGGAGGTTAAGTGGGGACATAATTGATGTATATCAAATTATCAGTATTATAGTTTGTACACTGCAGAAATCTTTTCTCCATTACACAGATAGATAAAACCACACTACATCGGTTTAGAGTAAGGGGGAGGAGATTTAGAGTGGTTATAAGAGTATTCTTGTGTATTCTTTATCCAGAGAATGGCAAGTACCTGAAATGCATGGCTTGAGAGAATGGTTGAAACTGGGTTGGATTTAAGAAGTGTTTTGATGGACAGCATTTAAGAAGTATTTTGATGAGCATTTGAATCACTGAAGCAGAGAGGGATATGAACCAAGTGCTATTGGATTAAAATGGATGGGTGTTCACTGGTTGGACAATTCTACGATCTCCTTCAGACCTTTAATTATTCACGGGCCTGAATCATCTTTTTTCAACTGAGGCCACCTCATTCCAATTAAGTGCCATTCAATACCTCCTGTCTGTCCATCACCATATCAAAGTTTCCCCATTTCAGTCTCCACCTATTCCAATTGTTATGCAACTAGAAACTCTATATATCTCTAACTTTATCTCTAAGTTCTGGTGGAAGGTCATTGACCTAAATGTTAACTCCGGTTTTTCTCCCAATTATTATTGTGACATATACTGAGACACAGTGAAACATTTTGTTTTGGTTTCTATCCAGGCAAATCATATTATACATGAGTACATCTGGTAGTACAAAAGAGTAAATAACCAGTGCAGAGAAAGTTCATGTTAAAAAAAGTGTAAGATCCCCAATGAGGCAGATTGGAAGATTGGGAATTCATTCTTAACATATGAAATATGAAATGACATATGATTTTTCATCAATCTGGCCTGACCTGCTGAGTGTTTCCATCAATTCAGTTTCCATTAGAGTAAGAGAATTTATCTTAACTGGATTTCAACTGAATTAGTATCTAAGAAATGTGTTTTTATGACCAGTGCAGTGTTAGATAAGAAAAGAGGAAGTGACATATCACACATTATTGAAGCAGTATATCTATATTAGTGTACAGGGTGGAGGCGATCTCTGATCGGCGCAGCCTCGGTGGGCAAAAGGGCCTGTTTCCGCACTGTATCATTAAAAGTCTAAAAAAGTGATATATTTGAAGAGGGTTTTGCCTGGAGCCAAAGCCTAAAAAGTAATGTATAGTTTAAGGGGGCTCGCTACTTACAACTCTGCCACCAGCCGCACCCCATTCCTTGCCGCTCCCAACCACCCTCACCCTACCACTGAACTCCTTTCTGGAAAGCCACTATCATTGCCTGTCTTATATCAAAGCTACCAACACTTTTAACCGGATGGTCCTTGTGAGAGATGGAAGCAGAATAAAAGGCTAGGCTTCAAACCCTAAAAACACCCTTGTGTCTCTAAGACTAAAGTGGGGAAGAAGTTTCATGTCTTGCTCCATTTTCATGTAAGAATTATATTTCACTGTAAGAATTATATTTGGTTGCAAATATGCTTGGTGCATTTGTAGAACAGCAGAAAATATTAGTGCCCTTAAATCAGAATTTAACAGTACATTTATATTGTCACGGATAGATTGATACAAAAGCAAAAATGCGACAGATATTAGATTAATAATTGAAAATAGTTACTACAGAATTGAACATTTTTTCATCAATCTGTTCTGAAGGAGAAAAAAATGTAATCACAAGAAGAAGAATCAAGAGAGCGGAACTAATTGGAGAGCACTATCAAAAAACCAGTACAAACACAGAAGAACATATGGCCGCATATGTTTGTTTCTACAACCGAATATGAATATTTAAGTTATCGTGTAAATCTCAAAACTACTGTATTATAAAATGTAGAATTACCATTGATATTCCCGTCACCAATGAGGATCGGACAGCCAGCTTTGGTACGCAAACCTTCAAATAGCCCATATTTAAGTTTCAATTCTCCATACGCATCGCCACTTTTGTTTTCACAGCCTACGACAGTGTCGACCCATGCATTCGTTGCCATTATTGCAGATATTAACATGCAAGTTCCCAGACTGACAGAAAATCCAGCCATAAACATTAATTTTTTCCTTGCCGATGGCATTTCCTTAAGCTTTTTTTTCCTCCGTTGTAAATAAGGTAACGTCAAAAGCAACACAAATCACATTTAAATGCTTCTATTGCAACGTTCAGCAAGAATAAGTCGGCTACCTAGTCCAACTAGGTACTATATTAATCTGGAAGTGCTAAACAATGAACTTTGTGTCAACAGTCATAGCAATAAAGAGCAATGACGGCTGAACCTTGCCCGCGAGCAAACTGTTACCATAGTTTTACAGGATAATATTGAAGTGCAGATAACAGATGCTTCCAAGTTTCCGTCATCAATTCATGTTGTATACCTTTTCTAAAGCATTACTATTCCATGGTGAAGAGATGATTTTGATTACAAAGCTCTTCCTGCTCACATTAAATTGTTCCAATTCAGATTAAGCAATAAACATTACAGGATTGTACGAGGTACAATCATTTAAATGATTCAACACATTTTCAGTAGTTGCTATGTAGACCTGACTATGCTGATAATTGTCTGGGAAACCTATCTGCCTACTGTGTAATTCTAGCACAGGGAATGTAAGGGGAAGCAATTTGGTGTAATATGTTGCTGTGTTTACCTCAAAACTTGACATACTGTACACCTAATCAAACAACATGTGTGAAAGTCTCCTTTCTCTACTGAACTTTAGAGATGTGAGCAATCATGATCCTGTTCTAAGGTAGACACAAAATGCTGGAGTAAATCAGCGGGTCAGGCTGCATTTCTGGAGAGAAGGAATGGATCACATTTGGGGTCGAGACCCTTCTTAACCCGAAACGTCGCCCATTCCTTCTCTCCAGAGATGCTGTGTGACCCGCTGAGTTACTCCAGCATTTTGTATTTACCTTCGATTTAAACCAGCATCTGCAGTTCTTTCCTACACATGGTTCTGTTCTAGTTAAGGGTCTCAGACCTGAAACTTTAATCATTTCCATAGATGCTGCCTGACTTGCAGAGGTTTTCCAAGACTTTCTCTTTTTATTTCAGATAATATATATGCAATGGCTGTAGTTTAAAAAAAAACCCCAATACAGTCATTTTCCTAGTTGCTTAATTAGGTAATAATATAATTATTTTTGACAGTGAAGGACCATAGAAAATTGAGTATAGCACGGGAACAAACCCTTTGCCCACAATGTCCATGCAGAATATGATGCCAAGTTAATATAATCTCCTCTACCTGCATGTGATCCATATTCCTCCATTCCCTGCATATCCATGTGCCTTTCTAAAAGCATCTTAAACACCTCAATTGTATCTGTTTCCACCCACCAACCCACTGTAGGGACCCACCACCGTCTGTGTACAAAAAAAAACTTGCCCCTCACATCTACTTTAAACATTCCCTCTCAGACCTTAAATCTATGTCCACCAGCCTTTAACATTTCCATCCTGGGAAAAGGGTTCCAACTGTCTACCTTATCTATACCTCAAAATGTTATATACTTCTATCAAGTTTCAACTTCTAAAGGGCCTGTCCCACTGTACACGGTCCCATTATAATTCAAGAGTTCACCCGAGTTCTCCCCTGATTCGAGCTCGTGTAATGTACGTGGCGGGTACATAGGAGCTCATGGATGTCTCGTAGCGGCTCATACGAGTAAAAAGTAACAATTCTTTTCATCACAAGTATTTTTTTACTCGTGGACATTTTTCAGTGTTGAAAAAACTTCACGAGTTTATCGGATTTCTCGAGTACCTACCATTACTCGTACATCCATGAGACATCCACGAGCTCCTACATACCCGCTATGTACATTACACTAGCTCGAATCAGGGGAGAACTCTTGAATTACCTCAGTGGGACAGGCCCTTAATACTTCTGAAAAAAAAGCATCTCCCAACTCGCTTTACCTTCTAATCCAGCAACATTCTGATAAACCTCTTCTGCACGGTTTCCAAATCCCCTAGATCCATCCTGTAATGAGGCAATCAGAACTGCACCTAAATGCAGCCGAACCAAAGTTGTATAAAGCTGCAGCATGATTTCCTGACTCTTATACTCAATGCCTCAACCGATGCAGGCTGATTTATATTCCGTTGTATCGCCCCAGAGCTCTCCTCACTGTACGCAACTCAATCAATTTTGGTTTCATCTGCAAAGTTCTTAACCAGCCCATCAACAGTATATTTACATCCAAGTCATTTATGCATAGGCCAAAAAACAGAGGTCCCAGCACAGATCCCTGTGGAACACCACTGGCCAAAGACCTCCAGCCAGAATAACACCCTTGTACCATTACGCTCCGTCTCCTCTGGGCAAGACAGTTCAGAATCTGATCAGTCTGAAGAAGGGTTTCGGCCCGAAACGTCGCCTATTTCCTTCGCTCCATAGATGCTGCTGCACCCGCTGAGTTTCTCCAGCAATTTTGTTACCTTCAGAATATGATCCGGTCACTGTGAATCCCATGCAACTTAATCATCCTGCCTTAATCGTATGCCTTAATAAAATGTATGCAGACACCATCCATCACCCTACACTCATCAACACCTTCATCATCTCCTCCAAACATTTGATCAATTTAGTAAGACATGTCCTGTAGTGGACAAAGCCATGCTGTCTGTCCCATATTGTCCCGTTCTCTTCTTCCACATTGGGCAACACTCCTTTTAGTGCCAAGATATGGCGACGGGTGCAAGAATTTCACTGTGCTGTGCATGTGTGACAATGAAGAATCATTGAACCATTGAAAAAACCTAAAGAGAAGTATCCTTTTCAATAGGCCCCTTGCCACTGATATCTGAAGGAAGGTCACATTGAGTCTGGTCATTTAGCAATTCCCAGGCGGCCAGGATCAATTGGAATGCTTAACATGTTCTTGATCCTGTCTGTCTGGATCTAGATAAATAGCCAGACTCAATGCTAAATAATACTACTTGTGAGGACTGAGCATAAATGTCGAAAGTAATTCACTTTTAAGAAAAATGAATGAGGAAGGCCACGTGGCAGATCATTTATCAGGAAAACACTCATAGGCTTCAAAGTGTTGTCTTCACAGTAGTTACTGCTTAGTCTTGTGTCACCCGTAGAAACTTTCCACTTTTACAGACATATCCACACCATGGAAAGGCAGATGTCAACATTTATTCAATTTAAAACCTTGCCCTTCACCGAGCTTTGAAATGGTTGACGTTAATTTATTGCTGGACAAGTTTGTTACATTATTACCCATTTGATGACTCCTCCTTTGCTGGTTAAATACAGACATTTTACTCTACGATTTCACCTTCAACGCAGCATCTCCAACTAATTTTTAAATATCGCAAAATCACACATCAATATTCTGTCTGCCCTGGAATAGATATGTGACCAGTCTGAAGATAGTTGAACTGCCAGACTCTATCCCTTTGTTAGCAGTTTCACCAGCACTGCCATCAGTTTCTTCCCCTCTGTTATCAGACTACTGAACAATCCTCCCATAAACTAGGGTGTAACCCCGATCTTTCAACCTACCTCATTTCCAACGTTAGAGCTTTTCTTTAGAACCGTAATGCTATAATGCTGTAACTATAATCTGCACTCTGTTATTTTTCTCTTTGCAGAATCTGCGGTATTTTTTGTATGGCTTGACTATACTGATGATCTGATTTAATTGAAGAGCGCACAAAAAAAAAGCCTCTCACTATCTGTTACAATATCAAGTTACAATAATAAATCCATACTACCAATACCAATAGCGTTCCTATTGAAGACCAGGGACATACTGGAGTAATGGAGTGTCTGGTCAGCCTGTCTCCAGTCAGAACTGATTTCCATTTAGCTATTATTCTATAATTCCTCACTAATTCCTGCAATCCTAAGTGCAAGAGAAATGGGAATCGCAATAATGTAAGATACTTAAAATAGATTTTCAAGCTGAAACAAACCCATAAACTTAAGTAAAATAAAAGTTTTAAGAAAATGCTAAAACAAACCTACAATAAATAAGCAAATATAATGGGTAGGGAGGAAGGGACTTGACCTGAAACGTCACCGATTCCTTCTATTTAGAGAGGCTGCCTGTCCCGCTGAGTTACGCCAGTATTTTGTTTCTACCTTCAAAGCAAATGTGATGATGCAAAAAGCTCCCGTCAACATTATGGAAAAACTACCTCTGATAAAGGATAGGCAATGGCTTCCATTAACCATATAAATTGTGACTCCCTGTGCCAATCTTTGAAAACTTGCAATGCTCCTATGCGTTTCCTCCAGCAAGTGCAATTTCTGTCAACTTTATTATACTTTTCTAACTTTACAGGTTTCTTGTAACATCAGCCAAATGCCCCATCAATTTCAATACAGCCTAATCATAATAAACTGTCACAAGATAGATGATATTCTGAGAACATAGAACAGGAACAGGCCCTTCAGCCCACAATGTCTGAGCTGAACATGGTGCCAAGCCCAACTCTTATCTGCCTGCACATACTCCATATCCCTCCATTCCCTGTCTTATAAAGACATTCAACTGGTAAATCCACGTGCAAATTTGACCCTTAAATCGTCACCCCGTTTCAAAGGCTAAAGTTCAAACTGATGTTTGAAATGAGCAAACACAGATGTCTGCAATCTATTTCACTTTCGACACTAAATAAATCTCAAAGGTATACAACTCTTGATTGGTATATTTTCTCTTCATATCTGAAGCCTGAATTCAAAATTAGGGTAGTCAGATGCTTGGAATTTCTGTTGTTTCTCTCCTGGCAAGAATGTCGATATGAATTCAAATGCAGCATTTTGTAAATAAACTTTTGTTACATGGCATTAATTGACATAAAAATGTCAAATCCACTTATTGTTTCGATTGAAAAACCATGTAACAAGAAAGTTATGATTGAATGCAAGGTAACAAAAAAGGATCTGTTTTCCACAAGCAAAATCCTATCTTCTTGGTGAAAAAAGTTAAAATGGATTGAAACACTTATTCACCTTTGACCTGCCTTTATTTTGCAGTCTTGGATTTTAACCTGCTCTTTAACTCAGGTGAGAAAGGTTAACTGGATATTATCCCTCTTTAAAAGTGTGGATCAAATACATGGACATTATCTGCTGTGCACTTTGTCTGAAATAAAAATAAGTAAACAAGTTTGGGCTTGGTGAAGGATTCTGTGCCATTAATGCTGATATTTCTTCTGCAATGTAATGTATCTTTTCCCTTACATGAATGAAAAAGGGGCATTTAAGGATAAGACCCTTCCTTGGGCATATAGTGTGTCTCCCACTCCTGATGCGATTTCAGCAGCAAACGTTGCTGAGATGTACTGCTGTGGTAAGCGCAGACAGGGGTTTTATGTAATGGCACTAATTTTCCCCAGATCCCATGCACTTTGATAGGGTCAGTGCAGTGATTCTTAGTTAAATAAGCGATTAGTACTCTAACACTCACCAACAGCAAGTTAAAGATAAATTACAATTCAACTTCTCCAACTTTAGATAACTCGCTCATTCTTTTCATTTGTAACAGGACTGGCTTGCCATCGCTCTCTATTTTTTCCTTTGTTTGTATATTCTGATCTGCTGGGATTGGCTTAGTAGGGAAACAATATTATACACACACTCAGAATACTGGCAATATATTACACAGCGAAAGCATAGGACTTTAAAACAGCGAAAACATAGCACTTTAACAACACATTATTTCACTCTATCAGAGAAAGGCAAATGAAAACCTGATGACCTTCCCCACTTTTGTTGCCATCTAGCCTAGCTTGTTTCCCTCTTTGTCAGTTCTGATGAAGAGTCTCAGACCAAAAGGTTGACTGTTTCTCTTTGCAAATATGCTGCCTGACCTGCTAAGTGTCTCTCCCATATTATGGTTTCATTTCAGATTTATATCATCTGCAACTTTTAACAAATTGGGATTTACAAAACCATATTTTGAGTATAGAAGTGAGAGGTCATGTTGCAGTGATATCCAGTAATATTTTGGGTAGGCCACATTTAGAGTACGGTGTTCAGTTTTGGGCACCATGTTATAGGAAAGATGTTGTCAAGTGGAAAGGGTGCAGACAATATTTACAAGGAAGTTGCCAGGACTCAAGTGCCTGAGCAATAGGGAGAGGCTGAACAGGCTTGGACTTTATTCCATGAGGTGCAGGAGGATGAGGGGTGATCTTATAGGGGTGTATAAAATCATGAGAGGAATAGATCGGGAAAACACACATGGTCTCTTGCCCAGAGTAGGGGGATCGGGAAGCAGAGGACATAGGTATAAGGTGAGGGGGAAAAGAGTTAATACAGGGCTGCCAACTCTCACGCTTTGAGCGTGAGACTCACGCCCTCAAGCAAACTCTCACGCCCTCACGCTGATCAGAAATTTCTCACGCTCAGTGGTGAGAAATTTTGTGATCAACGAAAATTTCAATACTCGGATAAAGTGCATGGTCCGCGGGTGTTGGAGAGCCGGGGCTGCGGGAGGGATGGGAGCAGAACCAGCGGCGGGAACAGATGCGGGGAGCCAGGACTAGCGAGTGTTTGCGGCGCTGTGGAGTGTTAGCGGGGCTGACGCTGCAGCTCCGGCCATGGAGCGCTCCGGACAGTGTGAGTGTCCCGGGCCGCGGAGCCGTCGGAAGCACCGCTGCCGCTGCCGCGAGAGTCTCTGTGCCGAAGGGACAGACTCTCAAACGGAGGTGGAGAGAGTGAGAGAGGGGAAGGAGGCAGGGGGGGGGAGAGAGAGAGAGGGGGGTGAGAGGAGAGAGAGGGGAGACAGAGAGGGGGCGTGAATGGAGAGATAGAAGAGGGAGAGAGAGGTAGGGAGAGAGAGAGGGTGGAGAGGGGGGTGAGAGGAGAGAGAGGGGAGAGACAGAGGGGGCGTGAATGGAGAGAGAGAAGAGGGGAGAGGGGGGGAGAGAGAGAGTGGGAGAGGGGGGAAGAGAGAGAGGGAAGAGAGAGAGGGAAGAGAGAGAGAGGGTGAGAGGGAAGAAAGAGGGAAGAGAGAGGGGGGTGGAGAGGGAGGAGAGGGTAGGAGAGAATGGGAGAGAGAGGAGGAAAGAGAGGGATGGTAAAAAGAGAGGGAGAGGAAGGGGGGGAAGAGAGAGAGATGGGGGGAAGAGGAGAAAGAGGAGATAGAGAGAGGAGAGAGAGAGAGAGAGGGGAGAGAGAAAGACGAGAGGGGGGAGGGGAGAGAGAGAGAGGGAGAGAGGGGGAGAGAGGGAGAGAGAGAGAGATGAGAGAGAGAGAGAGAGAGAGAGTGAGAGAGAGAGGAGAGAGAGAGAGAGAGAGAGAGAGAGGGAGAGATAGAGAGGGAGAGAGAGAGAGAGAGAGGGGGAGAGAGGGAAGAGAGGGAGAGAGAGAGAGAGGGGGAGAGAGAGAGAGAGAGAGAGGGAGAGAGAGAGAGAGAGAGAGAGAGAGAGAGGGAGAGAGAGAGAGAGAGAGAGAGAGAGAGGAGAGAGAGAGAGAGAGAGAGAGAGAGAGAGAGAGAGAGGGAGAGAGTGGGAGAGAGAGAGAGAGGGAGGGAGAGAGAGGGAGAGAGGAGAGAGGGGAGAGAGAGAGAGGGTGAGAGAGGGAGATGGAGAGAGAGAGGGGAGAGAGAGGGAGAGAGAGAGAGAGGGGAGAGGGAGAGAGAGAGGGAGAGAGAGGGGGGGAGAGAGAGAGGGAGAGAGGAGAGAGAGAGGAGAGAGAGAGAGAGGGAGAGAGAGGGGAAGAGAGAGGGGAGAGAGAGGGAGAGAGAGAGGGGAAGAGAGAGGGGAGAGAGGGAGATAGAGAGAGGGGGAGAGAGGAGAGAGAGAGGGGGAGAGAGAGAGAGGGGAGAGAGAGAGAGAGGGGAGAGAGAGAGAGAGGGGAAGAGAGAGGGAGAGGGAGGGGGAGAGAGAGAGAGAGAGAGAGAGAGAGAGAGAGAGAGAGAGAGAGAGAGAGAGAGAGAGAGAGAGAGAGGAGAGAGAGAGGGGAGAGAGAGAGGAGGAGAGAGAGAGAGAGAGAGGGGAGAGAGGGAAGAGAGAGAGGGGAGAGAGAGGGAGAGGGGGGGGGGATTGAGAGGCAGGGCTGCCAACTCCCATGCATTGAGCGTGAGAATCACGCATTTCACCAAATTCTCACGCTGATCACAAATTTCTATCGCTCTGTTGTGAGAAATTCTGTGATCAACGAAAATTTCAAAACTCATATCAACTGCATGGGCCGCGGGTGTTGGAAGCAGAAGCAGCGGCGGGGACAGACAGATGCGGACGGGGAGTGGGGCTGGAGAGTGTTTTCCGGGCTGGCGAGTCGCTCACTGCAGCTCCGGCCATGGAACAGCCTCAGTGCAAATCCCGGGCAGTCGGAGGCGTCGAAGCGTTGCGCCGCTGCCGTGAGAGTCTCTGTGCCGAATTCGCCCAGATGACCAGCATGGATCAGGCTGCGGCTCAGTGCATCCTGGAGGACAACCAGTGGCTGCTGGAAGTAAGTACCAAGCACTGGGTAGATAGGGTGGAAGATAGTGGACTTCAAATGTGGGTGGTTGGTGAAAGCATCCTGCTTGCCTGCTAGATTTTCACTTACTGTAACTGCAGGAAAAATGTTCCCGATGTTGGGGGCGTTCAGAACCAGGGGCCACAGTTTAAGAATAAAGGGGGGGCCAGTTAGGACTGAGATGAGAACAAACTTTCTTCACGCAGAGAGTTGTGAATCTGTGGAATTCTCTGCCACAGAAGGCAGTGCAGGCCAATTCACTGGATGTTTTCAAGAGAGAGTTACATTTAGTTCTTGGGGCTAATGACATCAAGGGATATGGGGAAAAAACAGGAAAGAGGTACTGATTTTAGATGAATAGCCATGATCATATTGAATGGCAGTGCTGGCTCGAAGGGCCAATGGCCTATTCCTGCACCTATTTTTATGTTTCTATGCTTGAGTATATGGCAATAAAACTCGATCACTTGATTTTGAACCATTCATGCATGGTGGAGGTATAATGTAGTCATAGAATGATACAGTGTGAAAACAGGCCCTTCAGCACAACTTGCCCACACCCGCCAACATGTCCCAGCTACACTACCTGCTTTTGGTCCATACCTCCAAACCTGTCCTATCCATGTATCAGTCTAACTTTTTCTTAAATGTTGGGATGGTCCCTGCCTCAACTACCTCCTCTGGCAGCTTGTTCCATACACCCATCACCCTTTGTGTGGATAAAGTTACCCCTTAAAAAGTTACCTCTTAAAAATACTTCATACAAAAAACATTGAAATCATACTTCTACAGTGCACTAAAACATGATTTTAATACATCAAATTTCAAAAAGTTCCTACCCTGGGAGGGGGGACACCCTTCTTCCACACCCTCTCCCCACTCGGTTGCTCCACTCCCTCACCGGGTACCCCCAAGGCCAGTGATCAGTGATCGCACAGCCTCCCCCCTTTCAAAAACGCTCCAATCCAATTTAAAGCATATATATTGCATTCAAGTGTAAGTTAAAAGACTCGCTACAGTATGCACCATATTGCACAATTTCAAGCTGAAAAATGCAAATGTTCTGTACCAATGGGAGGGGGACATCCTCCCCCCCCCCCCACCCCCCCCCCCCCCGCTGTCCCCCCCCGGGGTGGGTCTCTCCCCCTTCTACTCCCCCCCCCCCCCCACGTCGCTATGCTCTCTCGGGCTTGGTCTCTCGCAATTTCTCATTCCCAACTCTCACCCAATGTTGGCAGCCCTGGTTAATAGGAACCTGAGGGGTAACTTCTTTACACAAAGGGTGCTGGGTGTATGGAACAAGCTGCCACAGGAGTTAGATGAGGCAGATACTATTGCACCATTTAGGAAACATTTAGACAGATACATGGATAAGATAGGTTTAGATGGACATGGGGCAAACGCAGGCAGGTGGGACTAATGTAGATGGGACATGTTGGCCAGTATGAGCAAGTCGGGCCGACGGGCCTGTTTCCACACTGTATTGCCCTATGACTATGACATAGCTCATGCATTTATCAGTTCTGTAACAGTGACTGCATTTGGATTGTCAAATGGTTTTGGAATGCACGGACGTCATGCTGAGTAAATACTAGTCCTATTTTTTTCTTTATCAGAGTTTAATTTGAACAAATGAAACATTTGTGACCTGTGATTATTTGCACATCATGAGTAACTTTGATCTCATCTGAGGTGCGGTGAACTTTGGGCATCAAGCTATAAGATGGGTGTGTCAGCAGATGGAAACCATAAATATTGTTTCAGAAATGTCCACATGACTACATTGATTCCCGTAGCAACTATGAAGGAAAATTCACTGAATGTTTTAAAATTCTACGTGAACAAATGCTGTTTCATGAAACAGTTTGACAGATCTAATGTTTCAACTAAACCCATGCCCCACTGTGAGATCTAACTCCACTGAAAGTAAAGCTCTCAGGATCTGTGACTGGTTTGGACTCTAGGATGTTCTGAGCCACGATCAAATATATGAAAGCTCGCAAGTCGTTTAATTCAATGCTTGAGGAATCATGTAGTTGAAAAAAAAGGGAAGCGCTATTAAAAAACACAATACCTATGCCAGCCCAGACCAACACATTAACTCGACAAAGCTGGAGGAAAAATCACAAAGGCATAATCATGCAGCGGTACGGCATTGGTGAGACCACACTTCTGTGTCCTGCTACTTTCAGACTTCAATATGCACTTCTTATCAGCCCCTCTTGTTCTACTCTATATAAACCTAACTCTATAAAGTCATGATCTCCCGCCTATAAAATCATGCTGACTATCCCTAACCTGCCCCTGTCTATCCAAATGCATATATATCTTATCCCTCAGAATACTCTCCAGGTATCTGCCTACCATGGATGTTAGACTCACTGGTCCACAGTTCCCAAGCTTTCCCATGTAGCCCTTCCACAATGACCACCCCCCAGTCTTCCGGCACCTCACATAGAAACATAGACAATAGGTGCAGGAGTAGGCCATTCGGCCCTTCGAGCCTGCACCGCCATTCAATATGATCATGGCTGATCATTCAACTCAGTATCCTGCACCTTCCTTCTCTCCATACCCCCTGATCCCTTTAGCCACATCCCTTTAACTCCCTCTTAAATATAGCCAATGAACTGGCCTCAACTACATTCTGTGGAAGAGAATTCCACAGATTCACCACTCTCTGTGTGAAAAATGTTTTTTCTCATCTCAGTCCTAAAAGATTTCCCCTTTATCCTTAAACTGTGACCACTTGTTCTGGACTTCCCCAACATCG
Organism: Leucoraja erinaceus; assembly: GCF_028641065.1. Classification (NCBI taxonomy): domain Eukaryota; kingdom Metazoa; phylum Chordata; class Chondrichthyes; order Rajiformes; family Rajidae; genus Leucoraja; species Leucoraja erinaceus. The sequence continues at coordinate 13,444,568 of NC_073391.1, read as the reverse complement.
GGAACAAACTTCCTACATCTAGCCTGTCCAACCCCTTAAGAATTTTGTAAGTTTCTATAAGATCCCCCCTCAATCTTCTAAAATCTAACGAATACAAACCCAGTTTATCCAGTCTTTCTTAATATGAAAATCCTGACATCATATGCCATCTCCTGCAGCTCCACACAGAGATGACTGCTTTAGTTTCTGAAGGGCCCTATTTTCCCTCTATTACCCTTTAGAACAACAAACCGGTCTAAAGGGATTAAGCATCTTTTAACATGAATAAATTGTTTACACTGGAATTAACATATATCAGGCTATTAAATGAAGCCAGGGAAGAAATTACAGAGGATCTTATAATTATTTTGTTGATCATCCCTGGCTACTGGTTCAGTGGCAGGGAATTGGACAGCAGCTAATGCTTTACCATTGTTCAGAACAGCACAAGGGATAAAGCAAATGGTTACAGCCTGGTCACTGTAACATTGGTCTTGGGCAAGTTATTGGATACAATTCTGACGGTCAGCACAATTCTGCATTTGAAAAAAAGCAGAGATTATTAAAAACACCTTGCATGGATGTTTGCAGGAATGGTACGTTTGACTCATTTAAATTATTTTTTTAAAGGAGGCAACAAGGGAGATAGATGAGTGACCAAAAGTGTCGTTTGATGTAGTCTTGTGAGATTTTAGCAAGTCTTTTGAAAAGGGTTTACATGGTGAACAGGGGGGAAAACAGTACAGATGCATGGGATCTTATAAGTGACACATTGATAGCCTTAAAATTTTCTGCCAAGCCAAAACGTTGCCCATTCACTTACCCCAGAAATGCTAGCTGGCCTGCTGAATTACTCCAGCTTTTTGTGTCTATCTTTAGTTTAAACCAGCATCTGCAGTTCCCTCCTGCACATTTCATCTGCTCCACTGTAAAATCTCCTCAAGCTGAATACTTTGAAGAGATTCTGCTCCTCTCTCCGACAAGAATTCTGCAACATTCTCTCTCGCTGTTCCCCCTCTGTGATTCCTTCTGCTCTCTGATTGGCTCTACGGCCATGTTCTAACCCAGACTGAATATCTTTCATTCATTTGTTCTATAACCCTCTATATCACTCACTATATCTCTCATTTCCCTTTCCGACTCTCAGAAGATGGGTCTTGACCTGAAACGTCACCTATTTCTTCTCGCCAGAGATGCTGTCTGATACCAATGGGGGAACGTGTCTAAACCATGGGGGAAACTATGGACGCTGCTAAAATGCAAATGTAGCATTTAGACAATTATTCAAAATTTAATCCGTACATAGCAGGAACATAGTACATAGCGATATAAAGGAGGATCACAGGAACAGGCCTGTCGGCCCACAATGTTCGTGTGCAATCAAGCAAACTTTATGGACTGTGGAGAAAGGAACTGCAGATGATGGTTTGATCCGAAGATAGACACAAAAAGCTGGACTAACTCAGGCAGCATCTCTGGAGAGAAAGAATGAGCAACAGTTCGTGTTGAGACCCTTCTCATTCTATTAACCATATAACAACCATATAACAATTACAGCACGGAAACAGGCCATCTCGGCCCTACAAGTCCATGCCGAACAATTATTTTCCCTTAGTCCCACCTGCCTGCACTCATACCATAACCCTCCATTCTCTTCTCATCCATATGCCTATCCAATTTATTTTTAAATAATACCAACGAACCTGCCTCCACCACTTCCACTGGAAGCTCATTCCACACCGCCACCACTCTCTGAGTAAAGAAGTTCCCCCTCATATTACCCCTAAACTTCTGTCCCTTAATTCTGAAGTCATGTCCTCTTGTTTGAATCTTTCCTATTCTCAAAGGGAAAAGCTTGTCCACATCAACTCTGTCTATCCCTCTCATCATTTTAAAGACCTCTATCAAGTCCCCCCTTGACCTTCTGTGCTCCAGAGAATAAAGACCTATTCTGACCCCATTCTTTTCACTTTCACCACATTCTGGTCAACGAATCTCTAAACTGCATCTCTCACTTATATATATTGTGGACAGTTTACAGTCCCCTGCCAACAAGCACGTTGTGTATTTGAGGGCGGGGGTGACAGGTGACTGGAGCACGGGTGAAAATCTCCGCGTTTAGTGGGCGATCGCGCAAACTTCACCCAGTCAGTCTCAGCACCGGAGGGCGGCATTGAACCGGTGTGGCAGGAACTGCGAGGGAACAGCTGCTTGCCAGCTTGCATTCTCTGATCCTCCGCGGCACTCTGGAGGGAAGGAAGGAAGGGCTGGCCGGGAGGGAGTGCGCTGGTGCCGCTGCATGGCGCTGCGAGCAGTAATTCCCACACTCCGCAGCAGGTGGCTATCTGTGAGCGCCGGGGCCAAGGTGTGGGAGGTTGTAAATGCGAACAGACAGCGCGCTTGTTTACCAGCAGTTTGCTCAGGGAAGTGTGGATCTGCTGTTGAGATTCGCTGTCAGCCTCGCTGGAGAGAAACACCCGCGTCCTATCGGTAAGTTTCCCCCCGATCCTGCTCGGATCCACCTTTTGAGGACAGATTACTCCGGATCTCCCTGCCCCCAGTGGTGGTCCATCCAGTGACTGGGGAGTTAGTGGCAGCGCCGGCTTGATGTTGGTGGAACAGCAAGGGTCCAGCCCGGCGCAGTGTCAGTGATATCCAGGGCTAATCCTGGTTAATGAAGGTTATGAGCGTGGGGGCACCGGATTTAACCCGGGTCAGGTGCAGTGGCCCCGGCTCAGTGACAGGACAGGACTGTACCTAACCCAAGCGACCAACTCCAGGTCTGCAAGGTTGAAGACCAGGGCTGAAAGTAATTTAAATTTATTGCCACTGGGTCGTAACCCTGACGTTGTGGAGTTAACCCATTAGTACTGACTGGACCGGGCACAATCGGGTTTACTTCCAGCATTGACTGGGGACACAGGGCCCGCTCTCCTGGGCTCAGTGGCTGCGCTGACCTGGTGTGTGTGTGTGTGTCTCACTGACTCCAGGCGGTCCCGGCACTGTTCGTTGCAGTCACAACATGCAATTAAGTTTAGCTCTTCATTGTAATCCTATCACGGGACTCATTGATCAGAGGGGTCACGTTGAGACTTCGCACTTGTCCCGTGTCTCTAACAGGACTGTTGTGCTTGCCGAAAATAAAACAACACACACTTAAACGGCTGCAGATGCTGAAAATCTGAAATAAAATCAGAGGGCGCTACAAACGCTCATCGGGTCGGGCAGCTTCTGCGGGCAGTTAATAATTCGTCGGAAAACCACACTGATTGTATGCTTGGGGTGTTCGGGGTAGCTAGATGAGTCAGCCGGGGATAACGGGTGTGGTAGGCTGCATACGTTTCAGAGATGTCTAGATACACACAAACACACACATATATATATACATATATATATATATGTGATATTTAATTCTGCGGCGCGGTGAATTACTTAGAGATGTGCTGGATGAATGTTGACACATTACAACGCAATGCGAATCTTTAATCTTTACATATTAAAGACGAGAGCGTGGAGAAACTAGAAACTACAGATGGTGGAATCTGGAGAAAACCCTCGAGTGCTGGAGGAAGTGTGCGGCCCAAGCAGCATCTGGGGAGGGGATGTGTAGGTTATGTTTCAGGTCGGGACTGTTGGAGTAAAAGCTGGACAGATGAGTGAGAACATGTTACCCGCAAAATAAGTTACCCTGTACTTGGTTCTTGCGTCTTGTCAGCCCTCCACTGCTACACGAATAGAAGTCAATTTGGCATATGTTTGATAGAATAGCAATTAATTTTGGCTTGGTATAGTTGTGCACATTGGTTCTCACCATTGGTACCTCGTACTTGATGGCGTTTCCCGTGCATTATTCGGGACAAAGACACATCTTGAATTTGTGGCGTGAATGCAGTTTTGACCTCGTTTCGTGACCTCGGATGGGCTGCTATGATTTATGCTGCATGCTAGTAGATGAGATAAATAGGCCTACACCGTCTGTTCTATTAAGCATTAAATGGTGTATCTCCAAAAATAAACTAAAGAAGCCTGCTCTTTATAAAGTATTTACAGCGATGAATCTATATTGTTGGTGCAGATCTGTCTGTCAGTTATCCGAGTTTGCATTCATCTCTGTTAGTGTAGAAATGAACTGCAGATGCCGGTTTATACTGTAGATCGACACAAAGTGTTGGAGTAACTCAGCCGGTCAGTCAGCATCTCTGGAGAAAAAGGATGGGTGATGTTTGAACATTTTAACTCTGATTTGAAGAAGGGTCATGACCGGAAACGTCGCCTATTCCTTTTTCTCCTGTCTCACTGAGTTACTTCAGCACTTTGTGTCTATCTTTATTACCCGCTGTTAGGTTTGGTTTGATCCTTATGTAATTCATCTGTTATATCGACATTCAACGTGGTCTTTTAGCTATAGAAACATTAATGAAGGAGCCAGGAGCAAGATCCACAGCAAATATTAATGGGATACCATGATCTCAATATAAAAAGAGCAGAGAAGCTCAGCAGGTGAGGCAGCAACAACTGCTCACAGTTACCGTCTCAGCTTCATGAACTTCCGTCACTTGTATTTGAGCTAGAAGAAATTGTCAGAGGATTATGCAGAGGTGAGTAGGAGTTGAATTCTATCATATCGTGCACAAGCTTAATCCTTTGACTGGGGCTGATGCAATCTTGTCCAATATATAATTTTTGTGATCTACTGTTGTGAGTTTTATCAGCATAAACCCATAATTACAATTGTCCAAGGGCAACCTTCTGCAAATTTAGTCATTGCTTCTTTTCCCATCCTTCTGGCTAGACAACCAAGGATTTGCATAGTACCATAGGTTGAATAAATTAGGTCTTTATTCTCTGGAGCGCAGAAGGTTAAGGGGGGACTTGATAGAGGTCTTTAAAATGATGAGAGGGATAGACAGAGTTGATGTGGACAAGCTTTTCCCTTTGAGAATAGGGAAGATTCAAACAAGAGGACATGACTTCAGAATTAAGGGACAGAAGTTTAGGGGTAATATGAGGGGGAACTTCTTTACTCAGAGAGTGGTAGCGGTGCGGAATGAGCTTCCAGTGGAAGTGGTGGAAGCAGGTTTGTTGGTATCATTTAAAAATAAATTGGATAGGCATATGGATGAGAAGGGAATGGAGGGTTATGGTATGAGTGCAGGCAGGTGGGACTAAGGGGAAAAAAAGTTGTTCGGCCGAGATGGCCTGTTTCCGTGCTGTAATTGTTATATGGTTATATGGATCTGTTTGATTTGTTCACGGTGATCATTTTGGTGAAATGTTCACAATTTGTCTGATTTTCCCACTTGGATTTTGTCTTTTCGACTATGTCAGTATACGATGCTGTTAATTATTCCCTTTCTTCAGACCCTTTGCATTCATCTAGCTTTTTGTGTATTCATATTGTTCATCAGCCAGTCAATTAGTCTAAATGTTTCAAGCTGCTTGCAGTCTCTTGGTTGTGCATGGTTTCAGTTCTCCAGGGCCATGCAATTCCCTCTTACTTTATATTTCTCCAGTTATAACATTAAACACACTTTGGAGAATTTCCTGATTAGTGTAAGTACCTGGTTCCCTGACCTGTCACTCCCAGAGATAGTTTTACATCACTTCTTTATGAATTAGTGTCACACCTTCCCTGCTCCATTTATATTGAGTGTCTCTCTTGATTGGTATTGGTAAAACGTGTGGTTACAGAGTTTGCAGACATCACATTTGCATGAAGAATTAACCTGTTAAAAAACGAATACCTGAGTTAAAATAATGAATGTTATAATACTGATTATAATTACATACTCAGTGGGTATCATTGAGGGTTGTAATGAGGATATGTATTACCAAGTGCATATTTAAAACCTTAGAGATATTTCTATCTGTGAAATGATTACTAGACAGGGCAAATGGAGGAATGCCAAAGAGGAAGTGAGGACACAATTTTGGATCACCTTTGACATGATCACACTGTTCTATAACAAAGCTTGTTTCATTTCATTTACCTACCTGATCTCCCGGTGGCTCAGCACTTCAACTCCCCCTCCCATTCCGAATCTGACCTTTCTGTCCTGGGTCTCCTCCATGGCCAGAGTGAGGACCCACCATAGATTGGAGGAGCAGCACCTCATATTTTGCTTGGGCAGTTTACACCCCAGCAGTATAAACATTGAATTTTCCAATTTCAGGTAGTCCCTGTTTAGCTCTCCCTCAGCCCACTGTCTCTGCCTCGTTCTTTCTTCTTCCCGCCGCACCCACCCACCCTCACATCAGTCTGAAGAAGGGTCTCGACCTGAAACGTTGCCTATTTCCTTCGCTCCTTAGATGCTGCCTCACCTGCTGAGTTTCTCCAGCATTTTTGTCTACCTTTGTTCATTTCAATGTGTTTACAGATATTGTCCGCACCACATTTCAATGACAAGTTGACCTGTTAAAGATGAATACATGAGTTTAAATAATGAATTGAAAATGTGCCACTGCTGTTTCTCACCAGTGGGCTATCTGATCTATCATGCTTATCCTAAACAGATGTTGTAACTACTGTTCACATCACCTCATGCTTGCTGGTCCCAATGGGATCCTTGGTTAAAATTCACATCCTCATTTAAAAATTCCTCTCTCCTATATTTCAATGCTTCACAACCTACAACTTTTATCATCCATTCGCTTTTGACCTTGTGATAACACTCAGATGCCGCTCTGATCCCCATCACCAGCAGACAGGCCAGGAGGCCCAACCTCAGCACCCCTGAGCTAAGGCCACAGCCAAATAAGTAACAGCTAAGTCCAATTAGCTGATATTGGATTGGCCCACCTAAGTCTGGTCAGCCTACTCCTTATAAACTAGGAAAAGGAGGAAGAAGGGAAAGGGAGAAGGGAGAGAAAGAAGGATAGAAAGAAAGGAGATAAAGTAAGAAGATAGAGGAAAGTAAGGAGATAGAGAAAAGTGGGGTGCTTCCCACCAGCTGGGTTCCCCTGTTGCAGGTCTGGATGAAAATTGAGTCACTTGGACAAACTCAAGACCACCAGCACCAGTGTTTGGTGGACTAACCTCCGGGACAAAGCCGAGATTGCCAGTGCCTCATCTGAGGCCAAGTCAGAGTGGCCAGGGCAGGCCTGAGACCGCCAGTGTTTCTTACCTGCCCACAGACCATGAGGGATTGCACGCACATACAGAAGCAAAGACTGAGCCTCCAGGATAAGCCTGAGACTGCCACCATCTCCTCTCGAGGCAAGGGTGAACTGCAGGGACATGCCTGAGATCACCGTGCCTCCTCCTTGAAGCCCAAAGCTCGGCTGCAGGACAAGCCTGAGATTACCAGCATCTCCTCGTGAGGCAAGGAGGAACTACAGGGGCAAGTCTGAGATCGCCGTGCTTCCTCTTCAAATATAATACTGAGCTGCCGGGATAATCTGTGAGATCACCAGAGTGTCATAGATACATAGAAAATAGTAGCAAGAGGAGGCCATTTCCTCCTTTGAGCCAGCACCGTCATTCAATGTGATCCTGGCTGATTATCCACAATCAGTAACCCATGCCTGCCTTCTCCCCATATCCCTTGATTCAACTAGCCCTAAGAGCTCTATCTAACTCTCTTTAAATGCATCCAGTGAATTGGCCTCCACAGCCTTCTGTAGCAGAGAATTCCACAAATTCACAACTCTCTGGGTGAAAAAGTTTTTTCTCATCTCAGTTTTAAATGGCCTCTCCTTATTCTTGGACTGCATCTAGCTTGTCCCGTCCTTTTATAATTTTATATGTTCCTATAAGATCCCCCCCTCATCCTTCTCAATTCCCGTGAATACAAGCCCAGTCTTTCCAATCTTTTCACATATGACAGTCTCACCATCCTGCGGATTAACCTACCCTCCGCTGCCTCAAAAACAAGGATGTCCTTCCTCAAATTAGGAGAACAAAACTGCACACAATACTCCAGGTGTAGTCTCACCAGGACCCTGTACAACTGCAGAAGGACCTATACTCAAATCCTCTCATTATGAAGGCCAACGTGCCATTCAATTCCAGAAGATTAGTCAAGCAGGATTTACCCTTCATAAATCCATACTGACTTGGACCAATCCTTTTACTGCTATCCAACTGAACCATTATTACTCTTTAATAATTAACTCCAGCATCTTCCCCACCACCGATGACAGGCTAACTGGTCCATAATTCCCCATTTTTTGTCTCCCTTTTTTCCTGAAAAGTGGGATGACATTAGCTATCCTCCAATCCACAGGAAACTGATCCTGAATCTATAGACCATTGGAAAATGGTCACCAATGTGTCCACAATTTCTACAGCAACCCCCTTGAGTACCCTGGGATGCAGACCATCAGGTCCTGGGGATTTATCAGCCTTCAGTCTCATCAGTCTACTCAATACTATTACTCACCTAATGCAAATTTATTTCAGTTCCTCTGTCTCCTTAGATCCTCTGTCCTCTAGTACATCTGGGAGATTGTTTGTGTCTTCCTTAGTGAAGACTGAACCAAAGTACCCGTTCAGCTCTTCTGCCATTTCCTTGTTCCCCATAATAATTTCACCATTTTCTGCCTTATAGACAATAGACAATAGGTGCAGGAGTAGGCCATTCGGCCCTTCGAGCCAGCACCACCATTCAATGTGATCATGGCTGATCAGCCCCAATCAGTACCCCGTTCCTGCCTTCTCCCCATATCCCCTGACTCCTCTATCTTTAAGAACCCTATCTAGCTCTCTTTGGAAAGCATCCAGAGAACCTGCCTCCACCGCCCTCTGAGGCAGAGAATTCCAAAGACTCGCAACTATCTGTGAGAAAAAGTGTTTCCTTGTCTCCGTTCTAAATGGCTTACCCCTTATTCTTAAACTGTGGCCCCTGGTTCTGGACTTTCCCAACACTGGGAACATGTTTTCTGCCTCTAGTGTGTCCAAACCCTTAACAATCTTATATGTTTCAATAAGATTCCCTCTCATCCTTCTAAACTCCAGAGTGTACAAAGACAGCCGCTCCATTCTCTCAACATATGACAGTCCCGCCATCCCGGGAATTAACCTTGTAAACTTTCGCTGCAGTGCCTCAATAGCAAGAATGTCCTTCCTCAAATTAGGGGACCAAAACCTTCAAGCATGTAAAACCATTTTATGATTATTTTGGCTTTTTCTGTATACATAAATAATCCTTTATAAATCCGTGTCATTAATGTTGTTCCTTTCAGTTCCAATTTACTATTTCTTTGGACTTGGTGACCTAGAAGCTAGCAGACTTTAAGGAGGTGGTTGAAGTATGACCTCTGCACAGTTTTCATCGCTGGTACAATTTGCAAATTTAGAAAATGCTTCAGGCAAGATATGGTGTGCTTGAGTGTGATTTAAACATCTGCAGCTGAACAAGAGAAACACATTTCAAAAGTTTGTTTGTGTGCAGATAACAGATTCATTTATCTGAACATGTTAGATGACTGTGACAGAACACAGGGCGTTTTATTATACCCACCATAGTGCTTTTCCCATTAGATGGGTTGTATTGTATCCCATTACCCATTTGAAAGTGTTGCAGAAAGTGAGTGTGACAGGCCGCTCCTTGGAATGGATAAGCGGAAGACTTAATTGGCTTCCGAGATACAGAAGGGAATGACCAGAGCTCCCATTGTCAATTCTCATATGTAATGTGTGATCTGTAAATGAAACAAAGATTTAATTCATCACCAAGAAAAGACAACTAAGAGGAACCAGCTATGTATTACAGTAATGCACCTTACCAATCACATAAAGTTATTAGTCGAATGAAGGGTTTTTCAACAGAAGATTGTTAGGTTAATTGGTCACTGTAAATTGCCTTCATAAGTGATAGGAGCAGAATTGGGGCATTTAGTGGGAATGTGGGGTGAATAGGTTACAGGGAAAAGTAGAAAGTAATTGGGTTGCCCTATGACCAACATAGACTGGATGGAAATATGGAAAAACAGAGCAAAGAGACGTTGCATGATTTCAATTGCAATCCCCTACTTTTGCCTGACAGCGGATGTTCCTTTACTCACTTCATCAAGTAAATTCACTCAAAAAATGCCTAATGCAGTCGGGGTCTTCTCAGGGGATCAGAGAGTTAGTGGAAGATTGGTTTAGAAGCACGTTTTACACGTCTGGATCATTTGGGATGATGGGCCATTTAGACGATTGGTGGGGAGATCCATTGGTGGAGAGGCTGGTGCAATTGGGAGCAGCGGCCAGTTGATCAGAGGTATAAAAGGTAAACGCAGGACTCAGCTCAGCGGAGTTCCAATGTAGTGAAGACTTAGTAGTCTCAAGATTGCAAATAATGATTGCCCTGGGATAACTTTGCCACTTTAATGAAGGAATTATCTAATTTGACACTCAAATAATGTAGAACCATGCAATTCAAGAAAACACAATGCCCATAGGGAAGTGACCGGTGACTGAAAGCAATCTGAAAATAGACATAACATTTCACTCATTACCTGATACCAAGTACATTTTCATGTGACACTGAAAAATAACAGTACTTGCCTTTTAATTCTTAGGCCATTATGTTGATGTGGGAAGAGTAACTTGCAGCCCTGTGATAAACTAGGCTGGGCTAGGTTGCCAGTGGGAAAACTATCAGCAGCAAAAAAAAAGTTACCAATGATGCTTGAAAAAAAAAATTTGAACTTTAGAACATAGAAAATAAGTGTTGGCTATTCTGCCCCATGTTCACTCAGCCATTTAGTGAGATCATAGCCACTTTCTTGTACCAACCATGTATCCTGTGGTATCTTTAATATCTAACATCTACTCATTTCATTTCTAAATGCTTGAAAAAGTTTACTGCAGGATCTTTTTAATTTTTCTCATGATTAACATCTGCATAGAATTATGATTGCAATTAATAAATGTGACATTTATTGTCATTAATCGGACCTGTTGGAAATAACAATGGAAAGTGAGACTGCATCAGAAGTCGACAGTATCAGGGGTCACAGTTTAAGAATAGGGGTAGGCCATTTAGGACTGATGTGGAAAAATGTTTTCACCCAGAGAGTTGTGAATCTGTGGAATTCTCTGCCACACAAGGCAGTGGAGGCCAATTCATTGAATGTTTTCAAGAGAGAGTTAGATATAGCTCTTAGGGCTAACGGAATCAAGCAATATGGGGAGAAAGCAAGAACGGGATACTGATTTTGGATAATCAGCCATGATCGTATTGAATGGTGGTGCTGGCTCAAAGGGCTGAATGGCCTGCTCCTGCACCTATTTTCTATGTTTTTATGTATCGGGTCTAGTATATCTCAGTTGAAATCCCTGCCTCCAATTGTGCAATGCAGGTCAGTCCATCCTGAAGAATTTTCCATGCTGGCCTTTGGGCATACAGGTGCACAACCTTTTATCCGACAGCCTTGGGACCAGACACTTTTCGTAATTTGGAATTTGTCGGTCTTCGGAATGGAAATTTTTTAGCGTAGATTTTAATGGCTGGCTCAGTGGTAGAGTGCTCGGCTCATATCCGCAAGGTCGCGAGTTTGCGCTTTGATCCCGGCAGTTCCTCGGTCGCGAGTTTGAGTCTTCAGTGTAGTTTTTTTCTTGCAGAATAAATGTCTGTATGAAATGCAGTGTGTTGAATGAATTCCTGAATTTGTAAATGTGACCGCAGCATTGAATCACCTCCCGCACTCATGTCACCCTAGCGGGGCTACATGCCCTTAGGCGGCCTATGGCGACATTTTCACACTCTTATATCCGTGTGCAGCAGAGGCGCCAAACGTGAGCTTTGGTGTGCAGACGACATCCTGGAAAAAATGTCTGGTTTCTTCCAGGTAGGCGATATACCCTCCCGCGCAATATACCCTCCACTTCTCTTTTTAGTTCCCCTTTCTTCCAGGACCGACCCGAGGTTCCGCTGTCACCTCTGCGGGCCACCCTCGGTGAACGCTCACTCAACTTTGTCTTGGGATTCCTACTCTCCCGCGCAATATACCCTCACCTTCTCTTTTATGAATGGGGATTTAGTTCCCTTTTCTTCGAGGGCCGACCAGAGGTTCCGCAGTCACCTCTGCGGGCCGTCCTCGGTGAATGTCCTGTCTCCCTGTCCCTGGGATAGCAGGGGGCGATAAAACAGCACAATACCCCCCTCCTCCTCCCCCCCACCCCCAACTCCAGAGGAATCCGCTCCCCGATGGGCCACTACGGCAACAAGTGGCAGTTCGCCCACAGCCCGAGCTGTGCGACCCCAAGAACAAGACGCACCTTGCGCACCATCAGTTTCTGCCCCTCTGGAGTTGGAGCGGGGCTGGGCTGGAGTTGCTGATCTGGGATCTCCGTGCTTGCAGTGGGCCTGGGGGTCGGTGTCCCGATGAGGGGGCACAGCTCGGGCTGTGGGCGAACTGCCACTTGTCGCCGTAGCGGCCCATCGGGGAGCGGCTCCTGGTGGTCCCGATGTCTCCCGCTAGTTTGCAGTTTTCCTCTGGAATTGGAACGGGGCTGGGCTGCTGCTGGCTGTGGGTCTCTGGGATCTCCGTGCTTGCAGTGGGCCTGGGGGTCGGTGTCCTGTTGGTCCTGACGTCTCTGGTGACTGGCACAGCTCGGGCTGTGAGCGAACTGCCACTTGTCGCCGTAGCGCCCACCGGGGAGCGGCTTCTGGTGGTCCCGATGTCTCCCGCTAGTTTGCAGTATTCCTCTGGAGTTGGAACGGGGCTGGGCTGCTGCTGGCTGTGGGTCTCTGGGATCTCCGTGCTTGCAGTGGGCCTGGGGGTCGGTGTTCCGTTGGTCCTGACGTCTCCGGTGACTGGCATTGCCGACGTGAAGACAGTGCAAAGCCCCTACGCCGATGCAATGGGCGGGGAGCTGGAGAGGGGAGGGAAGGGGTCACACACATGGCCGGGAAGCAGAGGGGTGTAGGTGGGGTGAAACTGAAGGGAGCGACAATCTGCTGCTGCCTGCCCGCTGAGTTAAAAAAGTTCCCACGCAAGACTCACGATACACTGTGTATCGTGAGTCTACCGTGGGAACTTTTTTAACTCAGCGGGCAGACAGCAGCATATTGTCAATTATTAACCCTCCCGCGCAATATACCCTCACCTTCTCTTTTATGGATGGGGATTTAGTTCCCCTTTCTTCCAGGACCGACCGGAGGTTCCTCTGTCACCTCTGCGGGCCGCCCTTGGTGAACGTTTTCAAGGACTGAAAAAATGTCGCTATTCGGAGGTTTTCGTTATTTGGATCTTCGGATAAAAGGTTGTGCACCTGTACCAATTATTAGCTCTTTACAAACAAAGCCTTTGTTTAATTTAGTTATCATTCTATAGCTGCTGTTATCACTAATTTGCCTACCAGGGGCCTGCAGACGAAATGTTTGTTTTCCAGTTCTTCGATATACAAAAATGTAAAAAGATATTTCAATTGGTTTTGTGGCATGTTATTAGCCAAAATTGGAGTCTGGAGATATGGGTTTTATATTTTAATTTTCCACTGAGGAATATTGCACTCATAGAGTCATGGAGTCATAGTCATAGAGTGATACAGTGTGGAAACAGGCCCTTCGGCCCAACTTGCCCATACCGGCCACCATGTCCCAGTCCCACCTGCCTGCGCTTGGTCCATATTCCTCCAAACCTGTCCTATCCATGTACCTGTCTAACTGTTTCTTAAAGGATAGGATAGTCCCAGCCTCAACTACCTCATCTGGCAGCTTGTTCCATACATCCACTACCTTTTGTGTGAAAAAGTTACCCCTCAGTTTCCTATTCAACCTTTTCCCCTTCACCATGAACCTATGTCCTCTGGTCCGCAATTCCCCATACTCTGGGCAAGATACTCTGTGCATCTACCCAATCTATTCCTCTCACAATATTATACACCTCTATAAGATCACCCCTCATCCTCCTGCACTCCAAGGAATAGAGACCCAGCCTACTCACCCTCTCCCTATAGCTCAGACCCTCTAGTCCTGGCAACATCCTCGTAAATATTCTCTGCACCCTTCCAAGCTTGACAATGTATTTCCTATAACATGGTGCCCAGAACTGGACACAATATTCTAAATGCGGTCTCACCAACGTCTTATACAACTGCAACATGACCTTCCAACCTCTATACTCAATACTTTGACTGATGAATAGAGGGTGTGTCTAAGGACCTAGTGTCTCTAGGCAGAGCCTTACTTCAGGGCTGGGCAGATGGAAAACGAAAGTTTGAAAGTCCAAGGACACAGCAATTGTTAAACAGCGTGCCACAAACTTTGACTGTGGTTTCTTTGTTTAACTCACTAACCCACCCCATTGCTGTGCAAAATTTGCATTGGGATTATAGTCTAATTTAACATATTGTTATTTGAGAAACATTTCTACTGTAAGAGAGATTTCCAATGTAAATTTATATTTTTTTTAGTTTTTATTTCCGGTTTAGTTCAGGACAAGGTTTTTTTTTTAAATCATTTCATTAAGATGCAAAATTGGGTAATTATAGTTCTCAAGAAATGCATCAACATTCCATTTACATAAATTGTAACTACAAGAGTATCAGTAGTTTTGTAATGATCGATTGATTCAGGCTTTCTTTTAATTACTTTGTCCATAGGGAAGCCTCATCTCTATGAAAACTTCATTTTTCTTCATTTAGTCACAATCCTTTTGTTTATCAACCCAGCCTTTTTTTTTGTCACAGTCGAGCTACTGACTGGAACATCTCACAAACAAATAGGACTGGTTAGTGTTAAACCCCATTCTTATAGTAAAATGAATGAAAACATAAATTCTGCATGGCTGGTATTTACTGGCATGCAGTGTGATCGGTGAGAAACTGAGGTGCTATGTTGCTGTTAGGCCTACTAGGATGAGCTTTTATGGGATATTTATCAATGAAAGTAAAAATAACAAATATCAAAAATATCTTTCTTTAATTAGTTACAGATTTGATCAGTGGGGTTTGAAAATGATTCATTGTAAACAATTTGACCAATCAATATTTATCCTTCAGCTACCAAAAGTTTTAAGAAACAAAAGCATTGCACACTCTACCTGTATGCAAATGCTAACTGTAACCATGGAAACATCCTTGGAATGCTTCGCCTTTAGTACTCTGGAATGTCACAGTAAATTGACTGTTCTCCCGCTAACATTGCCTAAATAGGCCTGATTTAAGGTTATATCCCAATAACTTGCTTACTATATGCAATGAGTTTCATTCAATCATCAGAGAAGAATGTATGACTTCAGAAGTGATGCAATAATTGCCTGGGGATATTCGGCAGTGTTGACATACTGGCACCAGGCAGTGAATTTGTCCAGAAGGGAGAAACTCAGTCAATGCCGTATTTTTAAATGCATCCCACAAAAACCTCTGGTTTAACAGCTCTGCCCAAGAAATTGCAAAGTTGTGGATGTTGCCCAGTTCATCACATGGACCAGAATCTCCACCAATGCCTCCTTCTATACTTCACATGCCTCGGGAACAAGCAGCCAACATAATCAGGGAGCTTTTCCACATGCAGTATATCATACAAAATGGCATACCTTATGAAGTTGAATGTAATTTTGTTCTTTTTTTGAAAGGTTTTAAAATTGAATCTGGCTGTGTACAATCCCTTTAATAGGCGAATAGGTGTTTGTGTGTGAAAAGGAGAAAAAAAGGTAATTTAGTGCATGTCAGGCACAATGATATGCAAATGCAATAAATGATGGCATTTATTTGATTAAAATGGCATCCTTTTACATTTACATTTCTTCCTATTCATTGCTTTCCTGTCCATTTCTCCTCTTCTGAAAGCGTTCTTAGTCTAGTTTTAGAGGTACAGCATGGAAACAAGCCCTTCGGCCCACCGAGTCCACGCTGACCATTAATCACCCGCTTACACTAATTCTATATTAGGAACATTGGTGTTCAGTCCGCAAAGGTTCCCCTGAGCTCACCATTACCTGCTACTTTAATTCCCCTTGGAGAAATCTGCCCACACTATTGGCTGCTCACCTTCTGACGATAGATTCTTGCCCAGGTGTTCTTGAAAATGGAGCATGCAATGATCATTTGAGGCCTTCCATGGGTAATGGACTTCCTGGAATGCTTCCTGGAACTACCAAGAACAATGTTTTACCCAGTTTTTACTTTATTCAAATGTAAAATAAATTTACCTTTAAACAAAAATACAATCTCTAAAAGTCCTTAATAAAACTATCCCATCAAGCACTCAAAACGTCCAGTGAAACTACTTGTCAGTTTATAATCAGTGCATAAGTACATCCTTGAATATTATGTGGTGACACAATAGCATAAGGATTTGTTCTAAATCTAATGTGCTAGCTCCCTTTCAATTAGATTGTAATTATGCAATTCTCCTTCAAGCAATGAAGTAATCTATTTGACCTGTGGTCAATTATGTATAGTTCACTGAGATATTCTACATAGAGCAGAGTTCAGGACAGTTTCACAAGCAGAAGAACTGAAAAGCATGATAGGGTGGTGCTTCAACTCTCCCAGAAAATTTATTCTGAATTTTACTGGTAAGGGTTATTTTAATACTCATATTAACCTATTGAAACAGTTTACCTGGTGTTAAAACAATGGCAATTTGAAGACTTCATCTGTTCTGTTGGTATACATTTGTAAAAGGAGAACCCAACTTCAAATTCACGACATTAGAACTTTGAAGATGATATAGACAGCTGTTTGTCATTGTCTACTCCGATTTACGTGATTTTGGGTTGCTCTTACAATGGGTTTTCTCTGCAGCTGCTAAAACAGGCTGTATAGTGGCACAGTGGGTGAGTTGCTGCTTCAGACGGGTGCCGTCTGTATGGAGTTCGTACATTCTCCCTGTGATGGTGTGGGTTTTCTCCGGGTGCCCCGGTTTCCTTCGGCACACCAAGGACGTACAGGTTTGTAGATTAATTGGCTTTGGTAAAAACCTTGTTCCCCATGTGTAAGATCGTGTTCGAATACAGGTTGATGATCACAGGTCGACGTGTACTTGATGGGCTGAAGGACCGATTTCCGTGTTGTACCTCTGAAGTCTAAAACCTAACGTCTTTGTGCAAAACATAAAAGTAACTAAAAGGGAGGGGCATGTTCTTGTGCTGATTGGCTTTTATGCAGTCAGACCAAATCTGTAACTAATTAAAGAAAGATCAACATTTAATTGCTGACTTATCTTCTCAAAAAGGAAAAGTCAAGACTTTCCAAAGGTTATAAATAAGCTGGGCACTAAAAATAATTGTGTCTCTTTGATAAAGCTAGTTTGTATCCTACATACATGTCAATGAAATGATAGAGAACCAAACAATGCTGGAAATATTCAGCAGCTCGGGTAACATTGATGGAAAGAGAAATCATAGTACTTCAGGCCCATGACCTTTATCGGTATTGAGAGAGTTTAGAATTTTATTTTCTGAAGAGGGATTGACGAGAACAAAGGACATGTCTCTTATAGGGTAGAGAGCAAGAGAGAGTGAATGACACTGGCAGCATGGTGGCGCAGCGGTAGAGTTGTTGAGGCAGGTTCGATCCCGACTACAGATTCTGTCAGTACGGAGTTTGTACGTTCTCCCTGTGACCCCGTGGGTCTTCTCCGAAATCTTCGGTTTCCTCCCACACTCCAAAGACGAACAGGTTTGTAAATTAATTGGCTTGGTATACATGTAATTAGTGTGTGTAGGGTAGAGTTAATAGGCAAGAATCGCTGGTCAGTGTGGACTCGGTGGACTGAAGGGCCTATTTCCACGCTGTATCTCTAATACTAAACTAAAGTGGCTTTGGTGCTGGCAGAGAGAGGGTGATGAAGACCTGTTGCAGCTGATCTATCTGGAGGAAATACCAATAGGAGGTGATTGAGAACAGAGAAAGCAAGAGAATAAAAGGATTAAAAAAGCCCCATAAAAATGCACATTATAAAAGCAAAATATTAGCGTCTGTTGAGAAAGACACAAATTTAGCACTTCAGTTTGACGACCTTGCATCAGAACTCACGGTCAGTACAGTTTGGAAAGGCTGGTTATTGGCAATTGTTGAACTCATTGTCAGAACCTGATGATTTTAATGTGCCATTTTGAGAAACACTGTTACTCAACCTTATATTGCACGTAAAAAAACTTGTGGAGATAAGAAAACCCTCCCTGTTTATTTCCATTGCATATTGACAAATTACTTGGCTACTTATATACTTGCCTTTGGACAGCTCCGGAGTAAGGGATCTAATTGTACACCCTCCCACAGACTAATAATTGAGGTGCCTGCCCTATGTGCAGCACAGTAAATGCTGATGTTGAAGGGGAACTAAAAAAAAAATCAGCTAAATATTGTTAGTTCCAGCGATTCTGGTGCAAGTTTTAGTGTAACTAAAGAATGTTTGAAAATGATCTTTGGGCTTTCTGTTGTTTTCTGTCTCTTGGTGAAATGATCAAGATACTATGTATGGGCAGTACAATCAATGTGCCTGTGTGTGAAGTGGTACCAACAATATACTGAAGAAGGGTCACGATCCAAAAGGGCACCCATTCCTTCTCTCCAAAGATGCTGCCTGTCCCACTGAGTTACTCCAGCTTTTTGTGCCTATCTACAGTTTAAACCAGCATCTGCAGTTCCTTCCGACACAATATACTTTTAAGGGAGGGTCTGATATAGTTGAATGAAATATGAGGCACAAAGCTTGTGTTTGCACAACTGTTTTATGTTGCGATTGCATTTAAATGAAGTCCTATCGGATACATTCTCTGTGTTTGGAGGGTCTGTGAAAATTGCTTCTGTGTCTTTCCTGCACACGGAGTGATAATGCACAGAGGTCCCATGAACCCTAAAGTGCCCAATATATATCTGGAGACTGCTTCATTGAAATTATTCCTACATGCATTGGTTCATACTAAATATTTATTGAGCCCTGGACACTGGCAGTTAAATGCACCTTCACCCGTCAGAAAGATGTTTGGCTGAGTTTTTAATATCATTGCAAACATCAGTGGATGAACATTAAACACATTCAGAACTTAAACATTTCCATTGCTCATAAATTTGAGAACACAGCACAGCATTTATCTTAAGGTTCTGTCATTGACATGTGCTTTTATCTATCTAGCATCACACACAGTGCATAATAGGATATTCTTTTACGAAATGTAGCCTTGTGTAACCAAATAATCCTACGGGATAAAGAGATAACAGTGATGTGTCTTCTGTACTCTGTGTGTGTGCTCATTGCAGCTGTATATCCAAGGGGCTTAAGATAGGAGCAAACATTTGATCTTGCACATTCAGCCTTTGCAAAGATGTTTTGCTGTACAAACTTTTTCCTTGGAAATTGTGGTGCTTCTTTCCGCTCGTTGCGCTGTGAAGAGAAATAGGAACTTCCCTTTTGACCCATCTTCTAAAAAGCAATGGACTGTATTTGCACAACAATGATGATTTAAAGCCAGCCACCATTCATTGTGCCTACAGCAACCCGCAGACTGTGATAGTTCTAATAGCAGTGTTTTATCGGGATGCATCACAGCTTGGTTTGGGAACAGCTCCACCCAAGGCCGCAAGAAATTGCAGCAAATTGTGGACGCAGCCCAGACCATCAGCGGTGGAGGCCAGTTCTCTGGATACTTTAAAGAGAGAGCTGGATAGGGCTCTTAAAGATAGCTGAGTCAGGGGATATGGGGAGAAGGCAGGAATGGGGTACTGATTGGGGATGATCACCCATGATCACATTGAATGGTGGTGCTGGTTTGAAGGGCCGAATGGTTTACTCCTGCACCTATTGTCTATTGTCACACAACCCAACCTCCCTTCGATTGACTCCATTTACACCTCACGATGCCTGGGCAAGGCCAGCAGCATAATCAAGGACGAGTTGTATCCCAGCCACTCCCCTCTCCCATCAGGCAAAAGTTATAGAATTGCGAAAACGCACATCTCCAGATTCAGGGACAGTTTCTTTCTAGCAGTTATCAGGCAACTGAATCATCCTACTGCAACCAGAGAGCAGTCCTGAACTACTATCTACCTCTTTGGTGACCCTCGGACTATCCTTGTTCGGACTTTGCTGGCTTTACCTTGCACTAAATGTTATTCCCTTATCATGCTTCTGTATACTGTAAATGGCTCAATTGTAATCATGTATTGTCTTTCTGCCGATTGGATAGCATGCAACAAAAGCTTTTCACAGTACCTTAGTACAGGTGACCATAAACTAAACTGAACAGTAACTATAGTCTGATGCAGCACATTTTGGAGGGTGACTGGAACCAAGTGGATTAAGACAACTTTATAGAGTGCCTGAACTAATGTGCAGTATGGCCCTACTTATGGAATGAATGATGGAGAAACAGGAGTAGGAGGAAGGGGAAACAAACTACTTCGAAAATCTGGAGACACAATAGATCTCAAATGCTAGAATCTTCAGACTCTTTCAGAAAGGGAGAACACCAATGTTTGGTTTGTATGTTAATTAGCTTCTGTAAATTGTCCCTGGTGTGTACATAAATCACTGGTCGGCATGGACTTGGTGGGCCGAAAGGCCTGTTTCCACACTATATCTCTAAACTAAACTAACCTAGATCCATGTTGTACATTTGTTTCCTGTGTGCTATTTCAGGCCTCCTTCCATTTATAACCCAATATTGCTGGTGGAAGGAACATGGAAAGAAGGGGTAAAAGGTGGAGGTGTTGCATTGCTAGTCAGGGAAGATATTACAGCAGTGCTTTGGCAGGATAGATTGGAGGGCTCATCTAGGGAGGCTATTTGGGTGGAATTGAGAAGTGGGAAAGGTGTAGCAACACTTATAGGGGTGTATTATAGACCGCCAAACGAGGAACGAGAATTGGAAGAGCAAATATGTAAGGAGATAGCAGAGATTAGTAGTAAGCACAAGGTAGTGATTGTGGGAGATTTCAACTTTCCACACATAGACTGGGAAACACATTCTGTAAATGGGCTGGATGGGTTGGAGTTTGTAAAATGTGTGCAGGATAGTTTTTTGCAGCAATACATAGAGGTACCTACTAGAGGAGGGGCAGTGCTGGACCTCCTGTTAGGAAATGAGACTGGACAGGTGGCGGAGGTATGCGTTGGGGAGCACTTCGGGTCCAGTGATCACAATACCATTAGTTTCAATATAATTATGGAGAGGGTCAGAACTGGACCTAGGGTTGAGATTTTTGATTGGAGAAAGGCTAACTTTGATACGATGCGAGATGATTTAAAAGGAGTGAACTGGGATATTTTGTTTTATGGGAAAGATGTAGAAGAGAAATGGAGGACATTTAAAGGGGAAATTTTAAGAGTACAGAATCTTTATGTTCCTGTTCGGTTGAAAGGAAACAGTAAAAATTGGAAAGAGCCCTGGTTTTCAAGGGAAATTGGACATCTTGTTCGGAAAAAAAGGGAGAGATCTACAATAATTATAGGCAGCATGAAGTAAATGAGGTGCTTGAGGAGTATAAGGAATGTAAAAAAAATCATAAGAAAGAAATTAGAAAAGCTAAAAGAAGATATGAGGTTGCTTTGGCAAGTAAGGTGAAAGTCAATCCAAAGGGTTTCTACAGCTATATTAATAGCAAAAGGATAAGGAGGGATAAAATTGGTCCATTGGAGAGACAGAGTGGACAGCTATCTGCAGAGCCAAAAGAGATGGGGGAGATATTGAACAATTTTTTTTCTTCGGTATTCACCAAGGAGAAGGATATTGAATTATGTGAGGTAAGGGAAACTAGTAGAGTAGCTATGGATACTATGAGGTTCAAAGTAAAAGAAGTACTGACACTTTTGAAAAATATAAAAGTGGATAAGTCTCCAGGTCCTGACAGGATATTCCCTAGGACATTGAGGGAAGTTAGTGTAGAAATAGCCGGGGCTATGACAGAAATATTTTAAATGTCATTAGAAACGGGAATAGTCCCCGAGGATTGGCGTACTGCGCATGTTGTTCCATTGTTTAAAAAGGGTTCTAAGAGTAAACCTAGCAATTATAGACCTGTTAGTTTGACTTCAGTGGTGGGCAAATTAATGGAAAAGATACTTAGAGATAATATATATAAGCATCTAGATAAACAGGGTCTGATTAGGAACAGTAAACATGGATTTGTGCCTGGAAGGTCATGTTTGACTAATCTTCTTGAATTTTTTGAAGAGGTTACTAGGGAAATTGACGAGGGTAAAGCAGTGGATGTTGTCTATATGGACTTTAGTAAGGCCTTTGACAAGGTTCCCTCATGGAAGGTTGGTTAAGAAGGTTCAACTGTTGGGTATAAATGCAGGAATAGCAAGATGGATTCAACAGTGGCTGAATGGGAGAAGCCAGAGGGTAATGGTGGATGGCTGTTTATCGGGTTGGAGGCAGGTGACTAGTGGGGTGCCTCAGGGATCTGTGTTGGGTCCTTTGTTGTTTGTCATGTACTTCAATGATCTGGATGAAGGTGTGGTAAATTGGATTAGTAAGTATGCAGATGATACCAAGATAGGGGGTGTTGTGGAAATGAAGAGGATTTCCAAAGTCTACAGAGTGATTTAGGCCATTTGGAAAAAATTATAAATGGGCTGAAAGATGGCAGATGGAGTTTAATGCTGATAAATGTGAGGTGCTACACCTTGGCAGGACAAATCAAAATAGGACGTACATGGTAAATGGTAGGGAATTGAAGAATACAGTTGAACAGAGGGATCTGGGTATAACCGTGCATAGTTCCTTGAAGGTGGAATCTCATATAGATAGGGTGGTAAAGAAGCTTTTGGTATGCTAGCCTTTATAAATCAGAGCATTGAGTATAGAAGCTGGGATGTTTTAATGTTAAAATTGTACAAGGCATTGGTGAGACCAAATCTGGAGTATGGTGTACAATTTTGGTCGCCCAATTATAGGAAGGATGTCAACAAAATAGAGAGAGTACAGAGGAGATTTACTAGAATGTTGCCTGGGTTTCAACAACTAAGTTACAGAGATAGGTTGATCAAGTTAGGTCTTTATTCTCTGGAGCGAGGAAGGTTAAGGGGGGACCTGATAGAGGTCTTTAAAATGATGAGACGGATAGACAGAGTTGATGTGGACAAGCTTTTCCCTTTGAGAATAGGGAAGATTCAAACAAGGGGACATGACTTCAGAATTAAGGGACAGAAGTTTAGTGGTAATATGAGGGGGAACTTCTTTACGCAGAGAGTGGTAGCGGTGTGGAATGAGCTCCCAGTGGAAGTGGTGGAGGCAGGTTCATTGGTATCATTTAAAAATAAATTGGATAGGCATATGGATGAGAAGGGAATGGAGGGTTATGGTATGAGTGCAGGCAGGTGGGACTAAGGGGAAAAAAAAAATAAAAAAATTGTTCGGCATGGACTTGTAGGGCCGAGATGGCCTGTTTCCGTGCTGTAATTGTTATATGGTTATATTATATGGTTAAAAGTAGATTTGGTGGCTAGCTGACTGGCAATAGGAACAGCATAGACAGGGGGCACTTTGAGGGGGCTGAGTAACGCCATTCTGTGATGGAACAGCAGATTAATGCTCCAGGCAGCTGCTACCAATATTTCCCGCTCCCCTCATTCCCACCCTGAATTTCATCTTGCTGGATTGCTGTGACATCATGTAAAGCTCATTGAACCTGATGATCCGGAGATAGAAAGGCACTACAGGTGCACAACCTTTTATCCGGTGTTCCGGAAACCGAAAAACTCCGAAAACCGGCCATTTTTTCCAGGATGTCGTCTACACACCAAAGTTCGCGTTTGGCGCCAAACTTGACCCGAAACGACCCACGGATAACCCAGGTCTGTACTACTGTAGCGGCTGCCTCCTCCTCGGAGACCGGGAGACACTTAAACATCTGTAAATCATTGCTTAAATGTTAGTCAGTTAGTTTGGAGGGCTTTTATGTGACGGGGGGGTTGAAGGGGTAAACTTTAATTCTTAGTCCCCTACCTGGTCGGAGAGGCGGGGAGCGGTCAATGCCTTACCGGGTCGCCGTGCAGTAAGCTCCGCAGCGCTGTGGCCGGTGGGGCTGCGGGCGGCGCCGGTTGTAGCTCCGACCCCGGCAACTCTACCCCTGGCTGCGAGGCGCTCCAAATCCACCGCCGCCCGCGGCCGGACGCCCCCCACCCCAGCTCCGCAAATGTTGGGAGTCGGCGGCGTCGCAGCGCTGGGATACCAGCGGGAAGCGGGCAATGCCTTACCGGGTCGCTGTGCGGTAAGCTCCAGGGCGCGGAGGCCGCCTTCTCCCAACATTCGCGGAGCTGGGGTGGGGGGCGTCCGACCGCGGGCGGCGCTGGATTTGGAGCACCTCGCAGCCAGGGGTAGAGTTGCCGGGGTCGGAGCTACAACCGGCGCCGCCCGCGGCCGGACGGAGCCCCCAGCTCCGCAATGTTGGGAATCGCCGACCAGGTAGGGGACTAAGAATTAAAGTTTCCCCCTTCACCCACCCACCCCACCACATAAAATCCCTCCAAACTAACTGACTAACATTTATGCAATGATTTACAATGATTCCCCGGTCTCCGGGGAGGAGGCAGTCGCTCCAGACTTTTCAAGCCGCCCGCGCTACCTACCTAATCTACGCTAAAAATCTTCCATTCGGTAATCCGAAAATGTCCGAAATCCGACAAGTGTCTGGTCCCAAGGCTTTCGGATAAAAGGTTGTGCACCTGTATTACTAATTTCTGAGCAATTTTCTGGAGGACCTCCTAGCTCCTGTGGACACAGGTCCTGCTCTCTCATCTGCAATGCAATATATTAATGCTTTTCTAGTTCAACTTCTTGAGCAACCAGCAGCATCTGCATAAGTTGGAAAGCTCCTCATTTATGAAATGCAGCCTGGTATCAACTTTAAATGACATTAGCCAATTGCGAAATTAAACCATCCCCAACCTTCAATTCTTTATCCTTTCCGCTGTTTGTGCAATGAGTCACTAGCATGTTGCAGCCAGAAATGATTCTTTTAAGCAGGTAGAGTGAATTTATCAGGCTGCCTCTGTTGCAATCTATTTGCATGAGTACAATGATTATTAGCTATTTTGGGGGGGATATCCAGAATGAGTTACACAGTGCCTAAACTGGGGGAAATACGACCATAAGTCATGTACAGAAATAAAGCAATGAAAATGTGTGGGGGCAGGATTGTGAAATAAAAATAAAAATTTACATCTCCCCCAATAATTAATATTAGATCGAATGAGACTTTCAGCAAACTCATTTCCAGTGCCAATGACTTGTTTGGCAGTAGCCATGACTAATCAAGTCATTGCAAATTCATGCTTCCTTAGATAGACAAGTTCCAACTTCTTTCCTGCTGTGTTTAACATGATATCCACTGCGTAGGGTCTGCAGCTTCACACCCTTTTCGGGTTTCAAAGCCAAATCTTTTGATGAGAAATTGCTAGAGCATAAGTTACAGAGTGAGATGTTACAACTACTTCCTGACTTAAGGGCCTGTCCCACCGGCATCATTTGTGCGTCACGCAGATGACGCGCAAATATTTTGTACATCCCCAAATCCAGGGGCGCTGCGTACGACCGCTCGTCACTCTACGTCCCGCGCTCCATGCGCGCGTCACGACGCGTAAATAATGTAGTGTAAATGACGCCCAAGTGGGGCAGGCCCTTTATGCTTTAACTTGTTGTACCATTTACTCACTAACAGTGGCAATTGCTGGTAATCAATTTCATTATCTTTCCCAGGGAATAATTCTCTCCCTTTTTGGTGAGAATAACACTTACAAAAGGGGTGCATTTCTTGTTAATGGTGAGCACTTGCTTCACCCCACCGATATGTTAACCCATTAAAAGATTGAAGAGTTGATTTAAGTACTCCCTCTGTTATAGGGATAAGCACTTTGGTCAATAGTATAAGATCAAAAGGAAGCTATAACCTTTCTGATTGCCTGAGTAATCATTATTTATATGTCAAGAGGACATGAATGGCAGAATGGAAATGATATATGGTCTAATGGCAAATTGGGACTGGGAGTCCTATGAAATTCTGCTGTGTTAAAAAAATAAGTAAAGCTGTTTTATGCTTTGAGTCAGTTGTTTTGTAATTGGCGCATGCAGTTGCACGTCGTATTTGATTGTACATTAACCATCCCTTGAACATCGCTTAATCATCCCATTTCTGGCTCCAAAAATGTTTTCTCTGCTAAATTTACTCGTTAAAATGAGGAATTTGTACTCATTATCTCTCAGACTTGCTGATATGTAGCTCTAACTAAATGCAATAAAAATTATAAATGACTACTGTTCTAAATATATCGCTATTTTGCTAAATTGCGTTGTTAATAGTTTTCCCTTGAGCCAATAGTCGTCTATAGATGACATACTGAATGCAATAAGCTTTGATTAATTGAAGAATGCAATTATTTCTCTTTTATTCTGCAATGCAAACAATGTGCATAATTTCCCCGAAACGTCATCCATTCTTTCTGTCCAGAGATACTGCCCGTCCTGCTGAGTTACTCCAGCATTTTGTGTCTATCTTCGGTTTAAACCAGCATCTGCAGTTCCTTCCTACAATATTTCCCAGTGTTAGTTTATTTCAGTATAGAGATACAGTGCGGAAACAGGCCCTTCGGCCCACCGAGTCCGCATTGATCAGTGATCCCTGCACATTAGCACCGACCTACACACACTATGGACAATTTTTTTACATTAACTACAAGTAATTAACTGACAAACCTGTATGTCTTTGGAGTACAGAAGGAATTGAAGATCTTGGAGAAAACCCACACAGGTCACGGGGAGATTGTACAAACTCCGTACAGACAAACACGGGTAGTTACGATTGACCCAGGGTCTCTGGGGTTTGAAGGCAGTAGCAACACTACTGTGCCACTGTGCCGCCCAGTGAAGATGTTCTATTTTGCATATCATGGTTCAGATGCTAATTGGTTCCAGTGTTATGAAGAATGGGGGGTGTGGGCAGGCCTGAGAGACATGGATGGAAAGAAACACATTCAAACAGATCCCCTAAATTAAAACGTAAGGTGACCGAGGGAGGTCAATTTGGGAACAATTCTATATTCTCTGAACTGATAACAACACTGTGGAAATCGAATGGAAATATTATTGATGTGTGTTTATACCAGAAAAATCAATTGTATGGTAAACCATCTCTTAGGGGTAATCTAGTACTCTTGTCATTTTTGATGTTACTGTAGCTTTTAACATTTTTTAAAAAAAAATCTATTGGGCCATTTACAACCAGTCATTACATTCAAATGTAAGGTGTGTGGTGAGAGAGGCATCACTGAAACCAGCTGAAATAATAGCTTTTTTTAAAATGCGGTTTTAGATCTCTGAACTTTCTTTCTGATGAATTAATTATACTTTTCCACAATGGCTCCAATTCTGCTGTTCAGTGTTGACAGACTGTTTAACGCTTCCATTGAAAAGTCATGTTGCTGTATTAAAACCACTGGTGAATTTCTACCAGTTGTTGCTGCCTAATTAATTTTCCAATGAAAACAACACACTGGTGCTGTGAAAACCACAAAGCGTGGCACAATTAATCACGGCTCTCTCTGTAGGAGAGAATAGCAATGACTGGGAGTGTGCACAAAATGCGCAGTCAGTTTTTGTGTTGCATCAAGGTCAAAAGCTGGCCATTTTGACAAAGTTTGACATTTCTATTTCTCTTGACATTGCACAGTTCATGCAAGAACAAAGTTGTGTCTTCACAAAGAAATAGTCATGCTTGAAATAGACAGAGGTCAGATCTGACAGCTCAAAACCATGTCCCATACAATGCTGTGAGTCATTTCTGGCAATACTGCTTGTTTTTCAAGCTAGATTTCCAAGTTCCATATTCTATATGGTGCAGAACTGTGGTGTGCAAAACAATAGTGTGCAGAATAATTGCAGAACAGTAGTATAATGGGAACAGCTTTACCACTAAATTTGTCCCTTATTTCATGGAAATAAATCATAACTCCTTCATGCAAGTATAAGAGCATCACTAAGAACTGCTTTTAAAAAAGCCCACTTACCACCACAATCTTTGTTGACTGGAAATTAAGAAAAAGGACAATTAATATGGTCTTGGCAAGCTGTTTTAAATACTGCAAATTCACATTGCACACGTGATAGTGCTGCAGTTTGTAGTAATGCTGATAACATTCTGGATAGTATAAAATTCAATGTCTAAGTTGAAGTTGTTCTCCCCCAAACTTTAATACATTTGGGGACTCAACTTGAATCGCAGTGTTGGGCTTTCGGAGACTATTTTGGTTGATCTGTAGATGAACTGTGCTAGCAGATATGAAGAAACCTAATGAACTTCCTAAAGGAAAAAAAAATCAGTGTCCATCTATTTATATGTTAAGATATAACATAATTCTAATCCAATACCTTTGGACATATGAATCATAAATCTTCATAAAGACATTTTGGGGGTGGCAAGGTGTTGCCAAATCTAGAAAGGTCTGCTTTTATTGGCCGGGCAGGAGAGCTGTGCTACTGCTGCATGGGAAGTAAAAATGATCAGTTTTAATACTTTTTGAATTTGCAATACTGCAAAAAATCTGCTATGTTAGCAGCCCTTTCTTTCAACATTTCACGAGCAGCTGGGCTGGTGAACGGAGCCTTGTACATGTGCACTTACAAGTGTGTATGTGAGTGCAAGTGTTACATTTGCATGTGAGACCAACGTAAGTGAAAAACAAAATTTTGCTACTGCCAGCTGTAGCACCATTTAAAAAAAATAGAACTGAAGATAAACGCTCAATGACAGCACCACTAAATGTCAGTGTTGCAAATGCAAATAATACACTGGCCATGGAAAAGGACATCAGTGCTTCCATTCTTCACCAATGTCAATGATTTTTGCAACATTATGGTATTTTTCAGGAAACTTTATGTAGCTATGTTGGACAAAAATGTTGGTGACTATGATAAAAGCCATTATTTTCCTTACAGTCACTTGGGATCCAAGATGAATTGCTTCCACTCTGGCTCTCTGGGTTGTGAGACGGCTAATGTGGCCAATGTGGGAACTACAGATTCTTGTCAGAGAATGGGGAGAAGGCAGGAGAATGTGGTTAAGAGGGAGAGATAAGATCATGATTGAATGGCGGAGTAGACTTGATGGGCCAAATGGCCTAATTCTGCTCATATCACTTATGATCTTATGTGGCAGAAAGCATCTGAAGGGGCTTTGTGTGGGTAGTTTATGAGATGGTGTACTTCTTCTGCTGTTTACATGGGACATTAGTGGGCTCTCAATGCATTGACACCAGCTCACAATGTCATTCCAAATACTAATTTTCCACATTAATTGCCATGGACTAGAGATTACCATGGGTCAGTGTGGATGGTGAGTTTCACCGACATTTTGAAATTATCCTTGAAACATTTCCTTTGAGCATCTTGTAATTAAAGCAATCTTGGAATTGATTGGCCGTTTCGGGAGACTGGTGTAAGGCCTGAAATTGTTGGCTGCCCAATGGAGCTGACTAAGTGTAAGAGTCTCAATATTGGGGATATTCAACCGGAGAACAGCCCTGATGGTGGTTTGCGTGTCCTTAAAGTAAATTAAAATGATAAAACATTCTCTATCTGATCAATGTGAAAGATGACTTTATGTGTGGAAAAGTCACGTGATTTTCTGAATTGAATCGTGTGAAATTCTTCAAGATTTAGACTTTAGAGATACAGTGTGTAAACAGGCCCTTTGGCCCACCAAGTCCATGCTGACCAGCAATCACCCTGTACACTAGCACTATCCTACACACCAGGGATAATTTACAATTAATAGAAGTCAATTAACCTACAAACCTGTACGTCATTGGAGTGTGGGTGGAAACCGGAACACCCGGAGAAAACCCACGCGGTCACAGGGAAAACGTCCACGCAATGCACAGACAGCATCTGTAGCCGTGATCGAACCTGGGTCTCTGGCGCTGTAAGGCAGCAACTCTACCACTACGCCACAGTGCCGCCCCTAAAATCTGTCGTCCACTGCAAAGAAAAAGAGAACCACATTACCAGTACTTCTCAACACAAGCATGGATAGTCATAGAGTGATACAGTGTGGATATGGACACTTCGGCCCAATTTGCCCACACCGGCAAACATGTCCCAGCTACACAACACCTGCCTGCACTTGGTCCATTTCCCTCCAAACCTGTCCTATCTATATACCTGTCCAACTGAGTTTCTTAAATGTTGGGATAGTCCCTGCCTCAACAACTTCCCTGGCAGCTTGTTCCATACACCCACGACCCTTTGTGTGAAAAAGTTACCTCTCAGTTTCCTATTAAATCTTTCCCCCTTCAACTCAAACCTACAGTATGTCCTCCAGTCCTTGAATCCTCTATTCTGGGCACAAGAATCTGCATCTACCTGATCTATTCCTCTCTAGAGCCTATACACCTCTATAAGATCACCCCCTACGCTCCAAGGAATAGCGTCCCAGCCTACTCAACCTCTTTTGTGAGGTTGCTCAATCTGTTCTGGTGACACTCACCATCCACACTGACCCAGGATGTTAAACTGGGAAGGCATATGATAATCTTTGCAACATAAAGAAATCATCAGCAATATTTAAACAACTCCACCAGTCATTCCTTTTCGATGTTTTTGTTTTAACTTCCCTCGAGCATGTCACAGGAAATGCTAGCTGTTAGAATTGCCTGCATGTTCCCAATAACTGTGTCCTGCTTGTCAAGTTCTCTAGGGCATTAAATGAACATATGCAGCATTATCAATGCAACGCAGCATGCAGACGACATGTACAAGCAGTGGGAATTTGCGAGCTGTGGGAGCAGGCACATTTCAGCAGTTCTGAAGTATTAAATCCAATCTCTGCCAAGCTAACTGCACCCCATTATTGGCACAAAATATAAATCCAACTTCCTCAAAGATCAGAAACTGTGTTCATAAACAGATATAATCATTTAACTAAGCTACAAATTATTGTTGTAAAAATGCAATGTCACTCTGGCCCTCGACTGGAACAGCTTGTTTTCTAGTTTTAGACACCATTTCAGGTCATGTTTCCCAGGTATTTTGTAGGGGGTCAGGTAATTTTTAACAATAGATGACGAGCTGGGAGCATTGGTGGTGGAGATGAACGTGGAAGTGGAAGAACATTTGTAAAGCACAGTATTGTGTTTAACAGTAAAACTAGGAAATGGCAGGAAACTGAAAGAAAGGGCATGCATTTATAAGTGATTTTCATGATCCCAAAGCCAATCAAGTTCAAATGTAGTTACAGTCGTAGTGTGAGAGTATGCGGCAATCATTTTGTGGTCTATTTTCAATTTTGCAGAAATGCATACCGCAGTTTTAAATGTTGGTTAAAGATTAAATGTTGACAAGAAAACTATGAAAGGTTGCTCAGCTCTTTGACATGGTGTCATGAGATCCTTTGCATCTATCAGGATAATCAGTATCAGATCAATCAGTATTGCTTTGGAGCTTAGACATAGATATTATATTGGGAAGAGAAGGCTACCACTAATAGATACAATTGAAAAGGAGAAGTGAATGTTGGGAGCACTGTAAAATATCCGCAAAAGTCACATGAGCCATTAATGTGTATGGTAATTGTTTTGAAGAACATTTGCAATATCAGTCAATAATTATCTCCTGGTTAGCCTCCTCTGTATTGGAGAAACCAAGCATAACCTAAGCACTGTTTTGCAGAGTGTTTTCAATTACCAGCTTTAGCATCCAATTGCAAGTCATCTTGACGCACCTTCCCACCCCCACATCGACCTGTCTGACCACAGCCTTCTCCATTGGTAGCGTGCAGCCAAACAAAATTTGGAAGAACAACATCTCATGTTCTGCTTGGGTGGCTTCCAACTCGGTAGTATTTATAGTCAATTTTCCAGCTTCAGGTAACTTTCACCCCAGTGTTCATCTCCCATACATGGATGATCACATCTAAACAGTTTCCTCCACAGATGCTGTTTGACCGTCTGAGTTTTTCTAGTGCCATATTTAAAAAAAAAAAAAAAAAAATCTATTGGCATATATTTATTATTAAGCCAATAAATGTTACCGCCTAACAAAAAATGTACTAATAGATTCCAGCTCCTCTCAGTTGACCTCTAGTGTTCGATTAAATGGTTAAGCACACTTACATTTTGCAGGGACTTCTTCTCATTTTGATTTTTTTGGACAACTTTGAGATATTATTTCAATTACATTGATAAAGTTTCATTAATATAGGTGGTAGATTAAAAAAATATTTTTTAGATTAAAGAAATAGTAAAAATTTTTTTGTATGAAGTGATTTCAACAAACTCCATGGAGGATCTCATCCCCCAGTCAAATACGATGAATGCGACAGAACCAGTGAAGGTGGAAACGGCTGAACTTTTATACATAACCGTCCATGTATTCTCCAGGCCTCAGTATTGTGATGGGCCACTGATGATCGTGGAGCGTGAACTAGTGAAACTGTTAATAACATTCAGTGACACATCATAAAGCCATTGGATATTGGTGTGTCACCATTCTGTGCCACGACGTGTCTCTTTTCTTTGCTGATGGTCATCTCAGACTTTTTACAGAAGTGGCAGAGCCTGCCCATCAGCAATCAGCTTTTACGGGTACCCTCACACGATGTTCTTTTCAATTAGGATCCATGTCAGTCCTTCAGAAGTAATAAAGCATTTTATGTTATCAGGAGTCTAATTGACTAAGTCTTTGGTATTCATAAAGAAGTGCTTCGGAAACATTGATATCACTTGGGAAACCCCCAATGCAGTTGGCAGTGGTATTTTTAAGCTGGTGCTGTGTGCTGTGGGATGCACCATTTTTCATTTTGTGAAAGGCTCATTTATCATTGTCGTGTAGATTACATAGGGCACTTACACAGGCCAGTGTGGTATGCAGGTAGCTCAGGCCCTGCTTCAGAACAAGATGACAGAGGAGAACCCTTTGCCCACACTGCACAAAGACTGCAATCCACAAACATTAAACCATTAATCAGTCTTTGACAACTACCGTGGGCTGTGTTTTGGCAACATTCTGTAACTCATTAGTCAAGAGATTCCTCCCAATCCATTGGTATGTGAATAATAATGCTTGCAAGTCCAAAATCAACTGCATAATTAAATATAAAGTAAGAATTTCATTATTTCAATCACAAACTGTAAATGAAGGTCAAATTATATTTCACACAGTATGATTCCAAATATGGTTTGCTGGATAGCATAAGAAATATGTATCCCTTTCCCCTGGCTAGTCTGAAGAAGGGTCTCGACCCGAAACGTCACCCAATCCTTCTCTCCAGAGATGCTGCCTTGTGTCTATCTTCAGTATAAGAAATATGTTGTTTCAATTAAATGGAATCACAGAATGCTTACAGCTGTGAGACCATTCAGCCCATCATATCTATGCTGTCTTTCAACTCGAGTAAGGCCCTAGTTTCACCCGTCATCCTTTTTCCATAACCTTGCAAATTTTTCTCTATACTTTTTCATTCACTTCACTCTTGGTGGCTGTTGTGGATTCTGCTCCAGCTCACCTGCAGGTAGTGCATTCAGACTCCAACTAATGCTGCATAAAAATATTTTTTCTCAAGTTGCTATTAATTCTCTTCCCCTTTATTATATATTTTTGACTGCTAGTCCTTAACTGTTCTGCTAACTAGAACAGACACCTACTATCAACTCAGATAATTTATTTGTACTGGTTGGTAGTTATTATGATTTTATTTATTTTACTTAATTTCAAGTATTTTTAGATTTTGTAAGGTCTGGTGATTATAAATAATTGGCAAGTAAGCATGTGAGTGGTGCACCAGCAACTATAAGTCCCAGCATTAATTTCACAATGCAAACTCATCCTCCCCCTTTTTTCACATTTGTCAATGAAATGAAGGCTTAGTGGTCTAACTTAAACCTTAAAACATGTGACTTCCATACCATTCTAAATAAGAACCAACAATGTGCTTTCTATAAACAAAACTGTGCTTGCATTAAAGAAAAGGCATCGGCAGTATTGATTTTCGCATCTTTATTTATAAACCTGCGTGTGTACAGTATTTGTGGTACATTTACGTGGTCAGGATATGTATTTAAGTTTGTAGCACTTAAAAATGAAAACAAAAACTGAACAAAGTCTGAACAAGGATCTTGACCCGAAACGTCATCCATTACTTCTTGTCAGAGATGCTGCTTGCCCCGCTGAGTTACTCCAGCACTACGTATCTATCTTTGGTGTAAACCAGCATCTGCAGTTCCTTCCTACACAAAAACTGTTGGTTTTTGTCCAAGTGAGTCTACAATGTGTTATATGATCTGAAAGTGGATTTGTTAATAGTCATGCTGCATGGAAACAGGCCCTTCGGCCCAACTTGTCCATGGTGACCAAGATGCCCCATGTATGTTAGTTCCTGCTGCCCGCATTTGGCCCTTATTCCCCTAAACCTTTCCTATCCATATACTTGTCCAAATGTCTTTTAAATGTTGAAAGGAAGATTAAGATTGCCAATGGACTTAATTTTGAATTCAATGCTTCTCCAGAGAAGATCTTTGCCCGGAGTCCTACCTGTTGAGTAGATTAATACTGATAGTGCCTGTAAGCTTATATTTATTTATATATTATACAAAGGACTATCCTGACTATTCCATTTTACAAGGAATCACTATTCATTTCCTCAATTGTCTACATGAAGGTTTGGTTTTTATTCACAATAACTTTTTATCATGTCTGAATCAAAAAATAATCATAATAGTACTATTTTTGTTTTTTTAATAATGTGAACCCACAATAATATTTGAGGCATCTTTAATTTTATAAGAAAACGTATATTAGCTAGGTGGAAGATGGATTTCAATTCAATGGACCATTGTTCATCATGAACACATCCTACAAGATGCATTTTCACTTCCTTACTACACTTCCTATACAATAATGACAGATTTTGTTCTATATCCATTCATAAGTTTGTTGAAGACACCTGCCTCAACTATTTGTTGAAGATCCATGGGCTGGATCTTGAATAATACCGAGACTCTGTACAGGAAGGTGATAGAGAGTTTAGTAACATGTTGACACAAGGAACTGCAGGTGCTGGCATCTTGCAGAGAGAAGAAAGTGCTGGAGTAACTCAGCGGGTCAGGCAGCATGTCTGGAGGACATGGATGGGCAACGTTTCAAGTCGGGACCCTTTTTCAGACAATATTAGGAAAAATAACATGCTCTTAATAACAATAACACGCTGAGAGACAACAACCTCTGTCCAAATGCCAGCAAAATGAAAGAGCGAGTCATCGACTTCAAGAAGCAGGGTGAGGCACACGCTACAGTTTGCATCAATGTTACTGAAGTGGAGATGGTCGAGAGCTTCAGGTTTCTCAGCATAAATATCACCAGCAAACAGGAGGAACATATTCCACTTGGGTAGCTTAAAACCCAATGCTATGATCATTGAATTCTCTAATTTTAGGTCACTACATGACCCTCCCACTCTTGCTTCATCCACCATAGAGTTCCCCACTTCTCTTTCAGTCCCCTTTACCTGTGCTCATCCAGACTTGCAACTACTTCTGCCCTCCTGCTCCTCTTCCACCTACATTCCTTCCTCAATTCGCTTCACAATTTGCAACACTACAATCCTTTTGCCTCGCACCTTCTTTCTTTTCATCCAACCATGTGCATGTCTAAAAACCTCCTCACCTGTGACGCTCTTATCTCTCAGGGTTAGTCCCGCCCCTCCTCTCTTCCAGTGTTTTTCCACCTACACTCGGTCCGAAGAATCATTCAGACCCGAAACGTCATCTATCCATGTTCTCCAGAGATGCTGCCTGACCAACTGAGCTACCTCAGCACTTTGTGTCATCTTTCAAATGTTGTTATTGTACCTGCCTCAACTATTTTCTCTGGCAGTACTTTCCATACACCCATCACCCTCTGAATGAAAATGTTGCCAGTCAGATTCAGATTAAATCTTTGCCTTTCACTTCAAACCTATGCCCTCTGGTTCGTAATTTCTCTATCCTGGGAAAAATACCCTGTGAGTCAGAATTAAACCAGGATCACTGTGGTTGTGAGGCAATAGCACTATCTGCTTTGCCAGTATACTGACCCATATGGGCTACAAGCTGCCAACAGGGGGATATTAGGAGGCACAACTTTGTTGTATTGCAAACCATTTACATGCTTTCGACTGTAGATGTCAGAGACACAGAGTGGAAACAGGCCCTTCAGCCCACTAAGTCTACGTCGACCAGCGATCACCCCATACACTAGCATTATCCTACACACTAGGGACAATTTACAATTTTATCAAAGCCAATTAACCTACAGCCATGTCTTTGGAGTGTGGGAGGAAACCAGAGCACCCGGAGAAAACCCACATGGTCACAGGGAGAACGTACAAGCTCCATGCAACCATGAACCGTAGTCAGGATCGAACCCGGATATTTAATTAATGTTTGTCACAAAGTGAGAATATTATTCAGTGGCAAACTGAATCAATTCTCTAGAGTCAAGGTCATATTTGTGATCTAGAAGCTTAATAATTAATATTAGAACCCATATAAATATAATTAATATTTGATTTACTGGGGCAAAGTTATTTTCAATATTTTTAAGACATGACCAAGCATCTGATTTTAATCTAATGCCATTAACCAAAAGATAATAAACTTTGAGAAAAGACGAATATCTTCAATTAATTATATTTGAACAAGCAAAATGGAGAGGTAACATTATGCAATCTAAGATTGATTCGATGGGACACAAAATGCTGGAATAAATCAGCAGGTCAGGGATGCTGCCTGATCCACTTAGTTACTCCAGCCTTTTTTTATTATCTTCGGTGTTCAGTTTCGTCCAACACACTAAAATTAACAAACTCAGATGGTGTTGGTATTGGCATTAATATTGTCACTATTATAGCTAATTGTGTTCTATTATTGTCACCATGATACAGTAAAAAGCTTTACATATTATCCAGAGAGATCATATGATACACGAGTATATCAGGCCATGCAAAGAAGGAAAGCAATGGATTGCAGTATACAGTGTTGCATCTTTAGAAACAGTGCAGGTAAATAATCATGCAAGGACTGTCGTGAGTTAGATTGGAAGATTTGGAATTCACCTTGAGCAGATGAGCGATCTGTTCAAGAGTCTGATATCAGCGGGGAAGATGCTGTCTTTGAAGTTCACAGTATGTGCTTCCATGTTTTTGTATCTTCCGATCAATGGGAGAGAGGTATAGAGGGAATGTGAACGGTCGTTGATTCTGTTAGCTGCTTTTCTGAGGCAGTATGAAATGTGGATGGAGTTGATGGGGGGGGGGTCTTGTTTGTGTGATGGACAGAGCCGCATTGACAACAGTCTGCAACTTTTTACAGTTTTGGGGTAGCAGATGCCGTGTAAACTGTGATACCGGTGGTTAGGTTGTTTTCTATGGTGCATTTTGTAGAAATCGGTAAGAGTCATTGGCGACATATCGAATTTCCATACAATGGGGCAGAAAGCATAGAAATAGGAATTGCACTGTCAAACCTGACCAAGATTCAACATGTCTCACCCTCTCTGAGAGTGAGGGAGAATGGTAGGAGGTAATCTGTAAGCTTCCTTGCGGGTGTTTGATCTGAAGCCATGAAGCTTTGACGTTCAGGGTCACCTCCTACTGTGGTGCTTCTCTGCCGTATCTGTCCTGTAGATGGGTGAAGGGTAGGGTTGACTGTGCCAGCCGACTGCATGATGAGAGCGGGGCAGCTCTCTCAACTTACATCAGTCCCTAGAAGTTTGTGGGGAGGAATTTACAAGGATGGACGAGGCTGCAAGCATCATCATTATGTCTAATGTCAAGGTCAATGCCAAGAGGTATCTGGGTTTATTTTTACTGTGTTTTAGCATTTATGATACGACTGAGTGGTTTGCTAGGATTTTATTTGGAGGGCATTGAAGAGTCTAGCATATTGCTGTGTGGCTTGGGTTACATATGATGCATTAGTGAACCAGATAAGATTTTATTTATAGTTCATGAGATTTTTACACCATTGTTGGCAGCATCTATTTCTTTAGATTTATTTAATTAGCTGAATTAAAATACCTCAGCCAGCTTGGTGGGATTTTTAATTCATTATTCCTGACTTCCTTTAACAAATACTGTGCTATTTCTTCATCAAAATCCAATTTGATAAAGTGAAAATGAATGACTACAAATGTTAAATAGTTTGTTTACCATTTTTAGAAATTGTTTTGAAAGAGTAAATGCTGATGATTAATTTAATCTGGTGGGGTGAAATTCTACATTCCCTCATTATGAAACAGCTAATTTTAAGAAACAGCATCTTGTATATACTAAATTTGTGTCCAGTAATTTTATCACATGTATCTGTGAAGTGCGCATAATGTTCTCATCCTCGGGGAGAGAAGATTTCCCCGAGGATGAGACTTTCCCATAATCAGCGCTGTCGGGAGTGAGAGATTCCAGCAAATAGAGACTACCCTGCCTTCTCTTGCTAATTTACTATCAGTGTACCAAGATCATCAGGGTAAAGAAGCCACAAAGCGCTGGATTAACTCTGCGGGCCAGGCAGCATCTCTGGAGAACGCGGAAACATGGATAGTTGACATTCCGGTTCAGGCCCCCTCTTCAGATTGATTGTAGGGAGGTGGGGTGGGGAATGAAGACACCTGAAAGAGAGGAGGGGCAGGACAAAGAATAGCATGGAATACTGGTATGTGGGCGGGGGGTTAATAGGCAGATGGTTGGACAAAGGCCAGAAATGAAAAAGATAGACAGTGGACAAGGAGGGAAATAGGTGGGAGTCCAGGTGGGGTGCAAGGAAGAAAAGTCAGGGGAAGAATGTTGGTGGTATATGGGGGAAGACAAAATGGGAGGAGGAGGGGGGGGGGGGGGGGTTATGTAGTTACCTACAAACTGGACAATTCAATGTTCATACCGTTGGCTTCCAAGCTACCCAAAAGGAATATGGGATGTTGTTCCTCCAGTTTGTGTGTGACCTCACTCTGGCGATGAAGGAGGCCCAGGACAGAGAAGTCAGTATGGGAATGGGAAGAGGAGTAAAATGGTTTGCAAAAGTGAGGTCATAGGTAGACTGAGAGTAAGTGTTCAATGAAATGGTTGCCGAGTCCATGCTTGGTTTTACCAATGCATAGGGGGCTACATTGGAAACACCAGAAGCAGTAGATGAGGTTAGAGGAGGTTTACATGATCATCTGTCTCATCCAGAAGTCGGTGGGGTGAAAGGTGAGGAGCAGGGGAAATCTATCCTTATTTCATCAGGGGGAAGGGGAGCAGAACTACGGGACAGAGAGTAGACGTGGGTGAGAGATCTATCTATGACAGCATTGGGGTAAACATTGTTGGTCGTCTGGAAATGAAAGAGCAGTGTCTACGACAATCTACTCCTGGCTTGTGTCGTTTCAAAAAGCAAAGTGAAATGCATCGCAATGAGACGAGTTCAATCACTTTCTCATGTTGAACACACATTAGCAAAGCTATAATGCCGTTCCTAATGACCAGAAAACTGCTGTCTTACTGGAACTATTCCACTCTTGTTTTATGTTGCTTGTATAATCTGATCAAAGAGTAATTCTAACAATATGGTAAAGTGGTAAGGTTAGAAGCGAGTATCATTATCAAGGTTGCAAGAAGCTGAGTTATTTTGATTCAATCCAAAGAGAGCTGACAAGCAAGTTACTGGCGAATAGTTGATCGATGGCATTATTGATGACTCCTCACATCACTTTACTGATGATTGGGAGAAGGATTAATGTGGCAGTGATTAGTTAGTTTAGATTTATGCTGCCATTTGCGGATAGGCCATGTCAAAGCAATTTTTCACAGAACTGAGTAGATGTCATTGTTACAATGGATTAACTTGGCTGGAGGGCAATTATTTCTGATGCCGAGCTCTTGAGGAATGCAGCTGAGATACTGTGAGCTCCTTTCAGCTTTGCTGTGCATTCCATTCAGCTCATCAACCTCATAGCACCACAGTTTAGTCATGTGAGACCAGCTAGTAAACAGTAGAGTTAAACTTGAACCTGAATTTGTCTCGGACATGCAATACGGAGACAACACTGGTTGTCAAGCAACAGACTGAGTATTGTGTACAGAAAAGGTGTAATTGCAGGGGAGAAATCGCAAAGGTTATTTTTTTTGAAAGAGAGGAGGCTCACAGATATTTAATCAAAGTGTATAAAATTACGAGGGTTGGAAAAATAGGTAGAACCTCTACTGTATGTCCCCGAGCAGGAAGGTGAAGAAATGGAGGTAGTAGAGATAAAGTAATTGGTAGGAGAATTAGAAAGAACACAAGGAAAAATATTTACACACAGACTGGCGGGGATCTGTAATTCACTATCTGAAAGGGTAGTAGAAGAAGAAACCTATATCATGCTTTAAAAGCTCCTGAGTGTGTACGTGAAGAGCTATGAATTGCAACAAACAAGCCTGGTGCTGGCCGATTGATGTAGGTTGTTAGCTTTTGTTGGATGGGTATAAACGCAATCGCCTGAATGGTCTTCCATTCTGTGTTGTAATTTTTTTTTTTAATGAATTGGCGATGTTATGACACATGGTAGATCTTTCTACCAGCAAAATTCTATGAACAAGGCCTGCAACAAGACTAACTACTGCAAAGACTATATGCACCTTAATAATGCCCTACGTGGCATTTATTTCACCACCGAATATCTCCTGACATGTAGGATTGGAGTTGGTACAAGGATACTTGACAGCTACAACCTTGCAGTGGTGCTGGGTGAACCCACAAACATGGAATAAGACTGATGATCCTAGGCCACACTTTTATAGGTGCCCTGAATTTTTTTTCCCAGTGGAAAAAATTGGACAAATTCTTATGTTTAAGGTTTTAACATCGCCAGTTGTAATCCATTTCTAATACTGAAGAAGCTCATTCCTAAACATTGAGACCTCCATCTGCAGCTGGCTTCTGCATTTCCTCCTCCTGCTCCTCTGGGTTATATGCTCAGACCCTTACACTACTCCCTGTGCACCCTGGACTGTGTAGCCAAGTACAACACTCACCCAACCTTTAAGTTCACCGATGATACTACTGTTGTCTGCCAGATCTACAATAATGTTGAGACAATGTACAGGTAAGAGATCAAACGCCTTGAGTATTGGTGTCAGGAAAATAACCTAGCCCTTAACGTCAGCAAGATGAGAGAGTTGGCTGTTGCCCAAAGGGGGGGGAGGGAGTGAACACAGCCCAATCCTCGCCAAGAGGCTGCTGCAGAGATGATCGGCAGCCTCCGGTTCCTTGGTCTCCATATCACCAGCAATTAGGGTTGCCAACTGTCCCGTATTAGTTAGGATATCCCGTATATTGGGCTAAATTGGTTTGTCCTATACGGGACCGCCCTTGTCCCGTATTTGACGGGTACTACTCGGGTCTAGGGGATGGTTGGGTCGGAGCCCTGCGTCCGGCCCTGGTTCACCCATCCCGACAAAGTGCAGCCCATGGAGTGCAGCAGCAGCACCTCGCCTGTGCACCCGCCGGTCGGCAGCCCGGCCAGCTGTCTGACCTTTGGACTTTCGCTTACTGCCGACACCACCACCCTTCCTTCTCATGGCCGATCATCGGTTCATGAGTTGGATGGGGTGTCGGATTTTGCGCGCAACGTCTCGCGCCCCAGGCGCCCGAGCCAAAACTCCTCAGCTGGCTCGCCGGCTGGGCTTTGTGTGCAGTCCAGCACCCGGGCCAACTCATCATTCACCCAGCTACGGCCGAGTCGGTCAAGGAATCGCCGTTGGGAATGTCCCTTATTTGGTCCTTTTGTCCCTTATTTGGGAGTGAGAAATTTGGCAATCCTACCAGCAATCTAATCTGATCCCTTCCACTATGGTAACCAAGAGAGTGCAGCAGGCATCTTGGCATATTTGGCATGTGCATTAGGATTCTCTTTAACTTTTACAGATGCATTATAGAGAGTATTCTGAAGAATACATCTCAGCCTGGCATGGCAACTGCTCTGCTGTTGAAAGGCTAAATCCGTGGAGAGTGGTGAACACAGCCCGGTCCATCACAGGCTTGTCATTTCCATCCACCCAGTCCATCTTCACAGTGCATTGTGTCAGTAAGACTGGATGATGCCCACCATTTTGGACATTTCTTTTCTCTCGTCTACCTAATGGGAGAAGATGGAGAAGCTTGAAAGCTCAGACACCTTGACATGAACAGCTTCTTCCCCACTGCTATCGGACTCATGAACCAATCACTTCTTTCACATCCTATTCTATGAGGTGCTGCAACTACAGCCCCTGTCCCACTTTCCCCGAGTTACTCACAAATTTCCCCGAGTTTTCCCCTTGATTCAAACTCAGAGAGGCCAGCCGTAGGTACTCGGGGCTATTTTTTTTTTACTCGTGGACATTTTTTAACACGCTGAAAAAACGTCACAACTTACCTGATGCCCCGGGTACCTACGGCTGGCATTACGAGCCGCTACGAAATATCTACGGACTCGCTACGGGCATTCTCCGAGTTTGAATCAAGGGGAAAACTCGGGGGAATCCGCGGGTAACTCGGGAAAGTGAGACAGTGGCTTTACTCTTACTGTTAACTCTACCTCACTGGTTATTCTGTTATTGTACTTTAATATTCTTTTGCACTACTCAGATTTTGCACCACAATTATACACTATTGTAGTGCACTACAATTGTGCAATACGTGTTCTTTTGCACTTCCGTTGTACTGTAATGGTATTGTATTGTAATGGTATTTATCATTATCATATGTATACTATTGATTCTATTAACCATGTGAAATAGGAATTTCATTGCATTCTGGTAAACTAATCTGTAATCACCTTTAATGTTTATTACAATATTGTTGCCCCCTTTGATATTAGTGCCCACGAACACCTTTAAAGATAATGCACTGGAAAAGGTTGTGACAAATGTAAATGAATTGTTCTTTTTTCCTATTTTATTGGATCAGATAAATGTTGATTGAGCAAATTAGCTACTAAAATTTACTTTTCATAAGTATTTAAATGTTATTTTATGGTTATCTCGTGTTTTATTTCCCAGCAAGATTATTTTTTTCATGGGGTATATTTCAGGAGTATAACATTATAGATTCAATGGACAAATTAGATTGTTTGTCTGCATTGATTCCTGAGTTATTTGAACAAGCCAATTGCTCAATAGAATTGTGGCTGGATGGAGTTGAAATGAAGTCCACATGAAGATTTCATGAAGCAGTGCCCCTCAAACTCAATGGATTAGAACTTGGTGCTAATGAAATGGCATGCAGAGAAAGAATAGTCGGTGAACATCCAGAGTGGATGTGAAGAGGATGTTTCCATGAGTGGGATAGTCTAGAACCAGAGGGCATCGCCTCAGAATAAGAGGATGTACCTTTAGAAAGGGCATGAGCATTAAATTCTTTACTCGGAGGGTGGAGAATCTTGGAATTCATTGCCACAGATGACTGTGAAGGACAAGTCATTGGATATTTTTAAGCCGGAGATTGGCAGATACATGATTAGTCAATGTTCATGGGGAGAAGGCAGGAGAATGGCGTTGAGAGAGAAAGATAGCTCAGCCCTGATTGAATGGCGGTGTAGACTTAATGGGCTAAATGGCCCACTTCTGTTCTTGTGTTATGAACAGATATACTCTTCCTGGGTGTTAACTAGCTTGTAAATGAATGGCAAGGTATTTAGCATTGTCAGAGGTGGAACGTGTTTCTAGCTTCAGGTTCCTGGGAGTCAACATCTCCGATGACCAGCCGACAATCTCTTGGGCCCACAATACCCTCTACTCCTCTGATCAAGAAGGGTGTCATCACACGCATCTCAGTCTGTCCTGAGGAGACTGAAAAAGAAGCAGTCCATCTGTCTCCTCCTGATCACCCTGGTGAACTCTGCTACCAGCTGCGCAGAGGTGTTCATCGAGAGGTCATCAATACCCAACTCCGCATCACAGTATCTGATAGTATGGCAACATGTCTCTTTGTCTCCGACCGGAAGGCACCTTTGCAGAGGGTGGTGAAAGGTTATTTTCTTCACAACGCATCACCGGTTCCACCTCATCCCGGTAGGTGTACTCGTCCCCCCCGGATTGAGTCTAGTCCCGCAAAGCAATGCGCTGTCTGCGGAGGGCGCTCAGCATGTGCGCAAGATGGTGTATAGCAGGGGGGCTCAGACTGCTCTCACCCCAACCATGGACTGTTTACCCTCCTACCATCCGGTGGAGGCGTCCCAAGTCCCCCAGTTTGTCCACCAGTTGCCGAACCAGCAGAGCGTAGGAAAAGAGCTCCGCACGTCTTTGAGACAGTGCAGCGGAGAGCTGGCTACACGTCTACTAATCTATTTGCTCTGTAAAACGTACCTCGGTGACTGCCATATCACCCCCCCCCCCCCCGAGAGAGAAAGATTTGATTTTTTAGACTTAATGGGCAAATTGCATTTCGTTGTCTGTTATGAACTGTACACTGACAATGACAATTAAAATTGAATCTGAATCTGAATCTGAGAGCCTTGTAGTATATAACATTGTCACAGGAGCTGACAAGAATAAACCCTACCTGTAAAACAAATGAACAGTCATTGCAAGACCTTGTCAACTGAGAAAGCTGTCAAGCAATCAAGTACTTCTGAATACCCTGTACATTCAAAAACATCAGAAAGACTGTTAAAAATATCGTAACTGATTACAATAATATTAATATTATGGACATTTTTTAATAGTTAAATCACATAATATATTAGTTATCATTAGTAATTTGAAAACTGTGAAGTAATTTCTACTTAAATGTATTCCTCTCCTTTCATATAAAAGGGTCCACTGTGTAGCAGGTCTAATGGTCATAGCTCCCCATAGGCACTGCCAAGTCTCACCAAGTCTTTATGCTGTGTTGCTGAGCAGCATGTGGAGTCCAATATTGGAACCCAGGCAGATTGCTGGGTGTCCTGAACTT
This sequence comes from Leucoraja erinaceus, assembly GCF_028641065.1. Lineage (NCBI taxonomy): Eukaryota > Metazoa > Chordata > Chondrichthyes > Rajiformes > Rajidae > Leucoraja > Leucoraja erinaceus. Next base: position 13,399,788 of record NC_073391.1, on the reverse strand, counting down.
GAAACGTGTTGTGGGTTACATACTAGGGGTTCAGCAAAGAACCTTTCACTTTAACATCCAGCTGTCATTTGCTTTTCTCACTTTTTTTTATTTCCAACTCCTTGTGTTTACCTAATACAAAGCTGGTCTGAACAGACCTCACACGTCCAGCCGATGCGTTGTGGACAGTGCTTTTGTAACAGAGGTTCTAGTTTCACATCTTTTTCAGAGATCTCAGATCTGAATTCTATGCCACAAAACTGTATCACTTCTTCCTCGTGTCCGGCCATCTCCCATATCACGTCTTTCCGGTCGGTCAGTGACGGTTGACGGTCGGTGGTTGCAGAATTGGTCACTTCAGTCAGTCACTGTGGTACAGTTTCTGTCATCAGCATTGCAGATGCGCCATGTGGAGGCTTCTGCTTGCATTCCCACTGTGTCACTAAACTGTGTCACTAAACTTAGTTGAGGAGCCATTTCCCAATGCTGGATATTGCAACCCACCTGCCTGCACCTACCTGTTGCCTATGTGGTGGGCTAATTGTCAACCCTCTACACCCAAAAGATACATCTCCTGAGATGGCTTCAGAGGACTCATCCTGAGGCCCTGGATCTGGAACGCTTTGCCAGCCTTACGGAACTTCAGTTGATCCTGCCTGATGTCTGTGGAAGATCCCATGGCATCATGTTGAGACCTGTCGTGGATATAGAGTCGCAGCGTGTAGGAAGAGGCCCTTCAGCCCACTATATCCATGCTGACCACTGTATTTCTCTACACTAGTCTCATTTACTCACATTTGTTCTAGTCATATTTAGCAGAATATCTGGTCATCATCCACGATACTGTTCTACACAATGCCCAGGTTCACATATATAATAGTCTCATATCCTCAGTAAATGCAGGAGAGCGGATAAAATTTACATGAGAAAATAACAAATAAGCTTGGACATTTTAACTGCGCGAAAGAGATATCAATTAATAATTGTTTGTATATCCAGATGCAAATAGTTGAAGCACTATTTACCAGGATTCGGAATCAATAAATGTAAGTATTTTAATGTTCCTTTTTAAATGGTGGCGAGCATAATATAACTTTAATAATTTTGCAAAGGTCAGGATGCTGTTAATTTGTCGTGTAAGATTTATGGCAAACGTGTGATGTGTTTTTAGAATACTACTTTCAATTTTTCACTACTGTTCTCTTAACGTCATTGGAATGAATCACCAGACTTGCCACGTTTATTGCAGCACGAGTACAGTCACGATGTTTAATGAACTCTTTCTGATCCAGCCAAGCTCCCCATCCCACAAGTGAAGTCTGTATTGTGTGAGGTGCATTGGTGTGCAGGGACTCTGGTGTCCAGCTTCTTATGCATGTCAGACAAGATAAGTAAAATGTTGTGGTCTTTGATATCTGGCAAAATATCTTATACGAAGTACATATTGAACTTGTTTAAGAAGGAACTGCAGATGCTGGAAAATCGAAGGTAGACAAAAGTGCTGGAGAATCTCAGTGGGTGAAGCAGCATCTATGGAGCGAAGGAAATGGGCAACGTTTCGGGTCTAAAGAAGGGTTTCGGCCCGAAACGTTGCCTATTTTCTTCGCTCCATAGATGCTGCCTCTCCCGCTGAGTTTCTCCAGCACTTTGTCTACCTACATATTGTACTTTTCTTTTTCTAAAGAATGTATGTTATAAATTGATAGAATCAATATCTGATTCTGCTTTAAAGGGATATAATGATGGAGCAAGTAATTGGTTGTTTAGTTTCGTTTAGTTTGGAGCTATAGATACAAGAAACAGGCCTTTCGGGCCATCAGGTCCGCGACGACCAGCGATCCCCGTACCTTAATACTATCCTACCCCCACTGCGGACAATTGTCACCTTTACCAAGCGTCAAACCTGTACGTCTTTGGAGTGTGAGAGGAAACCGAAGATCTCAGAGAAAACCCACGCAGGTCACGGGGAGAACGTACAAACTCTGTACAGATAGCACCCGTAGTCGGGATCAAACCCGGGTCTGTAAGGCAGCAACTCTACCGCTGCGCCACCGTGACCGCCCATGACCATAATTTGTTAATTATGATCACCATATCTGGATGGCTTTGTTCTCTTAAGGCCCTAGCAGGGTTCGAAGTGTAAAAAGAGCTGACCTGGAAGTTGTGTTGTTTTTAACATCATGCTCACCCTGTGAAAACCTCAGGAAGTAACAGCAGGACTGTGGTTTTTGCACAGCCTGATTAATATAGTATCACAAATTGCAGGCTCCAGTAGCCGCAGGCAAGGAGATAGACTCTGCCAAACGTAAATAGACCTGTATAGGTGGTTCACCAGAAGTGGTCGATCTTTAAAAGTCTTTTGCGCATTCATTTTATGAAAACCCTTTAGGTCCAGTGCAGATACAGTTCCTGATATGCGCACTGCTGCAATGCATTTGGGCCAAATGACCTCCACGGTCAGTCAAAACTCATTTAATTAAAAGTGAGTTATTTTGTATTTCTAATCAGAAAACGTATGTCACTTTCCTAAAAGATTAGCAATGTTCCTTTAAGGAAATACCAGTTAATTATTTTGCAACACAATGAGTTTGTGATTAAGTCATGTGACTATGAGGAAACAACGAGGAAGTTTATTTTAAGAAGGATACCGTGACAAAAGTGCGGTATCATAAAAAATGGATAAAGGTAAATGAGAATTATTTGCTTTGGAATTTGTGATTTTTTAGAGAAGTAGTAAAAATTTATTGTAGGGGAGCTGGGTGCTGCCTTTATGAGATGGAGGTGAAGTGGAGGTGAGGGCTAGATTTCTCACAGAAAGTGGCTGATGCTATCACTTTAATCACTCCACAGTTGACAACGTGATTAAGCTGTAAACCTGTTCACCACAGCTTCTTTATCATCACTAAGTTTATCCCAGTGGGTGTTATCTGGCATAGCTGCTGTACACCGATGCTTTCTCACCAGATGTGCTCCCTGGAAGGAGTTAATGCAAGTGGTGTTGCATCATGTGCTCCTGCAGAATGCTGCGATGTTATGATCAGTATATTTCTTGGAACACAAGATCATGAAATGAAATATAGCCCCTGTATTGGATTATAATGCAGTGCTGTTTTCACTGGGCTAATGAACACTAGCTATGTCTGTGTGAATGAGAGAGATTTCACTGGTATGGCCCACACATGGACCTCAGCCAACACCAGAAAATGCCCTGTTTTTTTTTAATGTTTTGGGCATGGTGTGTTAGAAGGAAAGATTTCTAAATCAAATGTATTTTAGCTGATTTGTGATTTAGTTACAATTTGTGGGGATGCGGTCAGAAACAAAGACCCTATAGTAGTTTACATAGTTTATTGTGGAAAAGGAATACACTTGTTGTCTCACAGTCACTAGCACCAAAAGCACAAATCTTCACTTCCTTGTTTCTTCAGCCATGATATCATTGAAAGGTGGAATAGTCTTGAGGGGCTGAATGGCCTCTTTCACCAACTTTGCTTCACCTTGGTTTCCTTGGCCTAATCTTTAACTATTTAGTCCTTCAATGTATTTTCACTGCCACTGTGTGTGTGTTGTGGTTGGGGGTGTGGAGGGGATGTGGTTGGGGCAAAGGTGCTACAGAGAGACAGCGCTCTGGGCCTGTAGCTGCTGGAGTTTAGGAAGATAAGGGGAGATCTTATTGATCCTTTTTCTGCACTGTTCGGTCCTCTTTTGTTTGTGAATGGTTTCAGGCCAGGGAAGCCTGATCTGCAATGGGTTTCCTAATAGCCTACATTTGGAGGTTTAACGCCCATGTCCAGCACAGGCCCTGCACATGCATTCCCTGTTGTTATCATTGTGGCAAAAGGCACATCTGTGGCGTGCAATGAGCACTTGCTGTGTCTGCCATGATAAACGCTGAGATGTCACTTTGCACTGAAAAATGTGTATTGCCATCAAATTAATGTGAGCAAGCTGTCAAAAAATGATGGGTGACATTAAAAATCACATGCATTGCAGTTACAAGTAACATTAGTAAATATTTTGACAAAACAATTCCCAATAAAGAACACTCCCATCTTGAATGAATTTGAAGTATTGAAGTGATTTGATCTTTTGCATCATGTTCATGGTTCCCCGGTTCATAAACTATCCATAAACTGCAGGGATTGTATGTTTCATTGTGTCAATGGCATTACTGTTAGAGGTCATAGGATATTGTCACGGGTTGCAGGATATTGAATCAATTTTAAAAACAGATTTCAGTGTGCAGTTTGATAAAATGTTGATATGGTTGCCTGCTTATGACTCTTTCACGCACAAATTGTTGGTACAACCCGGAAGAGATGGTTTAATCTTGAGTGCTTTCTGCTTTTCTCCGATGTTTAGAAACTTGAAGTCGGCTATTTAGCATAGCGATCGGCCAGCCTAATACTCTGCCGCATTTGGAACTGTGACAACATATTCTTTCACTTTAGTTACATTTGTTAATTATATTGTTAACTGGAGACTTTGGCTGGAGCAGGGGTTTTCCGCTGTTAATTGCAACGTTCAGGTGGCATTTTGAGAGGACGCGAGCAGATCGCATCTACGACCAGATGGTCTTTTCTGACCCAGTTGTAGTTTAATTGAACAATTTGAGATCTACAATACATTGCCATCTCGTTAATAAACTTGCCACGACATTCATTATGAAAACCTCAGCAGTCAAACAAATTAAGGTAATTACTACATGAAGGTGCTCATTGCAATGACAAAGAACAATGCAATCATACTTACTGTGATTTACAAGGTGTGAAGGTCTGTGTGCAAGAGACTCTTTAATCAGCCATCAGCATAAAAGCATTATTATTTTGGAGCTTCTTATTGTGAGCACTTATAATGTAGAGGACAGACATTAATTGTTGCTCACTTGTATTATGTGGATGTGAGAATATTGGTTGAGGATATACTCCCTCCACAACTTCAATTGACCATACTGTATATGAATGCATGGATTAGCAGGATAAATTGTTGATATGGTCTTGTAAGCATTAATCATCAGTGACTCAAGATAAATGTCTCCCCACAAGGTTTCATTGCCCTTAAAAGAAAATGAAGGCAAGTAATTGATCCTATTGCATTAATTTGTTGTATGTGGGTTGAGCCAATTACAAAGCTAGCATTTATTATTGACCCATAATTGCACTTGAGAAGTGGTTATGAGCAAAGTTTGTGAACCACCAACATTTCTCTCCCCACAGTAGAGTTCCAGGGCTTTTGCTTCGTAATCATGAAAAATTGCACTATTTTGCCGGTAACTGCACTGGAATAATTTGGCTTGGGAGGCAGCCTTCTATTTATTAAGCAGGGCAAGTGTGTTGCCATCAGCTCTGTCGCCTAGTTGTGTGCAGTGCATTTAACTTAATTGAAAGCGTACGTGTAAAGGCTAGAATTTAGCTTTTGCAATGTGGAAGGGCTGAGGGGGAACATCCACTATGTATTGTGCTGAAAGTTTGTAAATACCTCTATAGGTATCGGTGGAGATTTATTATAGTCACGGAAATCGAGATACAGTGAAAAACTGCATGCTATCCAGTCAATTGGTACTATAATGAGTACGATCAAATCATACACAAATACACCAGGTGGCGCCACAACGGCTGCCTCGCTAACAGTCTGTCTCAGCCTTTTCTTCCTTTGTTGGTTTTTAGTATGTGTTAAATGTATGTTTTAGTGTTGTTTAGTTTAGTTTTATGTGTGGCGGCGGGAGGGGGGGGGGGGGGGGGTGTTGGGGGAAACTTTTTAAATATCTTACCTCGATGAAGATGCGATTTCTTTCTCCGTATCGTATATGTCCATCCGCACTGCAGCGTAACTTCGAGGAGCTGGCGGCCTCTTGCTGGGGATCGACTTTGGGAGCTCCAACGCCGAGAGCCTGCAGGACTTAACGTCGTTGAGCTGGCAGTCCCTGTCGGGGATCGACCTCAGAGCTCCAACCGCGCGAGCCTGCGGACTTTAACGTCATGGAGCTTGCGTTCCTTTGGTTAGGGATCGACTTTGGGAGCTCCAGTTCGCAGGTGCTTCGTGGTGACTTCGATTGCTGGCGGCGGGAGCTTTGATCGCCCCGACTGAGGATGGTTTGTCTGCCCCGACCGTGGGAGAATAAAGATGAAAGAAGTTAGACTTTATTGCCTTCCATCATAGTGAGGAATGTGGGAATCTGCTGTGGTGGATGTTTATGTTAACTTTTATGTAGTTGTGTGTTTTCTTGTTATTTTTAGTATGACTGTATGGTAAATCGAATTTCACTGTACCTTAATTGGTACACGTGACAATAAAATACCTTTGTAGAGAAAAATAGCAGTGAAGAATATGGTGTTACAGCTGTATAGCTTTGTCCTCCAAATTGGGCTGTGCATCAACAATGATAGGGATTTTCATGATAACACCACCACACATCCTTGATGATTATTTAATTGACCACCACCATGTGCCAAGGTTTCAGAGCTTTGATTTGATCCACTGATTGTTTCGCTCTGTCTTTGGAATGTTGGTTCTGATATCTGGCATATGTAGTCAATAACCCTGACGGTGCCACTTCAAGAATGCTGCTCTCTACTCATTGAAGTGTGTTAAGATCCTGGTAACATGGTGATGGCAGATTTACAGGAATCCTAGGTTATGCCGTTACCAATCACGTGAAATGCATTTTTTGCAGCTGCTCCTAATGGCGCACGGTACCACCTTGATGTGCAGTTTTGAGCTGCTCAATATATGTAAACCTATCCATATTGAACAGTGGTAATGGCATGGCGAATGATGGAAGGAAACTTGAAACTGAAGATGAGATTTCCACACTATGGTGATAACTCCTACCAATTCTACGTAGTCACAGTCATATAGTCAGAGAGTCATATAGCACTGATACAGACCGTTCAGCCCACTGAGCAAGCAGCAAGTATGATTTATACTAAGCCTACACTAATCCCATTTTATTTGCGCCACATTCCTCCAGATTTTATCGTTCAGCAATGAGTTTTATGGTCAATTTACATTGATCAATTAACCTACCAACCTGAAAGTAATTGGAATGTGGCAGGAAACTGGAGACACGCACACAATCTCAGAAAAAAATATTCACGCTACACACATAGCAGCCGAGGTTAGGGTTGACCCTGGGCCACTAGAGTTACGAGGCATCAGCTCTGCCACCTACACTATTGTGCTGCCCTTTAATGGATGGATCTTCAACAGACAGATTGATGTGGATGAGATTTAGAAGGGGTTTCTCTTCAGCTAGCATGTCCTTCTTCTATCTGCAGAAGTGTAGTCTAGCAGTTATGTCCTTTGAGACCTGGTTAGCAATGATGTTTCCAAACTATTTTTTATGAAGTCTCCCACCCAAAGCACATTTTGTGCCACTGCTGCACTCTGTGCCTTTTAAGTGGTCTTCAACATGGAAGAGTACAGATTCATGGTGATGGAAAGATCTGCTGTGTTGGCTGTATGATTCCATTAGAGTAATAATCCCAGACACTGGGATATTTTGTGCAAAATTTGTGCTAATTTTGACACATCCCGATATGTCCAAGAGCAGGATTACTGGGGTTGGGCGTGAATTTATAAAATATTGAAACTGCTCCAACTAATTCTTTATTTTAATTGCTGTCTTTCCAAGTGACAATTCAATGCAATTAACTGGCTTGCTCAACCATTTCTGGCGCAGCTAAGAGTGAACCAAATTGTTTTAGTCTGACTTTATTAAGGTAAAGGTTCTTGATTTCTCACTGATTGCTAGTGCTAAATGAACCTGTATGGCAACAAAATAATGCTGAAATGCCATTTCCAGTCAATGCTCTGTTTACTAAGTTCCATAATTTAATAGACTTCATTGAGGATGGTTGATGATACAGGAAAAAAGTGGTACTATGGAGGGAAAATAAAATCAGGAGAATGGGGTTTGATGGTTGGTTCGAATAGCCAGCATTGATTTGATAGATCAATTGGCTTCATGCAGTGTCGTTGGAGAATATTTTTAGATCAGATTTGTATAACTTTAATCTCCCCAGCTGCTATAATGAGATCTGGACATGTGGCTCAACATTGCTCCAACACATAATTAATGTGCTAACATACAGAGTTGAAGTAGTGAATCCATCTCTGTATAACAGGCTGCAAGCCTCGTGATGCTATAGTTACTGGTAATTTTCACTCCCTCTCTGACACTGAGGAAACTGGTAATAAATGTTTCCAGGCTTTGAACTGCATTGACACATGTTGGGCGATATAGTATCAGGAGCTATTTCCCATAAGACAGTGCATGAAGAGAAACAAAACGCTGTCCATTAAATTAATTCACTCAGATACTTATCTTTAGCTCTACAAATACTGTGCTGGGGTTAGCATTTGCCATAGCTCTGAAGTGGATAATTCTGGATTAAATCAATTACGCTATGGTGCATGTTGCCCAACATAATTTCAACGCCCTTAATATTCATCATCCCAGTAACAATATTATTTGTATGAATTATTTAATTCTTTGAGCACCGGAGACTCTTTGCTCATTTGAAAATCCTGTTTAAATCAGCTGGGTGTTTAAATAGACCCAGTATAGAGGCCTAGTCTTTTAAATATTTAATAGGTGGGAGGGCAAATAAACCTGACAAATCCAAGTTTAAACATATAACCTACAGATAATATTTGCTTATGAACATCGGTACATGTATTTCAAATAATTACCATAGTAGGAAAGAATATAGAATTACAGTACAAATCGGTTGAAATGAAAAATGAAATGATTCAATTTATTGTCATTGTCAGTGTACAGTACAGAGACAACGAAATGCATTTTTAGCATCTCCCTTGAAAGGGAGACACAGGGCGTCGCGGTGTGCCCGCGCCTGCCGCCGTAACATTCCATTACAGGCAAAGGTGGGTGAAGTGTCTTGCCCAAGGACACAACGACAGTATGCACTCCAAGCGGGATTTGAACCGGCTACCTTCCGGTCGCCAGCCGAACTCTTAGCCCATTGTGCTATCTGTCGTCCTATGCGGCATGGAATTTGATTTCACAGATTACAGGGCCTGTCCCACTTGGGCAACCTAATTGTGAGTTCTGGCGAGTTTGCCCTCGATTCATACTCGCAACATGGTCGACACGAGGTCTTCGTAACTCTCCATCATGCTCGAGAGTTGTCTCCGCGTACTCGAGGCCTCAGCTAGGTTACGGCGTTATTTTCAATATGTTAGAAAATGCCCGCGAGTAAAAAAAGGTTGACATGGAGTAAATCGATACTTTTTTACTCGTAGGTTTAGTCGCAGTAGGTCGGCATGTTAGTCGTAGGTGATCGAGGGTAGTCGAAGGTAGTCGTAGATAGGCTTCTTCCTAGTCGAAGGGAGGTCGAAAGGAGATCAAAGGAGGTCGTCTTCACTCTCCACTATTCAGTGTCCAATTTTCCTGAAGTATGTCGTAGCTAGTTGTAGCTATTCGTGGCTGGTCTTCAACATAGTCGAAGGAGGTCTTCAACATGTAATTTTTTCAAACTCTTCTTAACTCGCCAATTAGGTCGCCCAAGTGGGACAGCCCCTTTACATTCACTGAATAATAAACTGACAAGTTATTTTCATAGTTGTTCAATAATGTTTATTTACGTTTGATAGAGATAATTTATTTTAGGCAAAGACATCATGTGTGAATGTCACAGATACTCTTCAAATAAAATGCAGAACAGATAACCAAAGGTTGTGATCCACTTGAAAATAATTTTGGTGGGAGAGATGCTCCACCAAAATAATTTTGGTGGGAGAGATGCTCCACTCAGCTCCCGTCCCTCAACTTTTGTTTTCCTAGTACATTGACAAGAGGATTGGTGCATCTTTCAGTACTTATCCAGAACTAAAAAATGTCATTATTCTTTTTTACCAATTCTGGTCTCAATATCTTTCTAGATTCATCTGTCTCCACCTCAAGGTAGAGGTTAACAAACAACACCCATTGCCACCCTGTAGACTAACATTGTCATCTTGATAATATTTCCTCCTATACTGCTCCTGTTAGGACTCTTTTCCTCCAATACCTCCAGCTTCATCTCCAACTGCTCTGATGACAACATTCTTCACATAGGTGCCTCTCAACCATCACCCACCATAGTTTGCAAAGTTAGGAAAAACTTTGCAGCAGGACTTTCGCTGAAGAAGAGTCTCGGCCTGAAACCTCACCCTGAAATGACCTGAAACCTCTTAAAGGATTGGGCAGGCTAGATGCATGAAAAATGTTCCCAATGTTGGGGGAGTCCAGAACCAGGGGTTACAGTTCAAGGATAAGGGTTAGTCCATTTAAGACTGAGATGAGGAAAAATATTTTCACCCAGACAGTTGTGAATCTGTGGAATTCTTTGCCGCAAAGGCAGTGGAGGCCAATTTACTGGATGTTTTCAAGAGAAGTTAGATTTAGCTCTTAGGGCTAAAGGAATCAAGGGATATGGGGAAAAAGCAGGAACGGGGTACTAACTTTCGATGATCAGCCATGATCATATTGAATGGCGGTGCTGGCTCAAGGGGCCGAATGGCCTACTCCTGCATTTAGTTTCTATGTTTCTATGTCACTCATTCCTTCTCTCCCGAGATGCTGCCTGATCCGCTGAGTTATTCCAGCATTTTGTGTCTATCTTCGATTTAAACCAGCATCTGCAGCTCCTTTCTACACATAGTTTGCAAAGTCATTGGCAGCATTGCATTTATTTCTCCATCTACAATTATCCCTTCTCCCAATCAGCAAGGAAAGGCTTCATCTGATCCTAGCTTTCCAGTCTACCAGCCTTCACATCCAACATATAGATCATCCTCCATATCTTCTACCACCTTTAGTGTGATTTCACCAGACGGCGTATCTCACCTTCTTCTTTCAGGACATTGAGCGGATCATTCCCTTCACCATTCTCTGCTGCTCTGCCTTCCCCATCTACCAGATCAAAGGGAATGTTTGAAATGTCCACTAACCGATAACATTTTACAAAAAAATACACTGAATGACATTTTTTATTTGCATTCATGGTGTGAGAACTGTTACTTGTGAGACAGGCATTGTGGTGAATAATTGACGTTACTGTTAGAGTATCACTGGTAAAAATAACATGTTTCCTCCATTCTGTGGTTCTCCGCCGGGCGCTGGGCATCCATTGCCCACATAGTCATATCCTGGATTCTGCAAGTTGCGTGTGAATCCATACACCTACGATTGGTGTTTTACTATGAGCAAACCAGATGGTGAACCCTGCATCAGTTCCAGTCTACAATATCCTGTGTCACCTCGACTTTGCCAAACCACACTTTCTGCCAGGCTTTAAAGAGCTAACGTACATCAGCGAATGTTTCAGAGATTCTCTGATGATTATGTTTAATTATTGGCCCAATTTACACTGAATGTTCATCATGCCACTGAGAAATATGTCCGAATACTTTATTTTATTGCAGAATTACTGATCTCAAGTGCTACGAACATTTGCTTCAATACCTCAAAAATCTCTGTCATCTTGATTGAATTTGAAAAGCATCTTTTCATTTTTATTATCAAGAAAAGAAAGGGACTTGCAATTTGTGATGGATGTGAACCTTTGTTAGGGTTCATTGAAAAGCCATTCTGTGTTGAATAAATTCACTGTTGAGTCTTCATAGTTTACACATACAAATCCATAATGTTGAGTAATTAGCTGGCCAATAAAGAACATATGGACCAAATTTTGGATGCTGCCGGACCTTTGTGTGATCTTCATGTCCTTCTCCCATTCCTCCTGCAAAACAAATAAGACCCCTACTCTTTGCTCATAACTAATTACTCTCATTACGATGTTTAAGAAGGAACTGCAGATGCTGGAAAATCGAAGGTCGACAAAAATGCTTGAGAAACTCAGCGGGTGAGGCAGCATCTATGGAGCAAAGGAACGTCTGAAGAAGGACCTTGACCCAAAACGTTGCCTATTTCCTTCGCTCCATAGATGCTGCCTACCCGCTGAGTTTCTCCAGCACTTTTGTCTACCCTCATTACAATGTTTATTGTTTAACAGCTCATCACCATAATACTTGGTGCCATCCATCAAAATACTGCCTCCTTAATGAGAAATAGAAATAAGAAAAAGTTCCATGGATGAAAATAAGAATTATGCCATTTTAATAAATGTAATAAATGTCACGCATAAACAGCTTCATTCATTGCTAATGAGATTTTATTTTTAATATCTTGGTAGTGTCAGTGAAGTTGTACATTACATGTGATAATATGATTGAAGCAGGGAATCATTTAGTGCACTTGAATAAAGGCAGGGCTTCATCAATAAACAAGATTAATTTAACTAATGCAACAAAAAATAATGTCCCAAAATGTGGTAAATCAGTTCTATTTAAATAACATCCTTAAGCTTACAGTTTGTGTGCTTGAAAGGGTGCCCACACAAGAGTATTGTCTGTATATTTGATAAGATGACCTTGTGTAGGAAGGAACTGCAAATGCTGTTTAAACCGAAGATACTGTAGATACAAAAAGCTGGAGTCATTCGACGGGAAAGGCAGCATCTCTGGAGAGAAAGAATGGGTGACATTCTGGGTCACCTATTCCTTCTCTCCAGAGATGCTGCCTGTCCCGCTGAGTTACTCAAGCTTTTTGTGTCTACAAGATGATCTTGGTTCTGGAGAAGAAGTGATTGAAGTTTTCCCTACTCATACTGAAGATTGACTTCATTCTGGAGGGGAGCTTGGTGGAGTAGAGCTAGAGGATTGCTTTGAGAAAGCCTAGCTAAGGGCCGCCTCCGGACTCATCCATTCCCGTGCCAAGGGGTTTGATGGTGGGAATGGCCTGACCCTTGGGAGTCGCCACAAGTTTATCATTAATTATCAGCCTGAATGCAAACCATCCAGAAACACTAACATTGCAACTGGGCTTGAAGGGAACCTAGCGCCTTTGATTGCAATAAATATTGTCTGAATATTTGATCATTGAACGTAAGGAATATCAAATGACTGTTCCATCGAGAGTGGATGGAACCCATAAACGCTTGCCGTCCAGCGCCTTGGCGTTAATATTACCAACAATCTGTCATGGACAAACCACATCGACACAATAGCCACAAAGTTACACCAATGCTTCTTCTTCCTCCAGAGGAGACTGGAGAAATGTAGTGTATCTCCAAACACGTCCCCCCCCTATTTAGAGAGATGGGGGACAGTCTCCCCACCCCCCATTTTTTTGGTAATCCGGATTTAAAAAACCGATGAAATCTCCGCATTCCTTTCCGCGAGACAGTGGGGGTGTGACTGCTGATCAAGGGCGCTGATTGGACGAGAGAGACGTCGGTCAGCAGGCAATGGGGAGACGTGCGAAAACACTCTCTGCACGGAGCTGCGCCTCATCCGCAGCCAGGATAGATCCCGGCTCTCTGGCGCTGTCCCGTCCCCACTCGAGTGTAGGTTAACCCGGCGAGACAGGCAGAGTTGAGCTGCATTTAGCACTGGATTGAGCCTCGGAAGCCTCGCGTGTGTGTGTGTGAGTGTGCGCATATGCCCGCGGCCGCCAATAAATTGTGTCCCCCCCAGTCCCCCCCTGTCGAGTTATGCTTGTAATAAGGCTCGTACCACGACGTAAACAGAGTATACCTTTAATCTGTACAATAACAACAGCAACTGCAACAGCCTCGTGTAAGCCCAGGCCTCTCTCTCCAACTGCCGACACCCTGGGTTTTCCAGACACATCCGGTTACTGGAGCCTGGCTTCTGGCAGGGTCCTAGTGCCCCTCTGCTCAGCCTTACTCTATTATTGCATAATACCACATCTCCCTTTCTTTGAGAACAAAGGGTGGACTACCTTTGTCTCTGCAGGTCTTAAGGGGTTTATTCTGCCCTTTTGCTGGAAGACCTGTCCCTGATCTAAGCATGCAAAATAGAAATAAAATAACTTACACGTTACCATACTGTGAACTATTCTTTCAGGTTTCAGGTAAATGTAACAGGTTTACAGAACATTTTCACATCACATTTCACTCTCTCTTTTTCTTTATTGTAGAAAACAGATCAATAAATCACAAATCAAGTCTCTGCGGCTTTCTAACCTCTCTCCCACACCTAGTCCGCACAGTCTCTGTGGTGGGGCCCTCTCCGCTGGGTGATGCTGTCACTGGTGGAGCTGGGTCTGGTGGAGCTGGCTCTGGTGGAGCTGGCTCTTCTCCCACCGGTGGCTCATCAGCGTCGACTACCTCACTGTTGGTCTGCAGCGGCACCAAGTGCTGCCGGTTCCTCCTCAGTGTGCCCTGAGGCACCTGGACAATATAAGAGCGAGGTGCATTGTGTGTAGATAGCACTTTGCCCTGGACTCGTGCATCGGTGATCCACACATCCTCCCCAGGTATTAGTGGCTCCAGATTTCTCGCTCCGTGCCTCTTGTCAAAGGATCTTGCGTCGTTCCACCTCTTCTCCCTTTCTTTGGCCCCCAGCGCGTTGTAGTCAGGCAAAACTGGATTCAGCAGGGTTGGAAGGGCAGGAACTGTAGTGCGTAGGCGGCGCCCCATCAACAGCTCGGCTGGGCTATAGCCGTTCTGTAGAGGGGTTGCTCTGTAGGCCAGCAATGCAAGATATGGGTCTGACGCCTTTGTTAGCAGGTTTTTCACGGTTTGTACAGCGCGTTCCGCCTCCCCATTGCTCTGAGGAAACCTGGGGCTGCTCGTGATGTGCATAAAGCCATACTCTGCTGCAAAGGATTTAAAAGTGGCTACCTGAGAACTGGGGCCCATTGTCACTTTTAAGAAATTCACAAATTCCATGACGAGCAAATATGGATTTCAGGTGCACCACCACATCTGTGGACCTTGTCAGTGATAGCAGCGCAACTTCCACATATCTTGAGAAATAATCTACGACTAGCAGATAAGTCTTGTTTTTCAGCGTGAATAGGTCAGCTCCCAAGGTTTGCCAAGGCCTGTCTGGCATCTCCGTTGGCATCAGCGGCTCTTTGACGTTCCTTCGCTCTTGGATGCAGGTTCTACATTTCAGCACCATGTCATTCAGCTGGCTGCTGAGTCCTGGCCACCATACCCTCTGTTTGGCCCGGCCCCTGCACTTTGTCACCCCCAGGTGTCCTTCGTGTAGTCTCTGCAGCACATCACCTTGTAAGGCTGATGGGATGACGAGCCTCGTGCCCCGCAGCAGCAGCCCATCGTGCACAGTCAGCACTGCTCTATCAGCCCAGTAATGTCTCAGCACTCCCTGCAGTTGGCTTTTGTCGGGCCAGCCGTCTGTGCAGTACTCCATCAGTGCAGAGCATGTGCTGTCTGCCTGTAGGTGCTCCCGTAGGCTGCTCAGATAATCTCCACTGACAGGAATGTTGCTGATGACAGAGTCTACATAGATGTTGGTGTCCTCTAGTAGGCTTGTGTCTGTGTGTGTTCTTGCGGCTCTCAGAGGAGCACGAGATAAGGTGTCGGCTGTCCACAGGCTTTTGCCAGGGACATGATCGACTGTATAGTTGTACCTCATGAGTCTCATCCTAAATCTTTGGACTCTTGGTGGGAGGTCATCCAAAGCTTTCCCTCCCAGCAGACTCACCAACGGCTTATGGTCAGTTTCCAGCTCGAATGTTCTTCCCAGGATGAAACAGCTGAACCTTTCACATGCCCACGTCGCAGCCAATGCCTCCTTTTCTACTTGAGCATAGCGCTGCTCTGTTGGTGTCATTGACCTGGACGCATATGCCACAGGTGACCACATGGCATCGCTCTTCTGCAGCAGGACTGCCCCCAGGCCAAAGGAAGAGGCATCAGCAGAGATCTTTAGAGCACTGTTTGGGTTATATAATGTGAGCACTGGTGTGGATGACAGCTCTGTTTTTAACTGATCAAAGGCGGCCTGCTGCTCTGTCCCCCAGTACCAGTGGTTCTTCTTTAATTATTTTCTTGCTTACAAGTCTCCCAGTTCTGGCACCATGTCGAGTTATGCTTGTAATAAGGCTCGTACCACGACGTAAACAGAGTATACCTTTAATCTGTACAATAACAACAGCAACTGCAACAGCCTCGTGTAAGCCCAGGCCTCTCTCTCCAACTGCCGACACCCTGGGTTTTCCAGACACATCCGGTTACTGGAGCCTGGCTTCTGGCAGGGTCCTAGTGCCCCTCTGCTCAGCCTTACTCTATTATTGCATAATACCACACCCCCCATATTTTTCTAGCAATTTCCGTGCCTGCACTTACATGATTTTGCTTTGCTACTGGAAAGTTAAATTGAATACCAGTGTACTTTTTGTGATTAAGTCATTTTTATAATATCAGGAAGAACAGTGAATGAATCATTTAATCCAGTCTGATACATTTTCTGCACAAACTTCCGGCTCAGGATTAGCCCTGTTGCTTATTTGTATAAACAATGTAGATAATAATTTTGTTCATCATTCTAACTCATTTTCCATGATATCATCCGGAAATATAATATTACAAAAATGTTTCCACATAGGTTGATTAAAATTAAGCTCAATGGCAATGGGACAGGGGAACCGACAGGGAAAAGACTGATGGAAACAGATACGGTAAGTGATGATTACAATGTTTCTTGCATCACGCATTTGTGGTAAATTTAACTTGGAATATCATCTGCAGCATGTGAAAACCCCTAACAAGATCAAACATGTTCATAAAATGAGGAAACTCCACTTCTATTTTGATTAGAAATTGGAAATGATTAAACAATAACTTACCACATCAGTGGCAGGATTTTTTTTTCCCTTCAAATATTACTCTGTACTACAGTTAACTAGTAGTTAGATATTTTTCCTCAACCCCACCCCCGTCTGTTATTTGCAAATTTAAATCAAATCTGGACACTGATAATCTGAAAATCAGAAAAAAAACTCTGAAAATCCTGTAAATACTTAGTAGATGAGACCACACCTGTGGAAAGAGAAACATAGCCAGTCTGAAGAAGGGTCTCAACCAAAAATACCACCCACTCCTTCATTCCAGAGATGCTACCTGTCCCGCTGAGTTACTCCAGTGGTTTGTGTCTATCCTCGGTGTTAACCGGCATCTGCAGTTCCTTCCTAAACATCGTCAATATTCAGGTAGATTCGGGATATGTCTCCAAAGATGCTGCCTAACCTGCTGAATATTTCTAGCATTATTTGCTTTATTTTAGCAACTGAAATGCCCAAGTATTAATGAATAATTTTGCAATTGATACACTATTTACTTTCAAATTTAATTTCTGAAAATGTTTGAGATATTATATTTTGTGAATGTAAGGCCACTTAAATGCAAGCTTTTGCTGTGATGCTCACAATTCTAAGTTAAATTGGCTTGGTGATAAAATATGGATTCATGTCACTAAATAGCTGATAAGTGGAATGTTTAAACTAAGATGCTGTGTGCTTATTAAATGGCCAAAGTAAATGCATACTTTGTAATGCATGATTAAACTTTCTGGGCAAGATGTTCTACAATTAAAAGGAAGTCAGAAATTTTGCTTACCACCTTTTGTACCTGAATTGATTGCATGCACACTGACACATGGGTAGGTGGTAATACCCATTTTGGGATAGCTCATGATAAGAGCCAACTTGGTGTCCAAAGTATTATAATATTAAAAGGTCCCCTCTCCATAAATACTCTCCTACATTCTGCAAATTGTAGTTCCATAAATGCTGATTTTCCATATTAGGACTGGAGACCTGGACTAGCAATCTTGAGATATGTATACCAATCTCACCAGTGCAACTCTGGAATAAATAATTGTTACTACTGATGAGCATGGCTGTAAAACCAGATGGTTCACTCATGCCCTTCATTGGAGCTATCCTTAACTAGTCTATTTGTCATCCAGACCTTCCAAATAAATTGATTCTTAAATACCCTCTGAAATTGATGAGCCACACAATTTAAGGACAATTGGAGATGGGCAAATTTGCCCAATGATATCTGGACCATGATAAATGAATACCTTGAGAAAAAAGCTACCACACCAATGCCGTTTCCAAACAGCCATGCAGTATTGCTCCGGCCTAGCTGGGAATCCTGTTGGGAGCTTGATAATAAAAGAGTTGATGATTATGCTGACTCCCAAAAACTCACTAGGATCAGTATTGGGCAGGTATGATGTTCACAAGCTCATGACAAATTCTATTTCTCGTTCTCCATCAAAGTGAAGGATGTTGTTTGGTATTTATGGATAAATAAATCTTGGCATTAAATTGCTCCATGGCTCTTAATGTTCTGCTCAACACATCCCTAATCAAAGGAAATTGAATGTTTCTTCTCAGTCCCATTCTGTGGTGTATCAGCCATTTCTAGGGATGATGCTTTATATAAATAGATGTAACTAAGTTTAACCCTTCATGTACTGACAAACTGGAAATATTTTAGTAAATGTTTCCTTGAAGAAAAGTACACGTCACACCGTGTTTTCCCAACAAAATTGATATCTGCATCTATTGTGACAAGTTTTTGTTTTCCTGTCAGATAAGAAATAGAACAGTATGATCCTGCTAGCAACATTAATCACTATTTATATAACTTGAATCTTGCAATGGAACAATTTGTGAAGGTTTTGGAAATTGTCACTTTTGCATTCCTGATGAAGAAATTGTAATTTTGTTACATTAAGGTTGTCACAAAGATAATTCTGTGAGTGAAAAAATATCCATTACCTTGAATAATGCTGGGAATCCAAAGTTCTTATTATTAGGTTTCGTGCACTCCTTTCATATTTCTGTAATTTTGGATTCTGGACTTCCTTCACTTACTTTCAACACGAGACGATACAATAGAACTTTATTTATCCCAGGAGGGAAATTGATTTGCCAACAATCATAAAAACACAAAATACATGAGATACGAAATTAAAGTGATAAGTGGAAAGGCTTGGGGGATGTGCAAAGATTGGGTGTGATGGGGGGGGGGGGGGTCAGTCAGTTTCAGTCTACCCCAAGGCAGCAGAGCGAGGAGTTGTTATGTTTGATAGCCACAGGGAAGAAGGATCTCCTGTGGCGTTCTGTCCTGCATATTGGAGAAACCTGTCTGTTACTGAAGGTACTCCTCAGGTTGATCAGTATGTCATGGAGGGGGTGAGCTGTATTGGCCAGGAAGCACTGCAGTTTGAGGAGCATCCTCCCCGACAAGACCACCTCCCATGAACCCAACACCGCCCCCTGGATGGAGCCAGCCTTCCTGATGAGTTTGTTGATCCAATTGGCGTCTGCGGCCTTCGCCCTGCTGCCCCAGCACACGGCATCGAAGAAGATGGCACTGGCTACCACTGATTGGTAGAACATCTGTAGAATCTTACTGCAGACATTTGAGGAGTGGAGCCCTCTCAAAAAGTACAGCCGGCTCTGTCCCTTCTTGGACAGGGCCTCGGCATTCCCACACCTGGTACACTCTGGTAAACTGAACATCTACACCATTGATGGAGACAGGGGACAGGGGTGATCCTCTAAAGTCCACCACCAATTTCTTAGTCTTGTCGATGTTGAGCTGCAGGTGATTCAGCCCACACCGCTCAAAAAAGTTGTTGACTACACCTCTGTATTCAGCTTCCCTCCCCTCACTGATGCAACCCACAATTGCAGAGTCATCTAAAACTTCTGCAGGTGGCAGGAGACGGAGTTATATCTGAAGTCCGAGGTGTAAATGGTAAACAGGAAGAGAGAGACCACCGTCCCCTGTTGAGCCCCATGTGTTGCTCACCACCATGTCCGAGAAGCAGTTCTGTAGCGTGACATATTGTGGTCGTCCAGTCTGGTCGTTGAACTAATTTTAAACTATTTTTTTGTTCAAATAGTTTTGAACTATTGTCCCATTTGTCATTTCATCTCCCTTCTCCCCTCATGCCATCAATGGCGATGTTTACTTACTCCTTTCCTTGTTATAATTTATCTGCATCTTATTTCCTTTCTCTATTTCCTGTTATGATGAAAGGCCAGCTAAAATATTTTTTTCTCTCCCTTTGGGAAAAGCATGGCTTTGATTATGGTTTTGTGCTTTCAGTCTTTGCTTCCTCAAACCTATTGTAGACGAACATTTAACATAGAAGTGATCTAGAACAAAACTTTCCTTCCTTTGCACTCTCAACTTAGTGAGTTCTTTAGTGAACTCCAGCAGTAACTGTGGTATGGAATTGAAGGGTAATATTTACATCATAACTGTTTATAATTTAATTGTACATGATGCACAATGTGGCAAATATAATAAAGCCAAATAGCAATTTAACAATGACAAGGGTCAAATACATATGTATATAACAAAAACAGATTGATTGCAGTAAATATTATTTTCTGTGAGGAAAATATTTCAAATATTTTAAGAATGGAATGCAAGAGTATTAATTGGTAACTTCCCGTTGTGGATCAACTCATTTCACCATTTATTAACTTACATTTCTTAAATACTTTGTTGCGTTGAAATTGGAGCAGGCATTATTTTGGTGAAGATAGACACAAAATACTGGAGTAACTTAATGGGACAGGTAGCATCAATGGAGGGAAGGATTGGGTGATGTTTCAAGTCAAGACCCTTCTTCAGATTGAGTCGGGAGAGGGAGACTAGAGATATGGAAGGGTAAGGTGTGAAAACAACCCATCAGAGGTTTATTGTTGGCTATGGGGAAGGTGACAACGAGGCATACAATCAGTAAAATTAATCAGGAAAGTGAAAACAAGGGTAACTTGAAGTTAGAGAAATCAATATTCATACCGTTGGATTGTAAGCTGCCCATGAAATATGAGGTGCTGTTCCTCCAATTTACATTGGGCCTCACTCTGACGGGGGAGGAGGCCCAGGACAGAAAGGTCAGCATGGGAATGGGAGGGGGAGTTAAAGTGTTTAGCAACCGGGAGATTGCGTAGGCCTAGATGGACTGAGCGGATGTGTTCAGCGCTTGGCTTGGCCTCACTGATATATAGGAGTCCACATCTGGAATAGCGGATGCAGTAGATGAGGTTGGAGGAGGTGCAAAGGAACCCAATATATCGGCTTTTCGGTCCATAGTTGTCTCTGATGCTCTTCTTAAATCTAGAACAGTAACTATCCTCCAGTCGTTTCCTGTGGCGAATGAAAATTAAAAAATATCCATCAAAGCCCCAATTATCTTCTCCCTTCCTTGTCATAGAATCCTGAGATAGATTATATCTGCATTTTTTCTATCTCTATGCATCCAGGACCTCTTGCACTCCACTCCATCTGTGTTAAGAATATTGATTGTGGGTACTACTCCATGAACTCTTTGTCTCTGAGGTGAAGGGAAGTATTTTCATTAAGGTCCTTGCCCATATCCCCCTCCCTCCACACATGGATGACCTTTTGTTTTCTAAGAAAGCGCTCTTTATCCCGACCATCTTACATCTGACATTTAAAGATTATCTTTGATATCTTCTAAATCTTACCTGTCAAGGACTTTTCATGTCCTCTTTTTCCCTTCTAAGTGTGTTTTAAATTCTCTTCTATGCCCTCTACGAATTGCATCCCTATTCTGAATGGCCTGTATTTTGAAATTGTAACTCCTGTTTCTGGATATCCTGGCTATGGTAAACATCAATTCCAAAGCCAGCAAAGGTTCCATCGTTTTGATGGCTCTTTCTTCCATATCTTCTAAAAATGCCTGCTTCCATGAGGTAAATTGTTTGCATTAGTGTTCCCTGTGTTATTTACAGCCTGCCCTATTCATGTTAATTTCTTTACGTGTGGTTGTCCATAATGGACAAGTGCACTTCTTCAGTGCATTTCACCCGACCTGCTCTCAGCAGTTGGTAAACTTCTGCAATTTTCCCAACATACCACCAACATTGTTTCTTTGTACCTTCTGTTACAATTCCCCCCCTTGGTTTACTTGCAAAATGTGTATTCACATTACTAGTCTGCAACATTGAATTTAATTTAGATGGTCATTGGTATCTTTCAAGTCCTGGGATAACCTTTGCTGAATAAATCCTCAATTATTCAAGAAATAGGTTTGAGTATGTAGTATGTTTACAGAAATATTTTACGTTTCGGGTAGAGACCCTTCTTCAGACAGAGAGTTAGAGGAGAGGGAAACCAGAGATATGGAAGGGTAAGGTGTGCAAAGGACAGATCAAAGGTTCATTGTTGAGGGAAGATGACAACGAGGCATACTATCAGAAAGACAGTGAAACTAGTTGGCGAACTAGTGTGGGGAGGGATGGAGAGAGAGGGAAAGCAAGGGTTACTTGATACAATTATACAATAATACAATTTATTTGTTGTCATTTGAACCATTGAGGCTCAAATGAAATTTGGTTTCTGCAGTCATACAAACAAGTAGAAGAACTCATGTTCAAGGAACTGCAGATGCTGGAAGATCGAAGGTACACAAAAATGCTGGAGAAACTCAGCGGGTGCAGCAGCATTTATGGAGCGAAGGAAATAGGCGATGTTTTGGACCGAAACCCTTCTTCAGACTGATGGGGGATGGGGGTAGAAGGAAGGAAGGCTCCTCCTCCTCCCTTTTCCCTTCCTTCTCCCCCCCCATAAGTCTGAAGAAGGGTTTTGGCCCGAAACGTCGCCTATTTCCTTCGCTCCATAGATGCTGCTGTACCTGCTGAGTTTCTCCAGCATTTTTGTGTACCTAAGTAGAAGAACTCTACTTGAAGTTAGAGTTGGGTTGTAAGCTGCCCAAGCGAAATATACAAATATTTGACTATGTGAATATTAGTCAGTTTAAACTTCTCATTGAAGCAGGAGAGGAGGTTGCAGAAGTTCCAGTCCTCATTAGCTTCAGCCCTGGCCCCAGAGTTTAGAGGATAGCTTGCATTGCACCGTTGTTTTAAAAAGGAGAGTAAGTGATAAATCATGTCAATGGAGCCAGTTACTTTATGTTTGATTGTGGGCAAATATTGGAATCCATTATAGGGGCAGTGTACTTCTTTAATTAGACTAATTGGAACAGTCAGCAGGGATCTATTAAAGGTAGATCAAATCCCATTAATTTGATTTCGTGGTTTTAGATCTAACTAGGTGGATCAGTGAGGGCAGTCCCACATGTCAGGATGGTCAATAAAATAAAACATATTGCAACCAAAGTCAGTTTTGTGGCTTAAGATGATAAAGATGGCCTGGTTAATTAGACAGAAAGGAGCATTGAATCCAAACATCTGCAGGAAAACAGTGAATAGGTTGGAGTAGGTGGAGAGCAGATTTAAGAGGATATTGCCAGTTCAGCTAAATGGAACATTGGAAGCTATGAGGAAAGATTCAATAAGCTATTGTCATTTTCTTTGGACCATATGTGACTGTGTGGAGACTTATTTGAGGTGCTTAAAATATCAGGGATCAAAATAGAATAAATAGAGCAAAGTAGTCAACATCTATGGAGCATAGATTTAAAGTAATTAATAGAAGGATTAGAGGGAGATGAGGATTTATTTCACTAGGTAGGTAGGACAGGCCTGAAACTGCAGTATGAAAGGTTGTGAAAACCCTCACCACATATAGAATGGTTATTTAGGAAGGAACTGCAGATCTGGTTTAAACCGAAGATAGACACAAAAAGCTGGAGTAACTCAGCGGGTCAGACAGCATCTGTGGAGAAAAGGAATGGGAGATGTTTTGGGTCAAAGAAGGGCAGAAAGGCTCGACCCGAAACATCACCTATTCCTTTTCTCCAGAGGTGCTGTCTGACCCACAGAGTTACTCCAGCTTCTTGTGTCTATAGAAGGTTTGTTTGTTTTACCTTGTTTGCTTCAGTTTGCAGGTCTACAGATCTAGTGCTGGAAACTGGGAGTAATTTGTGAAGCTCTTTTTTGATCAGCACCAACTCGATGCCAAATACCTACTGTTTCATAATTTTCTCTAGGTTCCATGACAACAACAACAGTAGTGCTACTGCTCAAGGATTTTCAGTATTTGTTTCTTTGTTTGAAGAGCTGACTGGAATAATATAATTTATTTTCTTTGAAATAGTCAATGGGGTTCCTGTTCTTAATAGTATTGTATCTATCTTTTAAGGTAGAACAACTGTGACAGTGGCAGCATTGTCCAGCTAAATGTTTCCAAACTATAAGACAATGTAATTCCCAAAACAAATTTTTAAGGCAACAATTCTTCTTAAAGACGTTACATTTTGTGTCGATACCAAGAATTCTTGCATATAAAAGAGTACTTTTATGTAAAAAACAAAAGTACAATTGTATGTCACTCCCACATTGCATGTTGGCAGTCGAAGGAGGTATTGACTTGCTGAGTTCTATTTGGAAGTGTGTGTTAGCAGACTTTACAGGAGGGGGTTGTGAGGAGACACTAGCTGCACTGTTGATAACAGAACGCTGTGTGTTCACTGATATTTAATTTCAATGTCTTCAACGCATTGTTATAAATGAATTAAAATGTATTAAATTAAACAATATTCCATATTTTGTTCATGCTTTAAGCGTGATTGATCAGCGACGAGAATCCCTTGTTTCATATAATGATACTTATGTGATGATTCCACTTGGATTCAGTTACCTACATCAACACAGAATAAAGTATGGAAAGGAGTTTGGTGCCTTGGGAGTATTCCTGGGACAAATGTTAGTGCATTTGTGTAGGATACAAGGAATTGTTGCTCCACCACTCATCCTCAGCCACAATCACTCTTCTCCTATCTATCCCCAATACATCCCCTCTCCTACAAACCAGGTATTGTCATGTTGCAGCCAATTTGGTTATGGGCAAGGGTCCAAGATTTGCAGGTTCTGTCAACATTTATTTCGTCAGTGATCATGAGTCTTTGCCCATTCTATTCCCTCCGCTGTTTCTAACCAGAACCCAAGCCGTGAGCAACTTCAAGGTCATTATTTTTTTCATTTGATCTTGAAGTGTGAGTACATCATTTTGCTATGTTTCATTCTGCTAGTTTGTTTAGTGAATATACTTGAACCAGTTTCAATTAAATTTTATTGCAGAAACCTGCAAATGGGAAAGTACTATCCGGTCAGATTGTACTCTTTCTCATGGTTTGAAACAGACCATTGAAGGTATTTTTCAGTTTAAGCTAATGACTGGCACATAAATAGGAAGCAGTGCTGGTTTTAAGCATAACTTGGATCCATTGGCTGCTGTGTACTGAATAATGAATTAAAAACTAAAGTGCTATACTTTGTCCTTTAACCCAGAATATTCTCAGAACAACAGCACGTCATGAAACCTAATAGTAAGTTTAAACGAGAACTTACCAGTTCGAAGTTTGATCTGTATTTTATGAGATGTTACGATGAGGGATTACGTGAAGAACCCATCCAGCACGCAGCGCGATATACTTCAAAGCAGCGGTGTGGAATCACAGAAAGACACAATA
Organism: Leucoraja erinaceus; assembly: GCF_028641065.1. Classification (NCBI taxonomy): domain Eukaryota; kingdom Metazoa; phylum Chordata; class Chondrichthyes; order Rajiformes; family Rajidae; genus Leucoraja; species Leucoraja erinaceus. Next base: position 13,374,540 of record NC_073391.1, on the reverse strand, counting down.
ATTGAAATAAACATAGTAAAGAAAAGGAGAACTTAAATACCAGTTGATCTCTATAATTGAGGAGGGCACGTAATCCCTCATCGTAACTCCTCATAAAATACAGATCAAACTTCGAACTGGTAAGTTCTCGTTTAATCTTACTATTTTTCTTCGGAGTCACGCGAGTGACTACGTGAAGATTTTAAAGCTATGTGATTTCAAACCGTGTAACAGTTCATACTTCACTCGCTGCCAAAGTAATTCGAGGGAGGAAGTATGTTATCGTAATCAACCATGAATCTGTTTGTAAAAACAATAATGGTGTTTATTAAACAATAACAAAAAACAAAAATGCTCCCCCGGGCATAAATTATATATTTGCAGATTCTAATATTTTTTCTGCAAATGATACAGGTTCTGCCAGTGGCTTGTTATAAAAAGTTTGGAATGTTTTCTCCCTAGACCACCACGCTGTAGCCAGGATGTGGTCCATAGGCATGTCCATCCTCTTAGCCGCCGATGTGGATGCTGCCCTGGTGGAGTGAGATTTATACACGTTATTATTTACTCCCAACAGCTCTCAGCATTGAGCCATCTTGAAATAGTTTGGCTCGTCACCTGACCATGAGGTTTCTTGTGGCTGACCCATAGCTTTTTCTCTCCCTCGGGGATTTCTTGTTGTGTCAATGTAATTCAATAAATGGGTCATGACACATAACCATGGTTCAGGTGGGTAAGCCCGGAATTCCATGACTGGACCTGATGTTCCTTGTCCCCCACTGATGGAACGCTCCTCTGTTGGAGTCGAACGGGGGGCGGTCTTTTTTGCTTGCCTTGTTTTGCTCATTTTTTCCAGTTGTCTTGACCTGGTGAGACAAAACAAAGCAACGTTTTCGAAATACGACCTCAGACCAAACTTACCTGACGGTCCGTCTTTCTTAAGCTGTAGCGGGAGCGCCCTGTACTCCCGTTCGTCGCTGTTGCACTGCGTGAACGCTCATGTCATGCATGCGTGCTGGACGAGTTCTTCACTCACGTGACTCTGAAGTAAAATGTTTACTTTGAAGGCTTTTCCACAATAAAGTTTAATCAACAAAATTGATTTTTAGTATTTATAAAATTGGAACCAATGTAACAACTAAAGATAAGTGCAGCTAAAGATTGAGATACTCGAGCAGAGCTGCAGATTCTTCTAACAATTTACTTGTTTACCTGTGAATCTACAATTTTTTTACCAACATAAAACAAACGACTTGTACAATTGAAGTCTTAAAAGAAGCTGCTGCTGGAGAGGGTCAAGTTTGAGCTCCTAAAGACTATATTAAGTTATATGATTTCAAGTTTTAAGATGTTAAATATCAATGCCTTCTGGTTTAAACCTCTTTGTGAAAAACAAATTCAAACTAATGATTAGATTTTCCTTTAATTCTTTCCTAAAGGCAAAGCAATAATTGTGAGGAGATGTTGGGGTACAGATGATTCATGAGCCATGTGTTATATTAAATGAAGCAGTGAGTAATTCATTGTACCTGAATCGTGCCTGAATCACAGGAAGTGGGATTGTCTTATTTGGAGATGCACCAGCACTGTATTACTACCTCATGACAGGTTAAAAGGCTTATTGATTCTTCTTATCACTCGATGTATTGAAGATGTAGTTTGCATTTTCCATGCCAGCAGTAAAATTCTGAGTAAACAAGCCAGCTTTGTTCCTGCAAGAGACATTTCGTAATGCTGTCTAGTTCCTTGTCTGGTACATCATCAGCATTTTCCGAGCTCTTATTTTTCTGCTTGGAATTAAATCACCTGTCTGCATTGACAGCAACAGCAATTGTGCCATTTCGTTCCCTGCTTGCTGTTAGTAATATTCAACATTTTTACCAAATGCTATTTAAGTGGTATTTGGACAGTCGCTTAAATAGGGAAGGCATATAAGGAGATGGTCCTAATGCAGGCAAATAAGATTAGTGGAGATGAGTATTAAGGTCGACATGGACATGATAGGCTGAAGGGTTCATTCCTATGATTCCATGGTACCTGTAAGTGTCCTTATTACAGATGTGTTGATTCTTAATCTTACAATTGTCATAGTCTGATAGAGAGATATGACACAGATCCCCTTCAGACCACTGGGTCCATGCTGAATGTTAACCACCCATTTACCAACATTTATACTCTCCCCATAATCTCATCAACTACCCCCAGATTCTACCACTCACTCACCTATTAATGGTAATTTACCGTAGCCAATTAACCTACTGGTCTGCACTTCTTTGTGATGTGGGAAGGATTTGATTAAAAACGTGTACTTCAACACGACAAAATGAAATAAGGAGCGGATACTTAGAAAGAAAAGCGAAATCTCTACCGAAATGGAAAATATCTCGGAGATTGAGCGTCTGGATTGGGCGTGGCAATGAATCAAAGGAAGAAATGCAGCCGGCAGCCGTACATGCAAATGAATCCATTCCGATTGGACATCTGCGAGCATCGGCCATTCCGATTGGACATCTGCGAGTATCGGGCACAAATCGAAAGGCAGTAAGGGCGCCGGACGACAGTCGGTCGGATGGCCCCAGAGTTTTATAGATAGATAGATAGATAGATAGATAGATAATATAGTACAATTTTCTGAACGACAGTCTGATTGCAGAAAAGGAGACCAGAAGAAATGTGTTCCCTATTTTAATGTTATATCTCCTTGTTGTAATCTCTGTCAACAGCTGCTGCTACATTCTTTTATGTAGTCAACATCTAGCAGTGATTCTCTCAAAGAGCCAACAGAATGTATACTCATTCTCAAATGGGCATTATAATCTATGGTCTTGAGATGTAACTTAAAAGTGGGAAATCTGTTTTAGTTTTTCCCCATTATCTTGAGATCTTGTCTAATTATGCCACCATTTCTCCTGCCCCAACTGAAATGTAAGACAATGGAGATTATAGTAGAGGTTAAATTTGTATCATTATTGTCCTGTTTAAGATCAGTATTCATGAGAAAATCAACCGACAATAATAATGCAATGATGGCGAGAGAGGGTGAACTAGAGTGCGATGAACCATGCGACATTTCCTTATCATCATCTGCTTTCATCTGTTGTTTTTGCACCTTATCCTTCCATATTTCTAGACTCCCTCTCTCCTGACACTCAGTCTGAAGAAGGGTCTCGACCCGAAACGTCACCCATTCCTTCTCTCCAGAGATGCTGCTTGTTCCACTGAATTACTCCAGCATTTTGTATTTATCTTCAATAATGATGCAGTGACTTTAAGTCAGAAATACACATTGTTAATGTCATAACATCCCTCTATATGTATCTACCTCTGTTGAATATCCTGGAAAGAAAATATATTAGTTTGACGCCCTCTTGTTATCTTGTTGCGCAATTCAGTGCACTCATTTGGGTCATTGGTGTCAACATTTTATCTGAGGACTGAGATAGTGCCAAAATTATCAATGCTGTCTTAGTTAATTTTTAAAAGATTTGCTTGGTTCAACTCTGTTGATTTTGCAAATGGATGGCATTAATTTAAGTTGCAGTATTAAGTTGCAGTTAATATCTCAGCCAGCGTGAATATGGAGGAAAATGATTCTATTTTTGCTCCACTCGTAATCACATAGCACCGTTTCCTTTTCAGTTTTCTGAAAGTGATTACATCATTGCTTCATTTTCAGAATTTCGGAAACAGGAGTGATCTTGTGAAACAGCTCTGCTTGCAGTTCCTCTTCCAACAGGCAACCCAGTCAGTGAGCGAATTCTATAAAGTCAATATCCAAATAGAGAAAAATAGAGTCAGCATTCAGTGGAATGCAAAGCTCCAATCCACAATAACAGACTCTTGCTAAATACATTGACATAGACATGAGGAGAACCAGATGGATCAAATGGTGTTGATCACATTTGGTGATCACATTTCACTGTGCCAACTGGCACATGTGACAAATAAATGGACCTTGTATCTCTTGGTGTGAAGGAATGGGTGACATTTTGGGTCATGACGCTTCTTCTCGACCCGAAACGTCACCCATTGGTTCTCTCCAGAGATGCTGCCTGCCCCTCTGAGCTACAGCTTTCTGTGTCTACTTTCTGCAATTCCTTCCTACACAGACGAATCAAATGATGGTCTACTCTGAACCATGACCGGAAATAGTTTACTGACAGCAATAATAGAGCAGATTACCCTGAAAATGTTGTCTGGATGTGCAGAAGGTAAGCTCAGCACCGGGGCAGTTCCTTGGCATTGGTTGAAGTTTAGCCTCCTGCTCAATCATGGTCCTACGCCCGGACACCTCCTTTGAGGTGGTGGATTCCGCATGGTGCCCAATTATGTTTGCCAGCTTCTAGGCCTGGAAATCAGTGTGTTGTTGCCAGGTTAAACCTGGTGGGCATACAGTAGCCCTAATAAAACTACATTGGAGGAATCAAAGATTGAGGTTAAGCTGACCTATTCATATCAGTTAGTTAATATAATTTATATCCTGTATTTTAATTTTTAACCATGTATTTCAGTCTATTAATTATTAGTTTTGTTCAATCATTTTACATGGACATGCCGGTGGACCTGGCAGTGGGGCCTCAAAGTCATACTGTCAGCACATTTCTGCCTGATAGTGCCTGAGGCCCGAGTTCGGGGTGCAGGGTGGGTTTATTGGTACACTCCAAAGAATAAAGGTTTGTAGGTGCCTGATAAAATTATAAATTACGCCTGTGTAGGCCCCTAGTCGTCATTCTCTGACCACGCCAGGTGCGATGTCTGTACAAACGCGATTTTTACTAGGCTGTACTAATTCTCCCTAGTAAATCATTAACGAAAAATCGCTGCAAGACCCCGGTGGGTATTATTAGTTTTTCTCTTACTGGTTCTCTCGCAGCCCCAGGGTTTTATAAAGCAAACAATAAAGGTATGTACCCACACTTTTTACATCCCGCAGTATTTTTCTCGGCATTTGAGGGCACTAATCCAGCGCGATGTCAACGTTCTAAACCTGCGCGTTCACAGAAACCCACTAGACATATAAGTAAATTAGATATAAAAATGTTATAGTGAATTATTTGTTAGGCTATTTAAAAATGTGGCTTAAGAAATGGGCTTTTGACTATCCAAGATCACAGCTTTTTTGTAATGTCCATTGAAAATCAATAGGGAACAAGATGCTAATTTCCGAGTATGAAAATGGCCATAACTTTTTTAATACTTGAGATATGAAAGTGAATTTGGTGTCAAATTAAACTTATTGTTATGCTTTATCTGATGGGATAAATTGCAGACTTGATTTTTAAAATCTCAAAATTTTGTAACATTGCTATAGTGTGGAATATAGTGCTAGAGTGCGGGGATCGCTGGTCGGGACACGGTGGGCCGAAGGGCCTGTGCCCACACTGTATCTCTAAAGTCTAAAGGAAGTTACGTTGTGAGTGTCACGTTGTTTCATGTTGTGTTGGGCCTTGCTAATTAACCAGGCTTGCAACAGAAGATTATGGTCTGGACTATGCTGAAAAGAAAATTGCATTTCATAAGTTATAGGAGCAGAATTAGGTCATTTAGCCCATCAAGTCCACTCCGCAAATCAATCATGGCTGAGGTACACGTAGCCAATGATGTCCCAGCCGGGAACGATCTGTTGCAATGCCCTCATTGTTGTACTACTGCATACATTAAATTAAAATGTATTGCACAATTGTAATGTCAAATTCTCAAACCTAGGCCCATTTTCCATTCTCCAGCTCACTTGTAACGGTAAATACTGCAAATTAAGTGCTACCTTTTTGGAAACAAGTTGTAGATCAGTGCAACCTGCCAAGTTATGATAGTATCAAACATGCACTCGGAAATGTCTCTAGACTAAGCCTATATCCCTTTGATAGTAATGTGAGGATCAAAGGAAAGTAATGAAACAAAGCCAGAGAAGTCCGTGAATAGAACAATATACACGTCAATGATATGAGGTATACATCCAGAAATTCAAATGGGATAAAATGAGAGAAATAATGGAGAAAAAGGTAAGGGTAAGCACAGAGAAGAAACAAATAATGAAATATGACAGAGCACCTCTCCTATTATCCCAAATAACATCAAACAATGAAATCCTTCTGAAGTTCAGTCTCTACTGTAAACTGTTATAAGCAATGATTTGCACACAGCAAGTTTCAAAAAGCAATTTTGGAATAATTTCCTCTTTTGGTGAAGGCTCAGAATAAATGATGGTCATGACACTCGGAGAATTGAGTGTCACGGGTCCTTTGATAAACAATCTGAGAAGGTGAACAAAGTCTCTGGTTGAGAAAGGCTTTATTGTTTCCCATGGATTCATGCTCTGCAAGCTGGTACGCATTGTTGGATTTTCATTGTGAACCCAAATGTATGATGCACATACATGATGCCCTGAAATTTATGATCATGAGCAGCTAGCTCAAATATCTTACAACACTCACTTGGATATCACTTGCAAGAAATACTATTTTAGACGTAGGGTGGTAGGTATATGGAATGAGGTGCCTGAGGAGATAGTTGAGATGGGTACTATCACAATATTTAAGAAACATCTGGACAGGCGAATGGAAAGGATATTTAAAGACGGGCCAAATGCAGGCAGGATTAGTGTAGATGGGGCATGTTGGTTGGCAAGGGCAGGTTGGGCTGAAGGACCTGCCTCCGTGCTATAAAACTCTATGATTCTCAATGCCTGTATGATGCAGTCATATCTGGTAGAAAAGTACAGTTGCAGTTTTCGTCTTGAATCCATTTACCTTTCAACTCTAAATTATTGTAAAATGCAGATAATTAGCTCTCAGCAATTTGCTGTGCAGGACAGGGGACTGATCCCAGGAAGTCTTTGAAGATGGATAGAAGGAACTGACACAGATAAATTACTGGTCACAGTGGCACAGAGGTCCCAAATGAAGTCATTTTGTAAATTAAAAACTGTTTAAATTGCAATAGTGCGTGTAGTACTGCCCAACCAGTTCCGTGGTTAACAGTGATAAACAAATCATTTTCCAGATTAGGGAAGATTAGACAATATTTTCATTTTCAATTTGAACTGGGAGGAGCAGTAAAAAAATGTTGCTTTCTATTCAACGCGAGTTAAGACTGAATCTCAATAAGTTCTAAGAGGACTGGATCTGAAAGTAATGGCCCAGCAGAGGTAAGAAATAAGCCTGTGTTTTCTAACCATTCATAATTTATATCTTTGCACAAATGTTTTCTTCTACACATTGTGCAGAATTGCTCTGGTTAATCAGGAAATATAATGATTTATTGAGGAATTAAACACATGCTGGAAGTGAGAAAATGGGAATGGCTACTTTAAAACTGCATTAGTTTCAATATGAGCAATCCTATTTCATATTTCATTGAAAACTATATAGTCAGGCATTTTTTTCTTGGCCCTTCCTGTACGACCAGCAGATGTTCAAAAGAGTTTAATTTTTGTTTAGTTTTTTATAGGTATATTGAGGAATTCAAAGCATGTGGCACTGAAGCTGGAGGTTAGGTGCTGACTCAATGAATGTCAGGCATGGGCAATCCAACAATTCCCTCTTGTTTCAATGTCTTGGGTACTTAACATTCCAGTGAAGTGAAGATCAAATAAAAGTACTTCGTCTGTCCTGATGACTGTTTAACTATATAATTAAATTTTTCACTTTTAGTTTGAATTGCTTTGGATTCTTAAGGAACTCTGATAATTCTACTTAAGATATCTCAGTGGGAGGTAGCATCAAAACGTGCATCTCAGGACTGTGTGCTCAGCCCCCTGCACTCTGAAGAAGGGTCTCGACCCAAAGCGTCACCCTTTCCTTCTCTCCAGAAATGCTGCCTGTCCTGCTGAGTTACTCCAGCTTTTTGTGTGTTCTCCAATCTTTACACCCTGGCTAAGCACAGCTCCAATGCCATCGACAAATTCACAGACAAAATGATAATTGTTAGCCAAATCACAGTTGGTGATGAGTCAACCCACAGAAGAGAGGGAGATAGAACACCTAGTCTAGTGGTGCTGCAACAACAACCTTTCACTGTGTCAAGAAAGCCAAGGAATTAATTGTTGATTTAAAAAAGAGAAGGTCTGGAAATCACAAGTACATTTTTCATTGGTGTTTTGGCAGTGGAGAGTTAGTGGCTTCAAAGTAGTCTGAAGAAGGGTCTCGACCTGAAACGTCACCCATTCCTTCTCTCCAGAAATGCTGCCTGTCCCGCTGAGTTACTCCAGCATTTTGTGTCTACATTCTAGTGGCTTCAAAGTCCTGGGCATTATCATCTCAGATGACCTGTCCTGGACCTAGCACAGAGGGGCAATCATGAGGATGGTGCAGTAGCACCTCTGCTTTCTTAGAAGTAGAAAGAGATTCAGCAAGTCACCAAAAACTCTAACAAACTTCGACAGATGCATTGTAAAAAGTATCCTGACTTTGGGCACCATGGCTTGGCACAGCAATTCCAATGCACAGGAGCACAAGAGACTGCAGAGAGACCCGGACTCAGCTTGGTCCATCACGGCACAGCCCTCCACTCCATCGAAAGCATCAACCTGATGTGCTGCCTCAAGATGACAACATCTATCCTGAAGGATCCCACCATCTGGGCAATGCCTTCTTCTCGCTGTTACCATGTCTCATATTAGCATCTTCAAGAACGGCTACTTTCCTACAACTATTATCAAGTTCTTGGTCTAATAATAATAATAATAATAAATTTTATTTATGGGCGCCTTTCAAGAGTCTCAAGGACACCTTACAAAAATTTAGCATTACAAAAATTGGTCTGACCTGCTCAACTCTAATTCTACCTTAGCAATGGAACATTATGGACTGCTGTAAGACATTACATAGACCACTTCTTACATTACTGTGGACTTGTGTTCTAATTGATCCACACTCATATCTTGGTTGATATAGACTTTTTCTTTTCACTCTGGTATAATTGGTCATTTTTGTGTGATGTCTCAGTCTAGGTACAATGCTGATGCAAGTAAGATTTTCATTGCATCTACATCTCCCCATACTTGTGCCTACGACAATAAATTCAACGACTTGATTTGATCAGCAGGTTTAGAAAGTGTCAACCGTGCATTGTTTAAGCCACCTCCAATTACTTTAAATTTTCAGACACTGTAGTCCCACATTGAGATAGTGTTCTGAATGGTAATACTGAAAGAAGAGTTCTGAGCAAGCCCGTATGTATACGTGGGCAGAACTGTCTCTTGCTCAGCAACGTGAATCAATGCAAGTGGATGAAATCCAAGGTACATTCATCTCTGTGGGTGGATCTTGGATACTGCATGGGTGTTGGTAAATTCCACTTACAGCAACAGTTAGAAAATACACATGCTTCAAGCCTTGATGTTTGCTTTATTCACTCCCAATAGCAGGAAGCATCCTATGAATGAAAATCAATATATCTGAAACAAAAGCAGAAAATGCTGGGGGAACTTAGCAGATCATACAGCATCTGTGGAAGTAAAAACAGAGTCGATGTTTCAAGTTGAAGGCCCTTTGCCAAAATCGGGAATGAGAGAAAACTCGCTGCAGAGCTTTGAGGGGTTTCCCATCCAGCCAAGCCCACAGAACAGATGATACATTTGTTTATCAGTTATTCAAACTGACAACTCATGCAGTGCCTCAGCCCACTGCCCCATGGAAACAGGAACTCACAGTTAGTCAGGCAGTGAGATGAACTGTTGCAAGAAAGAAATGTGCAACAGTGGCCTATGTGGATTTTTTTCCCTCTGGGCTGTATGGCAAGGTGAAGAGGTTCTGAATACGCAAACCCCAAGTGCAAAGACCAGTTGAGTGTCTATCTGACCCTGGCATTGTATTGTTTGGCCATGCTGTTGCAGAGTGTTCTATCCAGTTGGAGGATGTTTAAAGGCGGCACAGTGGCGCAGCGGTAAAGTTACTGCCTTATGGGCCTGTCCCACTTGCGCGACTTTTCCGATGACTGCTGGCACCCGTCATAGATCATTGCAGGTCACCGATAATTTTCAATATGTTGAAAATCCAGCGGCGACCAGAACAAGATATGACTCTTTGGGTGACTACTCACGACCATACAGGCTTAACCCCGCAACATGTCACCGTGGTGTCGCCTGTACGGTCATGAGTGGTCTCCACAGTCACCCAAAGAGTCGTAGCGTCTTTCTGGTCGCCGCTGGAATTTCATCATGTTGAACGTTTTCGGCGATCTGCAACGACCTATGACGGGTGCCGGCAGTCACCGGAAAAGTCGGGTAAGTGGGACAGGCCCATTACATTGCCAGACACGTAGGTTCGATCCTTACTGTGGGTGCTGTCTGTATGGGTTTTGTATGTTCTCCCTGTGTCTACGTGAGTTTGCTCTGGGTGTTCCGGTTTCCTCCCACATTCCAATGGCATGCAGGTTTGCGGGTATATTGACCTCTGTAAATTGTCCCTGGTGCGTAGGATAGAGCTAGTGTATAGGCGATGGTTGGTCTGCACTGCCTTGGTGGGCTGAAGGGCCTGTTTCTACATTGTGCCTCCAAAGAACTATATGTTGCTCATTGGAAAATCAGTGCAGAGAGGCACCAATAATCACAAGCTCTTTAGTGGTCTTCACAGAATGTACTTGTTTCCAGCGGGAATAGGAGATGGTAGATCCAGTCGGGTGGCTTCCTTGCGGACTGTCAACTCATTAGGTAAAGTGCTTCACTATCAGAGCATTAAGGTCTTGCTTGGCTGATGGCGACATGGTCTCTCCTTGCCCAATGTGCAGTTTGACCCTCGGCACCACTGCATACTGCCCTCCAGACAGTTCCATTGAAGGTAGGAGAGACCAGACCCTTCTATTCTGTACATCTGCCAAGATGTGACAAGGGGTACAGTGGTCTTCATTGAGATTCATCCCGAACAGCCCCATAACACAGGGCTCTGTGTCCTATGGCTCTTCCCAGGGACACATGCTGAGACGAGACCCAGGACTCTGTATGGTAGAATGCGCAGAAGCTTGGTGCTGTTAACGCAAGGTCTGATGACCAGGAAAAAAACCTTAGTTTTAGGTCCTCTTTATCTTTGTACATGGGGGAAGTGGAACCTGTATTTAAAAAAAACCCTCAAATTAAGGAACAGTAAAATTGCTGTCATGCTTATATAATGTAACATTTGTAAGTAAGTTGAAGGATCTGTCTTGTTCTGTGAATGGCAACATATGCATGCATTCTATTGCAAATTTATGAAATATGTTAGCATATGTGGGAAAAATCTGTTCAAACTATATGAGATAATGAAGATGGAGAGGATTGAATGGTGTACTTTACAGCATTACATGAATATGAGTTGTAGCAGGTAAAAACCATGTACCGTGATTATGTACATTGTTCCTTACATTTTATTTTATCTTGGAACTAAGCTTGCATTTTGAACATAGTCTCATCTGGTGTTTACTTCATCCACATTCGAGGAGAGGTGCTAAAGATCACTATTGCAGTTCTGTGGTGTTGTGAGTCATCTCTCATTTTTGTAAGATAATAACAATGCTCAGTCGTGATTCCTGCAGAAAAGATAAAAAATGAAAAGGCGACTGTCTTCCTATTCTGTCCACAATGTAATTTTTTCAACCATGGTACAGGTATGTTTCAAATGTTCTTTACTTGAGCATAATGGGGGAATGTACCAGATGATTTGGGTTGCAACATTCATGTACACCCAAGCCTTTGGAAAATGTGAGTCCTTCATGCAATAGGAAACTGGGTCCAAAAAACGCTAGTTATGCAGTTCTTCTTTCATGGTAATGTAATTTCCTGCATGACCAGACAAATGTTGATGTGGTTACAACTGTCATGTTAGTTTTATGATTGCGTGTAAGGGCTTCCCAGATTCTCACAGTTTCTGGCTATAATTATTGGCATTAAACCAACTTAATATTTTGGCCATGAGCTTTACTTAATTGTCATCGTATTTTCATAAGACTGCAATCTTCTGAGGTAGAGGCGCAGATAACGTGGGTAAGAAAAGGTTGTACAACGTGAGTCTAAAGAATTAGGTAGGAGGCTGAAAAGCAGGACCTATAGGGTGGTTATCTCTGTGTTGCTTCCAGTACCTCATGCTTATGAGGATAGGAACATGGAGATAGGGGATCTGAATGTGTGGCTGAGGAGTTGGTGCAGGGATTTATATTTCTAGATCATTGGATTCTCTTCTGGGGCAGGGTTGACCTGTACAAAAGGGGCGGGTTGCACCTTAATTGGAAGTGGACTGACATTCTGGCATGCAGGTTTGCTAGTGTTACACAGGTGGGTTTAAACTAAACAGTGGAGAGTGGAGTCAACATCGTGGAAGCGTATGCGTGCCGTTAACGGGAAAGAAAGTGTAGGAAAGGTCACGGTTAAACTAACAGGGCAGGGGGATGGGAACCAATGCAATGAAGAAGAGTGCCATAAAAGGAGGACAGAAGCAAAATATAGAAGGGAGATAAGAAAAACAAACTTGAAAGCTGTGTGCCTTCATGTAAGGAGCATTCGTAATAAGGTGGGTGACTTGAGTGTGCAGTTAGTAGTTAAGGAATATGATGCAGTATAATTATGGAGATAAGGCTGGGAGCTAAATATGTATGGAGTATTTGATATTCAGGAAGGATAGACAGAAAGGAAGAGGAGGTGGGGTGGCATTGCTGGTTAAAGAGGAGATTAATGCAATAGCAAGGAGAGACATTAGCTTGGATGTTGTAGAATTGTTATGGGTAGAACTACGAAATAGCCAAGGGCAGAAAATGCTTGTTGGAGTTGTATACAGACCACCATGCAGCAGTAGGGAGGTTGGGGATAGCATCAAGCAGTAAATTAGAGATGCGTGTAGCAATGGTACAGCAGTTATGATGGGTGATTTTAATCTACATAAAGCATGGGGCAAACAAATTGGTAGCAGCCCTGAGGAGGAGCATTTCCTGGAATGTATTTGGGGTGATTTTTTAAACCAATATGTAGAAGAACCGACTAGAGGACAGGCCATTCTATACTGGGTATTGTGTAATGAGGAAGGATTAGTTAGCGATCTTGTTGTGCAAAGCCCCTTGGGCAACAGTGACCATAATATGGTGGAATTCTGCATTAGGATGGAGTGACGGTTAATTCAGAGGCTAGGGTAACCTGGCAAATTATACCTAAAGGGTTGACGGTAGAGATGCAATGGCATCCCTGTCTGGCTCAACTGTGGCTAATGAGGGAAATCAAGGATCATGTTAAATCCAGGGAAAAGGCATATAAATTGGCCAGAGGAAGCAGCAAACCGGAGGACTGGGAGAAATTTAGAACTCAACAGAGGAGGACAAAGGGAGTAATTAAGAGGGGGAAAGGAGCATGAAAGAAAGCTTGCGGGAAATATAAAAACTGACTCTAAAAGCTTCTTCAGATATGTAAAAAGGAAAAGGATTAGTGAAGACAAATGGAGGTCCCTTACAATCAGAGACAGGTGAATTCATAGTGGGAAAGAAGGTAATGGCAGAACAGTTAAACAAGTACTTTGGTTCTGTCTTCACTAAGGAAGATACAAACAAACTCCCAGAAATACTAGGGAACCGAGGATCTGGAGGGAGGAACTGAAGGGAATCCACATTAGTCAGGAAATGGTGTTAGGTAAACTGTTGGGACTGAAGGCAGCTAAATCTCCAGGGCCTGATGGTCTGCATCCAGAGTAGGTGACCCTAGAAATTGTGGATGCATTGGTGATCATATTCCAATGTTCTCTCGACTCTGGATCAGTTCCTGTGGAGGGTAGCCAATGTAACCCCACTTTTTAAGAAAGGAGGGAGAGAGAAAATGGGGAATTACAGACCAGTTAGCCTTACATCGGTAGTGGGGAAGATGCTTGAGTCGATTGTTAAGCAGCGCATTTGGAAAGCAGTGACAGGATCGGTCAAAGTCAGCATGGATTTATGAAGGGGATATTTTGCTTGACTAATCTTCTGGAATATTTTGAGGACGTAACAAATAGAATGGATAAGGGAGAGCCAGTGGATGTGGTGTATCTTGATTTTCAAAAAGCCTTTGACAAGGTTCCACACAAGATATTAGTGTGCAAAATTAAAGCACATGGTATTGGGGTTATGGTATTGACATGGATAAAGAACTGGTTTCTAGACAGGAAGCAAAGAGTAGGAATTAACGGGTACTTTTCAGAATGGCAGGTAGTGACTAGTGGGGTGCCACAGGGCTTGGTGCTGGGACCCATTATTTACAATATTTATTAATAATTTAGATGAAGGAATTAGATGTGACATCTCCAAGTTTGCGGATGACAAAACCTGGGTGGCAATATGAGCTTCGATGAGGATGCTATGAGGCTGCAGGGTGATTGGGTGAGTTGGGTGAGTGGGCAGCTGCATGGCAGATGCAGTATAATGTGGATAAATGTGAGGTTATCCACTTTGGTGGCAAGAACAGGAAGGCAGATAATTATGTGAATGGTGTCAGATTTGGAAAGGGGGAGGTGGAACGAGACCTGGGTGTGCTTGTATATCAGTCACTAAAAGTAAGCATTCAGGTACAGCAGGCAGTGAAGAAAGCTAATGTCATGTTGGCCTTCATTGTGGGAGGATTTGACTGTAGGAGCAAGGAGGTGCTATTGCAATTGTACATGGCCCTTGTGAGACCACACCTGGAGTATTGTGTGTAATTTTGGTCTCCTATTTTGAGGAAGGGCATTATTGCTATTGAGTGAGTGTAGCATAGGTTTGCCAGGTTAATTCCATGGATGGCGGGACTGACATATGATGAAAGAATGTGTCAGCTGGGCTTGTTTTCACTGGAAATTTAGGACGAGAGGGGATCTTATGAAAACATGCAAAATTCTTAAAGGATTGGACAGGCTAGATGCAGGAAAAATGGTCTCGATGTTGGGGGAGTCCAGAACTAGTGGTCACAGTTTACGAATAAGGGGTAGACTATTTAGGACTGAGGTGAGGAAAAACTTCTTCACCCAGAGAGTTGCAAATCTGTGGAATTCTGTGTCTGAGAAGGCAGCGGAGGCCAATCCACTGGATGTTTTCAAGAGAGAGTTAGATTTAGCTCTTCGGGCTAAAGGAATTAAGGGATATGGAGGGAAAAACAGGAATGGGGTACTGATTTTAGATGATCAGCCATGATCCTATTGAATGGCCTACTCCTGCTCCTAGTTTTCTATGTTTCTAGCAGAGTTGTAAGAATAGCACCATAAATTTTCATTATAACGATCTGTCATTTATGTTTGTTTTATGCTAGCTTACCTAACCTTACCCAGTCATTTACAGTATAACCATCATCTCCAAGGACCTTAAGTGGGGGGCTACCATCGACTCCAGTCAAAAAGGCACAACAGAGGATGTACTTCCTGCAGCAGCTGAGGAAGCACAATCTGCCACAGGCAATGATGGTCCAATTCTACACAGCCATTGTAGAGTCTGTACACACCTTCTCCATCATGGTCTGGTTTGGCTCAGCCACCAAGCACGGCACCTGGAGGCTGCAGCGGATCGTCCAATCAGCTGAGAAGATTATTGGCTGCAACCTTCCCTCCATTGATGAACTGTACACTGCAAGGGCCAGGAAACGAGCGGGCAAGATCATCTCTGACCCTCTCACCCTGGCCACAAACTCTTTGAATCACTTCCCTCTGGAAGGCGACTCATGGATTGTCAAAGCTGCCACAGCCAGACATAAAAACAGTTTTTATCCACGAATAGTTGCTCTACTCAACAGCCAAAAATCTGTAGCCTCCCTTTGATCTGGTATTTTGCTTTTTTCACATGCTTGATCAATGGTGTTTTATCATTAATGTTTAAACTGCAGATGCTGAAAATCTGAAATAAAAACAAATTGGGCAGGAACTGTTGAAAAAGGACCAGAACCAATGTTTCAAGCAGAGGACTTTTCATCAGTGCTTATCAACCTAAAAAGTTAATGTCAACCTAACACTATTCAATCCAAAAGTGCTGGATGACTTCAGAGCGTTTACAATAAAGTAAATCCTTGTTTTTTGGATCTCTTTATAACGGATTTTCGTTATTGCGAGCTATTTCTTTCAACACATAGGCTGCTGACGATTGAAATTGACAAGATATTGAAATTGACAAGCAATTGCGTGGATTGGCACATAAAGGGGCTGTCCCTCTGTGGCGACCTAATTAGCGAATTTAGAAGAGTTTTTAGGAGAGTTTGAAAAAAATGTCATGTTGAAGACCTCCTTCGACTATGTTGAAGACTAGCTTCGACTACCTTTGGGAAAATTGGACACCGAATAGTAGAGAGTGAAGACGACCTCCTTCGACCTCCCTTCGACTATGTTGAAAACTATCTATGACTATCTTTGACTACCTTTGATAACCTTTGACTACCCTCTATTACCTACGAATAACATGCCGACCTACTACGACCTACTTCGACTAAACTTACGAGTAAAAAAAGTATCGATTTTCTTCCATGGTGACCTTTTTTTACTCGCCGGCATTTTTCAACGTTGAAAAATATGCCATGACCTAGCTGAGGCCTTGAGTATGCGGGGACTATGATATAGTTGGGATCACGGAGACATGGCTCCAGGGTGACCAAGGCTGGGAGCTGAACATCCAGGGATATTCAATATTCAGGAGGGATAGAGAGAAAGGAAAAGGAGGTGGGGTAGCGTTACTGATTAGAGAGGAGATTAATGCAATGGAAAGGAAGGACATTAGTTTGGAGGATGTGGAATCGGTATGGGTAGAGCTGCAAAACACTGAGGGGCAGAAAACGCTGGTGGGTGTTGTGTACAGGCCACCTAACAGTAGTAGTAAAGTTGGAGATGGTATCAAACCGGAAATTAGAAATGCGTGCGACAAAGGCAAAACAGTTATAATAGGTGACTTCAATCTACATATAGATTGGGTGAATCAAATTGGCAGGGGTGCTGAGGAAGAGGATTTCTTGGAATGTATGCGGGATAGTTATCTAAATCAACATGTAGAGGAACCAACGAGAGAGCAGGCTATTTTAGACTGGGTATTGAGTAATGAGGAAGGGTTAGTTAGCAATCTTGTTGTGCGTGCCCCCTTGGGCAAGAGTGACCATAATATGGTTGAGTTCTTCATTAGGATGGAGAGTGACATTGTTAATTCAGAAACAATGGTTCTGAACTTAAAGAAAGGTAACTTTGAGGGTATGGGACGTGAATTGGCCAAGATTGACTGGCAATTAATTCTAAAAGGGTTGACGGTGGATATGCAATGGAAGACATTTAAAGACTGCATGGATGAACTACAAAAATTGTTCATCCCAGTTTGGCAAAAGAATAAATCAGGGAAGGTAGTAGATCCGTGGATAACAAGGGAAATCAGGGATAGTATCAAAGCGAAGGATTAGAAATTAGCCAGAAAAAGCAGCATACCATAGGACTGGGAGAAATTCAGAGACCAGCAGAGGAGGACAAAGGGCTTAATTAGGAAAGGAAAAATAGATTATGAAAGAAAAACTGGCAGGGAAAATAAAAACTGACTGCAAAAGTTTTTATAGATATGTGAAAAGAAAGAGATTAGTTAAAACAAATGTAGGTCCCTTGCAGTCAGAAACAGTCAGACTGCAAGGGTGAGTTGAACATGAGGAACAAGGATATGGTGGACCAATTGAATAACTACTTTGGTTCCGTCTTCACTAAGGAAGACATAAACAATTTGCCGGAAATAGCAGGGGACCGCGGGTCAAAGGAGTTGGAGGAATTGAGTGAAATCCAGGTTAGCCGGGAAGTGGTGTTGGGTAAATTGAATGGATTAAAGGCCGATAACCCCCCAGGGCCAGATAGGCTGCATCCCAGAGTACTTAAGGAAGTAGCTCCAGAAATAGTGGATGCATTAATCTTTCAAAACTCTTTAGATTCTGGAGTAGTTCCTGAGGATTGGCGGGTAGCAAACGTAACCCCACTTTTTAAGAAGGGAGGAAGAGAGAAAACGGGGAATTACAGACCAGTTAGTCTAACATCGGTAGTGGGGAAACTGCTAGAGTCAGTTATTAAAGATGGGATAGCAGCACATTTGGAAAGTGGTGAAATCATGGACAAGTCAGCATGGATTTATGAAAGGTAAATCTTGTCTGACGAATCTTATAGAATTTTTCGAGGATGTAACTAGTAGTGTGGATAGGGGAGAACCAGTGGATGTGGTGTATCTGGACTTCCAGAAGACTTTCGACAAGGTCCCACATAAGAGATTAGTATGCAAACTTAAAGCACACAGCATTGGGGGTTCAGTATTGATGTGGATAGAGAACTGGCTGGCAAACAGGAAGCAAAGAGTGGGAGTAAACGGGTCCTTTTCACAATGGCAGGCAGTGACTAGTGGGGTACCGCAAGGCTCAGTGCTAGGACCCCAGCTATTTACAATATATATTAATGATCTGGATGAGGGAATTGAAGGCAATATCTCCAAGTTTGCGGATGACACTAAGCTGGGGGGCAGTGTTAGCTGTGAGGAGGATGCTAAGAGACTGCAAGGTGACTTGGATAGGCTGGGTGAGTGGGCAAATGTTTGGCAGATGCAGTATAATGTGGATAAGTGTGTGGTTATGCATTTTGGTGGCAAAAACAGGAAAGCAGACTATTATCTAAATGGTGGCCGACTAGGAAAAGGGGAGATGCAGCGAGACCTGGGTGTCATGGTACACCAGTCATTGAAAGTAGGCATGCAGGTGCAGCAGGCAGTAAAGAAAGCGAATGGTTTGTTAGCTTCCATTGCAAAAAGATTTGAGTATAGGAGCAGGGAGGTTCTACTGCAGTTGTACAGGGTCTTGGTGAGACCACACCTGGAGTATTGCATACAGTTTTGGTCTCCAAATCTGAGGAAGGACATTCTTGCCATAGAGGAAGTGCAGAGAAGGTTCACCAGACTGATTCCTGGGATGTCAGGACTGTCTTATGAAGAAAGACTGGATAGACTTGGTTTATACTCTCTAGAATTTAGGAGACTGAGAGGGGATCTTATAGAAACTTACAAAATTCTTAAGGGGTTGGCCAGGCTAGATGCAGGAAGATTGCTCCCGATGTTGGGGAAGTCCAGGACAAGGGGTCACAGCTTAAGGATAAGGGGGAAATCCTTTAAAACTGAGATGAGAAGAACTTTTTTCACACAGAGAGTGGTGAATCTCTGGAACTCTCTGCCACAGAGGGTAGTCGAGGCCAGTTCATTGGCTATATTTAAGAGGGAGTTAGATGTGGCCCTTGTGGCTAAGAGGATCCGAGGGTATGGAGAGAAGGCAGGTACGGGATACTGAGTTGGATGATCAGCCATGATCATATTGAATGGCGGTGCAGGCTCGAAGGGCCGAATGGCCTAATCCTGCACCTAATTTCTATGTTTCTATGACTACTCTCGAGCATGAACGAAAGTTACAAAGACCTCCTAGGACCTCGTGTCGACCATGTAGCGAGTATGAGTCGAGGGCAAACTCGTCTGAACTCACGGTTTAGGTCACTGCAGTGGGACAGCCCCTTAACTCTATTAAACAATGTAACAAAAGGCCTTTAGTAATTTTAGCTTGCAGTAACCAAAATACATTTTTAGCTGTTCAGAACTTTGCAAACTCAGCAGGTGAGTTAGGAGAAATAGAGTTAACATTTAAGATAGATGTCTTTTCGTGAGAATCTCAGTTCGAGCGGAACAGAGTTTCCTCGCCCCACCACATTTCCACCACAACGCCCCAGACCTCCTATTTTGCTCTCAATTTCCGAATGTGGTATTCAGCAGCAGGGGCAGTGGTTATTGTCGTTCCCCTGGCAGCGTTGGACCTGGAGGTGCCGCTGTGCACCCTGTGATGAGGAAGGTCCACTGGACTCTCAGTGACTCCAGGATTTGGACCGGCAACTTTGCATTGATGTCAATGGGGGCCAAACCCTTACTCAGTTATAGCGGCCAATCAGCAAAAACGGACACCCGCCCCCTATGGTCAATTATAACTGGGGTTTGCTGTTCTTTCTCATTTGTGCTTCACCACTTCTATCTTTGCCTCCTCGTTCCTTGTCTGGGTCTGTCAGAGACCTCGGTTATAACTACGACATGTGACCATATTTAATTATCAATGTCAACAGGATGCAACGCTGCTATGTGTTCAAGGGGGGCTGCACCACTCCCCAGAAAGGACTTTGCTCTCTGCAACAACTGACCATCGTGGTGGCACAGGCCCTGCCTGTTGAGCAGCTGAAGGAGCAGGGCAGCAGATACCCCCCCCCCCCGATTTGCTGCCAAGCTGTGCCTTGTGCCACATTTCACCCAAGCACCGCACTCCACCAGCTCGGTGTGCAGAGACACATTCTGTGCCGAAATACAGCGTGTCTTTGCAGCCTTTTGGAGGTGGAGTGCTTATTGTCTTTGCTATTGTGCTACAGTAGTGCATGCCAATGATCATCTGCCTTGTAGAAGCTTTAATATTTTCCCTTGAGGTTCATCATAAATATATATGAATCAATTGGAGGGCACACTCCCCTTTCAGCCTGGATTCCATTCAGTGAGAACAAGAACAATTTAATCTCCTTTTTTTTTTTACATCTGTCACAACCTCTACAATCCAAAAATCAATCTTTCACTGGCTTAAAGACTTGGTATCCACGGCCTTCTAGACCAGGGAATCCCAAAGATTCACATTTAATGAGAGAAATTCTCTTTCATCTCAGTCTTACATTGCTGACCAGCCAATGCCTTATTCTGAGAGTAGGCCCCCAGTTCCATTTCCCCCTTCCCCCCCCTCCCCCCTTCCCCTCCCTATCCCCCCCAACCCTACGGAAACAACATCCCCACACCAGCTATCCTGTTCATCCTTTTCTGAATCATATATAGTGCAAAGGGATTAACTTTCATTCTTCTGAATGCCTCGGAGTATTTTTCTAATCAATACAAGTTTTAATCATGTCA
The DNA here is from genome assembly GCF_028641065.1 of Leucoraja erinaceus. Taxonomy (NCBI): domain Eukaryota; kingdom Metazoa; phylum Chordata; class Chondrichthyes; order Rajiformes; family Rajidae; genus Leucoraja; species Leucoraja erinaceus. Next base: position 13,353,711 of record NC_073391.1, on the reverse strand, counting down.
AGCCAAGTTGAGTTTATTTTCATATGTAGAAGCACAGTGAGGTGCAGTTGCAATAAAAATCTTGCTTGCAGCAGCATCACAGGATAAACAAGACCCAGATAAACAAAAACATAAATACATTCTACATAAATTGTACACTTCAAAAGAAGGAAGACTGTGCAAAAAATACGTCCATGTTATTGCAAGAGGTGTTCCGTGTCATCCTGCTTGCGCTGGATCATTGATAATATTTACGCCAAGGAGCTTGAAGCTCTCAGCCATTTCCACTTCAGCACCATTGATGCTGATTTGGCATGCACTCGACCATGCTCGCTGAAGCCGATAACATTGCTGATATTGAGGGAGAGGTAGACACAAAAAGCTGGAGCAACTCAGCAGGACAGGCAGCATCTCTGGAGGGTGACGTTTCGGGTCGAGACTCTTCTTCAGACCTTCAGGTGATTGTCCCAACACCACGTTCCTACATTTTCTATCTCCTGCGTATGTCTCGTCTCATCATTGTTTGTGATTCAGCCCATTTGTCATGTCCAATTTTGTAGATGGAGTTAGATTTGGCCACACAATTGTGAGTGTGTAGGGAATATAGTAGGTGACTGATAACCCATCCTTACAGGGCACCATTATTGTGGAGGGAGTAATGTCACCTATGCTCGCTGATTGTGGTCTGTGGGTCAGAAGGTCAAGGATCCATTGGCAGAGGGGTGCAGGGGTGCACTGATTCCTAGATACAGGAGTTTGGAGATGAGTTTGGATTGCATGAAGGTGTTAAAGGTGGAGCTATCATTGATAAAGAGGAGTCTAACATTGGAAACAGGCCCTTCGGTCAACTGAGACCGTGCCGACCAGCGATCCCCGCACACTAACACTATCCTAAACACACACACCAGTGACAATTTACAATTTATCCAAGGCAATTGATTTACCAACCTGTGCATCGTTGGAATGTGGGAGGAAACCGGCGATCCCGGGGAAAATTCACGCCGGTTACGGGGAGAGCGTAAAACTCTATCCAGGCATCACCCCTAGTCAGGACCATAGTTTAAGGCATCAACTCTACCACTGCACCATCATGCCATTCTAAGAGTAATGCGAGTGGGAGTTTCTCACATGGTTGCAAATCTTTGTAATTCTCTAATCTGGAAAGCTGCCCCAGTTAAAGCATTATCCTTAACCCAATAGAGGGAGAGATTTTTGGATCCGTGGTTATGGTGATTGAGCAAAAGCAAAATGGAGTTGAAGACATAGATCATTCTTCATTTTACTGAACGATAGTGCAGGCTCAAAGGCAGTGCACCCTATGCCTGCATTTTATATTCCATATGTCAACTTTTCTTGCTTTAATCTTGATCTTTACATTTAAACCGATTTGGAAAAGGGGAGATGCAATGAGACCTGGGTGTCATGGTACACCAGTCATTGAAAGTAGGAATGTAGGTGCAGCAGGCAGTGAAGAAAGCAAATGGTATGTTAGCATTCATAGCAAAAGGATTTGAGTACAAGAGCAGGGAGGTTCTACTGCACTTGTACAGGGTCTTGGTGAGACCACACCTGGAGTATTGCGTACAGTTTTGGTCTCCTAATCTGAGGAAAGACATTCTTGCCATAGAGGGAGTACAGAGAAGGTTCACCAGACTGATTCCTGGGATGGCAGGACTTTCATATGAAGAAAGACTGGATAGACTCAGCTTGTACACATTGGAATTCAGACGATTGAGGGGGGATCTTATAGAAACTTACAAAAATTTTAAGGGGTTGGACAGGCTAGATGCAGGAAGATTATTCCCGATGTTTGGGGAAGTCCAGAACTAGGGATCATAGTTTAAGGATAAGAGGGAAGTCTTTTAGGACCGAGATGGGAAAATCATTTTTTACACAGAGAGTGGTGAATCTCTGGAATTCTCTGCCACAGAAGGTAGTTGAGGCCAGTTCATTGGCTATATTTAAGAGGGAGTTAGATGTGGCCCTTGTGGCTAAAGGGATCAGGGGGTATGGAGAGAAGGCAGAGATGGGATACTGAGTTGGATGATCAGCCATGATCATATCGAATGGTGGTGCAGGCTCGAAGGGCCGAATGGCCTACTCCTGCACCTATTTTCTATGTTTCTATGTAAACATCTGGTTGAATTGCTTCAGCTCCTGCTTGTGACCCAATTGCTTAGTTGAATGATACGTACCCTCTATGACAAGTGCTATCCTTGCCTACAACTGGAGAATTTGGCTTGGATACATTCTTCCTATGTACGTGTCACTGCCTCCAAGAGAAAAGGAGAGACAAACAACAAAAAAGGCCTTCCCATATGTTGTAGGGAACGCTGAAGAGCAAGGAGTTATTGGTAATTTTAAACTGCTCAAAAGGTTTTAACTTTAGTTGGAAAGCCAGCTTATGATGAATTTTCTTTGACTTATTTTTGAAGCCTTTGGGCCGCTATTGGCTTTAATCAAAAGGAAGCTCCGATAGACTGCATTTAATAAAAACAACAATTTGGCTGCAATCCATTTCGAAACCCCGCAAAATTTAAACTTCACTCCAGTATCAAGAATTGTGGATTTTATAAAATTTCCTGCAATACTTCGAAGTTCTTTATTTGAATCAAAATCTCATGCAACGAACTGTGAGTGTGCAAGTGTGAAGAAGGGGAACTGATGTTGATTAACCTTTTCAGTCGGACAAAAATGCTGGAGAATCTCAGCGGGTGAGGCAGCATCTATGGAGTGAAGGAAATAGAAGGAAATGGGCGACGTTTCGGGTCGCGACCCTTCTTCAGACAAAGACCCGAAACGTCGCCTATTTCCTTCGCTCCATAGATGCTGCCTCACCCGCTGAGTTTCTCCAGCATTTTTGTCTACCTTCGATTTTCCAGCATCTGCAGTTCCTTCTTAAACCTTTTCAGTTAAACATGTTTGCAACATTTCCTGCTTTTATATTTCTCTCATACTTTACCCTGCTGCATTAATTTGTCCGGGAAAATCGTGCAATGTGAAATTTAGTTGTAGTCCGTAATAGTATGTGACTCAATAATTGAGGCCTGCAATCTGACTTTGTATAATATGTTGATGAGCTTGAGGTAAGTGGGGGGGGGGGGGGGGGGGGGGGGGGGGGGGGGGGGGGGGGGTGGGGACTGCTTTTGCAAATGAACAAAGAGCATTGGTTGATGAAGTGAATGATAGTTTTAAATCACCACTTCTCAGAAATCTCATTACCACTGTAGAGAGGACCAAAATAACAGCCACTGTACTGTGAAAATCACCATGGAAACAGTTAAGACTATCTTGGTCCCAAACAGGCTATATTTCTGCCTTTGCCATGTTTGTTTTCAGCAGTTTAGAGGCTTATTGCTTTTTTTCTCTTGATAGGCAAAATGTTGCATCGATTCACCAATGTAGCTTACTTTTTACGAGTCAAAAGACAAGATGTTTGGGCTTCAGTACCACGGGCTGCCTGGAGCCATGACTATTGTGGCCAAACACATAGGCTGCCGATTCTATTGAGAGTGCTGTGAGCGTTATTTGCCAGAGTCTTTTAAATTTGACCCTGGATTAATCTTTGACTTATCAGAGTTTGAAAGTGTGGAGAGATGTCGGATGCTACTTCTGGAGTGAATTAGTTGGGATACATGGTTGGAATACAAGCACAGTCTGGGCCTCCCGCCCTGTGGTGCGTGTTAATGGGCCCTCAAATTTGATTGCCCATTTTCACCAGACCTGTCAGAAAATAAGTCGATCCATTCCACCAGCCACTGTCTGCAGCTTGCCCATATTCCCGTAGGCAGTTTTAATGACGTGGATAAATTCTCTGCCCTGAATACAAAATAACCGCTGTGCTTAGCTTTGATCAAACTGATTGTATTTATTTCTCTTGGTGTTTATTATAATCTAATTCACACTGTTTTATTTCCTTTCAGGTGGAATTCTCAAACAAGCAGATGATGCCACTAATTTCAGATTAATTTGCTGCTTTTGGGTAATAAACAAAGCTCTGGTAGTGATCTTGGCCTGACAGTGAAATGTGCTGCTGATGCTACATTCTTCATAATGAGGATGCAAACAGGGATACCTGTTTCTGCCGAACTTCCGTCGCTTCTCACAAAGGATTGCTGAGAGTGCAAAACGTGCCTCTGTACTGGGAAAGAAGGATCTGTAAAGAAGATTCCTTAACTATGAATTTAACAGAAGCCTTTGTTTGAATCTCATGTTCTGCAATCCACAGCTACTTGTAAGTGCTTTTAATTAATGCCTTTATTATCCTCTGTTTTGGGATGGCTAGCAATGCATTGGAAATATCATAAGCATTTGGTGGTATTATTTTGAATAATGCTCACAGATGTGAGACTGTATTAATCCAACAGAACAGTAGTTTTAATATATTTCATTTCTACCTGGTGAATGTTACCAAACGGAAGGGGTTTCACAATTTCTCTTTTGATGGTTAAATGGGAATATGAAAGAGAACATAAATTATCTCTTGTTCGTATGAAGATGAGAAAACTCTATCTGTGAGTTATCAAATAACAGGGTAAATTGGGATTTCAAGTGAAGATAATATGTTCATTCATCCTGATGCCTAGACTCATGTAAATTTAAATGTCAAAGCTCTTTAAATTCAGACATTGATTTAAAATCCTTGCAGATGTTTGAACGGGTTCTGCTCCAGCTATCACAGGTGCAGCAATAGGACGTGTTATTTAGTTGTTAATCTGCAGAGTGGATAAATAACTGATCATGCCCCTGAGCCTATCATTAATTTTTAACATTTCCCGTACAAATCTTTTATACCTTCCATATCCTTAAAGTACGTTTCTGATAAGATGCCAAAGTTCAATAAACACCAGGGAATCGGAAATGTCCTCGTTCTTCAGGGAACGGGGATTCCCCTCCGCCACCATAGATGAGGCTCGCACCAGGGTCTCATCCATACCCCGCAACACTGCTCTCACTCCCCATCCCCGCACTCGCAACAAGGGCAGAGTCCCCCTGGTCCTCACCTTTCACCCCACCAGCCGGCAAATACAACACATAATCCTCCGCCATTTCCGCCACCTCCAACGTGACCCCACCACTCGCCACATCTTCCCATCTCCCCCTATGTCTGCCTTCCGCAAAGACCGTCCCTCTGCAACTCCCTTGTCAATTCTTCCCTTCCCTCCCGTACCACCCCCTTCCCGGGCACTTTCCGTTGCAACCGCAAGAAATGCAACACCTGTTCCTTCACCTCCCCCCTCGACTCTATTCAAGGACCCAAGCAGTCGTTCCAGGTGCGACAAAGGTTCACCTGTATCTCCTCCAACCTCATCTACTGCATCCGCTGCTCTAGATGTCAGCTGATTTACATCGGGGAGACTATGCGGAGGTTGGGTGATCGTTTCGCCGAACACCTCCGCTCAGTCCGCAATAACCTACCTGAACTCCCGGTGGCTCAGCACTTCAACTCCCCCTCCCATTCCCAATCCGACCTCTCTGTCCTGGGTCTCCTCCATTGCCAGAGTGAGCAACACCGGAAATTGGAGGAACAGCACCTCATATTCCGCCTGGGTTGCGTGCGTCCGGATGACATGAACGTTGAATTCTTCCAATTTTACTAGCCCTTGCTGTCTCCTCCCCTTCCTTAACCCTCGAGCTGTCTCCTCCCATCCCCCCGCCCTCGGGCTCCTCCTCCTCCCTTTTTCTTTCCTTCTCCCCCCCCCCCCCCCCATCAGTCTGAAGAAGGGTTTTGGCCCGAAACGTCGCCTATTTCCTTCGCTCCATAGATGCTGCTGCACCCGCTGAGTTTCTCCAGCATTTTTGTGTACCTGAGATAAAAACATCGACTTGAGCAATTGGGAAAACAAGAAATAGTGAATTTTCAGAGCATTTCACACTCTGTGATTTTCTGCAGTCGGAATGTTAGGACTGGGGTGTAAAATCATCCATTGTGTGTTCGCACAAAGTTGTATTTTTCCTTCAAACTATCTTATTGTTTGTGTTGTGTTGTGTTTAGAGATGTGTATGGTGTAATTTTCCTTGCTGCAAAGCAATTAGTTTAGTGATTAACAGATTCAGAGCTGAAATTGACATAAGAAGATAGGATAATTATGGATAATTATTCTGCATTCCTTTCCATGGTCACTTGTAATCTTGAGATAAATGTTGTTCACTAATAATAGGCATTATTATCCAGAAACCATTGTTAAATTTTCCCCACTATTGTCTAACTGTATTCTGAATTTTTAGATACTTCTTTTACGGATGACCATTAGATTCCTATGGAGAAACTTATAACAGGTATCTATCCTAAACTAATCTCTAAGCAGAGTGAAAGGCTTGGATAGAGTGGAAGTGGAGAGGATGTTTCCACTAGTGGGAGAGTCTAGGACTAGAGGTCATAGCCTCAGAATTAAAGGATGTTATTTTTGAAAGGAGATGAGGACACATTTCTTTAGTCAGAGGGTTGTGAATCTGTGGAATTACTTGCCACTGAAGGCTGTGGAGGCAAAGTCAGTGGATATATTTATGGCAGATAGATAGATTCTTGATTAGGACAGTGTCAGAGGTTAAGGGGAGAAGGCAGGAGAATGGGGTTAGGAGGGAGAGATAGATCAGCCATGATTGAATGAAGGAGTAGACTTGATGGGCAGAATGGCCCAATTCTCTTATCACATGATTTTATGATCTCATGATCTAATCTAGCTTAAATTCAAACCATAGCTGATTTGTCGTCAGATGTAGACATCGGGGAGGTGTGGCCTGAACTTACACTGTCCACACTTGAACTTGTACCTCACTTTGAGACCCGATGATTGGAATCCACTTCTGATCATCATCCGTCTTTCTAGTTAAAAATACAAGGTTATCAAAGCACTGCCTCGTGCATTCGTGTTTGCATCAAGTCTGTCCATTCATCACCCCTGTGCTTGTCAGCCTACAGTGGCTCAATACCTTGATATTTTAATTCTCATCCTTGGTTTTAAATCCACACAGCATCTGACTCTTGCATGTTACTATGTTCTCCTCCAGCCTAGAAAGAGCTTGGGCCAACTGCTGCTCAGAATTCATCCCCAAATCCACCATTGGTAGGCAGACAAGATCCTAAGCTCTCGAATTCCCTCCATGTATATTTCAATTGTTTTATTTTTCTTTCCCTCTTTAAGATGCTCCTCAAAGCTTTTGGCCCAACATCTAATAACTCAATACCTGGCTTGAGCCACACATTGAGATTTCACAATGCTCCTGTGAAGTGGCTTTGGACATTTTAATAAATTGAAAGCGCAATATTAATGGAAGTTTTTGTTGTTATCATTTGTTGTGCTTCCTGTCCAATTGGAAGAGCCACAGCGTATCCACTCTTTGCTCTTTACCCAGTGTTGATACCAGGGAACAGGCGCAAACATTTTCTCTCTATTGTCAACAACTTTAAACACAAAATTAAGCAATTGCCTAACCTGACCACTGGAAGAAAAGCCAAATGCTATTGTGATACAGCCAGGAAGTATCTTCTCCACTGGTGTAAACAATTAATTTTGTCTAAATGTAAAAAGCATGAAACCGTGAGCAGAGCAATGAACTTTCAAAGTTAGACACAAAAAGCTGCAGTAACTCAGTGGGACAGACAGCATCTCTGGAGAGAAGAATGGGTGACGTTTCGGGTCAAGACCCTTCTTCAGACTGGCACTCGACCCGAAACGTCACCAATTCCTTCTGTCTAGAGATGCTGTCTGTTCCGCTGCATTAATCCAGCTTTTTGTGTCTATCTTTGGTTTAAACCAGCATCTGCAGTTCCTTCTTACACAATGAACTTTCAACTTGTTTTATTATCTTCTTGAAAAAGATTCCTTGTTGGAGGGCAAAGGCCTCTGCTCCCACAGTAGAATTATGACACAAATGCTCTTCTGTCAATAAGGTTGGCAAGCCTAGTCACGGCATCATTCAACTTCCAGCCTCTATCAGTAATGGAAGCATAGCTGCCTAGAAATTCCTTGTGCCACCATCACTAAATTACATTGAGGTGTCAACAGTGCATTATCAGATTCAGATTCAGATTCAATTTTAATTGTCATTGTCAGTGTACAGTACAGAGACAACGAAATGCATTATGATACACCACATCTAAAATTCAACTCCATGGTTTCCTGTACAGGAAACCAAATTTCAGAAGCTGAATGTAAAACAACGCTGCAACCATACTGTGCATTTACTCTTTAAAAAAACCTGGCCAATTTGTTCAGACAGTGCCTGTGCAGCGTGAATATATCCATGCTCAATTTATTATTTATGGAATGTGCACGCTGCTGGCAAGGCCAACACTTACTATTCATCTTTGACTGCTTTGGGAAAACTCGTGTTGAGCTGTAATCTTGAACTGATGAAGAAAAAGTGTATTTGTAATGTCTTTTCAGGGGGAGAGAGTTCCAGTGTTTAGACTCAGTGATGATGAAGGAATGGTGCTCATATTTACTGTCGCTGGGTGTGCTGATGTCCATAGAGACCAGTTTCATTGTGTATATTGTAACCGATGCATCTAAATCTACTTTCCATACCTCCCGCTCCTTAATTTAGTGATTCTTTTAGTTGTTGCATTATCTTGTTCATGAGATAATATAATTCACTGCAGACCGTATTGCCGTCGTGGCTGTTTCACGCACTGAATTGTCAGCTGAATGGTTCTGAGGGATAATGGTGGTTACACAGCACTATATTTTAAACGTGGTTTGTGTTAAGGAACAGGTGAAACTGAAGTATATTAGGGCATACAACAAGATCGCAGCTGATGCATGTTGTTTGCACTTTCCCACTCTGCCCACATCCCTGAAATCCCCAAGTACTTACATATCCATGAATCTTAATCTGTAATATACTCATAAAACTATATAACCATATAACAATTACAGCACGGAAACAGGCCATCTCGGCCCTACAAGTCCGTGCCGAACAACTTTTTTCCCTTAGTCCCACCTGCCTGCACACATACCATAACCCTCCATTCCCTTCTCATCCATATGCCTATCCAATTTATTTTTTAAATGATACCAATGAACCTGCCGACACCACTTCCACTGGAAGCTCATTCCACACCGCTACCACTCTCTGAGTAAAGAAGTTCCCCCTCATGTTACCCCTAAACTTCTGTCCCTTAATTCTGAAGTCATGTCCTCTTGTTTGAATCTTCCCTATTCTCAAAGGGAAAAGCTTGTCCGCATCAACTCTGTCTATCCCTCTCATCATTTTAAAGACCTCTATCAAGTCCCCCCTTAACCTTCTGCGCTCCAGAGAATAAAGACCTAACTTATTCAACCTATCTCTGTAACTTAGTTGTTGAAACCCAGGCAACATTCTAGTAAATCTCCTCTGTACTCTCTCTGTTCTGTTGACATCCTTCCTATAATTGGGCGACCAAAATTGTACAGCATACTCCAGATTTGGTCTCACCAATGCCTTGTACAATTTTAACATTACATCCCAGCTTTATACTCAATGCTCTGATTTATAAAGGCTAGCATACCAATGACTCGATGACTAGATAGGGAAATCCATCTCTGTGAATACATTTCTTCTCATCTCTGTTTCGAATAGCTAAATCCACATGGTAGATTATTTCTTCGGCTTCCACACTCCACGTCCAGAGTCATAGGTTTTGCAGCAGCATTGCAGGTGTGAAAAATGCACATAGATAATATATAAGAAACAAAAAAAATCAATAAAGTAATAGCCCCAGTTCAAGTGCAAAAAGCACAAAGTGCTTCGAAAACCCACAGACAGTCCATAGTTCATAGATTAGTGTTCAAGAAGGAACTGCAGATGCTGGAAAATCGAAGGTACACAAAAAAGCTGGAGAAACTCAGTGGGTGCAGCAGCATCTATGGAGCGAAGGAAATAGGCAACGTTTCGGGCCGAAACCCTTCTTCAGACTGATTAGTGTTGTGTTGTGTTCAAGAGCCCGATAATTGTTTTGAAGAAGCTATCCGTGAACATGGTGGTTATGGTTTTCAGACTCTTATACCTTCTTCCTGATGGTAGGAGTGAAATAAGAGTGTGGCCAATGTAGTGTGGGTCTTTGATGAAAGCAACCTCTCAACGTCCACCTTGGCAAGCCTTCAATGAGTCATACAGCATGGAAACGGGTCCTTTGGCCCAACTTACCCATGTGCACATTGCTGACAAGGTCAACATTTATTATTCATCTCTGACACCTCTGATTGCCAACGCAAGTTGTCCCATCTACATTAGTCCCATCTGCCTGAGTTTGACCCATATCACTGTAAACCTTTCCAATCCAGCTTTATACATTTCAATAAGATCATATTCCTCATTTTGAACCTCAGCCATCTTATCCCATGAATCTATTTGATGAACCTTTGTTGCATTGCCTCCAAGGCAATTCTTTATTCAACTGGCACAGATCTTGAGATAGTCATGATTGCTATAATTTCCACATTTGTACTCTGACTCCCTTACAATAAAGGCTAAAGCCTTTCTACAGCTCGCTTTCTCTGCCTGTTAACTAATCGTGGTTGGTGTTCCGGAATACACAAATCCTGCATATTTTTCATTAAATTACATGTTCATGTTATAGGAGCAGAAGTGGGCCATTTGGCCCATCGAGTCTACTCCACCACTCAATCATGGCTGATCTACCTTTCCCTCTCAACCCTATTCTCCTGCCTTCTCCCCATTGACAACCTTAATAATGGCTACATGGAAAAAAAAGTGAGGAAATAACAGGAATATATATATTTTTAAAGCTGCAGATACTGGATATCTAGAAGACATCAGAAAATGCTGGAAATGCTCAGCAGATCAGGAAATATCTAGAGAGAGAAAGAGAGCTAATATTTCCTAACTAATAAAGAGCCATTGGCCATCCGCCTTTGTTGCCTGACCTGCGATATTTTCTATATTTTCTAACTTTCTTACTTTGCACGGTTGATTTAAAAAAAAAACATTTGTATGCACTACTAGTTTGAAAGTTCCTGTCATTTTAAAATATGTTAACTAAAATTTGTCAGGAGCATTCCTTGAAAGGGCTTTTGGAGCTTTGTTGAACCCATCATGACAGCTTCACAGAGTCCATCACAATTTACCCAAGCAAAGGATTTCCATTATCTAACTTGAAATGGAATATAGTTCTCAAGGGCATGTCTGTAAACATATTGGTGACAATCCCTGAACCTGATACATGGCGACATGCTGAGGCAATCAGAGAGAGCTTGGATCACAGTAGAAGACATGCACTTGAATTGCAAAGCTTGAAGAACCTCTTCACCAAATCCCCACCTGCCTACTACTGCAACACCAGTCTCGCAGTTAGGCAGCATCTCTAGAGAGAAGGAATGCTGTAATTTCTCAGTCTGAAGAAGGGTCTCGACCCGAAACGTCACCCATTCCTTCTCTCCAGAGATGCTGCCTGTCCCACTGAGTTACTCCAGCATTTTGTGTCTATTTCTAACAGTGAGTCTGGTGTTGCAGTAGTGGGCAGGCGGGGTTTTGGTGAGGAGGTTCTTCACGTTTGTGCCTGCCTGTCCCACTGAGTCACTCCAGCATTTTGTGTCTATCTTCAATTTAAACCAGCATCTGCAGTTCCTTTCTTCACAGTTAGAAATGTTGGCCCAAGCTAGAGTTTTCAAATGATCCTGCTATCTAAAAGCATGAATTACTCTTTTGGAGCAGCTGTGCATTGTTTTCTCGACTGAACTGAAGGGCATTTAATAGTGCTCTTCCTGGGAGTGCTTCTAGTCATTGCATTCTTTCTTTATTATCCTCCTCTTTCTCCTTGTGTAATCAGGTTGGAGTCACGTAATGAGATTTTCCGGTATACTGCATTCATTATGAATCAAGAGACTGTCTCTGGAGCATCTTTCAGTGGATTCATTTTTAGTTTTGCATTTTGCTCTAGTTTAAGATGGTTGCAAAAAATTGCAGCAGGATCTTGATCGATTGGCCAAGTGGGCTGAGGAACGATTGACGGAATTTCATACCGAGATATGTGAGGTGTTGTAATTTGGGAAGTCTAACATGGCCAGGACCTACACAGTGCTGGTCTTATAGAGGCGTATGATCTTAAAGAGGTGTATAAAATCGTGAGAGGTGGATGCACAGAGTCTGCTGCCCAGAGTAGATGAATTGATGACCAGAGGATATAGGTTTAAGGTGAAGGGAAAAAGATTTAATAGGATCCTGAGGGGTAACTTTTTCCATACAAAGAGTGGTGGGTCATAAGGTCATAAGTGTTGGGAGCAGAATTAGGCCATCCGGCCCTTCAGGTCTGCTCCACCATTCAATCATATCTGATCTATCTCTCCCTCCTAACTTTATTCTCCTGCCTTCTTCCCATAATTCCTGACACCCCTGCCAATCAAGAATCTATCTATAACTGCCTTAAAAAACATCAATTGACTTGGTCTCCACAGCTTTCTGTGGCAAAGGATTCCATGTATGGTGTATGGAACAAGCTGCCAAGGAGGTCGTTGAGGCAGGGACTAGCCCATCATTTAAGAAACAGTTAGACAGGTACATGGATAGGACAGGTTTGGAGGATATGGACCAAACGCATGCAGGTGGGACTAGTGTAGCTGGGACATGTTGGCTGGTGTGGGCAAGTTGGGCTGAAGGGCCTGTTTCCGCACTGTATCACTCTATGACTCTATGTAGGTGCATTTTCAAAGTCTTACTTAGTCTAATTTCAAAAATTCATAGTCGAGGGTTCTCTATTTAAAGACTAAATAATTCATACTCTCTGGAGTTTATGCTGGAATGCAGACTTTGATCAAAAAGTTCTTCCCTCAAATGGACTAATTGAAATACACAATCTTACAATGTACATTGCAACTGTACAAATATCAAACAAATTCAAATACTTTGTTTTATCAATGTTTACATTCTAAATCTGACGGTATTAAAAGAAAGGCGCGTGGATTACATGTAGATCGTAAACTAATGAGTATTTCCTTGCTTATATTAATAAAACAAAGCTGTCTTGTTCTTGCTTTGACTTTTATTAGCTGTTGTCCCATCGAAGAGCACCATTCCCATGTCCTGTTTACTTGTTATCTCAATTGACTTTGAGGATTAAATTCCACTGGGAAAGAAAGAAGCCTAATAGCTCACAATTAGCCACTAATTAGTTTTTTGCATAGCAGCAAAAGAGACAAGGGTCTGATTCATTGAGTTTCAAGTACATTCCTTGCCTGAAATAGATGTATTGCAGATAATCCGCCAACTTTTGTGCAAATGTGTTCCTCCTCCAAAAATATCGAAAGCTGGTTGCTTTCTCAAGCATTTTCAGGTTTCATTTACACTGTCATTTCTGCATGTCTTTTACTGAATTATAATTTTTCTCTCATTGTGAAGTTAAAATATTTTGTGAATAATTTGAGACGAGACCGAGATATTCATGTCGGTTTCAAAGGATATCAAACTCTTTTGAAATGAATGTGTTAGCAATTTCAGATTGGTTCATTGCAACATTTATAAATACACCTAATGTGTGAATAGTTACGTATTTGTCATAACTCCCACCTCCTCAGCACTCTACTCCTGTTGGTGATTAACCCTATTCTTCTGCTTGTCATCTCCTGTGACTTTCTTGCATGGTTTTGGAAAAGCAAGGGACCCAACACCAATTCTCACAGGTCAGCTGCTGGTGAAGAAATTTCCCCCAACAGTTAGCACCTTGCCTCGAATCATCATGAGATTTAAGGTTAATTTTACATTGGTCCCAGGCTTTTTGTGCTTGTTTTACTGCTTTGAACCTCGGCCTGAACATGGGCTCAATGAATTTTCATATTTTCGGAGTTGTGGGAACACTGCTCAACACAAGTGGGTAATCGATTAGTTTGCAATATCATCTGCTCAGCAATTTTTTAGCGAAAGCAGGAATGTCAGCCACTAGAAAGGTTGTAGGGCCACTTGTGTACCAGTAAAGGGCCTGTCCCACTAACGCGACTTTTCAGCGACTGTCTTCGACCTTCAAGCTCGAGGGCACTCGCCTGAAAAACCTCGAGTGATGAAACCACCAGCTGGATCGACCGTCAACTCAAACACACACATACAAACACATTGCAAAGGCGGGGGCCAGGGAAAGCGGGGGAGCGCTGTCTGAAATTCACACCCGTGATGAACAGGAAGGAAAAAGACAGTTGCCACAGTGTACGATAAGTCCTTTAGAGAGGGGGGGGGGGGGGGGGGGGGGGGGGGGGGGGGGGGGGGGGGGGGGGGGGGGGGGGGGGAGGGAGGGAGGGGGGAGTGGAGTGGAGACACTTTTTAGAAACCAGACAACTTTTAATAAAGTTTAGCGGGGATTTAACATTACCAGTCGGTTTTCTTTGGTCCTGAAAAGTCCAATGAGCCAATAAAAATGCCTGGTCGGCAAAGGAGATTGCCTTGGCTGCCCTCGACTGCCTGTAACTACATAGCGACTCCACTCCACTGCACTACGACTTAAAAAAAACCACGCCAACCAATTTTTACTCGAGGAAAATTTTTCAGCATGCTTCCCTCGAGCATGGTGGAGAGTTCCAGTGGGACCACGTGTCGACCATGCTGCGAGTTTGAGTCGAGAGCAAACTCTTCTAAACTCGCCAATTAGGTCACCGCAGTGGGACAGGCTCTTAAATTAATAGCCCCACCTGCAGCATTCTTTGATATAGATGCCCATTATTCTCACAGCAGAGCCTGAAGAAGGGTCTCGACCCGAAATATCACCCATTCCTTCTATCCAAAGATGCTGCCTGGCCCGCTGATTTACTCCAGCATTTTGTATCTACCATTATTCTCACATTCAGTCATAATTCAGCATTGAACAAACTGTGACAGTCATTTTAGAAGCTGGGCGGCACAGTGATTGAGCTGCTGCCTCACAGTGCCTAACATCCAGTTGAATCCAGACACTGGGTGCTGCCTGTGTGGAGATTATACATTCTCCCTCTGAGTGGGCTTCCTCTGCGTGCTCCAGTTTCTCCAACATCCCAAACATGTGTGGGTTTGTAGGTTAAGTGGCCCTTGTAAATGGCTCTTATGTGTAGGGAGTGGGTGCAAAGTAGGATGACAGAATTCTAGTGTGAACGAGTGATCGATGGCCTGCCTGTACTTGGTGGTTTGTTTTCATGCTGTATCTCCCAACCACTTAATCAAAGAATAAGACGCGATGTAATTGAAATGTACAAAGTATGAAGCTTGGTGCTATATGATTGTTGGCTCCACTGGCAGTGGTGACTGGAACAAGGGGTTACAGTCTCAGGATAAGGGGTCAATAATTCAGGATAGAGGTGAAAATAAATGTCTTCATTCGGAGTGTTTGGGCAGCTCCATGTCGTAGCGGCATAGCTATTGCCTTACAGCGCCAGAGACTCGGGTTCGAACCTGACTACGGGTGCTGTCTGTACATAGTTTGTACGTTCTCCCCGTGCCCTGCGTGGGTTTTCTCCAAGATCTTCGGTTTCCTCCCACATTCCAAAGATGTACAGGTTTGTAGCTTAATTGGATTGGTATAAATGTAACATTGTCCCTAGTAGGGTAGGGTAGTGTTAATGTGTGGGGATTGCTGGTCTGTGTGGACTTGATGGGCTGAAGGACCTGTTTCTGTGCTGTATCTCCAAACTAAACTAAACTAAAGGGTTGTGAATCATTGGAATTCTGCATTTGAAGGTGTCAGAGTTCATAGGTTCTAGGAGCAGAAATAGGCCATTCGGCTCATCAAGTGTACTCCGCCATTCAATCATAGCAGGTCTATCTTTCCCTCTCAACCCCATTCGCCCGCCCCATAACCTCTGACACCTGTACTAATCAAGAATCTGTCAGACGCTAATCTGTCAATACTGGACCAAGTGGGACCCATTGGGTCCCATCGCCACAACAACGTGCGATTCTGGGGGTGGGGGTGGGGGGGGGGGGGTGGTCTGCAATGTCACACACATACTAAACACCCCCCCCCCACACAAACACACACACACACACACACACACACACACACACACACACACACACACACTAACCACCCCCTTGATATTATATTAATATTATTAATTCGCTCCTTTCACCCCATCCCCTGCCCTATCCACTCACGCATAGCCCCCAGCTCACAGGCACAGCTGGAGATGGAGAGGGCAGGGGCAGAAACAGAGGGCAGAGACACAGGGCAGAGAGCTGGGGCAGAAGGCAGAGCGTAGAGGACAGAGGCAGCAGGTAAAGGCAGAGAGCAGGCAGAGGGATGTGACAGAGACAGAGACAGAGAGCGGCATCAACCTCCCCACCGTGCGCAGACACGAGGACCCCGAGCGAGGGGGCGGGCGGGCGAGCGTCGACCAAAGCACGGCGAGGGGTCGCCGCAGTCTTCAGTTATGACCTTTGGTCTTCAGCCCAAGGCCCAACTTCATCTCCGGCTACGTATTTTGAATAACTGGGTGAGGGGGGGGGGGGTGTGACGTCACTCGCAGTGGAAGAAGGCACACAGACCCATTGTGACATTATCAGCGAAAGACAGTAGTTTTTAAATTCAAAGTTTTGCCAGTTTTTTGAACGTTTTCATTAATAACTCGAGAAATAAAGCATGACATTTTCAGGTAAGGCGATTTTGGACTCCAGGTGAAAAATGTATACCGGAATATGTAAAATTTTACCGTTACAGCGTTGTTTTTTTTCCGAAGATGTGATTACAGACAAACACACACACAAATAAATACACATTCAAGACCAGAGTTTTATAAGTATAGAGACATTCACTGCAGAAGGAATTCAAAAGATCTAAAGATCTGGAGTTAGTGCAGCAAAGTGGCACTGAGGTTAATGATCAGTTATGATCTTATTCAATTGTGAAGCAGACACAATGGTTGAATGGCCTGCTCCTGTTTCTATTCCCTTTATGTTATGTTGTGTGACATTTTTGCTGATTTGAAATGCAGATGTGCTGCCAGTTGCAATGTCCATATGTCTAATGCCTCATTCTCTCAGCATGCCTTTAAACAAGTGAAAATGGAACTTCACATCTGCTTCAATATTAAACAAACAAATGCCAGCAGACTGCTGTTATAATCAATGGAAATCAGAACAACGATGTCGAGAGAAACTCAATTTCACAGACTTCTGAATTAAAATCTAATGAGCGGCATTTAATTAATTACAACTGTAGCTTGCAGTCTGAAAATAAGAAGGGTCTAATTTTGACATGTGCATGCAAGGAATGCAGATCAGTATACAATACAACATTTCATTCTATTCATCACTGCCTACAAGTATTAAAACTCATTTTATTAATTTATTTATCATATCAAAGATAAAGATCAAGGATATGCCCCCAAAATATGCGTGTTTAGATTATGTTGTCTATTACCTGTGTTCACATCAGCCAGCAACATTTACCTAGTGTTTTATGAATGTTGCCGGAGCAATTGTGTTCTGTTGCTAACCAGAAAAACTGGCTCTCATTTAACTTCTAACTGTTTTGGTGTGAAATTGCACTTACAGATGTATCAGGTATTTTACTAATTATAGACATTAAAGTCAAGCAATCAGAGTCTCATAGCTCTCCAAATGATACGATAGTTATTAGAGATTGTCAAGCGAGCTGATGAATCACTGTCTCTTCAACCTGTCATTTCTCTCAGCAATTTTTTGGTAAGAATGTTTGAATTAAATGTTGCATCAAAAAGATTTGGCTGAAATGATATGACACTAGATGACCCACTGAAATACATTCCGAATTACGTTCTTTCACTTGTTTATGAATTCAACATTATGATTAGGCAGAGATAGATATATTCTTGATTAGTACGGGTTTCAGGGGTTATGGGGAGAAGGCAGGAGAATGGGGTTAGGAGGGAGAGATAGATCAGCCATGATGGGCATGGGGCAGACTTGATGGGCGAATGGCCTAATTCTGCTCCTATCAAGTATGACCTATGACATTACTTACTTATGGGCCTGTCCCAGTTAGGCGATTTAGCGGACTGTCCCAGTTAGGCGATTTAGCGGACAGTTAGCGGACTGCCGGCGACTGTCAAGTCGACTGTCAAAAACCGTCAACTGGGACGGCGACTGTCAGAGTGGAACACACACACACATCGGTTCCTTCACCAGCCCATTATGCAGGCGAGGGACAGGGCAAGCGGGGGAAGCGCTGTCTAAAAAATTCACAGGGTGCAAAGCCAAGGTGAAACAGACACACACCACGATGAACAGGAAGGTTGGCGCTGTATAAAGACGGCTAACGCACAGTGTACGGTAAGTCCTTTAAAAGAGGGGGAGAGAAGGAGCAGAAACCACTTTTAAGAAGCTAGAGATACACGGCTGTGAAGCTTGGTGGACATATAACATTACCAGTTGCTTTTGAAAACTACTGCTTACCATTATTATCTCCCAATGAGCCAATGAAATTCACCGGTCAGCACCGGCTACAACCTACGAGAACCTCCGAGAACCTTTGACCTCCTGGCAACCCCTTAGGACCTCCTGGCGACCCACCTACAGCTCGAGAATTCTCGCTACTCTCCATGGCGGCTTCATTCTAGTCGCTGCTAATTTTTCAACATGTTGATAAATTTGTGGTGACCATAATGAGGCCACGACTAGTTCCCAGACTGCGGGAACTCCTCACGACCATGAGGTCGACTCCCCGGCAACCACCTGCGAACATGTGGCGCCCATGTAACGACTGCATAGTCTCCTGCAGTCGCCTAAAAAGTCGCCTTTAAAGTGGGACAGGCCCATTAACAATCCACTGCCTGTCTTGCCATTGTACGACCATGTAGGCTGATCTACAACCACACATGCTTTTGCAGAAACTTTTCGTGTTGTTAAACCAGGAATTGCTCTAGCAAGGAACGATTGTCGTAGATGGCATTCACATAGTTTACATGCTTCTAGCATAGGAGGTTCCCCCGAAACCTCGTGGGGAAATCAGGAAATTTGTTTGATTGAGTTCCAGCAAAATCTCCTCAGAAGCAGATTTTACATTCCAACCTTTACTTAATTACATAGAATGCTCCACCACATATTTTTCTATTAGGTGGTAAAACAAAAGATTATTCTGGCACACTACAACCAATTAATGTGGAATTCAAACTATTTTTATAAAAACAGAATTAAAGTGAAATTGTTAGTTTAATTTCCAACATGAACGAACAGAGGTCCGCGTAAAGTGGTTATAAAGAGCATTTATGGTTATTGGTCGTGTAATGTTATGCAGTACCATGTGCATGATCAAAGAACACATGACCTGCTGCTCCATCTGGTCTTGCTGTTATTTCTGATTCTTGTGCTGTCTGTTGAATAACAGCAAGAATCCATTAAATATTCATGGAAGCCAGTTACACAGTTTTCTTCCATGTGGTGCTGTGGCAGACTGTCGTACAATTACAGATTATCATATTAGAAGCAGCCCTACAGTGATACGATCTGTAAATTCTATGTGTTTCATTCATCGGTGGTCAAAGCTGATGTTTCAATTACTTTATCCTGCGATTTACCAAAGCAAGCATCCCTATCCTGTTGGATAAACTGTCTTGGCTCAGTTCATCAGGTGATAGTTGGGGAAAATAGTTTTTTAAATGTAAGGAACTACAGATGCTGGTTTTAACCGAAGAAGGACACAAAAAGCTGGAGTAACTCAGCTGGACAGGCAGCATCGCTGGAGAGATGAAATGGGTGATGTTTCGTGGGGGGGGTTTGAATGTACTGTTGTATTCTGTTTTATACAGATGATGGTGCAGTGGTTGATGTGTTGGTTGAGCAGTCAGCGTTATAGACCATTGACCCAGCAATTTGATTTTGAATCTACCCATGCCTGCTGGAGAAACTAAATGCAACAAATAGAATAAATCTTACATATTATTTTTTAAATCCTGGTCTCGATAACAGATAACAGGAAATCACTAGTTTATTCCTAAAAATACACCTGGATCATTTCTTTCACAAAAGGAAATCTGTCCCCCTGACCTTGTCCGACCGATATGTGATTTCAACCAACAATGCAGCTGATTGTTAACTGCATCAGTTCGGGGGAAATTAAGGATGTGCCAGCAGTATCAACCATAAGACAAAGCACAAGACAAAGTGGAAGTTGACAGAAGATTCTACAGTTGTAATGATGATGAAACTGTAAGTTTGGTGGCCGATTGGGAAAGGGGGAGATGCAGCGAGACCTGGGTGTCATGGTACACCAGTCATTGAAGGTAGGCATGCAGGTGCAGCAGGCAGTAAAGAAAGCGAATGGTATGTTAGCTTTCATTGCAAAAGGATTTGAGTATAAGAGCAGGGAGGTTCTACTGCAGTTGTACAGGGTCTTGGTGAGACCACACCTGGAGTATTGCGTACAGTTTTGGTCTCCAAATCTGAGGAAGGACATTATTGCCATAGAGGGAGTGCAGAGACGGTTCACCAGACTGATTCCTGGGATGTCAGGACTGTCTTATGAAGAAAGACTGGATAGACTTGGTTTATACTCTCTAGAATTTAGAAGATTGAGAGAGGATCTTATAGAAACTTACAAAATTCTTAAGGGGTTGGACAGGCTAGATGCAGGAAGATTGTTCCCGATGTTAGGGAAGTCCAGGACAAGGGGTCACAGCTTAAGGATAAAGGGGAAATCCTTTAAAACCGAGATGAGAAGAACTTTTTTCACACAGAGAGTGGTGAATCTCTGGAATTCTCTGCCACAGAGGGTAGTTGAGGCCAGTTCATTGGCTATATTTAAGAGGGAGTTAGATGTGGCCCTTGTGGCTAAGGGGATCAGGGGGTATGGAGAGAAGGCAGGTACGGGATACTGAGTTGGATGATCAGCCATGATCATATTGAATGGCAGTGCAGGCTCGAAGGGCTGAATGGCCTACTCCTGCACCTAATTTCTATGTTTCTATGTTTCTATGTCAGCATTGCACCGTTGAACTGACAGCAGCTTCTAGAGTAGGCAAGTGTTCTGTTAACGTTGGAAAGAGGAGGGTGAGAGCAGTTCAACATTCTTTAATGTACATACAAACACCGTTGTCAGTGATTCTATTTGTCATGGTATTCTTTTGACTGATCACTGATGACAAACATCATAAGTTGCTGGCTGACCTGTTGTGTATTTCCAGCATTTTTTCTATCCATTTGCCATTACTAACATCAGATTATTTCGCATTTTTGGTAGGTTTCTGCTTGTTAATCTCATTGTTCCGCATGTTCCAAGAGTGGGGTGATAAAGTATGTGACCCTCACAAATAACATCTGCCCAATGTACCTGTTAAATGCATGTGTGGACAACTACTGATGTTGTGGAGGCTTTGACTGTGACAGTCATGGAATTTCATTTGCAAACTATAGTCTGAAAACCTAAACTCCACTTGGATACAATGCTGTTGACCTCTGAATCACTAGTGACAAAAGTAGGTTTCTCCAATGTGCCCAATGAATTGTGCCTGGGTTGTCTATCTGTGGATATTACACGTTCATCTGTTACTCTAGTATTCTCCCTTCCTCTTCTCAATCCACTACAGCCATTGGCAAGTCTACTGAGAAATAAAACCCTCCAGAGCCAGGACATAGCAAGCCAGCAAAATAACTGATTAGACAAAAATGGTGGAGAAACTCAGCAGGTGAGGCAGCATCTATGGAGCGAAGGAAATAGGCAACATTTCGGGTCGAAACCCTTCTTCAGACCTGAAACGTTGCCTATTTCCTTCGCTCCATAGTTGCTGCCTCACCCGCTGAGTTTCTCCAGCATTTTTGTCTACCTTTGATTTTCCAGCATCTGCAGTTCTTTCTTAAACAAAATAACTGATTAATTATTTTTTTAAAGACAGCAATCAGCAGAAAGAAAAATCTAAGGTACACAAAAACGTCGGAGAAACTCAGCGGGTGCAGCAGCATCTATGGAGCGAAGGAGATAGGCAACGTTTCGGGCCGAAACCCTTCTTCAGACTGAAAAATATACAAGTATCAGCTCAAATCCAAGTTCAGTTTAACAAGAAACGTTCTATTTTTGACCTTCCCTGAAAGCTGTATCGGAACTGGGCATGGCTGCTGTGATCACTTGATGGATAAATAGTGTTTTGGGAGTGCCTCAGAACGTGGCCATGGCAACACTGATTAAACGGTGAACCACGTAACATTCTGCCCACTTTGCAGAATTTATTTAGTGATTTGCAAAAATGCATTCCCCTTTTTCAAAAGCAATGGATTAGATAACCAATCTTAAAACGTGTTATGTATCTTTGGGTTCAAGTCAACCATGTAAAATAAGTTGGTTGACAAGCCCAAACCTGCTATTAAATGACAAAACTATTGAAAATATAGTCAAAAGATACATAGCATTCTGGAGCATAGAGGTTGAAAGATTGTGGCACTCAGTGATTAAAGAATGCATTACGGAATAACACTGGGAATTTTTCTTGGGACTTTATTTCTTAAATAATTTTTGGTTCTATCTAGGATGTGTGTACGCATAGTGGTGAAATCAAGCTGATATCGACAAATGTGACATACTGGTAAGAAATCCTCCTGTGGAATTAGCTGGGCCATCTGGAATGGTTCTCCTCCTGGCCTGACTGGGTTGCTGTCCCTGCACTCTTGAGGCAGAGTGGAATGCAAATAGCCGTCTGAGTCCTCACCTTCTCCAACAATCTTCAAAACCATTCTTTTGGCCAATAGCTTCTTGTATGGTTCAGAGTCAAATTGTATTTCATCAAGTCGTTGTGAAAGACTTTGGGGTATCTTATGATGCAGAAAGTCTAATTTAATTGGAAATAGCTTCTGTTGCTGTAGTTACAGTTACTAAGGCTAAATGTCAAAAGACTATCAACTACAGTCAATAAAAGATGTTTGACTGATGCACAATTACAGAGTAGAGTACAAACTTTTTTTTAATTTAACGTCTGTGACCTCTGCTCTTTTTACAACCATGTTTCTTTCCTACAAGACTTAATTAAGTGTACTTCTCGTGCAAATGAAAGGAATAACTGCATTTATTTAGCATCTTTCCCAACAGCAGGTCTTCCCAATGTGTTTTAAGTCACTTTGAAGTGTAGACACTATTGTGTTGTGGTGGAATTTCTGAGGCAGCAGCTCTGTCCTTTATTAACCTGTCAATTAAACCTATGGGTTGCGTTGGTAGCAGAATCATCTGTCAGTCGCTAATTCAACTGGAATTTAGACATAAGTGTAAAATATATTAGACCTGCCTAAGAACTGGTTCCATTCAAATGAATTTTTGTTCTGAGAGATCAGAATTTTAGACTTTTATAATAATGGAAAAACATTTACACTGCTTAACATTGAACCTTTAAGAATATTTTTACATCTATATAATTTATTTTAAATTTAAACATTTTTTTCATTTTTTTAAAAACATCTTATTCCTACTTTTATATGCCATTGACAGAAAATCACAGGAAAAATAACATCAAATGCTGATCTAATTATTAGCTTTTTAGAGTAAGATCTTGAAAATGGCTTTTCTGGATTTATTTAAAGCACAATATGAAAAATTTGAGATGCCTCTCAATCACCAAGAGAGAAAGAACAGCAATCTCGTTTGGTTACAAATGTCTCATGACGTTATTTCACTGAAAAAGTTATTAGAATTTAACAGGAATTTTAATAAAAATCCATCCCAAGTGAACAGTAAAATGTAAAAGGATTGGTATTTCTGCAAGCTGCAAATCCTTTTTCAAGTTGGATTTAATTACAATTTTATCTCCATCCTCTAAGGGGATTGCTGGTCCTGTCAGTCAAGAAATAAAAACATCTTTATAAATCTGCTCAATCTTTTAAAAAATGATATTGGCCTTATTTACTGTATCACCATTAACTTCGAGGAATCATCGTTGTGTTTCACAGGGTGGAGGCAAGGTTAAGTGAGAGCACAGATCGGCCGATTTATGATTACATGAGAAGCCGTGAGGAACCTTTGAGGTTACAAAATAGAATATAAAGGAACCTTACAAATTGTTAGAGACAGATTGTTGAAATTTGCACCATCAGTAGTTGAATGGAAGTAGAGATAAGCAAGGTGTAGAGTTTATAGTTTAGAGATACAGTGGAACCAGGCCCTTTGGCCCAGCAAGTGCACACTATTGATCACCCGTACACTAGTTCTACGCTATCCCATCCTACCGACTAGGAGTAGTCTACAGAAGCCAATTAACCAACAAACCTGCATGTCTATGGAATATGGGAAAAAGCAGAGCACTTGGAGGAAACCGACATGGTCACAGGGTGAACAAACAAACTCTGCACAGATAGCATCTACTGTCAGGATCGAACCTGGGTCTCTGGTGCTATGAGGTAGCAACTCTATTGCCACACCATTGTATTGTCCTAGTTCACTTGGAATCCCTGAAAATGTGATGACGAGGATCTGCTCATTCAATGTTTATGCAATCTCCACAAACTCGTACCATCTATCCAAATCAGAGGATGTTCAAAGCACGTGGTGCTGGGGTAAGTCAATAGGTCAGGCAGAATCTATGGAGGGAATGGATTGGTGATATTTCAGATTGGGATTCTACTTCCGACTGATTGTAGCACTGGGGAGAAACCAGGAAAAAAGGTGGGGCAGGAAAACAATGGCAAATCCGCAATCAGTTGAGGGGGAGAACAAGTTCCGTCAGGTGGAGGACAGTGTTAGTCGAAGGAACCGATTGAGATTCTAATCAAGGAAGAACAGGCGACTCTGAGACCTTCCTGGTGTGGGGTGGGGGTGTAAAGTGACGGGCCATCCATGGTAAAGATGAGACAATGGGGGCTTCGGAATTGTGTGAAGTGTTGTTCAATATATTATTGAAGTAATGTACATAGTCAGTGAGAGATACAGCATGGAAATAGGCCCATCAACTGACCAAGCCTATGATAACCATCCGTTTACATGACTGTTCCATAAATGCTATAATTTGCTGCGGTGGATGTATATGTTAACTTTTACGTAGTTGTGTGTTTTGGTACTTTTTTCAGTATGGCTGTATGGTAATACGAATATCACTGTACCTTAATTAGTTCACGTGACAATAGTTGAAATCTTTGACCCGAAAGGTCACCCATTCTTTCTCTCCAGAGATACTACCTGCCCCGCTGAGTTACACCAGCATTTTGTGTCTATCTTTGGCTTAAACCAGCATCTGCAGTTCTTTCCTGCACATCCATGATAACCAGGGTAGACTGCACCAATAATTGACCTCTGTGAATTCTGTAGATGGGTGGTAGAATGTTGTGAGAATAGAATAATGTAAAACATGTTATTTCACTGTTTGCATGGGTTCGATGGGCCAATTGGCCAGTTGTTTTTCCTGTGACTCTACGATTCTTGATGGATCTATGGATCTAGAGTGAGGACCTAATTCTAAACTCTAGTTTCATGCATTGCAATTGATGAGTTTCAATCTTTTCTATCTTTTGAAACTACTTATCTTTGGATTCCTTTGTAAGTATCATACATTGCTATACCAATGGTTATGTGCCCTGTAATAGAGTCGTTTTCAATTTTACCCTCATTAATATTTTTGTACTTAAGTCAGTAATGACAATGTAAGACACTTCATAAGAATGGGTTTCAGTCAAACATATCGTGGGTCTTAATGCATTATTGTATGAGCCTTAATGGGAAAATATGGTTTCTACAAAGAAATTGATAATATGCCCATCACTCTGAATAGGCAGGAAACCCAATTGCTTCTCCTCCAGAGCTGGGTAGGATTACATTTTTTTTTATCATTCTTCAACATGCAGAATTTGTCTGTAAATATCTCAATAGTGAAAAGGACACCTAATATTAAAAGGTGCTTTATGGAATTACGATACGATACGGTAGAACTTTATTCATCCCAGGAGGGAAATTGGTTTGCCAACGGTCAAAAAACACAACATGAGACATGAAATTAAAGTGATAACTGGAAAGTCCAGGATTTGGGATGTGCAAAGTTTGGGGAGGGGGGAGAGGCATGGAAGGAAGGAAGCAATTTAGTCCATGACTGTGACAGCTCTACACAGGAGCAATCCATCTAATCCCATCCAATGTTCTTGTCTCGGGCCTGCAAATATATTGCCTATTAAGTATCCTTTTAAACATTGCCATTAAATCTGTCTCCAAAAATGTTCCTCATCCTTCTCACCCTCAGATGCATTGTAGATCCTAACCATTCTTTGGTTCTTTTTTCAATCATATCTTTATCATCGGTCCCCTGGTTCTTGATCCTTATATTAATGGGAACAGTTTCTCTCCGTCTACTCTGCCTAGATACTTTATGGTTTTTAAAAAACTCATAGCTTCTCCAATAAATAATCATAAATAAATTGCTTCAACCATGGAGTTATTGAAGTAAATCTCTTCTGCACTTTCTCCAACACCTTCACATCTTTTTTAAAGTATGGAGCCCAGAGCTGGAAAAGGTCTTCCATCTGTGGCCAAAAGTAATTGTGAATAAATTTGAGATTGATTTATTGCCTTTTGTACAGAAATATTTCAAAAACACATTAGTCATACAGGATTTTTGTTAAGTCACTAGATAAATGAAAGTATTTCCTTAATTCTAGTATAACACGTTTCTGTGTTTTCTTCAAACAAAATGTTTTACTAACATAAAAGCTGTTCCGAGAACTGCAGATAAGCAGTCCCAATGTATGAAAAACACACTTTTTTTTTCTCTGTTAGCGCTGGGTCCTATTTTTGAGTTGTAATCCTTATTGAAAGAAACCCTCTCTTTAGTCTTGTGGCCAAGTTGGGTATTGGAGGAATTTGTTTGACTTCCTCTTGATAGGTTTTATATCCATAAATAAATGTGAGCATTACCGTGGGCGGCCGCGGTGGCACAGCGGTAGAGTTGCTGCCTTACAGCGCTTGCAGCACCGGAGACCCAGATTCGATCCCGACTACGGTGCTGCCTGTACGGAGATTGCACATTCTCCCATGGGTTTTCTCCGAGACCTTTGGTTTCCTCCCACACCAAAGACATACAGTTATGTAGGTCATTGGCTTGGTTTAAGTGTAAATTGTCTCTAGTGTGTGTAGGATAGTGTTAATGTGCGGGGATTGCTGGTCGGTGCAGACTCGATGGGCCGAAGGGCCTGTTTCCACACTGTATCTCTAACCTAAACTAAACTAAAACAAAACTAGGGATTGACCTGGGAATGCCTTGACAGAAGCTGACAACCTGCTAACAGTACATTTAATGCATGGATCTCAGGTACTCCTGATGGAGTACAAAGCTTTCTCACTAAACCTGCCTGGCAGAGTTCAGTTTCTCAGGAATATTGGATTCCTGTATTTCCTTGCATTTGCCAAGGATTTTTATTTACAGTAATCTCTCCTTTTACCATGATGTTCAGAAGTTTATCAAGTCTATGTGGGGTTGGTCAAGGAAATAGATTTGAGACCAGGGAGAAACAAGGGGATCTATCTTGTTATCAATTGCTGCAAACCTCTAGTAGGTTTTTTAAAAAGCCGCATTATCAAATATTTGCGCATTATTGGTTTAATATCTGCAGTGACATTGATTAGGGCCATGACTTGCATGCCATCATGAAACAGATTTAAGCTGGGCAGTCAAACGAGGACGATACTCCACAGTCCTTCTCAATTGATGGTATCAAAAGGGGCAACATAGTGTTTGGTGCTGCTCACTGCATAGCTCTTGGAGAAATGAAGATCATGTCTATAAATGGACAGAATCCTCACTGTCCATTCAGTGAGTGGCTCTTCACCTGCTGGGTGGACTAGACAACCAGCATCACCAGAGACCCACACCATCCTCGCCACTCACTTCCCATCGGGAAGAAGGTACAGGAGCTTGAAAATTGTAACGTCCAGGTTCAGGAACAGGTTCTTCCTTACAGCCATTAGGTTATTAAATACTACAACCTCCAAAAACCTCTGAACTACATAGACTTTTATCGTTATTATTACACTATTATTTGTTTTTATGTGTATATGTGCATGTGTGTGTGTGTGTATATATACATATACATACACATAATATATGTGTGTGTGTGTGTATATATACATATACCTATACATACACATAATATATGTGTGTGTGTGTGTGTGTGAGTATGTGTACACACACACACACACTGAACTTTTTTTTTCATTTATTATATTGTTTACAGTGCACTATATTGACATATTCTGTTATGCTGCTGCAAGTAAGAATTTCATTGTTCAATCTGGGACATATGACAATAAAACACTCTTGACTATGAGTACTCTGGTGATGACTTTATTTGTGAAAGACTGGCCACAGTTTGCTTTGGCTCCTTTCTTGAAGATGGTCATGATTGTGAAATCTTTGTGTCAGTTCCCCAGAGCCTCAGTTTCTCACTTCACCCTCTTCTCAGACATGGTAAATGAGGCTGTGAATTTGTGATTGTAATTGTATTTCACTAACATCACATGGTAAGTCAAATACCATCTGCTCCCAAGGCCCTTGCTGTTTTTCAGTTGGTGTGTGACCTTTAATTTAATTTAGTTTACGTTAGGTAGAGTGAAAAGCTTTTGTTGCGTGCTATCCAGTCAGCAGAAAGACTATACATGATTACAATCAAGCCACCCACAGTGTACAGATACATGATAAAGGGAATAGCATTTACTGGAGAATAAAGTCCAGTAAAGACTCAGGCAGACCAGAGGAGACAGTCATACCCCCATCCATATAAACGGGACTGAGGTGGAGCGCGTCTCCAGCTATAAATTCCTGGGAGTACATATATTGGAGGATTTGTCCTGGTCCCTCAACACCTCCAAGCTGATCAAAAAGGCACAGCAGCGCCTTTACTTCCTGAGGAGGCTCAAGAAAGCCCACCTGTCCCCCCAGATCCTGACCAACTTTTACCGCTGTATCATCGAAAGCATCCTGACCACCTGCTTCACGGTATGGTGCAGCAGCTGCACTGCTGCGGACAGGAGGCACTACAACGGGTGGTGAAAACCGCGCAGCACATCATCGGTGCCCCGCTCCCTGCCATGGATGCCCTCCACCGAAAACGGTGTCTGAGACGGGCTGGGAAGATCATCAAAGACCCCTCACACCCCAACCATGGACTGTTGGCCCTCCTCCCATCAGGGAGGCGGTACAGGAGCCTCAGGTCACGTACTAGTAGGATGAGGAACAGCTTCCACAATAATACAATCACACTGCTGAACTCGGAGTCCCGCCGATAGATTTCTCCGGTCCCTC
This sequence comes from Leucoraja erinaceus, assembly GCF_028641065.1. Lineage (NCBI taxonomy): Eukaryota > Metazoa > Chordata > Chondrichthyes > Rajiformes > Rajidae > Leucoraja > Leucoraja erinaceus. Next base: position 13,324,609 of record NC_073391.1, on the reverse strand, counting down.
CGTCCCCATTGTTTAATTATTCTGTATTTTTTGATTATTCTGTATCTTCTCTCTTTCTATTTTTTTAAATTTCTTTATGCACAACTACTACAGACTGACGCAAAACTGCATTTCGTTGTATTTGTGCGATGACATTAAAGTTGAATTGAATTGAATTGAATTGTAAAGTCTGATTAAAGATAGTCCAAGCCTCTCCAGTGAGGTAGATGGTAGCTCAGGATTGCTCTCTAGTTGTTGATAAAATGGTTCAGTTGCCTGTTAACAGCTGGGAAGAAATTGTCCTTGAATCTGGAGGTGTGCGTTTTCAAACTTCTGTACCCCTTGCCTGATGGGAAAGGGGAGCAGAGGGAGTAACTGGGCGAGACTCATCTTTAATTATGCTGGTGGCCTTGCCGAGGCAGCGTGACGTGTAAATGGAGTCAATGCAAGGAAGCTGAACCTTTATGTTTTTTTGGATAGCTTGCTGCATGATGGAGTCATGTACACTCAATTTTAGGAAGGTTGTCTCGGGGAAGGAATATGCTTCTTCCTATAATGGACATTGCCTCTATGCCCTTGATCTCATATCTTTTCTTGTGTCTTGGTGACGTGGCCCTTGGTAAATGGTATTGACGGTGCTGAAATATCCATGCATAGAGTGAGATTGCAACTGAGCAAAGTTCAAAGGGGTCTTGATGTGTGTATATATTTATATTATGGTATATGGACACATTGATCTGTTTTGTAGTAAATGCCTACTATGTTCTGTGTGCTGAAGCAAAGCAAGAATTTCATTGTCCTATCAGGGCCACATGACAATAAACTCACTTGAACTTGAACTTGAATGTTCAGCATCTATGGAGAGAAGGAAATAAGCAATGTTTTGGGTTGAGACCCTTCTACAAGCATCTATGGAGCCCTCAGATCAGTCTGAAGAGGAGTCTCAACCCAAAACGTTGCCTATTTCCTTCGCTGCATAGATGTGCCTCACCCACTGAGTTTCTCCAGCATTTTTGTCTACCTTTTAGATTCAGATTCAGGAATTTTAATTGTCATTGTCAGTGTACAGTACTTCTTCGAATGCATTTAGCATGGACTTTGGTCTATAAGCTCAGTCACCGAGGTACTAGAGTGACAGCTGCCGGGAAGAAGCTGTTCCTCGACCTGCTGGTTCGGCAACGGAGAGACCTGTAGCGCCTCCCGGATGGTAGGAGGGTAAACAGTCCATGGTTGGGGTGAGAGCAGTCCTTGGCGATGCTGAGCGCCCTCCGCAGACAACGCTTGCTTTGGACAGACTCAATGGAGGGGAGCAAGGAACCGGTGATGCGTTGGGCAATTTTCACCACCCTCTGCACTGCCTTCCGGTCGGAGACAGAGCAGTTGCCCATACCATACTGTGATGCAGTTGGTAAGGATGCTCTCGATGGTGCAGCGGTATTTCACCAGGATCTGAGGAGACAGATGGACAGTCTCCTCAGTATGAGCCTTCTTGATCAGAGTAGAGGTATTGTGGGTCCAGAGAGGTCAAGATGTTGACTCCCAGGAACCTGAAGCTAGTGTCCCGTTAATGGGCCGCCTCTGGACTTCCTGAAGTCTACAATGATCTCCTTGGTCTTCTTGGAGTTAAGGGCCAGGTTGTTGACAATGCACCATGCTGCTAAGTGCTGGACCCTCCTCCCTGTACCAACTCATCGTTGTTGCTGATGGTGCCAATCACCGTTGTATCATCTGCATACTTGATGATGGTGTTAGTACCATGTACAGGTGTGCAGTCATAGGTGAAGAGGGAGTAGAGGAGGGGGCTGTGGAACGCTGGTGTTCAGGGTGAGGGTTGAAGAGGTGTGCTTGTCTAACCTCACAGACTGGGGTCTGTTGGTTAGAAAGTCCAGTATCCAGTTGCAGAGGGAGGGGTCGATGCCCAGGTTACCGAGTTTGGTGATCAGTTTTGATGGTATAATGGTGTTGAATGCTGAGCTGTAATCGATGAACAGCATTCTTACGTAAGTGTCTCTGTTGTCGAGGTGGGAGAGGGCGGAGTGAAGTGCCGTTGAGATGGCATCCTCCGTACTCCTGTTCTTGCGGTAGGCAAACTGAGAGGGATCCAGTGTGGGGGGTAGGCAGCTTTTGAGGTGTGCCAGGACCAGCCTCTCGAAGCACTTGGTGATGATGGGGGTAAGTGCAACTGGGCGGAAGTCGTTGAGGCTTGCCGCAGTGGAGTGTTTTGGCACTGGCACGATGGAGGTGGTTTTAAGGCAAGTGGGGACAACTGCTTGGGCAAGTGACAGGTTGAAGATGTCAGTCCAGACGTCTGTCAGCTGCGCAGCACAGGCCCTGAGCACGCACCCGGGGATGCCGTCAGGGCCAGCAGCTTTACGTGCATTAGTCCTACTCAGTGCCACGTATACGTCGTAGGGGGTGAGTGTGAGGGGTTGGTGATCAGCAGGTAGCACAGCCTTGATGGCTGTCTCTAGATTGTCCCTGTCGAAGCGGCCATAGAAGTGATTAAGCTCCTCAAGGAAGGAGGCGTCGCTGGATGTGGGGGTGGTGTTGGAGGATCTGTAGTCCGTGATGGCCTGGATGCCTTGCCACATGCGTCGGGGGTCGGAGTTGTTGTTGAAGTGCTCCTCAATCCTGAGCTTATGGCAGTGCTTGGCCTTCCTGATGCCCCTCTTCAGGTTAGCCCTGGATGAACTGTAGGCTCGAGCATCGCCTGACCTGAAAGCGGTGTCCCGTGCTTTCAGCAGTAGCCTGACCTCGCTGTTCATCCATGGCTTCTGATTCGGGTATATGGTCACCTGTTTGAGGGAGGTGACACTATTGATGGTGGAGTTTATAAAGTCCAGAACAGAAGATGTATAGGAATCAATGTCCGTGTGGGAGTCAAGGGTGGCCTGGGCTGCAAACGCCTTCCAGTCAGTGTTTGCAAAACACTGCTGAAGTGTGAAGTCCGCTTCCTCTGACCAGACTTTAACTGTCCTCACAGTTGGTTTAACCCGTCTGATGAGTGGGGAGTACTTAGGGAGCAGGAACAATGAGACGTGATCAGACTGACCAAGGTGGGGGAGGGGGATGGCTTTGTAAGCTTCAGCCATATTGGTGTAGACTTTGTCCAGTCTCTTGTCTACTCTAGTGGGGAAGGATACATGTTGGTGGAATTTGGGGAGTACAGTCTTCAGGTTGGAGTGATTGAAGTCACCTGCACCAATGAAGGCTGCCTCGGGGTTGTGCGTCTGTTGATTGCTAATGGCAGTATGCAGCTCTTTCATTGCAAGCTTGGCATTAGCATCAGGAGGGATATAGGCTGCAGTCACAACAGTGGAGGTGAACTCTCTGGGCAGATAGAACATTCTATCTGCCCAGAGACATTCATTTAAAAAATGAATGTAATTTATAAAGCAAAGGAACTGATTCACTGATGTCTTGTGTTCGAATTACTTCATCATTATTCTCAAATTAATGCAGCTACACATTGCAAGTATTCTGTTATATTTAATTGATTATGGTGATTAAAATAATTTTTATAGCAGAGCAGGAAACAGAAATTGCCTTATACAACACCAGACTTTTGTTAAACAGTAGCTTTTCTTACATTATCACAATGTTAAAAATAAGTTGTGTGACCTCCTTCTGAACTGCTAATCCTTTGGCAGTTTGAAGTGACACCTGGTGCATGAGAAGTTATAAAAAGCTGGCAACGATTCTGCGGAGTGCATTGCAGAATCCTGTCAAAGCCGGGCCCTTTCACTCCATTTAATGAGCCTCATTTTGTTTGTTTGTCTTCAATCCTTGGCTTGAGTATTGATGTTCTCCACCATGGTTACAGGCCATAATCCCCGTCACCTGAAGGCAACAGACCAGTCAGGGGGTAATTCATTCAATATAATTCTGAAAAATACAATGGACAACTTTTTTTTTACAGATTATCCAAAGAAAAATTCTACTTTTGAAACAGAATGCATGAATTATTCCTTTGAGTAATCAACAATTGTTTCAGCCTTTTCATGATGGTTTAACAAATCTATTTCCCTGTAATCAATTATTGTGTTCGCCTTTGAAGTTGCAAGTATTTTTAAAATACATCTGAGACTTGAAACTCAGCAATAGTTCAGTGGTTCTTGGTTATTTATGCTTTACAGGGGAATGAAAGTAACTTCCTCCTGCTGACTTTACAGTACATGCACAAAGTTGTAAAATCATTTTAGAGCATTTTTTGGACCATTGCACTCATACAAATAGTTTGGCAAATTATCAAAGGTAAGTCATTTCAACCCTATAAATCCATCCGTTGTTCCATACGTCACATACTTGGAAATTGGTTTGATTTTCAGTGCTTTCTTTGAGGCAGATGTTAATTGAATATGTGTCGGAACGAACTGCAGATGCTGGTTTAAACCGAAGATTGACACCAAATGCTGGAGCAACTCAGTGGGACAGGCAGCATCTCTGGAAAGAAGGAATGGGTGACATTTCAGGTCAGAAGGGACTTAACCCAAGACGTCACCCATTTCCAGATCATGGAAGGTTCGAGCAAAACCACTCTGTTACCAAAAAATAAAGTATTAAAAACAGAAGCTGTTGGAAACAGGTCAGGCGGCATAGTGGAAAGAGAAATAGTTAATATTTCAAATCTGAATCAAATCTGAGAAGTTGCGGCGGACCTCAACATTTAAAAAAAATCTTCAGTGCCTTATGTATCAGGAGCTCTAAACAAATAAATTATATCCAACCAGTGCAAGTTGGTTCTAATGCAGATGAAAACAAATAGCTTTATTCTTTAACAGCAACCCCTTCCATATCCATTTACCATCCGCCATCATGATTGCTGTTCAAACAAACCAGTGGTGGTCACATTGTACCTTAGCCACAGTCAATTGTCTGTATGCTCTCAACAGCAATCAACAGTTGTGGGCGGCACGGTGGCGCAGGATGACGGCACGGTGGCACAGGTGAACGGCACAGTAGTGCAGGCGGGCAGCATGGTGGTGCAGGTGGGCAGTAGAGTTGCTGCCTCACAGCGCCTGAGACCTGGTTCGATCCTAACTCCGGGCACTGTCTGTACGGAGTTTGCACATTCACCCCATGACCTGCGTGGATTTTCTCTGAGATCTCCCGTTCCCTCCCACACTCCAAAGATGTACAAGGTTTGGAGGTTAATTGGCTTTGTATAATTGTAAAATGTCCCTAATGTGCGTAGGATAGTGTTAGTGTGCGGGGATCATTGGACAGTGCTGACTCGGTGGGCTGAAGGGCCTGTTTCCACGCTGTATCTCTAAATTAAATTAATCTAAACTAAGCAGCAGTCAGAAGGCAGTTGGGGTAGTGTGCAGGCAGGGTCCCAGGAAATGCTGACTGAGAGCCTCAGCTCCATTCATGGGCCCATTTTGCCTCTTGAGAAGGTGGTGACATCCAATTGCCTTGCACACTGCAAAGAGTACAAGCAGATCCAGCGGGAGAGCTGTCACACCACAACAAGTACAATCTAATTTGTAGTAAAGTAGGAGGTGATATAAATCTTGTAACTTAACTTGAAGTAATGAATTAGGTTTGGTATAGTTTCGTTAGGAGATACATTGGGAAAACAGGCCCTTCGGCCCACCGGGTCCATGCTGACCAGCGATCCCCGTACACAAGCACAATCCCACACACTGGAGACTGAATCTAATTAACCTACAAACCTGTATGTCTTTGTAGTGTGGGAGGAAACCGGAGCACCCGGAGAAAACCCACGCCGTCATGTGGAGAACGTACAAGCTCCGCACAAACAGCACCCGTAGTCAGGATTGAACCTGGGTCTCTGGGTCCTGTAAGGCAGCAGCTCTACCGCTATGCCCAAGTTTGCCCTTTCTCCCTGTGACCGTGTGGGTTTCTTCCAGCTGCTCTGGCTTTCTCCCACATCCCAAAGTCCCAAAGTCGTGCATGTCACAAGGTAATCAGTCGTGCAAAGTGCCTCAAGCATGCAGGTGAATGGTAGAATCTGGGGGCAGTTGATGCAGTGATGGAGACAGTAAGATGGGTTTCATGTAGAATTTGTATAGCTGGGCCATTGATGATTGGCAGAGACTCGGTGAGCTGAAGGGCACGTTTCTGTGCTGTTCAACTCTATGACTCTCCCTGGGAAATTCTGGAGTTACCTTGCAGGATGCTGTTTCTTCCTTATACAATAGCAATGCTTATTTTCCATTTTGCATCCACTGCTCCAGAACTCGCCCACCCATCATCAGTGCAAGAGTAAAACAACCTCGGGGAAGTTTCTGCTATCTCATCCAATATTGCCCCAATGTTGGAGTTTTGAGTGTGAAGTCATTGTACAGCTGCAAGTTGAAGCCTATGCATTGATGAAGATCCATGGGAAAGTATCACCGTCCTTTCTCAGAACTCTTCATTTTTAACTTCCCTAATTTAAAAATAAATGTTACAACATTTAGTAAGGCATTTTCTAAAGTCCCCTATGGTAGGCTGTCCCAGAAGGTTAAGATGCATGGGATTAATGGGGACTTGGTTTGTATGAGCGACTTCAAGTACCTGGGAGCGAGGATACAGAGCTCGGAGAATGACATCAGGGTCCGGAAAGCGCTTGAATGGAAAGCCCTCAATAACATGGGGAAAATCTGGACGTCTCAGATGTCTAAGGATCTTAAACTGAGGTTCTTCCATGCAACTGTAGAGACCATATTATTGTACAGGTGTGAGGCATGGACTCTCACTCGAGCACTGTCTGAGTCACTCGATGGGACCTACACCCGAATGCTCAGAAAAGTTAAAGTCAGTTGGAGGGACCACATCACCAGCTCTATGGGGAGATTCCACCTCTGACCGAGAAGATCAGGTGGAGAAGGATGAGGCTCGCTGGTCACTGCCACCGCCCCCAGAAATGCCAGCAACAAGGTTGTCCTGTGGGAACCCACCCATGGAAGGCGTGACCCGGGACGGCAAAAGATGCTGAGGACGTTGATGGAAGACGCATGTGTAGTGACAAAAGAGGAACTTGCCAGCTGCATGGAGGACAGAGATGTGTGGTGCGTCCATCACTTTGCCTGTCGGAAACCAGCACCACTGCGAAGCTAATGTTTTCAATGATGGTTTGTATGGATTCAGAAATTACTTCCTGGCAGAAGATCAGTGCATCGCATGTTATATTACTCTTCCTACTGAGAATTTCGTAATAAAAAACAAAAGAAAAGAGGGAGAAAGCCACAATGAAAATGTTGTAGCGGAAAGACAATGGCCAGGCTGGAAGTATGTGGCCAATGGAGATCTACAGAGGTTCTCCGCTGGAACCACTGTGTTTGTGATCCGAACTTGGATGCCTGGAACCGGAGTTGGAATCTCAGAGGTAGAAGATGGACGCACGGGCAAGCACCGAGAACACACAAATTGCTGTGGCAACCAGAATGATGCCTGGATTAAGGGGTATTAGTTACTAGGAGAGTTTTGACAAACTTAAATTGTTTCCTCTGGAATGCCAGAGGTTGAAGACAGACCTCATAGAAGTATCTAAAATGTCATGAGGCATAGGTAGCATAGACATTCAGATCCTTCTACCCAGGGTGGAAAGGGAAACAAGAGATATCAATACTAGAGTAGTGGATTGACATAGCGCCAGAGGTAGAAGATGGAGCACGGACACCGAGAACACACGAATTGCTGTGGTAACCAGAATGATGCCTGGATTAAGGGGTATTAGTTACTAGGAGAGTTTGACAACCTCTGGAATGCCAGAGGTTGAAAGGCAGACCTCATGATATGTTGTTTGTTTCATATTACTAGAGGGCATAGCACAGTGAGAAAGTGAGAGGGCCACATTTGTGTAGCATGGTACAGTGAAATTCATTTTTGTATACTGTTTAGTACAAGTATCATTATACATAAGCACTTAGATACATATTAGATAAGCATCTCAGATACAGTACAAGTGTATAGCTGTAGTACATTGAGACAGTACATAAAGTCGCCAGTTTGGCGCCATTTTCAAGTCCCAGTTGTTGTAAGGGCATGTGACCATGAAGGTGTGGTGGGGTTGTGCGGTCGGTTGGCCAGGAGTAGACGTAATGTCCTCCGTCGCTGCTCCACCGCTGTAGGCTGCCTGATCCACATGCTCGGCCTCTTGGAGCTGCCGATCACCAAGCAGCTGCAGGGCCTCCAGCGGTTCACATCACCGTCGAGGCACTGAACTCTCTCCCGCAGCCAGCCTGCTTACCGCATGTGTGGAAGTGATCTTTTACACGGGAGGTGGCGAGTGCCGGGAATACACTGTCAGGGGTGGTGGTGGAGGCATATACCATAGTGGCATTTATAGTAGGAGTTTTGAGTAGGCACATGGGTATGCAGGGAATGGAGGGAAATGCAGGCAGATAAGAGTTGTTCTTGGCATCTTGTTCAGCATGGACATTGTGGGCTAAAGGCCTGTTCCTAGGCTGCACTGGACTATGTTCTATGTGAGTGCTAGTTGGAGGGAGCAGGTAGTTGTTTAATACTGCCCACTTTCAAGCCCATCTCTGAGCCACACAAGCTGTGCTATTTGCAATATATTTGCTTCTTGAAAGCATTCACATGACATTTCCTTTGTGACTTTGTCCCTCTTTCCTTTTGATTTTTTTTAAAGAAATTCTCAGCCAGAAGAGTGGAATGACATGAGATTGGAACATTTACAGTATAGATGAATGTGTGTGTGGAGCTCAAGTGGATGGTTCTCATGTTTGATACATGAAACGTGGTTGGTTTAGACCTCTTGGCCTTTTAAAGAGCTTGATATATTGTGAGGGAAACATCCGTCAGCATGAATACATCCAGCACTCTGATCGCTGCAGGTGGAAAAGGCTGCTGCTAATACTGTGCAGTGTATTGTGGAAGCTAATCCTGGTTAGAAAGCCCATTGATATAACAGAATCTGATTGTATCTCATTCTCATTCTCACCTATTAAACAGCTAACAAATGGTCTTACCTTTATCATAATTACTTTTTTTCCATATCTTTCATTCATTTGTCCTCCATCTCTCTACATCATCATCCATATCTCTCGCTTCCCTTTCCCTGACTCAGTCTGAAGAAGCGTCTCGACCCGAACCGCCACCTATTCTTTTTCTCCAGAGATGCTGCCTGACCCGCTGAGTTACTCCAGCTTTTTGTGTCTATCTTCCGCTTGTATCCCGACTTCTGCATCGGTTTCTTTATCTTTGATTGCAGGAATAACAAAAATAATTTCTCGATACATGTCTGTTTCTAGAAATAGATGAAGGACACTATTTGTAATTTTTAGTGCATAATACGTTATAATTAATGCTGGCTCATTAATTCTTAGCCTTCAATGAAATCTACTCCAGACATGTATGCCTGAGATAGATGGGGCACAAAACATGTCCTGTTTATAAAAGTGCTTTGTATAAACTCTGCTATAGATATTGTTGTAGCAGTTAGGCACATGGTACAATCTTTAAAGGGGTGAAAGCCTTAAGGGCCTGTCCCACGAACATGCGAATGCATGCGGCAAGCGCAACCTAACGTCGCTTGAGCCGTACGGCCTCGCGGGGCCGGTCCCACTTCGATCGCCGGAGCTGTATGGAGTTGTGCGGAGCTGGTCCCGACATTGCGCGGGGCTCCGAAAAACTGACACTGTTCAAAAATTCCGTGCGGCAACGGCCTGCTGGCCCGCAGCCACATTGAGGCCGTACGCACCGCCTCGACGGGCGTACACACTGTCTCAACGCCACTCAACCCCCGCGCGGTCCCCGCTTCCGGTTTGGCCGCGCTCGCCGCATGCAGGCGCATGCTGGTGGGACAGGCCCTGTACGGAGATCACTCGACCTCCGTGCAGCCCCCGCTTCCGGTTTGGTCACGCTTGCCGCATGCAGTCGCATGCTCGTGGGACAGGCCCTTTAAAGAAGCAATCAATATTATATGTTCCATACTAGTTTAATATTGCAAAGTCGATGTTGTTGCAGTAATTTAAGCCTTGTACTTTGTGCTACATTTCCTATGCTTTAATGATGAAAGTTCCAAGAAAATACAAAGAACATTCATTAACATTGACGAGTTCACTACCGCTCGTCGCTATCCTTTCTCTCGGATGGGAAAGGGAAAGATGCCCAGAAACTATTTCTGGCTGGTGAACTGATATGCAGGAGTGAATTGAAGTACATAGCTGTCTCTACATTACACATTTACACATCTGCTGAGCAGAGGTGAATTTCTAAACAATACTCTAATCTACTAACCAGGATCCTTCACTTCATCCTTTACTTGCACCAGTAATTCAAATTTTCCTATTGTATTTCTATTTTTTCTCTCTCTGCCTTCCCCATAGTTTTTTTTCTATATTACCCTTTGCCCTAGTACTTTTCCAGTTTCCAAGCCTCTTTTGGCTTTGATGTAAATGTTGCGTACATTTCAATCCACAATCCAAGCTTTTCTACCTTTCATGAAGGCACAGCCAGTCCCATCCATCACCATCTCTTTCGCAAGGTTGAACTTGCTCTTGAAATTAATACCTTTAATGCCAGTCACTTGCTATAGATAATGGTTCTGTATCGATCCTAGATCTGGCTGCTGTGCGATTAAATCGAACACTCTTTATTCCAGCCTCATTCTTTACTATTCTCTCCCCCCACCCCCCCTTTCTTTACTAGTGTATTGATCATTGTTTTGGTTCCAGTTTCTCTCTCAGCCAAACTAGGTATTTTCATCAAAGAGTGTTCATTTTCAACTTCCCTCCCATTAAGTCTGTCTCTAACTCTGGGGAATGACAGCGGCCAATCTTCACTGAGCCAATAGATTCCTACAGCTGCTTTCATTGTACCTTCCCCACATCCATTCTTTCGATGCCACCTTCAAGACCAGTAATATCTTGTATGTTTTCCTTTCTCCATAATGGACTATCCCCTTTTATTAAGGTCAACAAAATCCTTAAGTGTATTCCGGTTATTTGCCTGCTCTAGCTCTCCTATCCCAGAGCCACAATAGGCTCCTGAGCTGCCACCCCAAGACGGTCCACTTACAATGCTTTGTTCCCCACTATCTCTAGCACATACAGAAAGATGTTATCATTTCCTCCTCCACTGTCTTTCTGCATCCAAAGCAACCATTATCTCTTTAGCATCCCGACTTACTCTGAATCATCCTCAACGCTGTACATTTTGAGTCATCGTCCCATGAAATCCAGTCCAATCTTTTCCTTTATCATTGTTCCAAACAGGGTTGCTTAATCAGGGTTCCAAATAAAGGTTCCCAGTTAAACTCTGTACTATTAAATAAGCATAGGATTCTAGCTGCTCTCATTGTGGTCTACTGTGCATTGGGTAAGTTAAATGCAGATTAGAGGATTGCTCTTTCAGATGTTTCTATTCAATGCACATGCAAGACCCTTGCTTTTCAGTCATCAGTTATCTAAACTCTCTGCCCCTGAGTTATTGTGACCTCTCTCTTTTTGGTCGTGCGACTTTCAACAAAGCTCACCGATTTTAGCAGGAATTTCCTAAACGGCAGAAAGTGCTGGAGTAACTCAGCAAGTCAGACAGCATCTCGGGATCATGGATAGGTGACGTTTCAGGTCGAGAGCCTTCTTCAGACTGTTTATAGTGGGTGGTGGGGGGGAGAGAAAGCTAAATGAGGAGAGAGGTAGGGAAAAGCGTGGCAGGTAAACACAAGCGATGGAGGTTTTTGACAGGCAGATGAATGGAACAAATTACAGAGATAAAAGAAGAAAGGTTGAAGAGTTATGAATTATGAAGCCAGTGGGAGGAAGGTAGTGGGGGTGGGGGAAGGGAGTCCAGATGGAGCCATGGGAGAGTGGTGGTTAGTGAAAAGTTACCTAAAAATGGCGAATTCAATGTTCACACTGTAAGTGACCCAACGGAATATGCGGTGCTGTTCGTCCAGTTTGCGTGTGGCCTCACTCTGGCAATGGAGGAGGCTGAGGACTGAAACGTCAGTGTGGGAATGGGAAGTAGAGCTAAAGTGATTAGTGGCCAGTAGGAGATCCAGTAGGCCTTGGTGAATCGAACTAACCCCTGTTGTTCCAGGGATGTACCGAGATCGTAGTTAAATCCGTAGTCTGCCATGTGAGATTTTATCAACAAACCTTTTTGACTAGGCCTGGTGAAATTTGTAGATGAGGAATGAATAAAAGGGCAGAAAAGGATAAAACTGGAGCAGGAGCAAAATAATAGGGAAACAAAAATAATATTAATACCACCAACCTGGTCCCTGCAGCTAATTGGACTACAAGGCTTGCTTTTAACCATATCGCTATCTCTGTGAATGACTCATAACCACATGTTAGTCCAATGTTCATAGTTCTCCTAAAATTATAGGTTCTGATCTTATCCACATCACTTAACCTGTGGTTAAGGATCTCCATGGTGATGGCACAGCACACTCTTTTGTTGCTCGCTACCACAGTTTTAAGTAAAATAGGTTCATCTATTTGAAATACAGTTCCTGGTTTTGGGTTGAAGCAAAATTCTGTCTTTCTAGAAACCATTCTGAGCTGCCATGAAGATATGAGCAATAGGCATAAATAATATACTGAGGTATAGGAAGAGGGATGTTCTAGTGGGTTGATCAGCAATGGTGTAATTCAGCCTAAACCGTAGCACTGCTACATTGAATTGAAGGGTATTTGATACTGTTGCTGTGTGTGCTATTTCCCCCTATAGCCCCACCTTAATGATTAACAAAACTGCATTCGTCAAAATTAATGTTAAATCAAAACATAACCTTGCAAAAATGTAAGAATTGCTCTTTAAAATCTTGCTGTGGAGAGGTGCCAATAACATGAATGAGTTGCTTTGGCAATTATGAGCCGGGCTGGACAGCAGACAGATTTATCTTCCTGTAGCCCTGGAAAGTGCAGCATTGATTGATTTGCTGACGAAAGTAGTGCGAAAGGTTGAAGGGGTCATAGACTACATGCTGGTCAATGGCTGATCCTTTATCCTAAGTCAGATATGGTTTATTACTATGTGCAGGAAAGAAGTTACTAAGATAGACACCGAAGATAGACACAAAATGTTGGGGTGACTCAGCGGGTCAAGCATCATCTCTGTAGAGAAGGAATGGGTGACATTTCGGGTTGAGACCCTTGTTCAGTGAAGAAGTGTCTCGACCTGAAATGTTACTGATTCCTGCTATCCAGAGATGCTGCCTGACCCGCTGTTACCCAAGCATTTTGGTTTATTTCTTTGTTGGCTGGGAAATCTATCGCAGGGAACTGTAATCCAGAGACTTCTACCTGATTTTTCCCTTATCAATAGTGCTTTTTTCAAAGAAGGAATTTATTGTTCAGTGAATACTAGCATCCCAGTGATTCACCTGAGAATTGTGCCATTTTAAGATGGAGCAACTTGCCAGAAAATCCAAGCAAATGTCTGTTGGGTTGTACTGCATCCCGCTATCTTTACATTTGATAGTCAGACTTTTTCCGTACCTTTCTGCTTTTCCTGCTTAACGGATCCCTGATTTTAAAACAACATCATTATAAATTGCAGGCTCATCAGCTGCTGTCTTTCAGACCCTCATCATCTGAAGAAGGGTCTCGACCCGAAACGTCATCCATTCCTTCCCTTCAGCTGAATGTTACTCATGGCCACAAACAGATTGTAAATAGACTAGAGATGACTATCTACATCAATGAGTAACTACTTTTGCATGTTTACTTCCTATTCTTCTCTCTGCTGCAAACATTGTTTCCTCATTTAATTTAACTGTAAAACCCCTGTCTCACGGTGCGATTTGACCCACGAATGACCCCGAGTTTAAAACAAATTACACCTGTGGTAATCACGTAAAGTTAACGTAGCGGGAACGTCGGAACTCGTGGACGCAACTTAGCGACTCGTGGCGCTAACGGCAGGTACCCGGGAAACTTGTTCAACTTTAAACATGATTAAAGATTTCCACGAGTCAAATTTACTCTTGAAGTTAAAATTTGAAACATTTAAACTCGTTGTAAGAACGTAGTAGCCCGTGAGTTTACCGTTGTGACTCGTGAGTCTACCGTGGGCACTCTTTAACTCAGCGGGCAGGCAGCATCTCTGGAGAGAAGGAATGAGTGACGGGATGACGTTTCCAAAATTCTGCTGCGTTTTTGTATTACTCCAGCACTGTGTGTTCACTTTTTGTCAACCAGCATCTGCCCTTTCTTGTGTATGATATTATTTGTATCCGTGGCAGTTGATTGTCGCTCCCTTCAATTTCTCTGGGGGTCGGGACGGGACTGGAGTTGGGAGGGAAAGGTGGGGGGGGGGGGGGGGGGAGGGGGTGGGGGGGGGGGGGGGGGTTGGGGTGACAGTACGGGAGACAAGTGTACTGACTGTGTGGGCAGACACTTTGGTAATGATTGCCAATGGGGTTCACTGTCGAGGACTTCATAATGCAGAGAGCATTATAAACAGTGGAGTGATTAACCCTGGAAAGGGGAGAGACTTCTCTCTGAGTTGGACCCAGGAAACTGAAGCAGGAATTTTCTTGAGGATATTAACGACAGATAAATAGATGGGAAGAGTTTAGAGGGCTATGGGCCACATGCAGGCAAATAGGACTACCCCAAGACGCCAACTTGGACGGCACGGCCAAGCTGAGCCGAAGGACCTGTTTCCGTGTTGTACAGCACCATGACTAAATCCAGAGACTTCTACCTGATTTTTCCCTTATCAATAGTGCTTTTTCAAAGAAGGAATTGATTTTTCAGTGAATGCTAGCATCCCAGTCACCTGAGAATTGTGCCATTTTAAGATGGAGCAACTTGCCAGAAAATCCAAGTAAATGTCTGTTGGGTTGTACTTTACATTTGATAGTCAGACTTTTTCCGTACCTTTCTGCCTTTCCTGCTTAACGGATCCCTGATTTTAAAACAACATCATTATAAATTGCAGGCTCATCAGCTGCTGTCTTTCAGACCCTCATCATCTGAAGAAGGGTCTCGACCCGAAACGTCATCCATTCCTTCAGCTGAATGTTACTCATGGCCACAAACAGATTGTAAATAGACTAGAGATGACTATCTACATCAATGAGTAACTGCTTTTGCATGTTTACTTCCTATTCTTCTCTCTGCTGCAAACGCTGTTTCCTCATTTAATTTAACTGTAAAACCCCTGTCTCACGGTGCTAGTCGACCCACGAATGACCCCGAGTTTAAAACAAATTACACCTGTGGTTATCACGTAAAGTTAACGTAGCGGGAACGTCGGAACTTGTGGACGCAACTTAGCGACTCGTGGCGCTAACGGCAAATAGGACTACCCCAAGACGCCAACTTGGACGGCACGGCCAAGCTGAGCCGAAGGACCTGTTTCCGTGTTGTACAGCACCATGACTAAGGCCTATCCAGTGGGATTAACATGTGTTGTATTTTTCCTTTCTAAAGATGCAGTTTATTTTGGTGACTATTGCACACTACAGACCAGAAGCGCCTTCAATACCCAGAAAGAAGGGATGAGCAGGTTAGGTGAGCAGGAGAGTGGGGTTGTTTGCAGTTGCAGAGGGAGGGGGCAAGGGCGGTACAGTTCCCAGTCTCTGCTCCTTTTCTACCGAGCGTGTGGACATGGATGGGCAGGTTGGTTGGCGGCAGCCCATGGTGTGGCTGAGCCGGCGTGTCCCATCCCCCCCCCCCCCACACCGGTCCGGGGCCATGCTGGGAGAGAGCCCCCGTGTACCTGCCCCGGGGCAACTGGCACTGACGCCGGCGTGAAGACAGTGCGAAGCCCCCGCGCCTGGTGCAATGGGAGGGGAGCTGGGGAGGGAAGGAGTCACACACATGGCCGGGAAGCAGAGGGGTGGAGGTGGGGGTGGTGACAGACAGGGCCAACAATGAGATGGAGAAAGACAGAAACACCGACGTGCAAAGGGGACCTACAATAGTGCATGATCTCTCTTGCGTTATGGCGGGTGATTGTCGCCTGCCCGCTGTTTCTGACGCTAAAGCCTTGGGATCGTTGCCCTTCGTGTTGGCTTGGAGGGGGAGGGGGGTATTGTCCTGTTTGATCACCCCCTGCCATCCTAGGGACAGGGAGACAAAGCGGCTTTTGAGACTGGTGGGCAATCACTGCCAAAGTGTCTGCCCACACAGTCAGTACACCTCCCCTACACTTGTCTCCCGTACTAACTCACCCCAACCCTGTTAACAGCAGTCTTTTTCCAGCCTGTTGATATTATTTTGTCTTCAGCAAGTGTTAGGGATGCCCACAACATTAGTGAGTGTGACACGCACTGAAAAAAAAGCCCTTCTGAATCCCCATCAACCTCAGCCAAGCACACATTCTTCATGAGAGCCAAGAGATTGCATGCTAGAAAGTAATCATAACAGAACTTAATTCAACCCCCGCTGCTCGTGTTGCTACTGTTAGTGTTAGGTAGCCCCTCAAGATCGAGGATGATTTGCTTTTTTGGACACAAAATGCTGGAGTAACTCAACGAGACAGGCAGTACCTCTGGAAAGAAGGAATGGGTGACGTTTCGGGTCAAGACCCTTCTTCAGACCTATCTTCATGATTTGCTTTCTTACCACTTAAGCAGTTCCTTTGGATGTCAGCTGACTGTGAGATCTGAGGTAACTGGTGAAGCCAATGTGAGACCCAAGATGGATAACAAGAAGTACTCATCGAGTTGAACAGGTGGATGATATGGGAAGTAGTGCACTCTTTTTGCTGTTTATGCTGGGATTTTCATAGTCATGGAACTATACGGTACAGAAACAGGCCCCTCAGCCCATCTAGTCCATGCCCATTCTTGACTAGTCCCATACGCATTCACTTTATCCATGCCCTCCATGATCTTGCATGCCTTTTATTCAAGGTATGGGCTAAAGGTTCTCATTGCCATGCCAAATCCCCTTTCCTTACTCTGAGTGCTAATGGGTTGAGGATTTCCAGGACACCTTGAAAATGTTGGATTTTTTTCAAGGAGGTATTGAGAGCATCCTTGAATATATCGCTATTTCAGCCAGTTACCTATCTGTGGTGGAACTTGGAGTGGAGTATATGGATACACTTACACTGAATAAGAATGAGCAAGATCTGACACTTAGTTAATTATTTTGGTCCTTTGTTCATAACCAAAATGGTTGTTCAAATAATTCCCAAATGAACAATTATTAAGGTTGGGACTTACAAGATTGACACATCCCGACATCATGACACATTGCACCATTTATCTAATTTGCTCTGGACCAAAATAGCAGGGATCAGTGTTTGCTCATCGGGAATCCCTTTAAAACAAAGGCTGTTCAGCTAAACATTCGGCCAATAATGGATTTGGAGAAACATAGGACAAATACGCGGTCATTTTTCAAAAGCCCTTAGACCCAAATATTAAGTTATGCAATTCGGCGTGAGACCACATCATACTTTCCTGCACCCACAAAAGATTACTTTTGATAAGTGTAACCAACTTTTTAAAGTGGTACAATCTGGATTCCGACTGGAAGCAATCCTGCAAAGCAATCCTGCATTGGATGATCAGCCATGATCATATTGAATGGCGGTGCAGGCTCGAAGGGCCGAATGGCCTACTCCTGCACCTAATTTCTATGTATCTATGTTTCTAAAGCCATTTTCAATCTAATTGGATATTTTAACCTGGGATTGTTAAATTTGGTTTTACTTCTTACTTCACTTTTTCATTATGATATCCTATGGTATCATGCCAAGGCATTCAACTGGTGTTGACATTTGATTACATTGAAGATAGACACAAAGCTATGGTGGCTTTCAATTAACAAAACAATTACATTTTATCTTTGTATGCTTCGCTGTTACCTTCCCCTAACTAACAATGATCTGTTCTACATTTTCCTTGAACTTTGTCCCCTTTGATGTTTTTGTTTTCACACCTTACCCTTCCATATCCCTGTGCCTCCCTCGCCCATGACTCAGTCTAAAGAAGGGTCTCGACCCGAAATGTCACCCATTCCTTTCTCCAGAGATGCTGCCTTTCCCGCTGAGTTACTCCAGCATTTTGTGTCGATCTTCCTTGTAAACTAGCATCTGCAGTTTCTTCCTACAAAATATATTACACTGTTGTCCTCAATCCTGAGCCGTGTTTTTTAATTTAAGTAAATCGTGAAACTGCAAAAATCTACATTGTAACAGTGTATTAAAATTTGTCGCTATTGCATATATTTAAAACTGACTGCTGGTGGAGATGCACTTGAACTGTACACGTTGTACACAAGTGGATATCCTTGGTATGTCTAAAGATTATTGTGGGGGATAACTTTGTCCCTGTCCCTCCAGCCCATCCCCCATCAAAATAACTAAATGCCCAAGATAATATCTACATTGTGTACTCATACAGTCAGATGAAAACTCAAGATTTCAGGACAAACATTGACAGTCAGCGTCTTAATTCAAAACCACAAGGATTTTGATTCACCATTGGTTAAAGAATGGATTAAAAAACCTGAAAATGTTTTAATTTTCATACTCATGCCTTATGCATTGACCATACCATTGTGCGCCACTAATTTTCAATTTACCTGCACTACCATTGGCATTTTTCTAACATGTACCGTAACATATTTGACCTGTTGCCTTGACAGTCGCTGGATAGAAGTTACTTTATGCAAAATTGTTCACAATGAGTGCCTATAAAGAATTAGCTGCAAAATCATTCCCTTTGTGGAAATAAACTGGTCTAATCTCCACCCTTCCTCCTGACCTCTTTTTGAAGCAGCAAGCATTTTTAAATCTTTTATTTGTAATATTCTATTTTTGTTGAGGATTTTCTAAATTTACATAAATTCTTGCTAAATGTGGAAATCTGGCAGTAATTTAGCATGTGGACTTCAGATTAAACTAAGATATATATGCAGATATTTTCCATTATCCCAGAAACAATTTAAAGTTTCCTTTTTGAAAAATAAATTCATTCTTGTGATTTGGGTGTTGCTAACAATGGTAGAATTTATTGTCCACGAATAAGTGCTGTGAGAAAAATCTGTGTCAGTTGGCTTCCTGAACTTTGCACTGCCCTTGGTTAACCCATAATCATCTGCTGGGTGTGCTATTGAATGCGGCAGTACTCAGACGAGATAATGTCAACCCTGTAATAATGCAGCAGTAGAGTTGCTGCCTAACAGCACCAGACACCCGGGATCGATCCTGACTACGGGTGCTGTTTGTACGGAATTTGTATTTCTTCCCGTGACCACGTGGATTTTTTCTGGTTTCCTCCAACACTCCAACGACGTACAGGTTTCTAGGTTAATTGGCTGTGGTGAAATTGTAAATTTACCCTAATGCGTAGGATAGTGCTAATATACGGGGTGATATCTGGTCGGTGTGGATTCGGTGAGCTGAAGGACCTGTTTCTGTGCTATATCTCCAAAGTCGAAAGTCTAAATCTCCCCCTGCTCCGCACTTTACAACCTCTACATACTTGGGTCTATGTTGTTTTGTCCATGTTATCACTCCCTGAATGTTCCCCTTCACTCATTAAGCAGATCAGATGGGGCCAGAATTATTTTTAGTCCGCAGTGCCCCCATCAAATAACCTACTACTGTTTGGATACAAGGCCGCTTAGCAGTCATGATATAATTTCCCTGCAAGAATCAACATCTTTGACAAAGTAGGAGAGAAGATAAGCAACAAAGACAGTTTAAGGCTTTGCCGGCCAAAGTTGTGATTTCCTGCTGTTACCACAGAATTGTGTTTACAAAAAGCCAGGTCTGGGATGGATCTTAAATTTGTGCACTAAACGGGACTCTGTAAAATATTTTGTGCTGCCAAGGGCTAATGGGACGAAACACAGAGTCTGAAGTTAATGGAAATCCCAGGTATGTCTGTGCGGGCAACACTTAAAACATGCCCAACCATGGGACTAAAATCAGAAATCGGTCCATAGACAATAATCACCCACCACTGGCCCAAAATAAGATTCTGTTGCAGAGTATAATTGGAATTCTTAAATGCCTCTACAATTCAGGTTGCGATTCAAAGCACAACTGGATTTGCATTTTTATTTTATTCAGTACGTAGGCTATGTCCTGTAAGTTGCCTCCCAATAATACATACTGTTCTCACTGTCACTGTACAACAGCCAGTGACACCGATGTTTCCTTGGCAACTGTATGCCAGTCCGACCCTGGTGTCAGTGCTGCAAGGTTGTAGTTGGCAGTGTATTACTTCACCTGGAGTTGAACGTACTCCCTTCTCTGGATTATTCACTGAAGATAAGTTGAACAGTCGTTGGCAATGAATTGCTGGTGAAATTGCAGAATAGAACAATTTATGCGAGTGAAATAAATCTAAAATATTACTTGTGAATAGATTTAGCACATTCCGAAGGCAGTATTTATACGCTTGGGTCTTTAATGCATATTTTAGCAGGTTGTGGTGACATTCCCCAGGGAGCAGGACAGCTGAAGGGAAATGTAGTGTTAAGTGAAGCAGCTTAACTTGATGCGGAATTTAAAAATCAGGAATTTTGAAGTAAAAAAGAGGTAACAGATATTTCAGTGAAAGACACGAGGCTCATATTAGAGTCAGTGTGAGTGTAATAAATATCCTTGATGACTCATGGATTTATTTAGTGCCATCTGATTAAACGCTGTCTAAACAGATGAACCATAAAGAGCACAAGTCTGTGTTCGCCGATCTTAACCTTGTGAAATGGCACATGAGAAATGGCCAGGAAGTCCCCTGGTTAGGGGGAGGGAAATAGCTGGAAGTACACAAATGTCAGTGCTAGGCTACAATCTGCCTTTGCTGCCATGTCCTATTTTTTTTAACCCATTGTCTCTTCTCTAGGTGTAGGAAGGAACTGCAGAAGCTGGTTTACACCAAAGATAGACACAAAATGCTGGAGTAACTCAACGGCACAGGCAGCATCTCTGGACAGGAGGAATGGGTGATGTTTCGGGTTGAGACCCTTCTTCAGACTGAGAGCCCAGGGAGTGGGAGACTCAGAGATGAGGAAGAATAAGGTGTGAAAACAAGACATCGAAAGAGATTGTCGATGTTGGTCAGGGAAAATGTAGAACGTAGCTTGGGGAAGAATATTGACCTCACTTGAAGTTAACCTTGCTTTCCCTCAGTCCAGCCCTCCCCCTTCCCAGTTCTCCGACCAGTATGGCTGTTCCCCTGATTACATTTTATATGTTTGTTTGTTGTCACCTTCTCATAGCTAAAAATGATCTATTCTACATTTTCCTGACCTGCATCTCTCTTAATGTCTTGTTTTCACACCTTACCCTTCCTTATCTTTGGGTCTCCCTCTCCCCAGACTCTCAGTCTGAAGAAGGGTCTCGACTCGAAACGTCACCCATTCCTTCTATCCAGAGATGCTGCCCGTCCCACCGAGTTACTCTAGCATTTTGTGTCTCCCTCTAGGACTCTGTTCCTCTTTTGTTAGATGCTGCCTAACCTGCTGAGTATTTTCAATAATTTCAGGTTTTATTATACTGTGTACTGCAGTTACAATTTGCACAGGTGTACTTGTCGTTCAGGAGATCTGTCAACTCATTGTATCATTACTTGCTTTTATTCTTCCTCTTCTGAAAAACTCACATGAAAATAATAATAATCGAAGTTCCACTGGTGCAAACCAGTTCTTTGCAAAAGATCAATCAATGTCTCTCATTTACCTCTTTCAGTCATGCATTCACATTGTTGATGTTATTCTTTCTAAGTGATGACAATTCTGTAATGCTGTCAGACCTTCCCTGTCCTATATCTTAAGGGCATCCTGATCTGAAGAAGCTTCTTCCAGATTTGTGGCTGGCACAGCTGCAGCTTTCTGTAGAAGATTCGTGGAGTGTGGTTTACAAGGCAGTTACATCAGTGGCATTTAATGATTCACAAGGGGACAGAATTGCAAAGCATCATGAAAATCCAGATGACTGCATACATTAGTGCAGCGATAATATGAAGAAAAAATAGGCCTTCCTTTTATTCATTGTCGTCTTATTTTAAAATGATGGTGATATAAAGAACAGGTATTTTGTATTGCGTGGGATATTTTAATCAGATGCTCCGAAGAGCAGAGTACTTAATCATTGGCATTTCAGCACGGAACAAAGCCATTTGTATCATGTAATTGCTCCATGTAATTGCTGGTTTCACATCCGAGTTATCCAGGAACATGTATGTTTTCATCTAAAATCATTGGGATTTAAAGCGTTACAGATCAGCCTGTACCATTGCACTCGACTGCCTGCTGCTGCTGCTGCTGTTCCACGGCAAGAGCTGGCCTCTGCCAGGTTATTTTGCCCAGCTCTACAGCATCTTTCAGACTGAAACCTTTAATACAATGCAACCAATGGTGCAATGTGATACAATGGTGTATCATACTATCAGTGCATGTCATATCACTACACATTAAGCACTACAACCTCCAAATAGACCGCATTATAGAGACTTGAGGACATTATTTTTGACTTTGTACTACTATTACCTATTTGTCTCTTTTTTAGATATATGCTGAACTTTGCATACTCCTGCACCTATTTTCTATGTTCCTATGTTTCTATGTATGAAACAAATTCACGTAAGGTTGATGTATGCCACATGATAACATGTCCCATTGTTGCCTTCTAGATCACCCTTGCAACTTAACAGAGGAATAGTAATGTGTTAGTTTTGCTGCTAATGGCTTCTGATAATGAGGAAAAATAAGATTTTATGGTGAATTGGCCATTTCCAATTCATGAAAGTAAAACTATTTTCATAGCATGATACTATTGTCAAGCTTGAAAGGGTTCAGAGGATGTTGCGAGGATTAGTTGGTCTGAGCTACAGGGAGAGGTTGAGTAGGCTGGAGTGCAGGAGGATGAGGGGTGATCTATTACTTGGAATGCAGGTGGATGATCTTATAGATGTGTACAAGATTGCGAGATGAATAGATCGGGTAGATGCACAGAGTCTCGTGCCCAGAGTAGGGGAATCGAGGACCAGAGGTTATACAGGTAGGTTTAAGGTGAAGGGGAAAAGATTTAATAGGAATCTGATGGGTAACATTTTCACACAAAGGGTGGTGGGTGTATGGAACAAGCTGCCAGAGGAGGTAGTTGAAGCTGGAAATATCCCAACGTTTAAGAAATTGTTAGATAGGTACATGGATAGAATAGGTTTGGAGGGATATGGACCAAGCACAGGAGGGTGGGACTAATGTAGCTGGGACATGTTGGCTGGTGTGGGCAAGTTGGGCCGAAGGGCCTGTTTCCGCTCTGTATCATTCTATGACACTAACTGACATCAGAGCATAGTGTTGGTTTGAGAACATCTTGGTTATCTGATTGCCACAAACAACTCCCCAATTCTAAGAAATGTTAGACATAGACATAGAAAATAGGTACAGGAGTAGGCCATTTGGCCCTTCGTGTCAGTACCATCATTCAATATGATCATGGCTGATCAGCCAAAATCAGTACCCCATTCTGGCTTTTCCCCCCATATCTATTGATTCCTTTAGCTCTAGGAGCTAAAATCAAACTCTCTTGAAATGTTGTTCTGTGAGGTTCATTTAGTCATTTCTGGGATGCTATTCAAATTCTTTGCGTGCCCAAAGGCTCTTCACAAATGGGTGAATGGAGTATGCAATAAAACACAAATCTATAGAAAGGAAAGGCTTTGTAGTTGATCCATCAAACTACATGCAGA
The DNA here is from genome assembly GCF_028641065.1 of Leucoraja erinaceus. Classification (NCBI taxonomy): domain Eukaryota; kingdom Metazoa; phylum Chordata; class Chondrichthyes; order Rajiformes; family Rajidae; genus Leucoraja; species Leucoraja erinaceus. The sequence continues at coordinate 13,301,037 of NC_073391.1, read as the reverse complement.
CCTCAATTCCGCTCTCGCTCAAAGCTTGCCATTACCGTCCAACCAATCAACTCAAACAGGGGAAAATAGCAGAAATGAAAAATATCCCCTGACTTTTGATCTGAAACACGATGAGCGAAGCTATCTAATTAAAATGATGTCTGTATATTTTCTACACCATAACTTTCCTTTGTGATTAAGTTAATTAAATAGTTTACAGGGTCCTGCACAATTGTTCTGGCTTCAGCAATGCAGGCAATGAAATTAAACTCAACTAATTATTTAAAGTTGGCAATAGCACCACTGTACTGTTATAAGCACACAGCTGGTCTCTTGTCCTTCAGGGAAGTATATAAAATTATGGAAGGCATAATAGTCAGAACATTCTTCCTACGTTGGAATTGCCAATGACATGAGGGCATAGTTTTAAGGTGAGAGGAGCAAAGTTTAAAGGCAATGTGCGGGGCAAGTTTTTTACACAGATGATTTGTGGGTTCCTGAAAAACGCTGTCAAGCGTGGTGGAGGAGACAGATGCAATTAGTGGCATTTAAGAAGCTTTTAGATATGCAAGGAATGGAAGGTAATGGATTACATCAGGCACGGAAATCGCTATCAAAACATGGGGGGGGACACAATTTCTTGGCGGCTGCGCGCACGCTTGTGCACATACACACACACACGCACTTGCGTGCATGCGCACACACGCAAGGCTTTGGCCGTGCGCCCTGTGGACGGTAACATCGGAAGCTGACCTGGTTGGTGACCGACTCCGAACTCCAGCAATAGCAGCTTTGTCCAGCCGAATCATGGGGCTTGAATCGGCCCGTTCACGGGGCCTTTCATGGGCCGGCGGGGGCTTCAACATCAGGAGCCTCGATCGCCTCGATGCAGCAGTTTGATTTTAAGCCATGCCGGGCGCTGAAAGGCCCCGTGAACGGGCCGATTCAGCCCTTAGAAAGTGTCTGATGAAGTCTGGATTACAAAACATGGGGAGGATTGTCTCCCACCTCTCAAAGCATGGGGGGGCCTGTTCCTGTGCTGTGCTACATTCGATGATATCTGCCATCCTAATCCACATTCCAAAACCCCATCAGTGTGGCTGATTTTAATTGCCACAGAAGTGACCTGGCAAAATCCTCGGGTCATAGGTGCACTTGGGAATTAAATACTGATCTAGCCAGCAACACCCACATCCTGTGTAAAAAATAAATCAAACCTTACACTTCTCACAGTAATTCATAACTAAAAGGCAGGAGGGTCTGTAATAAAGTACTTGGATATTTGCTGAAATACTAAAAAAGGGGATTTACATTTTGAGTTCAATTCATCTATTATTCACATCAAGGACTTCTGAATTACAATAAATATACTTCACCTATGGGACAATTGAATATAAATTCAGCTCCCTTTCCTATTACACAATATCATCTTGAATGTGAATTTGTGAGACTAAGAACAGAATCAACATGCTGCTCCAAAATCCTTTGATATTCTGAAACTTCATATTATTTGGAATAATAAATTTGGACTATACTAGAGAGAATTGTATTGTTAGTTTTTTAGTGCAGATATGCAATTACTTTGGAACTCTGTATTTGGATAAAATAGATTTTTTTATCAGATGTGCATTGTTATCTGGAGTCATCTGCACTGGAAGGCAACAAATAGCTCAATCTTTAACAGAGAGAGGTTTGTAGTGTGTGCCAATTTGAGCCATATCGGGGCTGCGATCTAAATTAGATTGGTGGGGTCGGTATTTCAGTAGGATGTCACAGTATGATATGCCATTTTCTTATTGACAATTAAGGTTCTGATGTTTGAATTTGCCTTCGAGCTAATCAGTACATTCAAAGCAAATGTTTTCAATGCTGTCTCTAATCATTTAACATACCTTTGTTGAGTTCTATCATTTTGTGCAAAAATGACCAGATGTTGAAAGAACTGAAATCAACAAGATTAGTTAGAATGTTTGTCTATGTTTGTAAATGTTTATATAAAAAGAGGTCTACTCTAGGGTTTCGGTTATATCAGTGATTCACTGTAATATATTTTTTCACAATTTCCTGCAGCCTCCTAACTGAGTCATTTTATAATCTCAAACAGTAAAAGCTTGCATTTGCAAAGCCATCTGATAACCCAGCTTGGAATTTATCTCTGTTGTTGTCGAACCTTAAATCTAACTTTTTCATCTCCTGTAATATGATGTCTATTTTAATTATTAAATAATGCTGATTTTATAAGATTGAGTAGAAATCTATTCAAAGTCATAAATTACAAAGGAAATAAATAGGGTAGATACAAACATGTTAGGCCAATGAAGAGAGAATTTTGAAGAAAGATTAGTGGAAAAATGGTAAGACAATTGAAATTAGCAAAAGTGAAGTTGAAAGAACATTCTTGTGTAAGGGCATCAGGAATAATGGAATGATAGTGAGAATATGAGTATATGTCTCAGACCACGATCTATCTGATTGGTCACAATCAACATATTTCATCCCATCTAGTGTTAGTAAAATATCTGGCAAAGAATTTGAGAGAAGTGTCAGTCTGCAATGACAGTCCCTAGACCTCCAGTAACTTCCAGAAATAACCACAGACTTAGGCTGCTAATTAGGCTGCTTATAAATGTTTGCTCAGCAATAACCTCCTCAGAGTTTGCCAGAATTATCACAATCTTGAGCACTTATTGACTTTAAAGTTCAAAACCCATGACTCTGTTGGAGATGGCTCAGCTAGGCTCCGTGAATTTTAGAATTGCAAAAATCTACAGTGCAAAACTAGGACATTTCACTCGTCATATTCCTATCAGTCAATAATAACGCTACTGAGGTCACTGCCATTTCACAACTCTTCATCATGCATTTGCACCTGCATTTGCTCATCCAAGTGTTTTTGAACTATGAAGAGTGCGTCTCTCTCCACTGCCTTTTCAGATGGTGCATTGCAGGCTCCTTCTCAATGTGTGGTGGCCACAAGTGTACAAAGAACTCCATGTGTTGGTTAAATTGCTCTAGCATGCTCAACATCATATGTCTGGGCTTTACTGTTCCTACCATATTATAATATTAATAATAATAATAATAATAATAATAATAATAATAATAACTTTATTTATAAAGCACTTTAAACAACTGCAGTTGCCACAAAGTGCTGTACATGAGAACTCATGGACAACAAGTTATCACAAACCATTAAAAACCGTAAAACAAAGGACTACAAAACATTACAAATTAAAAGACATTAAAAGCACTAAAAACAGGAGCAATGTCTCAGCCAGTGTCGAAAGCCAGGGAATAAAAATGAGTTTTTAGGGTGGATTTGAAGATGGACAGTGAGGGGGCCTGTCTGATGTGCAACGGCAAGGTGTTCCAGAGTGCCGGAGCAGCAACAGAGAAGGCTCTATCCCCTCTGAGCTTCCGCTTAGACCTTGGTACCTCAAGGAGCAGCTGATCAGCTGACCTGAGGGACCGGGCAGGAGCGTATGGGTGGAGCAGCTCAGAGAGGTAAGGCGGGGCGAGCCCATTCAAAGATTTAAAAACAAATAAAATAATTTTAAAATGAACTCGAAAGTGCACTGGGAGCCAGTGAAGGGAGGCCAAAATTGGCGTAATGTGCTCCCTCTGTCGAGTTCCGGTTAAGAGGCGAGCGGCAGCATTTTGGACCAGCTGGAGACGAGCCAATGAAGCTCGTGCGACTCCAGAGTAGAGTGCGTCACAGTAATCCAGCCTAGATGTAATAAAGGCATGGATTACTGTTTCAAAATGCTGCCGCTCGAGAATGGGCTTCACCTTTGCCAGCTTCCTTAGGTGAAAGAAGCTGGACTTAACCACCGCGCCTATTTGTTTATCTAGTTTAAAATCACCGTCCATCCTAAAACCCAGGTTTAAAACTGGGAATATTATATATTCTGTTGTTTTATTACATCTTCATGTATTCAATATCTATTATCTTTTCTCCATCATTACGCACATCTAATAATACCCTTTGACTAATATACCCTTTGAGCTCTTCCCCATCAACCACAATTATAATTTTGAGATTAATAGCAAACTTCACAATTATGGTCCCTATACTGTATAATGGCAAAATACACGGGCCTAACTGTGAGCTTGTTACACTACACAATGCCCAGCATTAAAACTTCTCCCGTTAACCTAAAACTCCCATTAAGTTCAGAATTCCCTCTCAGCCTCTTTGCCTTCTATCTTTTTGTCTTCTTTTGGGAGGTTAATTGATAACCAGCTGTTTGCTCATGTTTTTGGTCACTTGTCTCTCTGAAGAAGGGTCTCAACCTGAAACCTCACCCATTCCTTCTCTCCAGAGATGCTGCCCGTCCCGCTGAGTTACTCCAACATTTTATGTCTACCTTCGATTTAAGCCAGCATCTGCAGTTCCTTCCTACACACTTGATATATTTATATATGGTTTGGCATTTGATATTGTCTTATAATACATTTCTGAAAGCCCTTGGGATGATTGATGTGTTAATGATGGGAAGCAAATTGTCATTCCTAGCTAAGGTATTTATAGTCATTCTATCCCCATGCCTTATCTATGCGACCATTTTAGTTCAATAAACCTACACAGTTTTATTTGACAGGTAAAGGGATTGCAAGCTTCATCAGTGCGGAGGAGTGTAATATAAAATGTTGTTGAGATTTTCTTTCCCCTATTTACCTAGCTTCATATTGCAGAAATGACAGTGACTAACAAGAGTACTGTAGTTGCTGGAGCAATTATGTTTCAGGGTAAATCAGCAGACCACCCTGAACTCACTGCCAGTTTCAATAAGCACAACCTTCTGATGAAAAGGTTAATGCTTCAGGACTTCCATTTATTTTTATCCACAATATATAGCCCATTTTTCAAAACTATTTAAAATCATATCTGCAGCACATGACATTCCCAGCAGTATTTATAATTAGTAGTCTTCTCGGCTTTCTGCTTGTTCCACATACTAAAAGTAGTACTTTTTCCCCTTAATTTCAATAGAAACCTTCCTTTCTTCTCAAATTTGCACAGCTTATTTATTTATTTTACTTTTCTTTTTTCGGTTGGAGCTGCATACTAAATCTCGTTGCATTGACGTGCAATGACAATAAAAGATATTATTATTAATAGGAATTCATTATAATTTGTAAGTATTCCTTGATCTCAAAACAAGTTTACAAATGACTTGCATTGTCAATGTTTTGACAATCATCAATGTATTTTTTTAATGTGCCATGCTGATTTTAGACCATTTGGACTGTCAAGCAAACTATTTTATTAGGGTACAGCAGGTATCTTCCCTGTGAGATGTCCGTTATGTGCAAAGGAATATAGTGGGGGGGGGGGGGGGGGGGGGGGGGGGGGGGGGGGGGGGGGGGGGGGGGGGAAGGGGGGGGGGGGGGGGGGGGGGGGGGGGGGGGGGGGGGGGGGGGGGGGGGGGTGGCTTTTTCTGATATGTGGTTAGCAACACATTTCTCAAGGTTTAAGGGGGGATATTTCACTAGAAAATCCTGGAAGTGATTCAGCGAGGCCCGGGTCAAGAAGGTGTGACAATTTGGGCTGCAAAGAACTTGCTCCCATTTGCAACAAAGGTAGCTTGGAAAAATATTACTAACAAGATGAAGCGGTGACTGGATATGAAGTGGTCTGCCTCTCAGAGGCAGGCAATCTTTCCTGTTCTAATCAAGTATCACAATTCCATTTTATTGGTGATATGAGCAACACCACTTGAGTAAGCAGCTACTGAAATTGAAGAAAGAATCAATTTGTGTTGCTGCTTATTATCATGAAGCCTTTGCTTTGCTCTCTGGTCTTTGTTACAAGCAACATTTATTCATGTCTTCTCCAGGGCTCGGATAACTGTAGATACAAACATTATTGGAGAGGCAAAACAAGTCAGAGATGCCCAATAAAACTGAGTGGAGAGGCGCAGATAGCAGCACGGCGGCACAGTGGTAGAGTTGCTGCCTTACAGCGCCAGAGACCCAGGATTAATCCTGACTGCTGGTGCTGTCTGTATAGAGTTTGTACCTTCACCCCATGACCTATGTGGGTTTTCTCCGAGTGCTCTGCTTTCCTCCCACACTCCAAGCACATGCAAGCTTGTAGGTTAATTGGCTTCGGTAAAATTGTAAATTGTCCCTAGTGTGTGTGTGTAGGATAATTTTAGTGTATGGGAATCTCTGGTCTGTGCAGACTTGATGGGCCGAAGGGCCTGTTTCCGCACTGTATCTCCAAACTAAACTAAAGTAAATAGATATCCATTGAGAGTAAAAACTCCAATGAGTTCATAAGTGATAGGAGCAGAATTAGGCCATTCGGCCCATCAAGTCAAATCCACCATTCAAAATGGCAGATCTATTATTCCCTCTTAACACCGTTCTCCTGCCTTCACCCCATAACCTCTGACACCTGTAATAATCAAGACTATCTATCTCTGCCTTAAAAATGAGGAGAGCATGTGCAGCCAAAGTGAATTCAGCCACTAGTCTATCCAGTAAGTGTAAGTTATACGATGCTAGATCAGGAGCTGTGGCTTTCTAGTGAGGTGATGAGATGCACCCTATTAAATTGTATCCCTTGGGCATATTTGGTGATCATCCAAAAGAAGAGCTGGTGAAAGCAAGCATGCAGTATCAGTAAACCTCGGATAAGTTCTCAGACATTAAAAATTGTGCCTTTTAAAAAAGCCACTTCTAGTTTTCCCAACTGCACAAATGCAACATTGTTAAATCTTATTTTTTAAACCAGCAATCTACCACAGTCCCCTTAAGACTGATTCAGTTTTTGCCTGAAGTACATAATGGGGTCAGCGGACACTCACAAATATTACAGAATTTGCTTTGCCTAATGAGTGCCTAAAGGCTCAGTACATTGATGTCCAGTTTGTTCCTGTGGATCTCATTGATTACAACTGTGATTCCTTTTTCATTGTAGTGCTTTTAAAAAAAAATTCATCCTCTGATCCATGTTTTTAAAATACGCCGGAATATGGTTTGTTTTTGTTCGAAACAGGCAGTGGAAATAGGGGCCATCGTGTTAGTTTTTTCTACAATTTTGGGCTGAACGAAGACTGGAGGAAAGTGACAGTAATAATAAACATCGTAACTGTTCTGGTTTTTGGTGCAGTTGAATGGCAAAGATTTTTATTTTAGTCTAAGTGCATGCCGACGTGGGATTTGATTGCTTGTCCAAAATTACTTCTTGCAGTGTAACTTCTGCGTACGTACATTCATCGACTGGCCTGCATCTTATTTAATGAGCAGTGACTAAATGAATTATGAGGGCAGTCCACCGACCAATATGCTCAGTCAAGAGTAGCAACATTTGAGGAGATATGCATGAAATAACGGAGCAGCAGGAAGATACTAAACTCTGCTTGTGTTTGCATTCTGAGAACCTATTCATAGACAATTGGACCACGGAAACGATAGGTCCTGGTTTGATTTTCATCCAGTGACATGTTGTTCATTGTTCCACACATTTACTGTGGTAAGAGCATAGTAATCTGTTTTAGTTTTAAATAATATTTTAAAGTATATGAATGAGAGCTATTGCTGTTTTGGAATGGGTTAAATATATAAATAGCAGGTCAAGATTTGTGAATGAATTTCTTGCCTTTGCAAAGATTTTACTTGCCTAAAAGTCCTGTACGGAAGTGAGATAATTTTAAATGTATACAGAACATTTTTTTCAGCAGGGTTTAAAATACTTATTGGAATCGAGTTTGTAATGACAGACAGTAAGCTGACAATGTTCTTAGGATATTTTAGCATTGCGAAGAACAGATAGCTTCAGCAAGATTTTCTGTAATATTCTTTGCTCTGAAAATTTTCAATGGTCATTTGGAATTGTTGATTCTTCTTAAGATTTCTCTTTCAGTGGCTGCAGTGCAACATCTCAATTATTCCCAAACATTTCCATTGCTTGTTATCTTATTAATTGCCAATAGTTTAAGGCATTTGCTAAAAATTGAGGATTGTCTCTGTTGACGTTAGTCAGAGAGAAGATCAGAAGGTTTTATCTAATAAGATGAATGGAAAATGTAGACTTTAGTGAAAATAAATGTTCTTATCAATAAGCAAATAATCAGCGGCTGTTCATGTTCATATTTATGTAATTGCTTATTCATAGGACAGTAGTATTTGGCTATTCCTATTTTGCCCTTATGATGGTGAATTGCACATTATTTTGTGGTGCTACACCCAACACTGGTGACAGAGATTTCCAAGATTTAGACTTGTGAGAGTAAAGGTATGAATATTGTATCTGCAGGTGGACGGCATGGTGGTGCGGCGGTAGAGTTGCTGGCTTGCAGTACCAGAGACCCTGGGGCTATGGGTCTTGTCTGTATGGAGTTTGTACATTCTCCCTGTGATCGCGTGGGTTTTTTCTGGGTGCTCCGGTTTCCTCCCACACTCCAAAGATGTACAGATTTGTAGGTTGTCGTGTTCAAGAAGGAACTGCAGATGCTGGAAGATCGAAGGTACACAAAATTGCTGGAGAAACACAGCGGGTTCGGCAGCATCTATGGAGCGAAGGAAATAGGTGACGTTTCGGGCCGAAACCCTTCTTCAGACTGAAGAAGTCTGAAGAAAGGTCTGAAGAAGGGTTTCGGCCCGAAACGTCGCCTATTTCCTTCACTCCATAGATGGTGCTGCACCTGCTGAGTTTCTCCAGCAATTTTGTGTACCTCAGATTTGTAGGTTAACTGGCTTTGGTAAAATTGTAAATTGTCACGGGTGTGTAGGATAGTGCCATGTATGGGGATCGGTGTTTGACATGGATTCTGTGGGCCGAAGATCCTGTTTCCATGCTGTATCTATAAACTGAACTAAACTAAACTAAACTAAGTGAAGGTGATGTGTCACTTGGAAGAGAGCATGATTCTACCCCCATGTATCTGATGTTGCTGAAGGCATGGGTTGAGATTTATTGTCAAAAGATTTGTCATGATTTGCTACAACACTCTTTTTGGGTAATGCATACTGAAGTCACGTTATACCACTCATGTTTACCAAAATTGATGCAATCCAATTGGTGGGCAGCTGAGTCTTCTGTGTCCTTCTGCTGTGACCTAGTACACTATTAGTTCAGGAAAAAGGTTTAGACTTTACACATCAGACTTTAGAGAGACAATGTGGAAACAGGCACCATCGGCTCACCAAGTTCATGCCGTCCAGCAAATCACCCCCGTACACTAGCACTATTCTACACACTAGGGCGAATTTACAATGTACGGTACGGTACAATTAACCTACAAACCTGTACATCTTTGGAGTGTGGAAGGAAACCGAAGCACCCAGGGAAAACCCGTGCTGTCACAGAACGTATAAACTCTGTGCAGATAGTATCCACAGTAGGGATGGAACCTGCGTCTCTAGCACTGTAAGGCAGCAACTCTATCTCTGCATCACTGTGCCAACCTGCAGTAAGTGTCCAAATAATTACATGCGGAATACATTAATCAATAATCAAGGAGCATCCCTCACTTTAGAAAGAAGGGACTATTGACAAAGTTGGTGTGCTTGCATGGGCCCAAGAACTCCTGCAGCAACACCCTGGGGTTGAGGCAAGTGGTCTCCAACTAGCATCTCCTTTGTGCTAAATCTGATATTGTCCCACCTGTCCTCATTGACTACTTGAAGCCAAACCCGACTGCATTGATGTCAAAGGTATGTACTGTCTCCTCTCTTTCTGCAAGTGAGCTCTTTAGTTAATATTTGCACCAGTCTGCGGTGAGGTCTGCTTGATAAATGTTGCAGGCAAAATCCAATGTGCGCACTGTTGAGGAGCTGATTTGTGAGCCATAGGGACTTGATAGCACGGTTGACAACAATTTTGATCACTTTTCTAATGAGCGAAATGTCTCATTGAGCTGACTGGGAGGAATTAATGCAGCCTTTTTATAGCCTGGGCACACCTGGGCAATTTTACAGATGTGTTGCAGCAGCTGGTCCAGAGGTGCGGCTGGTTCATAAGCAGGTTGTCAGCTCCTTCAACCTTGATGTTGTCTGAGCTCATTGTCTTTGCAGGATCAGTTACACTCAAATGTTCCCCGACATCACTTGAAGTACATTGAGCTGGCTGAAGACTGACTTCCATGATGATGGGGATCTCCGGAGGAAGGCTGAGACGGGTCATCCACTCAGCAGTTCAGACATGGCAGAGAGACACTCAGTGTCGTAGTTAGCGAAGCTGCTGCCTCAATGCTCCAGCAACCCAGGTTATATCCTGGCCTTGGTGCTGTGTGTGTGGAGTTTCTTCTCCTACTCTGTGACCAGGTGCTTGTCCTCCCATTTCCCAAAGTCATGTAATTTGGTTGGTTACCCTGGAAGTGATCAAATGGAGGGAAGGTGGGAGAGGGAGTGGGGATGTTGGAAGAAGTGCAGAGAATGTGGAGATGAGTGTAAATGCCAGCACAGACTCGGTGGGCTGATAGGCCCCTTTCCATGCTGTGTGACTGTGACTAAATATTTATTTGTTGTTTTTATTGTCCAACATCATTTGTAGCAGACATGGATCTTTGAGTTTATTGGCTGAGAAGTAACTTAATGCCTTGTGTTTCGCAAACAATAGACTGGTTCTTCATTTTTATGACTGTCTAGTGCTGAGCCTGGCACCTTCTTCACGCTGCACCAGTTCTGTCATGTTGCCAGTGCTGTTTGCCAGTAATAAGTTTCAGATTATGAACAGGCTAATTGTGGATAATGGCTTTATACAGCCCCATCTCCATTCCCAGCACTGTGGCCCGCAGCAATTCCCTCCATACTCAACAGTATTATGGACTTTTTTCAGTAAAAGTAGTTTGGAAATTATTTGTTTGAGTGCCCATCTGTAGGTGTCTGCCATTTCAACCAGCTTGCCCTGTATGGTATGCCTGGTTCCTGCTGCACAATGGAATTCCCCACAGAGCTCAATGGGCCGTTGTGATTCTCAGCCATTGCTTCTGCTGATGGTCCCCGTTAATGGTGATGCAGGAACTACAGGCTCAGCCACGCTTTTGAATGGTTTGAGAGGCTCAACAAAATTATAGCATGTCCCTTGGATTTGTGGAATTCAAGAGATTGAGAGATATGGAGATGGGGCAGGAAAATGGTACTGAGGTTGATGATCAACCATGGTTTGGTAGAGTGGTAGAGCAGTCATAGAGTGAGAGTGTGGACACGGGTCTTTTGGCCCAACTTGCCCACACTGGCCAACATGTTCCAATGACACTAGTTCCACCTGCCCGCATTAGGTCCATATCAGTCCAGACCTGTCCTATCCAGTCTTGGGGTCAATTTAGTTTTAAAGATACCGCGCGGAAACAGGCCCTTCGGCCCACAGAGTTCGTGACGACCAGCGACCCCCACGCACTGGCACTATCCTACACATTAGGAACACATTAGGAACAATTTTTCACCAAAGCCAGTTAACCTACAAACCTGTGCGTCTTTGGAATGTGAGAGGAAATCAGAGATGCCGGGGAAATCCCACGCGGTCAGGGGGAGAACGTGCAAACTCCGTACAGATAGCACCCGTAGTTAAGAATGAACCGGGATCTCTGGCGCTGTGAGGCTCTAATGCTGCGCCATCATGCCACCCAATGATCAGTAAATTTTCAGATGACACAACACTTTGTGAGGCTGTTGATAGTAAAGAGGGTGGTCTCAGGCTATGGTATAACATTCATCAGTATGGACTCGGTGGGCTGAAGGGCCGGTTCCCATGCTGAATCTCTAGAACAAAAAGAAAGTTTTCAGAATCACAGTGTATAACAAGGAGATGGAGGCAGGCACTCTCACATCATTTAGCAAGCATTTGGGCAAGAACTTGAATCACCAAGCTGTACTGTAGTAGGCAACAGGACACGGGCAAGTAATTAGCACAGGTAAGCACTTGATGTGCAACATAGTGAGCCTAGGGTCTGCTTCTCAGCTGTGTGTGAACCATGACTCTGACTCGATGACTAATAAAAGTCCTCTCATCTCTGATCAAAAGACACAACCTCTCCCCTCACCAGTATTCCGGTAGGGATTCATGATTAATCATGATAAAATGCAAGGCTGCATCACCGGAAGCTCCTTGTGTGGTGTTTGGACTGATCTGGGGATTTCCAGCTCAGCGTCACAGCTTCTCTGTTGGTTTTAGAGGGAATTTCCTATTTTTTCTTTGCAAAATCACACAGGATGTAAACATTCAGAAAACCCATAACAAACACTGTGCCCGTATGTGAGGTTTGAATTGTGAAGAAAATGTTTCTGTAGCTGAAAGCTCCCAAGGCATTATGGTGACCTTGATTTACATTGCTGGCTCTATTCTGCAACGGTACAATTCAAACAATGATAGAGGCACACATCGAAATGTGGAGCAGGATCTTGTGACCCAGGATCATGTGTTTTGTGAGGGTCAATGCTGAATAAGATTCTGAGAGATTAATTTTATTTAGCCATGATGAAGCATCCAGAATTTTGGAGCTGGACCATGCTCGCCCAATTGTGCCGAACGTGCTTTTTTTAAATCATGTTTGAGTACAAGATCTAGATCATTGCTTGATGCCCTGGTTTTAGGATTTCCAGTTTGTTACAGAGGTGTGACTTCCTAGGATATATCATATGGCATAAGAAATTGGAACAGAATTAAGCCATTTGGCCCATTGGATCTCCTCCACCATTCAATCATGGGTGATCTATTTTAGCCCTCTCAACCCCATTCTCCTGCCTTCTCACCTTTGATGCCCTTATTAATCAAGAGCTTATCAATCTCTGCTCTAAAGATACCCAGTGACTTGGTCGTCTGTGGTAAATTGCTTTGGCCTGGACCAGAGCTGGGAAAGGTGGTAGATTTTCTCTCCTAAAGAACACCGGGGAATAAAGCATGTTTTCATGACAGTACAATAACTTTGTGATCAATATCACTGATATCAACTATTTATTCGAGATTTATTTATTTAACTAAATTTGAATTTGTGAACTCAAATCTTCAATGACATAGTTATTGACTTACTGTAGCTACAAATGCCCCGACAGATGTTAAAGGCCTTGTCCTACCTGTGTCTCCAATTTTAGTGAAATTTGTACCTATGCACTTAGGTCTTTCTGTTCTACAGTGTTCTTCAGGGCTCTGCTATTTTATGCGTAAGTCCTGTCAGGGTTTAACTTCCTGTAGTGCAATTCCTCACACGTATCTGAGCTTAATAGGGTGGAACATAGAAACATAGGTGCAGGAGTAGGCCATTAGGCCCTTCAAGTCCATATGATCATGGATGATCATCTAAAATCAGTACCCCGTTCCTGCTTTTTTTGCCATATCCTTTGATTCCTTTAGCCTTAAGAGCCAAATCTAACTCTCTTGAAAACATCCAGTGAATTGGCCTCCACTGCCTTCTATGGCAGAGAATTCCACAGAATCACAACTCTCTGGGTGAAGAAGTTTTTCCTCATCTCAGTCCAAAATGGCCTACCCCTTATTCTTAAACTGTGGCCCCTGGTTCTGGACTCCCCCAACATCGGAAACATTGTTCCTGCATCTAGCCTGTCCAATCGTTTTAAGAATTTTATGTTTCTGTAAGATATCCTCTCATCCTTCTAAGTTCCAGTGAATACAAGCCCAGTCGACCTATCCTTTCACCATATGGCATGCTGGTGCAGCGACACTGTTGCTGCATTACAGCGCTTGCAGCGCCGGAGACACGGGTTCGATCCTGGAGTTTGTAAGTTCTCCACCGTGATCGTGTGGGTTTTCTCTGAGATCATCGCTTTCCTCCCACACACCAAAGATGTACAGGTTTGGAGGTTAATTGGCTTGGTGTATGTGTAAATTGTCCCTAGTGTGTATAGGATAGGGTTAGTGTGTGGGGATTGCTGGTCTGTGTGGACTCGGTGGGCCGAAGGACCTGTTTCCACGCTGTATCTCTAAACTAAACTAAACTAAAATCCCATCTGCCATTCTTTGGTCATGTTCCTCAGTTGATCTAGATCCTATTGTGCTCTTGGATAACGTTCTTCATTATCCATTATGCCACCAACTTTGGTGGCTTCTGCAAACTTGCTGACAATGTTAACAACATTGTAATCCAAATCGTTCGTACAGATGAATTGCAATGCACTTCCGATCACAGGCCTCTAATCTGAAAAACAGCCCTCCACTACCAGCCCTTGATTCCTTCTGCACCCAATTTTGTACCAAATTGTATGGGCAAGTTTGGAAATTAGAGGCAAATATGCCATTGCATATGCTGTCTCTGCCTGGTCTGAGTAGTTTCCTTTGCAGTTTCATATATGGAACATTGATTCACTAACTACTATAAATTTAGAACTGTTCATAAGACAAGTTGAGCCATTTATGAATCTCGATTTGTTGAATCAAGCCTCAATAGTGCAATCTAAATTAGCATCAATAAATTGAAGTGTTTAAATTAGTATCACTGCCTAATTAAAATTGCCTGAAGTCATTTTATGTTGGACCTGTTTGCTCCATTTTGATTCCTGAAGTATCTCTGACACCTTTCTCATCTTGGTGACTGTACTCAGTCTGCAACTGTGATGCGCATTCCTCAAATTCCCATATTGGAGGAACGCTGGTCCCTTCTTCTCTTTGGAACACTGGTTGGGTACAACTGTCCACATGGCCTGGGCAATCCGCAACATTGGGGTAAATAATCAATCTGGCAGATTTATACTTTTGAATGTTATCTAGTGTTTCGGTTCCCACCAGATAAATAGCCTCCGAGCGAAACAGAGGTAGCGGTTAGTCCCTTCGGGGAAAACCATGATCCACCAAAGATGCACTCAAACGACCGGCCTTCTGCCCATTCAATAGGTGACTTTAAGATGGTTGTATTTTTTCACTCATTCCACCACAACCTCTGCTTTTCCCGACCCCCGAGACATATATCCCCACGTTGCACCCCCTTAGTATGCTTCTGCCATTGGGTCTTGCTGAGCATGATGTCTCTGTGATCACCTTCTAATGACAGTGGCTTTTCTCTAACCATTGTGATTTTGCAGCTTCAGTGGGAAATTTCAGTGGCACCGCTACGCATGCAGCTGCGATGCGCCTGCAGTCCATCTTTCTTTGTCTTATCGTTAATGTTGGATGTATGTTTTAGTCTATTTATAGTTGTGTATTATGTGTGGGGGGTGGGGGAAACTTATAAAAATCTCTTCCTTCAACGGAGATACAACCTTTTTCCGTGTCGTATCTCTGTTCGCGCTGCGGCCCAACATCGAGGAGCTGGCGGCCTCCAACTGGAATCGACCCTGAGGGCTTCGGTCGCAGAGCCTGTGGACTTACCATTGCGGAGCTGGATGACTTTCGGAGGCTGTGGCGGCGCTGTGATGCAGCTGCGACTCGACTTTCGGAGGCTGCGGCCGCGGGGCCTATGGACTGCAACATCGGGAGTTCGCAAGTCCCTGCTTGGCGACCGATTTTTGGGAGCTCCAGCAACAGCAGCTTTGTCCACCTCAAATCGTTGGGCTTGAATCGGCCTGTTAGCAGGGCCTTTCATCGCCCGGCGAGGCTTAAAATCGGCCGCGGGATCTTCCATCGCCCAGCTTCAACATCGGGAGCCTCGATCGCCTCGACGCAGCAGTTTGACTGCCTGACAAGAAGCAAGGAAGAGATAAGACTTTTTTACCTTCCATCACAGTGAGGAGGTCCCTGGAGGAGTCACTGTGATGGATGTTTGTGTTAATTGTGTGTTTTGTTGCTTTTTTACTATTATGACCACAAGGTAACAAAATTTTGTTCAAACTTGTTTTTGAATGACAAATAAAGAAATTCAATTCAAATTTGTGGCAGGATTCCTGACAATATCCTGGCTCTATACTCGTGGCTCAAAATTTGAGTTTCTCATCTCCTGTTCGTACACTGGGGGATCGATTGAATTTGTCACCAGTCACATAACTGTTTCTCTGGATTAGTCATTTGTTTCCATTTCTATCACGTTTCAATGATATTATCATCTTGGGCAGTTTCCAGTAATCACTGTAATGCCAGTCTAAATGAACACGATGGTTCATCCCCTTGTCTCTTTGTGCAACCTACCCGCATTTCACAGACATATGATGAAACAACCATGCAAAAGTCCTCTGCTCTGGCTCCTCACTTTGAGGTTGCCTAACAGAATCTCATCACATATATTGAGGAATTATCCTATAACTAGAATATTTTAAAATGACAAAGTTAAACATAACATTACGATAAATTTGTGATTACTTCTCCAATTTAAAACTATTATTGGCACGCACAAGAGAATAAATTAATTTGCCATCTCAGTATTAATATCCAAAGGAGTCAACTGAAACTGTTATTCTACAGATGTTATTGGACCATGTGAAGGTCACGTTTTCCAACTGTAGGACACTAAAGAATTGTGAAAGAATATCTGTGCGTTTGGATATCTCGTGAGATAATATTTAGATTTTGATAAGAGTGAATGATCAAGGAAATTAATTTGTGAGTTTATATATAAATCTGGATCATTAAGGTAACCAACACTAATTAATTCATACAGTAATGTGAATTCCATCCTTTATGATTTTTCTCAATGTCAGTCTCTCTTGTGTTAAATACTTTTCACCTCTCCAAAGCAAATATTTTAAAATTTGCATAGACACTACTTTTGGTGGCCTGGCTTGTAATTAAGGTTCTGCCGTGAATAAGGCATTCACGGTTTACAGTGTGCATCGAATGAAAGATGTTTAAAAAAATAAAACATGACTCGAGATTATGCATTCAAGGCATTGATTATCAGTGGGACGTATTGAATGTGTGGGACATCACTATCTTGAGAAAACAGTGGCCAATTTAATGTAATAAATATAGAAAATGCTGACTACGGTTAGCCGGTCAATCAGTGACTATGGAAGGAGAAACATAGACAACATTTTGAGTCCAAGACTCCTCCCTGTGCTTTGTGTTGGCCAATATATGAAATTCCGCAAAATATGATTATTTTGGATGTTGTTTTTCATGATATTGTTTCTGATGATTTAGGTATATCATAAAAATCCTGGAAAAAAAAATCTCTCAATGGGAGACTATATTTTCATGTACCTTCTTTGGGAGAGCAGTAGTTTGCATTGACCCACTTTGCACAAACGGTCGTACTAAACAATTTATCACAATATCAATTCTCAAAGGATTTGCAGGACAACTTAACATATCACAGTTTGGAACCAGCTTATTATTGTATCAAGAGATCTGCACTGATCCATGAGCTAGTGAGGAATGGATGAACACAATGGCAGTGTCATCCAATTACATTTTGGTCTTTCAATTTAGCAGAAATTAGATTGATGGCTTGTACATTGCTTGCAGAGAGACAAAGGTGACAATTAAGTTAAATTTTAGAGCCTGCGGAGAGATTTTAATGAAATCATGAGAACTTCAATATATCATTACTTGGGTACTGGGTTTGTGAAAAATACCGTGGTTCTATAATCTTATTTGGAACGAGCTTCAGGAAGAGCTAGAAATGAAGGCATATTTTCAACTGGGCCTTACAAGCAATCCTATTCACCTTTTCCATTTATCTTTCAGAGTCTTTTAATGGACTTAAGCCTGTAAAGTACTGTCATTGATGTTATTATTCAAGCACTAAATGTGCTGTGTCAAATCCCAGTTATTTTAATGGGGCTGTTAAACCACTTATTGTGTTATATAACAGACGTTGCAAACGGATTCGATGAATAAAAGCTTTTGCCGTCAATCAATTCCAATTTATAATTTCCCAACGCCTCTTGTCAGCTTCTGCAATGTGTGGGAAATGAAACAATGGTGACTATTTCAGTTCGGGGGAAAAAAAATGTGGGGGCTGTTTCTGTGGGATGTTTCAGATTTAAGACGTCAAACTTGCTTCCAGCTGCCTGCATGTGGTTTTTAATGGGGGGTGGAGCATGGGAAGGTTGCCAATCCAGTCCCAGTTAGAGGGATAGTCTTTTAAATAATTTAACAAGTTAATATACAACTTGTTACATTTACAACTTTAAGGGCGGCACAATGGCGCAACTGTAGAGTTGCTGCCTCACAGTTCCAGAAATCCTGTTCGATTCTGAGCTCTTGTGCTGTCCGTGTGGAGTGTGTACATTCTCGCAGTCAGTGACCATGTAGGTTTCCTCTGGTTGCTCTGGTTCCTCCCACATCCCCAAAATGTGTGGGTTGGTCGGTTTAATTGGCCTCTGTAAATTGCTTCTAGTGTGTACTGAGTGGATGCGAACGTGATGTAATATACAACTAGTGTGAGCGCATGATTGATAGTCAGCATGGACTCAGTGGGCTGAAGGGCCTGTTTCTAAGCAGTATCTTCTAATCAATCGTAAAAACCCTATATTCTGGATTTAAATCTGGGTGATCAGCCTTTCTGGGTCTTAGGAAAGCTGGCAACGATAGAGAAGTGAGAATTGCTGTCAATAACTCTCTTTGCAGCAATGCTAGTGGGTCAACGCCTGCCAGTAGCTTTATTTCAAACTTATCAAACCTTTCCTGCTTCCCTGATCCTTGTTCCAAAATAAAGACCCCACACTCACAGCTATCAGACTGCCAGGAATGGGCACCAGCCCTGGGGTCACAATCTGGACTGATACCTCCACACCTCCGAGAATGAACTATTAGAAACATAGAAAACATAGAAAGGTGCAGGAGTAGGCCATTTGAAGCAGCACCGCCATTCAATATGATCATGGCTGATCATCCATATCCCTTGATTCCGTTAGCCCTAAGAGCTATATCTAACTCTCTCTTGAATATATCACCCTTAATTCATCCTCCCTACCAATCGATATTAAACCTCTGTTCCCAATTCCTAATAAGGATCACATCATTCTGCAACAACAATGTTGTCATTCTCGCATCTTTATGATAATAGAAGTCCCTGAAAAACAATGTGACCTAGAAACATTGAAATCCTTTCCCAACCCAATCGGGATTTCCACTCGCATCCACCCAAGATCCTGATACGTTTCTAAAATCAACACACACCCCACTCAAAATGCATACACCTTCTTTCCCTAAATGTATACAACACTAACTACCCCATCTCCAAGCACTACTGCACCCTACTTTACTGTTGGTGTAATTCCCAGCTGCAAGTTCCCTTTGGTTTTCCAGCCTGGAATCTCCCCTGTTGTATTCCCACTCTCCCAGCTGGACAGAATCACGTTTGTTAATCAGATGGACTTCTGGATGGGTAAATTACTGTTAAAAATATGCTGGTCATGTTAAAAGTGTACAGTGAAGGGCCTGTCCCACTTGGAAAAAATTTCAGCGACTGCCGGCATCATTGACTGACATATCAGGTCACCGAAAAAGTTGCGGCGTGACACGGCGTGATGACGTATTGTCGCGGTGTTTCCTCAAGTGTCGCAACATTTTTTTTGTCGCCGCTGGATTGTGAAATGTTCAAAATCTTTCGGCGACCCTGATATGAAGCCGGAGGTCGCCGAAAAAATCGCAGTGGGCCCGGCCCTTGAATCTGCTCTGAGCTCCTTTCCCTACCTTCACATCCCCTTCACAACACTAACTCATACAATAGAAATTCAGAAAAAAGATAATAAAATATGAGAACGAGAAACCAAAATCAAACACCAAAATTAAAAATTGATGATATAATGCACTTCGAGTAAGATTATTTCAAAAACAATAAGGAAAACATTCCAGCAATGATCCTGATATTCATGAAATCATAAATAATTAATTGCAATCAGTGTAAATGCAGGTTGTAAAATAGGATTGCTGGCAAAATTACCTTTAAGAATTTGAGTCATTCAACTTATCTTGGGTCTTTAGTCTCTATCAGTCAATGTTTCTGTCATTGCAAGCACGACAGGGTCCAAACCTCATATGTCCTTGAGATGCTCATCAGCCCAGCTTCCTAATAGATCTCTTGCCTAAATCTATTCCATTCACAGAACACAATAGTGCTATTTTGTTGCTGTTACTATACAATGACAATTGTTCAGTTGATAGAACAATGGCATATTTGGAGGAGTACCATCATCCACCAATGGAGTGGATATTGATGACTGATTTATCTGTGAAGCTCGGATGAAGACAATTCTTTTTTTGGAGTTAAGTGGATGAGCTTTCCTTCTTTCTGACCTTAATATTTTAAAGCCCTCGGATAAAGGCCCTAGACACCTTCCATAATATCTCATCAAGCCATTCTTCAATGTGGAAGATAAATGCATTGGTAAAAGTTATCAGCCAAGAACGAGGGAATTATTGCGTTCGTGAAGGAAATGAGAAGTTGAGAGTTTGTGACTAGAGCAGCCCTCAATGGTTATGATTTAAAAAAATTCTCAGGAATTTAGCATTGACAGGATACAACTAATCACTAAAGGAGTGATTGGAAATAAATACATACTGTTCATTATTTGTTAGGGGCATCCAAGATGGTTTCCTTGGATAATTTTGAATAGGGGACAATCTGGATGTCTTCTGTAACATCCTTCTTAAAACAGTATGGAAATGTTATTTCCATTGATAGCCCGACTCGAGGAAGGACTATAACAGACCTAGCATTGGTAAGTGAGCCTGGTCAGGTGACTGATGTTGCGATGGAAGAAGATTTGGGGATATCGATCGGCACTCCATAAGTTTTAAGTTTGTTTTAAATAGGGACAAGTCTGGATGTTGGGGGAAGGTTCTTAATTGGGGCAAGGCAGATTACAAATGTGATTAGGCAGGAGCTAAAGAGGGTAGATTGGTATCAGTTGTTATTGGGCAAGTCCACAGAGGACATGCGGGAGTCATAAAAAAGGCCTGCTAATCAAAGTGTAGGACATCATGTTCCAGTAAGGAGGAGGTATAAGAATAGCAAGGTGATCATGGATCATGGATGACCAGTGGATGACCAAGGAGTGTGTAAACTTGGTCAGGAAGAAATAGGGAGCGTATGTCAGGTTTAAGAATGTGGCATCAGATGAAGCTTAAGAGAAATATGAAGTGAGTAGGAAAGAACTGAAGCAAGTGATTAGAAAGGCCAGAAATGCCATTGGTTAGTCAGATTATGGAAAATCCCAATTCTTTATATACGTATGTTAAAAATAAGAGGGGGACCAGGGAAAAGGTAGAACCACAATGATAGAGGGAATCTCTGCTTGGAGTCTTAGGGTGTAGGTGATGTACCACGTGCTTTTCATCTGCATTCACAGAGGAGGTTCTTGGAGGACAGAGATCAGCGTGGAGACTACAAATATGCTAAAACAGGCTGAAATTGAGAAGGAGATGCTGCTGGGGCTCTTGAAGAACACGAAGGTGGATGTCTAGGAAAGAACTGCAGATGCAGGTTTAATTCGAAGATAAACACAAAATGCTGGAGTCACTCAGCGGGACAGGCAGCATCTCTGGAGAGAAGGAATGGGTGACGTTTCAGGTCAAGACCCTTCAGACTCTTTATAGTAAAGATGAGGCAATGGGGGCCTGAGAAATGAAAGACAACAAAGGGCGTGTGAGGTGTCTTGGACATAGGTAGGGAGGGATTGGGCCATGGGGGATAGGATGGAGTTGAGGTATGTGGAAATTAATTCAGTGGGACATGAACAAACAGAAACAATGGGTCAGCCAGGACAATTCTGTTTGTGGATTTTGGGGGGAAGATAAAATCGGGCCGTGTGGGGCTGGGGAACAATAAGGTTGGAGGGAAGACAGTTGGAAGTAATAAAATCTGAAATTGTGTGTGATATTAAGACTCGGTGCTCTTCTGTGGGATCATGGTCCAAGGATAAGTAGAAGGAGGTGTCATTTTAAGGATTTCCCCAGTGTCTGAGGAATCTCTCCCAGGTTATTGAGGGAGGCAAGAGAGGAGAATGTAGGGGCCTTAATAAGGAACGTTATTACTTCTATAGCTACAGGCGAGGTCCCTGAGGACTGGAGAGTGGCCAATGTTGTTTGTTTGTTTAAGAAAGGAGGTAGAGAGAATCCAGGGAACTACAGTCCAGTGAGCCTCATGACAGTGGTAGTGAAACTATTGGAAATAATTCTTCAAGATAGAATTAACTCCCATTTGGAAGAGAATGGGATAATTACAGATAGCCAGCCTATCTTTATACATGGTAGGTTGTGCCTTACTAAATTGATTGAGTTTTTTTGAGGAGGTAGGGTGGTAGATGTTGCATAAATGGCTTTTAGTAAGGCTTTTGATAAAGTCCTTAATGGTAGGCTGTACTAGAAGATTAAGATGAGTGGAATTAATTTGGTCATATGGATTCAGAACTGGCTTATTTACCGAAGACAGAGGGTTGTGGTGAAATATAGATATTATGGCTGTGACTGTTTTCTCTGGAACATCAAAGCGTGGGGAGGTTTGAGAGAAGTATATAGAATTATGAGAGGCAAAGATATGATAGACAGTCAGAACCTTTTTGCCAGGGTGGAAATGTTGAACACTAGAGGGCAGAGCTGTAAGATGAGAGGGAAAAGTTTAATGGAGGTGTGTGGGGCAAGTTTTTGTACACAGAGAGTGGTGGCGGCGTGGAACGCATTGCCAGGGTTGGTGATGAAGGCAGATATAATAGTGGTATTTAACAAGCTTTTAGATAGGCACATGGAACTGCAGGGAATAGAAGGATATGGATCATGTGTAGGCTGATGGGATCACTTCATCTCCGCATCATGTTCGGCACAAACTGGGCCGAAGGGCCTGTTCTTGTGCTGTACTCTTCTATCTACGATGGTTGCAAAGTCAAATCCTCTGCCAAAATCTACTGTTGAAACAGAATCCACAAATCATTTTAATAGGCAGATGAAAATACATGAGCAATATAAAATATCAATTAGACGCGGCAGGTGTGAACTAAGATGTTGATGAAGGATTGAGAATATTTGGAAGCGAGATGAATTCACTCTGGAATTGGGAAGAAGCCATCGAACTATGACAATTTAGATGAAGGGTGTTTGGAAATATTAGAACATTGTCAGTGAAAGAGGGACAGAAAAAGAGTGGTAGACTGGATAGAATCACTGTTACATTTAAATGGTGCGAAAAGAAGGCAAAGGAGCCTGAGAAGTTAGCACTGTATCCGGTACAATTTCCTTTCCAACTAGTATGCTTTGCCGAAGGAGTTCCCAAAATAATTCAATTAGAGATTCCTTGTGAATCTCATTAGCAACAAATCAACTTTTTTTGTGTGGTAGTAATTGTAAACCACAGACTATGGATTATGAAGGAACTGGAGGAGAGGCAGTAAATGTTTTTATAAAGAGTAGGAAGGGGAAACTGTATATGATGGAATGAACAGAATTTATGCACAATTTCCAAAGCATTCTTAAAGGAGAAGAATGGATTTTGTTCGAGAAACCTGTAAATTCGAGTTATGCAGGAAAGCTCCATTGACCTAAATTGGGGCAAGTATTATTTACGGCATTCGACTGGAACATCCAATGGTTGATTGGGAGAGGCTTTTGCAGTTAACGGGATATCTAGCAAGTGGGAGGTTTTAGATAGGGAGAGTTCTGGGTTAAGGGAAAGTCTGGCAGGATCAGAGAATCCTGGTTGACGAGGGATATTGAGGCTCTGGTCAGGTAAAAAGAAGGAAGTGTATGTCAGGTGAATGTAGCTGCAAGCAAGCAAATCCCTTGAGAAGTATCAGGGATGTAGGAATACTTAAGAGGTGACCCACGTGGGCTTCCTCCAGGTGCTCCGGTCTCCTACCACATTTCAAAATTATGCGTGTTTGTAAGGTAATTGGCAAGTGTAAAATTGCCCCTCGTATGTCTGGGATGGATGAGGAAGTGGGATAACTTGGAGCTAATGTTTCCATACTGGATCTCTAAAACTAAGTCCATTAAGACAAATGGACAACTAGAGAGAGAATAGAGGCTTTTGGGGTCAACATGACTGGAGATGAGTGGGGTCTTAAATAACCATGGAAGTTAGGGAATTGAGGGAAGAGAGCAGTGATGCCTTTAAACTAAACCACGTTACAAAAGAGGAGGTGCTGGTAGTCCTAAAACACATGAAAATGGATAAATCCTTGGGGCCTGATCAAGTGTATCCTAGCATTTTGCAGGCAGGCCATCCCATCAGTCCCATTCCCTCATGTATTTTCCTGTAGCCTATTATCTCCATCAATTAGGATGTGGGTGGAAGACAGAGACCCACACAGGCAGAAGCCAAGGTCAGGAACAAGCACTTGCTAGAGCAGGGTGCCAGTAGCATTTCAAACCCATCCACAATGTGGTTCACTGTCCACGTTGTCTCATCAGCTCCCAGTTCAGTCTGTCTTTCACCAGTCAGTGTGACTGTTGAGGTTTAGATTTCCCAAAGACATTTCTCTTTGTACTGATGATGACTGAAGAAACGTTCCTTCTGACCGATGAATAAAACCTTCTTCTTTGGTCAAGATCCACCCAATCTCAGGGAAATATTTTCCCCAAAACCTAACACTAAGTAAAGAATTCTGTACACAAGAAATTTAAAGGAATTGATCATTTTAGTAAATGTGGGGTTTTTTCCCCCCACAAAATTGATGAATTAATGATTTAATTCATAAGATGGGTATTCCAATTTCATTCTGTTAATGCTTGTGATGAAGTGTTGTATGTAATCATATAACAAACATGGATCCCAATGTACATATACAGATCTTATTAATAAATTAGTTTCTCATGTTTTCACTGATTATAACAAATTGCTTTGAGGTAAACTTCAACGTGCGAACAAATACAATATTAAGCAACGTACATATTTTCCGTCCTTGCTTTACTGGATGAGGGTTACACAATAATATTGGTACAATTGCACTAAAGAATGAAGGGCTGTATTCACTCCTGCTTGACATTGAGTGAATGGGTCTCAACTGGAACAGTCCCTGCTGAAGTGCTGAATTTGGAACCGAGTATCTGAGAAAGAGAGCAATACAATAACTCATTTTAATTTCCTCCATTGCACTACTGATACTATACCACACTTAGTGCACTCCGTTGCACAACTGACACTATAACACACTTTAAGGAAGCATAATTGAAGAAGGGCCTCGACCCTAAACATCACCCATTCCTTCTATCCAGTTGCCACCTGCCCCACTGAGTTACTCCAGCATTTTGTGCTTATCTTTGGTGTAGACCATGGGCACAAATACATTCTGAGAATGCTTTAGGATGCAAAATATCTCAAAGATTGCCAGTGCCAGAATGAAATATTTTAATCATCTATTCTCTCCCACCTGCATCTAGAGTTCCTTCCCACGGAGCATAATTAATGGTCCCTTCTGTTGCCTTTCATTGCCATGATAACATCCATCCTCAGTTGTAAATATCTAGGCATAGGAAGGAATGACTATTTGACTGAGTTACTGCAAAACAGCTCAGAACGGCAAAGCAGAGTATGGACATGCAGAGGATATGATGATACCGGGAGAGAATAGATGATTAAAATATTTCATTCTGGCACTTGCAATCTTTAAGATATTGCGCATTCTGAAGCATTTTCAGAATTTATTTGTGACCATCGTTATGAATTCTAAAGGAAGGGTTTGCTTTTGTACAGAAATGCCTCTGGGTATTTCAAACACATTTAATTACTTTCACATTAGTCACTGTTAAAGATTTTTATTGCTATTAAAGTAGACTTAATTGACTGGCAAATGTTTTCAGCATGCAGTAACAAAAAAAACATTTAAATGTGTCCTGGTGAATGATGCATTATGTGTACCTCTGCCTTCCTCTCTCTGATCTGTATTTGAATGTACATGTGGTATATTGAAGTTTAAAGGCTTGTGAATTATCAATATTGTAGAATAACAGACAAAGCGGTTTAGATGTGGTCAACATTCTATTCATATCGTTGTTAATTGTCCTATTATTGGAGTTTAATATCATTGTAACTGCTGTGCACGTCACCACTAAGTAACTTGGGAGATTAAATTCAGACTAGTGAATAGCTATATTTATTAGGTATCCAATAAACACCCCCCCCCCCCCATTCCACAAATGTATTCTTCCCTTTCCCTTTGACACCATTCAGCTCACTGCTGCAGAAATCAAAATTGCAAAGAGGGGGTTCTCTATTTTTGATAAATGCAACCTTTGTATTCACATCTGGAAAGGCACTTATTACGAACTGAGTGGAGGTGTTATGCGAAGCGATCGCCAAGCCTACGCTTGGTCTCACCGATGTAGGGCAGCTGACACCTAGAGCAGCGGTTGCAATAGATGAGGTTGGAGGAGGTGCAGGTGAACCTCTGCCACACCTGGAAAGACTGTTTAGGTCCTTGGAGGGAGTCAAGGGGGGAGGTAAAACGACAAGTGTAGCATTTCTTGCGGTTGCAAGGGAAAGTACCATGGGAGGGGGTGGTTTGCGTGGGAAGGGACGAATTGACCAGGGAGTTACGGAGGGAGCGGTCTCTGCGGAAAGCCGAAAGGGAAGGAGATGGGAAAATGTGGCCAGTGGTGGGATCCTGTTGGAGGTGGCAAAAATGTCGGAGGATTATCTGTTGTGTGTGATGGATGGTAGGGTGGAAGGTGAGGACAAGGGGGAGTCTGCCCTTGTTACGAGTGGGGGGGATGGGGAGTGAGTGGAGTTACAGGGTATAGAAGAATCCCTGGTGAGAGCCTCATCTATAGTCAAAGTGTATACTGTTCTTCAGAACCCATGTCAGTGATGACACTGTTACTAAAGTGCCCCACCCCCCCACATCATTGTAGATGTACTCATTCCTTGCTAATTTTCCCCATTAGCTAGTGATGTGACTCATTTGTGAGGTCAGAGCTACAAAGAATGTTGCTGCTAACAAGAAACTTGACGCCGAAAGCCTGACTCAGAGCAGCATCACACAAGAGCTGTGGTGCAGCGGTAGAGTTGCTGCCTTAAGGGCCTGTCCCACGAGCATGAGACTCCATGCGGGAAGCACGACCTAAAGGGCCTGTCCCATGAGCATGCGACTCCATGCGGCAAGCGCGACCTAATGTGGTCGCTTGAGCCGTACGGCCTCGCGGGGCCGGTCCCACTTCGCTCGCCGGAGCCATATGGAGTTGTGCGGAGCTGGTCCCAACATTGCGCGGGGCTCCGAAAAACTGAACGTATTCAAAAATTCTGCACTGCAACGGCCTGCCAGCCCGCAGCCGCCTCAACGCCTTACGCACGTCTTGACGCTGCTCACGCCCGTCGGACTTCGCTCGAACTTCACATCACTCACTCGACCTCCGCGCGGCCCCCGCTTCCGGTTTGGTCGCGCTTGCCGCATGCAGGTCGCATGCTCGTGGGACAGGCCCTTTACAGCGCCAGAGATCTGGGCTAGATCCTGACCACAAACTACTTCTGTATATAGTTTGGATGTTCTCCTTGTGACCTCCTGGGTTTGACATTGGGCACTCCGGTTTCCTCCCACATTTGAAAGACGTGCGGGTTTGTAGGTTAACTGGTGTCAGTAAATTGTCTCTAGTGTCTAGGATAGAACTAATGTATCTGTGATCGCAGTCAGCGGGGACCCAGTGGGCCAAACTAAAGAGCTGTTTTCGATCTGAGATTAATACCAGCCTATACGGCAGAGATTGTGAAACATGCACAGATACATAGTCAATAGGCGCAGGAGTAGGCCATTCGGCAGCAATTCAATGTGATCATGGTTGATCATCCACAATCAATAATCCGTTCCTGCCTTCACCCCATACCCATTGATTCCGCTAGCCCTGAGAGCTCTATCTAACTCTCTTTTGAATGCATCCAGTGAATTGGCCGCCACTGCCTTCTGAGGCAGAGAATTCCACAAACTCACAACAAAAAAGTTTTTCTTCATCTCAGTTCTACAGTAAATGGCCCACCCCTTATTCTTAAACTGTGGCCCCTAGTTCTGGACTCCCCCAACGTCTTTGGAGTGTGGGAGGAAACCAAAGTTTTCGGCGAAAACCCACGCAGGTCACGGGGAGAATGTACAAACTCCGTACTCCTGTAGCCAGGATCGAGCCCGGGTCTCTGCCGCTGTAAGCGCTGTAAGGCAGCAACTCTACCGCTGCGCCAAAGTGCAACCTCTTCCGAAAGATGCTACAGAAGGCATGGACTTACTGATATCAACTCAACACACCATAGCCAGAACGTGAAAATGGGCTAAAAACACTCATGTCAGAGTTGGGAGTTTGTAAACAAACCAGAAAGGGAAAGTTAGTGGAGATGACTTTAATGATCATGGCTGAAATAAAAGCCCCCATGTTTACAATGAGTAAGTTAGGCTGTAAACTGGTAATAAAACTGCTTTAAAAATAAAGGAAAGTTAAATTTGGTGTTGCTGTGTGTTCATTATGTTTGGTCCATTATTGCATTCCATGTATAATTGTAATTACAGTGGTTATTGTTAAGAGATTTTAGACTGTAAAGTCTTAGATGAGTGGGTTGGTGCATAAATCTGGCAGTGGATTACAGCGGGCTATTGTTGATATTTGCATGCAAACTCAATTGACACCAAGAAGATAACGATGCCAAATATGTTCAAAGATATGAAACAATTATGTTGTTTTTTAATAAAATTATAGAACAGGATGTGAGGCCATGGTCTGCATGGAGAAATTATTGACTAAAATTACTATTGCCTGGAGTGGATACTTCAAAGATGTTAAATGCAGTTTGCAATGAAGAAATTGGTGAAAATGGAGATCGATAGATCACAGTAATTCATAATTAATTGGATTGTGGCTGTATATTAATGTAAATGATTGATTGTATAATTTCAAATATGTAAGTAAATCGGGTTGTTTTGGTATATTTTGCTGAAGAGCTTTTGAATCATGTCTTTCCCAGTTTTGTCCATATCTGAAAATATTGTCTTTTATTGATATCAAGGATGTCGCTAATGTAAGTAGAATACCCCTGAGTGAGACCAAAGACTTAATTATGGGAAACAAGGTAGATAGTTTAATCCAATACTTTGCATCAATCTTCATCGTGGAAGACGCTACAAGCATGCCAAGGACAACAATAGACAATAGGTGCAGGAGTAGGCCATTGGGCCCTTCAAGCCAGGACAGCCATTCACTGTGATCATGGCTGATCATCCCCATTCAGTACCCCGTTCCCGTCTTCTCCCCATATCCCTTGACTCTGCTGTCTTTAAGAGCTCTATCTAACTCTCTCTTAAAAGCACCCAGAGAATTGGCCTCCACTACCTTCTGAGGCAGAGAATTCCACAGATTCACAACGCTCTTGGTGAAAAAGTTTTTCCTCATCTATGTTCTAAATGGCCGACCCCTTATTCTTAACAAATGGGCTAATTTCAGATAACATCGAAGAACTTGTAGCAATACTTATCACAGGAGGCAAAGCATTGGGGGAAAAAACCGAATAGCACTGAAAGCAGATAAGTCAACAGAATCCATTGGTCCGTCTCTTAATAGTTTTACAGGAAATGGCTGCAGAGATACTAGAGGCACTGGTTGAATTTTTTCAAACCTCACTGAATTCCAGGAAGATACCAGCAGATTGGAAAACCGCAAATGTGACTCCATTCTTCACGAAGGGAGGGAGGCATAAAATTGGGAAACTATAAACTAGTTAGCTTAACATTTGTTATTGGAACGGCTCCGGAGTTGATAATCAAGGAAAATTATAACAGGTTATTTAGAGAAGATTAACACAATAAAATCAAGTTATATGGTTTTCTGAAAAGAAAATGATGTTTGATGTAATTATGAGCCTTTTTGATATAATAAGCAGATCGATAAATATGAACTTGTAGGTCTTTGGAGTTTCAGTAAAATGTGACAAAAAGACCAGAGACTAAAAGCTCATGAGGGCGGAGCAGTGGCACAGCGGTAGAGTTGCTGTCTCACAGCGCCAGAGACCCAGGTTAGATCCTGACTACAAGCACTGCCTGCATGGAGTTTGTACCACGTGGGTTTTCTTTGAGTGCTCCGGTTTCCGCCCACATTCTGGTTTGTAGGATAATTGGCTTCTGTAAAGTGTCCCTAATGTACAGGAACAATCAAGTGTACGGGTGATCACTGGCCATCGAGGATTTGATGGGCCGAAGAGCCTGTTGTCATTCTGTCTCTCAAAACTAAACTGAACTAATATTCGGGGGAAGTGTGATAAATTGAGGCGAGTTATCACATGGAAGATGGAGTTGGAATAAATGGAACATTTTTGTGAAAGCTATTGGATGTAACTAGAGAATGGTCCCAAGCATCAATGCTCGGCACTCAGTTATTGATAACCTGGAGAAGGAGACAAAGTGTAAGGTTTTCAAGTTCGTCAGTGACATGAAAATAGGTAGGAGGGCATGTTGTGATGAGGACATTTGGACTCAGGATTTAGATAGGTTCAGTGAGTGGGTGAAAACAGTGCAAGTTGTGCTTAATGTTAAGGAATTTGAGGGCATGCATTCCTGTAGGAGGAATCAAAGGCAGACTGTTATCTAAATATAGAATACAGAAGAATGTAACACCAAAAAGCTAGCGTGCAGATGCAGTAAGTTAGAAGATAATGCTATTGCCATTAATTGTTAGGTGGTGGGAATAGAAATTAGGAAAGTATTATAATTGTACAGGGTGTCGGTGAGACCACATCTGATATACTGTATATAATTTTGTAAGTAAGTAAGTTTATTGGCCAAGTATACACATACAAGAAATTTACCTTGGTGTTCCGCCCACAAGTAACAACATGACATACAGTGACCGTTACGAATGACTCAAAAAACACTAAATATTAATAATAATAAAACATTAATGATAAAAGACCATTGATCAAGCATGTGAACCAACAAAATACCAGATCAAAGGGAGGCTACATATTTTTGGCTGTTGAGTAGAGCAACTACTCGTGGATAAAAACTGTTTTTATGTCTGGCTGTGGCAGCTTTGACAGTCCGGAGTCGCCTTCCAGAGGGAAGTGATTCAAAGAGTTTGTGGCCAGGGTGAGACGGGTCAGAGATGATCTTGGCCGCTCGCTTCCTGGCCCTTGCAGTGTACAGTTCGTCAATGAAGGGAAGGTTGCAGCCAATAACCTTCTCAGCTGATCGGATGATTTGCTGCAGCCTCCGGATGTCATGCTTGGTGGCTGAGCCAAACCAGACCATGGTGGAGAAGGTGAGGACAGACTCTACGATGGCCATGTAGAATTGGACCCTCATTGCCTGTAGCAGATTGTGCTTCCTCAGCTGCCATAGGAAGTACATCCTCTGATGTGGCTTTTTGACTGTGGAGTCGATGGTGGCCCCCCACTTAAGGTCCTTGGAGATGATGGCTCCCAGGAACTTAAAAGACTCAACAGATGTGACTGTGGTGTTGTTAATGGTGAGTGGAGTGGGGGGAGGGGGAGCTCTCCTAAAATCTACGATCAATTCCACTGTCTTAAGAGCATTGAGCTCTAGGTTGTTGCGATGGCACCATTTTAGGCTCTTTATTTTAAAAACGTTATGCTAGTATTGGAGATAATAATCTATAAAAGATTCACTAAACCAGTTCCTGGGATGAAAAGCTAACCTATCTTAAACAGCTTAATGTTAGATCTATATTATTTGGAGAATGAGGGGGTGATCTTAATAAAACAGTAAGACACAAAGTGGTCGTAATTACGTAAATGTTAAGATGCATTCAAAATCTCAAAAAGGGGACATAATCTCAAATATACTGCTCAATTATTATTCACAAACGAATATACACTACATTTAGAAATCTGGGAGACTCATACTTGAAAATGCAACATTCGTCAACAGGGTTAAGAAAATAAGCATCTCATCATGAAGTATACATTTAAAAGTTTGTGACCTTGCGACAGCAATGGTGTAATAAATTCACATTGGTTTTCTGATGAGCTATTGGTTCTCACAAACATTGTTACTTTTTTTTGACAAAATGGAATTAACAATTCTTTTGGTTTTGCTAAAATGAGGACTTTTTTACAAGAGGGTAGAGCAGGAAAAGGAAGTGAGATGTTTGAGATGTTAATAGTAGTGGGGATGGGGGGAGGTTAACAACGCTCATTTAATTTTTCAGCTGCACTAAAATGTTTGAAATCATTTCAACCTCCATTGAGAATTAATTTGCTCCTTGTTGTGTTTCTTTAACCTTCATGGGCAGTTATAGAAACCAAGGTACAATAAATTATTTCTGAATAATTGTTTTAGACCTTAAATTCCACTGAACATCTATCTATTCTGCGAGCAGCTTAAATATTTCAAACATGCTCTTTATTTCTATTCTTTTGTCTTAAGTCACCAAGCAACTAAAATGTACATTTATCAGCCCTACAGTTAAAGCTTTAATGATGTGCTCAAAATTTCATCAAACAACTGTGTGTTTCCATAATGTAAATTGGACACAAAGCAACTGATGAATTGGTACACAATTTGTATTACGTGGGTCAATTTGTTTAAAATGCGATTGCAATCTGGAACTAGAGAACCGCTTAAGAGTTGCTTTCACAATTAACAAGAAGAAAAAAAGCTGACGTCTAAAAAAAAGGTTTTGGAAAAAAATGGTGTCTATGTAACCTTCCTACAATAACCAGACACAGCAGTGATTCTTCGGAACACAGCTGCTACTTTCACAGTAGGTGGCTATTGAAATTGAAAAGCAATCACTTTTATTGAGACTTGTGCAATGATATGCTTTTAAATATAATTTTAAAATAATTTTAGCTTCTAATGACAAAAATTAACATCTATATATTACTAAAACTCTGTTCTTGACCGGTTTCGGCTTCCTGTGCTGCGGTTTCCGAGAGAATGCCGCCACCTACGACCGTCATTTTTGGCCACCTCGCTCAGAGCCCCCCTACGCCACGTGTGTGCCGAGGATTTTTCCCGTCGATGAAAATTGACAGAGATATTAATGTTTTTACAACATTCCCCATTCTCTCTGCTGCCCCTGCTGGAGGGAGGGGGAGCTACTATAAAACCAGGAAGTGGTGTGCCTCAATCAGTCTCTGCAAGTGGTGTGCCTCAATCAGTCTCTGCAAGTGGTGTGCCTCAATCAGAGCTTTGAATGACACTGACAAATGTCTACAGCACTGCGAGTACCCTTAATTTGGTTTGAAAATGAAAATATGGTTAGATGTAAAAAAGCACTGCCTGCAAATAGTTGTTTGGGTTTGGGTTGAAGTAAAAAGGCACTCTTCCCCCCCCCCCCCCCCTCCCTCTTCCCCCCCCCCCCTCCTCTCCCTATCCTCTCACCCCCTCTCCTATCCCCCCCCCCTCCTCCTCTCCCCCCCCTCCTCCTCTCCCCCCCCTCTCCCTCTCCCCCCCTCTCCTCTCCCCCCCCTCTCCTCTACCCCCCCTCTCCTCTCCCCCATCCTCTCACCCCTCTCCCCTCTCCCTCCCTCTCTCCTCTCCTCCCTCTCCTCTCCCCCTCCCTGTCCCTGCTCCCTCCTCCTCTCCCCTCTCCCCCCCCTCTCTCCCCCCTCTCCTCACCTCCCCCCCCCCCTCAATCTCTACTCTTCCCCTCTCTCCCCCCTCTTCCCCTCTCTCTCCTCCTCCCCTCCTCCCCCCTCTCCCCCCCCCCTCTCCCCCCCCCCTCTACCCCCCCTCTCTCCCCCCCTCTCTCCCCCCCCTCTCTACCCCCCCCCTCTCTCGACCCCTCCTAAAATCGACTAAACTTTATAATGAAATCTTATTTATTGACTTTAATCTCGATTATCAATCATTAGTATAAAATATGAAATGAACACAAAAAAAATGTAAATTTAAATATAGGGCGGTGCAGCGGTAGAGTTGCTGCCTTATGCCCCTGTCCCACTTAGGAAACCTGAATGGAAACCTCTGGAGACCTTGCGCCCCACCCAAGGTTTCCGTGAGGTTCCCAGAGGTTTGGGTCACTCTCACTAATAGTCGAAAGTGGTTCCTGCGTAGTCGAGGCTTCTTCTATGCTTCTCTGATTATTCCAACAAAACCAAAACAGGCCTCGACTAAAAATAGGTTTCCGTTTGGTCGAAGCCAGTGGAGCGGGGTCGCTATTTACTTACAGGCAGTCGAAGGCAATCTCCTTCGCTGACCAGCCATTTTAATTGGCTCATTGGAGTTTTCAGCAAAGATCTTTGGTTTTCAAGACCTAGAAGATCCGCCGGAAGGTAAAATGCCCGCTAACTTTATTAAACTTCTTAAAACTGTCTCCACTCCTTCTTCTCCCCCTCTTCTCTCCCCTTCTCCCCACTTCTCTCCCCCCTTCTCCGTCCTTCTCTCCGTCCTTCTCTCCCCTTCTCTGTCCTTCTCTCCCTCCTCCCGCGCTCTCTAAAGGACTTACCGTGTTCTGTGGCAGCCATTTACCTTCCTCTTCATCGCGCAGACAGCACTCCTCCGCTGTCTCTGGCCCCCACCTTCGCGATGTGTGTGTGTGTGTGTGCGGTCGGTAGCAAAGATCCTATTGGATCTTTGGTCAGTTGATGTAGCTCACGCTTCGGTCGAGGCTTTCCAGGCAAGCGACCAAAACCCCCGGCGACTCATGGAAACCTTAGGTGGGGCGCAAGGTCTCCAGAGGTTTCCGTTCAGGTTTCCTAAGTGGGACAGGGGCATTACAGCTCTTGCAGCACTGGAGACCCGGGTTCAATCCTTGCTGTCTGTGCGGAGTTTGTACGTTCTCCCTGTGACCGCGTGGGTTTTCTCCGAGATCTTTGGTTTCCTCCCAAGCGCCAAAGACGTACAGGTTTGTAGGCTAATTGTCTTGGTATAAGTATAAGTTGTCCCTGGTGCGTGTAGGATAGTGTTGATGTGCGGGGATCGCTGGTCGGTGCAGGTTCGGTGGGCCAAAGGGCCTGTTCCCACACAAAAGAGGTGACAGAAGAGAGAGTATATGTACTAATGATGGTCTTCCAAACATTCACTGTTTAAGTGATAATATTCCAAAAATTCATTATATTCTGGAACTGTCATTAAACCTTAAAAATATACTAAATGGTGGTGTGTGAAATTCAGAATATTATCAGTTGTTCCAGGAAGCAATTTGGAAAGGTTTTATAACAAGAATAAGGAAGTCCAGCTGCACTTTGGTGGGGCCGCACATGAAGTAATATTTATATCTTGGATTGGTTGCAACTTGACTAAATTGTTTCCTGGGTTGTGTGATGGTCATAATGGGAGACACTGAGTAAGATTCATGGCACATCATGTCATATAAACGTAAAGAGTTCTTACTGAAGCTGGGGAAGATTCTGAAAAGCAAATACTAAAGATTGCAGATGCTGGAATCTTGAGCAAAACATAGAGTGCTGGAGGAACTCAAAGGGTTAGACAGCATCTGTGGTGGAAAGTGGACAGACGCCGTTTCGGGTAAGGACCCTACTTTGTTGTCTTTCCATTCCCTCCACAGATGCTGCCTGGCTCACTGAGTTCCTCCAGCACTTTGTACTTTGCTCAAGATTCTGACAAGAACAATGACGAGAGGCTGTTTCCTTTGGATAGATGGTCTAGAACAGGGAGATATTTTCATAGAATAATGAAACTGCATTTTAGGAGGGAAAAGTGATGTTTTTTTCTCTTGGATTGTTGTAAATCATCGAAATTCCCTATGTTGGATGCTCACAAAATGATTCTATCAATGATTGAGACCAAAATTATTTTCTGAAACTAAACAATGTGGGGATCAGGCAGGAAAAGGGGCTTAAAATACAGAATGAACTGTAATCTTGTTGAATGGCAGAATAAACTGCAGGGTGCTGGTGTCTCAACTTTATCTGCTTCCATTTCTAAAGTTTGTATTGTACAATATTATTGTTTGGTTAGTAGATAGGAATGCATTTTACTGGCTAAAATAGATATTGCAGTTGTTGTGCTTTTTAATCTTCTGCCCATGTTAAACTAATGCAAAATCTTTTCAAAAATAATATTATCGTAAAAACCTATGATCCATGTAATTATTGTCGCTTTAAGTTAAAGCTGCCTCTCACACCGTATGATTGTGTTGCACAATGGCCCTGCGACTGGGGTAGACTACCTCCAATCTACCACAATGCCAACCTTTAGAGGATAAAGGGAAATATCAACAACTACCAAACTATCCATGCTGGTCTTGTATGATGTATCAACAGGAAGGAATATTATTACTCAATTACTCAAAGTAAATATTGAGCATTTTCTTGTTGGTTATTAATTATTGTTAATATTATTGACAAAGGAAAATTACATTTCAGCTTTTATGTAAAATTGTACTCCAAAAACAAAGGGTGTAAGTCTATTATAAGTTCGAAGAGTACAGCGGAATACCGATCAGCCACAGAAATGGGCGGACAAATGGCAGATGGAGTTTAATTCAAGCAAGTGTGAGGTTTTGAACTATGGGAGGTTGAATTAAGGGGAAAGTATGTAATTCATGGTGCGACCCTGAACAGTATTAACGTACAGAGCGATCTTTAGGTCCATGTCCATAACTCCTTGAACATGGCAACACAAGTAGTGGTAAACAAGGCATACGGTATACTTGCCTTCATTGGCCAGGGCATTGAGTACAGTTGTCAGGAAATCTCAATGCAGATTTATAGGACTGATTAGGCTGCATTTGGAGTATTGTGATTAGGTCTGGTCACCTCTTTCCTTAAACAAGCTGGAGGTTTTAAGCAGGTGCAGAAGAGGTTTATCAGAATGATGCCTGAATTGGAGGATATTACCTATAAGGATTGGTTGGATAGACTTGGATCATTTTCTCTAGAATGTCGGAGGATTGGGGGAGAAAAGCTTCATCCAAGACCGCAAGAAATTGCTGCAAATTGTGGATGTAGCCCAGACCATCAAACAAACCAACCTCCCTTCTAATGACTACATTTATACATCACGCTGCCTCGGCAAGGCCAGCAGCATAATCAAGGATGAGTTGCATCCTGGCCACTCTCTTCTCTTCTCTCCCATCTGGCAAAAGGTATAGAAGTTCAAAAACACACACCTCCAAATTCAGGGACAGTTTCTTCCCAGCTGTTATCAAGTAACTGAATCATCCTACCACAACCAGAGAGCAGTGCTGAACTATTATCACCCTCAGTCTATCCTTAATCAGACTTTGCTGGCTTTACCTTGCTCTAAGCGTTATTTCCTTACCATGTATCTGTTAATCTATACACTGTAAATGGCTTGATTGTAATCATGTTTTGGCTTTCTGCTGACTGGTTCGCATGCAACTAAAGCTTTTCACTGTACCTCGGTACTTGCGACAATAAACTAAACTAAGACCTGATAGAGTACATAAAATTATGAGAGGTACAGATAGGGTAGACAGCCAGAACCTTTTTCCCCAGGGTGAAAATATCAAAGATTAGAGGACATAGCTTTATGATCAGAGTGGCAAACTTTAAAGGAGACTAGACCAAGTGCAGACCCGTTGGATCTGCTCCCCCAATGGTGTGATTCCCCCAACCCAATATTCCACCATGCACCCGTCTCCTCCAATGGAACTGAAGCCGTTCTCAAAAAAGTAAGATTCCAGCACTGCCCTGCCTCTTTAAAATAAAATCCAATGGCACCTCCCCTGCCTGCTGCAGCAGTGAAAAGTTCAGTGTTCCTGTCTTGCAACTTTGTTTCGAAGTGTGTTGGAAGCTGACATGAAGGAGCAGCGAATCAAAAGGAAGAAAGGCAGCTGGCAGCCGGACGGCAGGCGGCAGCCACAGACTTTTATATAATAATAGATAGATAGATGTATGGAACAGATTTTTACACAGGTGGGTGCCTGGAATGCACTGCCAGGGGTGGTGGTGGAGGCAGATACAATGGAAGCATTTAAGAGGCTTTTAAAAACACACATGAACATGCAGGGAATGGAGATGTATAGATCATGTGCAAGCAGATGCTTATATTGGCATCATATTTGGGACAGGCATTGTGGACCGAAGGGCCTGTTCCTGTGCTGTACTTTTCCATGTTCTATGCTCTATCACATTGG
Source organism: Leucoraja erinaceus (assembly GCF_028641065.1). Classification (NCBI taxonomy): domain Eukaryota; kingdom Metazoa; phylum Chordata; class Chondrichthyes; order Rajiformes; family Rajidae; genus Leucoraja; species Leucoraja erinaceus. The sequence continues at coordinate 13,263,296 of NC_073391.1, read as the reverse complement.
TTCATGCAGCACTGGGTGACAGATAGCAAATAGGGACGAGGAAAACAAGGGTGAGAAGGTCATGTCTATACAGCCAGGTTTCCTTCCTTGTCTAGCTTGTTGCACCATGTTTGTTGACAATTGGTAGTGTTGTATATTATCTGTGGTTTAGATCAGTCAAACTGTAGCATTAAAAGAACTGTTTAATAATTTATTCCCAGAGCTAATGCAGTTTTGTACACATTTGGTTTAAAGAATAATTATTTCTTATCTCAAGCTTTGTTCTCAATCAATCTTTACTATTTCAACTATACTATTAGATAAAAGCAACCATTTTTCACATTAAGAGTACAACTCACAGATTATGATATCTCGTTATTTAATTTTTTAGGGAGGGTTGCGCTTTCTTCCTTCAGATGATTAGTTAATGATACACAGAACATTTCCAGCATCAATGCAATAGCAGATGCAGCTCGTAGTATGTGCCCATTTACCACATGCAAACTCCAGATCTGCTCGCCGCGTACTCTAGGCATGCAAGACTACAACAGTTCTTTCTGACCTTGCCTCCAATGTACAACATTTTTTTGTATCAAAAATTATAATTGCAAAAAAAATCGTTGTGATATTTGCAAAACATTTTCTAAGTAAACTCCTTTTTAATGGTTTCTAAATAAACTCCTTTTTAAAGTCTAGATCAAAGAGATACAAGAGAACTCATGAGCAGCAACATGGCCAATACTATGCATGTATTTTGGAATATAAAACCAATCTTTTTTAAACAATGAAGGCTGTTTTTTTCTGAGTTAATTTCCATTCAATGCAACATGCTGTTTACCTGCTGTGCATCCTCCATACAACTGGAGTCCAAAACTGGAGTACTGCTTCCAGAACAGGAATGTCCAAGCATAGTTCATTAAAGGTGACAACACAAGTAGATAGGGTAGGAATAGTGGATGCATTAGTAATAATCTTTCAAAACTCTTTAGATTCTGGAGTAGTTCCTGAGGATTGGCGGGTAGCAAACGTAACCCCACTTTTTAAGAAGGGAGGGAGAGAGAAAACGGGGAATTACAGACCAGTTAGTCTAACATCGGTAGTGGGGAAACTGCTAGAGTCAGTTATTAAAAATGGGATAGCAGCACATTTGGAAAGTGGTGAAATCATTGGACAAAGTCAGCATGGATTTACGAAAGGTAAATCATGTCTGACGAATCTTATAGAATTTTTTGAGGATGTAACTAGTAGCGTGGATGGGGAGAACCAGTGGATGTGGTGTATCTGGACTTCCAGAAGGCTTTCGACAAGGTCCCACATAAGAGATTAGTATACAAACTTAAAGTACATGGCATTGGGGGTTCAGTATTGATGTGGATAGAGAACTGGCTGGCAAACAGGAAGCAAAGAGTAGGAGTAAACGGGTCCTTTTCACAATGGTAGGCAGTGACTAGTGGGGTACTGCAAGGCTCAGTGCTGGGACCCCAGCTATTTACAATATATATTAATGATCTGGATGAGGGAATTGAAGACAATATCTCCAAGTTTGCGGATGACACTAAGCTGGGGGGCAGTGTTAGCTGTGAGGAGGATGCTAGGAGACTGCAAGGTGACTTGGATAGGCTGGGTGAGTGGGCAAATGTTTGGCAGATGCAGTATAATGTGGATAAATGTAAGGTTATCCATTTTGGAGGCAAAAACAGGAAAGCAGACTATTATCTAAATGGTGGCCGATTAGGAAAAGGGGAGATGCAGCGAGAGACCTGGGTGTCATGGTACACCAGTCATTGAAAGTAGGCATGCAGGTGCAGCAGGCAGTGAAGAAAGCGAATGGTATGTTAGCTTTCATAGCAAAAGGATTTGAGTATAGGAGCAGGGAGGTTCTACTGCAGTTGTACAGGGTCTTGGTGAGACCACACCTGGAGTATTGCGTACAGTTTTGGTCTCCAAATCTGAGGAAAGACATTATTGCCATAGAGGGAGTGCAGAGAAGGTTCACCAGACTGATTCCTGGGATGTCAGGACTGTCTTATGAAGAAAGACTGGATAGACTTGGTTTATATTCTCTAGAATTTAGGAGATTGAGAGGGGATCTTATAGAAACTTACAAAATTCTTAAGGGGTTGGACAGGCTAGATGCAGGAAGATTGCTCCCGATGTTAGGGAAGTCCAGGACAAGGGATCACAGCTTAAGGATAAGGGGGAAATCCTTTAAAACCAAGATGAGAAGAACTTTTTTCACACACAGAGTGGTGAATCTCTGGAACTCTCTGCCGCAGAGGGTAGTCGAGGCCAGTTCATTGGCTATATTTAAGAGGGAGTTAGATGTGGCCCTTGTGGCTAAGGGGATCAGAGGGTATGGAGAGAAGGCAGGTATGGGATACTGAGTTGGATGATCAGCCATGATCATATTGAATGGCGGTGCAGGCTCGAAGGGCCGAATGGCCTACTCCTGCACCTAATTTCTATGTTTCAATTGGTATACTTGCCTTCATAGCTAGGCATTGAGTACGTCAGGAAGTCATGATGCAGCTCTATTAGACTTTGGTTAGGCTGCATTTAGGGCATTGCGGCAGATCTGGTCGCCCCATTACAGGAAAGATGTGCAAGCTTTGGAAAGGGTGCAGAGGAGGTTTACCAGAATGCTGCCTAGATGAGAGGGTTTCAGCTTCAGGGAGATGTTGGATGAAATGTTTTCTCTAGAACATTGGAGGTTGAGGGGAGACTTGATGGAAGTATATAAAATTATGAGAGGCATAGAAAAGGTAGACAGTTAGAACTGTTTTCCTAGGGTGGAAATGTCCAAAACTAGAGGACATCGCTATAAGTGAGAGGGGGAAATTTTTACATGGATGTGCAGGGCAAGTTTTTTTGACTCTGAGGGCGTTTTGGCCTGAGACGTATAGCCAGGGGGTGGTGGTGGAGGCAGATACGATAGTGGGATTTAAGAGGCTTTTACACAGGGCAGGAAAATGCAGCAAATAGAGGAATGTGGATCCTGTGCAGGTAGATGAGATCAGTTCAGCGAGGAATCTTTTTCGGTGCAAACATTATTCCTGTTCTGTACTGTTCTAATGTGCATGTGTGACCTTTCTTGTTCCTGACTGGCAATTAATGCAGAGAGGAATTTATAATGGTTGTATTTGCTATTAACTACGCAGCATTAGTGAGTGATGCTGCATAGAAGGATCAAATAAACAAACTGATAAGGATTATAGGCCAGAAAAAAGGGCTGACAATAAGATGCAAAACTATTTTACTGCTAGTTGGATTGAATATTGATTCTGGTCTCTTATTTATCTTCATAGTAAATAACATTTATTTTCTCTGACCTCATTGCTGTGAATTCCAGTTTCTGTTTTTGAATGCATACTTTTGTGTTTAATTAAGCTAAATACCTAATGATTCAACATTGACTGATGTGGGTAACAGTGATGATATTGTATCCCATGTAAGCAAGCCTTGATATATTACGCTATCAGAAGAGCGGCATTCATGGTTTTATTGTGAATTGCAGTTACGTTCAGGGAAGGGGTTACTGCGGTTACTGTTTCTGCTTGGGTTCCTGAAAATTCTGTTTGACGTTGACTGATCTTGGCCCCATCCTGTTCATTGCCAGCTGCAGCAAACCAAGTTCCAAGAGGTTACATAAGCAGAATTCCAAATGTATTTTCACACCACACCATGACAATGGCTTGAAATTAGATTGTGAAAGAAAAAAACTGTGGTTGGATTCTACATAAGTCACAGATACCTTGATGGTTAAGATGAGATGTTTGACCCACTTCCAGTGCAAGTCCTACCCGTCACCAGACACTTTCTGACATTATCCACCACTGTGCAGCTGGTATTTTCTTGTCCTCTTGCACGTACCCGATGATGTCATTTACGTGCATTACAGACAGGAACTGGATCAGAAGATCACGACCAATGAACTATGCTTTTCATCCACAGTGAAGCAAGGAGCAAATCATCCAGCAAGTGAGGAACTCAAATGTGTTCCCATGTGTTCCCATGTGCCTCCCTCTATTATTTTCCGTATGCTGCCCTTTCCTAGCACCAGAGATAGTGGCATCTACAGTATGTACCTCAGTGCACTGGGCTATGATCTGTCAATGCTGTATTGCTCCTGCCTGGTTACAGCACATGGCCTGAAGGGGGCTACATCATAGAGTAGGGACCAACATACAATACTGTATCATTTAATGTGTTGTCACTTTTCCCTCTCCTCCTATTTCCCCCTCCTTCTCTTTAATATTCCCCTTTTTCCATTTAGCTCCCATTCCTTCATTTCCCCGACAACGCTATTCCTGATCCCTCCATATTCCCTCATCTCCCTTACAGCCAGGGGGTGTACACTATGATAGCCCTGTCCTCTTCCCAGAGAGCAGCGTGGAAATGTAATGCAGCAATGAACCGGGAGCTTGGTTATTGACCGCCAACTATAAATGCACAAGTCAGGGCCAACCACTTGTAAGTGGGAGATAAATCATTATGAAGATTTCTCAAAGCAATGATATCTCAATTTAATTATTTTTTTTCTCAGACTAGCCCGTTTTACCATAGGGGAGAAATGCAGTATTCATCAGTGCACCAACAATGGATGAAATTCTCAGCTTAAGTTTTTTTTGTTTGATCATTTCATATTGGTCAACTCTCAAGTACGTCATTCGAAATGCCCCAATCTTTGATGTGTCAATGATTTGTTAAGTGATTTTAACCTGTGCTCCAGGTGCTGTTGATGCACATATAACTCCAGTATAATTTCCCTGTCATTTAGATAAATTCATTGGCTGATCTGCTGTGTCGTTGCTTATGGGTGGGTCACAGTCCGAAGTTCATTAATGCCCAATAGCAGGGATACATTCCAAGGCAGGGAGTAATATGGATTGAGAAGCAGAGGGGTAATGAAGGGGAGGGGGTAATAAGCGAGTACCGCCTCATTGGAGGCCAAGTTATAACAAAAGCTGCAGTCTTGCGGAGGACTATGGAGGAGGTCGGTGGGAAAGGACCAGGAATGGAGGACAATGGGATCAAAATGAGATACAAACATAGGAGAAGTATTTGACCTCTCCACCAATTCCAATATTGGTGCCAGTAAGGGGGGGGGGGGGGGTTCTAGACTGCTAGTATGGGTGTTGTGGGCTGAAGGGACGTTCCCAGAGGACTAGTATGGACATTGTGGGCCGAATGGATTCTTGGGCTGCCAGCTCAGTCACTCAGGGCTGGTGGGCAGGCAAATCAGTCATTCAGGGTGGGTGGGCTGGCAGACCAGTCACTCTGGACTGGTGGGCTGGCAGTTCACTCATGGCTATTCATGGCATCTCATGGCATTGAAATTCCATTTCAAGCAGAGTGCAGGTCACCAAATTCCATTTCATAGCATTTCAAGCAGAGTGCAGGCCACCAAATTCAATTTCATAGCATTTAAAGCAGAGTGCAGGCCACCAACTTCAATTTCATAGCATTTCAAGCAGAGAGCAGGCCACCAAATTCAATTTCATAGCATTTCAAACAGTGTAGGCCACCAAATTGAATTTCAAAGCATTTCAAGCTGAGTGCAGGCCACCAAATTGCCAAACAACTCATTGCATTGTCATTAAGGGCTAACAAATCATTTATTGCAAGTACATTGCAGACTCACAGTTCAGTTGATTCACAGCTTAGAATCACAGTTGTGGACTCTCCCTCACGATCTTCCAGAGTGACTCTCACGTTTCAGGCATCCAGGGTTTTATAGTCATGCCCCACCCTCACCCCCCCCCCCCCCCCCGGAAGGGGCGTTACCTTCATCATGATTGTGGATGGTGATTGACAGGCAAAAGGACCAATCAGCTGACCTCAAGATTTTTTAAACACTCATAATTTTTTTATTTTTCATCGATCGGAAAAATCCAGGAGTCTGCCTCAGCGGAGGAGGACTGTGAGTAAGATGGCCAAAAATCATAGCGATATATGGTAGCGCTTTTTCTAAAATCAATATACAGCGCAGACAGGAAGTGGTCAAGATGAGACTTTTAGTTATATAGATATGGGTATGTTGTATGTGCATATATAAACACTGAGCTGGGTCTAGTTACAGAGAGGACTAAGCTATAGGGAATCCTAGTGTTAGGCAAATGGCATCTTGTCTTACATTCAGGAAGCATTCCTCTCGTCATTACGTAGTGAATACGAGGGACACCTGAGGCACTGTCTACCCTCGAACTCTGCACAACGCAAAAACATGGCACAAATGCTAGGGAAAATTATTGCTTGGAAGTTGGATAACAATACCTGCAGATCTTAATTGGATTGAGAACCTGAAATTTGTATTGTAACCACGACTCGCAGTAAGGTTATAATTTTCTCCAGAATTTGGTGTTTGTGAAAGTTAAGAGTGAAAATTGAGCTATTTGAGTAGAATTATGAATTCATTAACAGGTTGACAAATTACTGAAATTGAAGTGATTCTAAGTGGTTAATTTCCTACACGGGAAGCACCGAAAAAATGTAATAAACTGAGAAATTAAAAAAAGACACAAAGTGCTGGAGTAACTCAACAGGTCAGGCAGCATCTCTGGGGAACATGGATGGGTTGGAACCCTTCAGACTTATTGCGGTGATGATTGAAGAAGGGTTCTGACCCGAAACAATATCTATCCATGTTCTCCAGAGATGCTGCCTGACTCACTGAGTTACTCCAGCATGTTGTGTCTTTTTTTGAAGCATCTCTGGAGAACATGGATAGGTGACATTTCAGATTGGAACTCATCTTCAGCCTGAGGAAGGGTTCTGAACCGAATCTCCCCCTGTCCTCTTCTACCTATGTTTCCTCTTCTGACATCAGAATTCCTTCATCATACTTCTTATCTTTTCATCTCTGGCCTTCGTTCCACTATTTGCCAATCAATAACCACTCTCATCTGCATTCACCTATCACTTGACAGATTTCATTCTGACCCCATCTCCCTTCGGCCTCCCCCCCCCCCCCCCCCCCCCCCCCCCCCCCCCCCCCCAACCACAATAAGTCTGAAAAGTCTGAAAAAGGGTCCCTGCCTGCAATGTCACCCATCAACGTTCTCCAGAGATGCTGCCTGACCTCCTAAGTTACTCCAGCACTTTGTGTTTTTTTTTGGTAAACCAGCATCTGGAGTTCCTTGTTTCACCATTCTTCTCTACTACATGGCAGTTGCACATCGTTAGCCAGTTCCAAAACCAAACTCCATGGGTTCTGATTTCATCACATTTACAGCACTGTTTGCAGAGATATGTAAATTGATTTTAAGCTGAGCTAACTTTGAATGCCTGAACTGAAAAATCTGTTAAATTCCCAATGTTAAGGTCACAGAGGTTGCACTCAAAAAATGTCACTACAGCCAAAATTACAGACCAGCAAAGTACACCCTTCACCTCTATGCTGATATCCATCTTTCTATTGTTGATAATTAAATTTAATTGGATTTAATGTACAAATGAGAAGAACAATCATTTAAATATGTGCCCCTGTATCTATTTGCTGCCTCTGTTTTTCCTAGTGTCTGTATTATTGTTACTTTTTTGAGATGCTTGGTAGGTTTTCCTATTTTAGGTTTTGTGGGTGCTTTCCTGCATAAGTCTATGCCAGAGAGAAGGCAGCACAGTGGTAGAGCTGCTGCCTAACAGCAGCAGAGACCCGGGTTCGATCCTGACCTCAGGTGTTGTCTGCATAGACTTTGTACAATCTTCCTGTGACTGCGTAGATCTCCTCCAGGTACTCCGGTTTCCTCCCACATCCTAAACACTTGTGGGTTTGTAGGCTAATTGTTGTCTGTAAATTATCCCTAATGTGTAGGGAGTGGATGAGAAAGTGGGATAACATCGAACGACTGTTTAAGAAGGAACTGAAGATACTGGAAAATCGAAGGTAGACAAAAATGCTGGAGAAACTCAGCGGGTGAGGCAGCATCTATGCAGCGAAGGAAATAGGGTTTCGACCCGAAACGTTGCCTATTTCCTTCGCTTCATTGATGCTGCCTCACCTGCCGAGTTTCTCCAGCATTTTTGTCTACCTAACATCGAACTAGTGTTGATTGGTGATCAATTGTCGACGTGGACTGAGGGAGCTGGAGGGTCTGTTTCCATGCAGTATCTCAAAACGAAACTAAAAAAGACATGTATCCCGATCTGAGTTTTCTGCTAATTACACCTCTAGTTGTTTTCTCCAGGCTCACTTGTACTTCTTCTGCCTTCTTGAAATGTGTCACAGTCTATGCCCTACATTCACTTTAGATAATTAGCGTGCAGAGAGAGGCTCCTGGCCACATCGATTTTATGGAACTGACAATGGACTGTTCCGGCAGTTCTGTCTTTCTGAATAATGTCTCTAATTCCAGCCTCTCTTTAACATGCTTTCACAACCTTCCTATCTCTCATGCATCTACTTGCAGGTTTTTCTTCACTCCCTATCTCCCTTCAATTCAAAATCCTCCACAATTTTCAACCCTGCCAGTAGATGCTAAACATTAGCCTTTTATTAATGCTGCTTATACGCTCTGCCTTCCACTGGAGAAACTGAGATAGCGTTGTCCTCTATTAACAGTCTCTTGCTCCATCTCTCTGTGAGGAGGAGTAGTGCTGAATACTGCAAGGATTTGAATGAAGAAATCAGCGGAGAGTCAGCGAAAGTGGTCACATGCTGGGAAATCTGAATCAATGCCTGCCATTAAATTGGGATAAAAAGAAATGAAGACAAACGGCAAACTTCATCCAAAATAGCAAAGCTTTCATGTGCAGATCAGGTCATGCCACAGCCTGTAAATGTACAACATGTCTTTTGCATTTCAGGGTGTGAATTAAGAATTTGATATTAGGACCTTTATCTTTTGTAACAGGGATCCACTCAATCTGTGAATGTGTAAGTCAGAAAGGATGAACAAGTTCAGGCATCCGTGTACAATGTTTAAATATATGTTGGCCATTTATTGTACAAGTAATAATGGTAACATAATGAAACTCATTATTGAAGAAACAACTTCTGGATTGACCAATTAACAATGGAAATCTGGTGTTTGGGTATCCCTGTTTATTCATGAGCTGTTTTACAACAGCACCTCGTGCATAGAACCTAATATTGGCAGAAATGCAACATTGTGCTGGTTAGCTCATTTCCACCTATTAAAGGTTCCAGAAAAAGTTAGGCTGGTGCGTTCATTAGTAAAGTAATTGTATAAGTTGTGCCTCATTCTTTATGAGGGCCAGTTAATGTTATAGATAATATTATATAATAATGAGGGAGAGATGGAGGTAGAGGGAGCGCCGCGCTTTGTGTGGGGGGGGGGGGGGGGGGGGGGGGGGGTCAGTGAAGGAGCACCGTGTTGTGTGAATGAGGGAGTGCCACGCTGTGTGTGTGTAGAGGGGGGAGGGGAGTGAGGGAGCGCCGTGCTGTGTGTGTGTAGAGGGGGGAGGGGGGAGTGAGGGAGAGCCGCACACTGTGTGTGTGTTTGTGTGGTTGACCAGAGTTGCCTCATTCCCCATCACACAGTCACTAGTGGGATCTCACTGTGTCCCACCTCCGCACAATTAAAGCATGGAATAATCTCCACCCAACTATAGTTACCCAACCAGATGCAACTAAATTTAAAGTAGCTCTTTCTTCCCAATAACCCTTTCTGGCTCAAGCCCTCCCTTCACCACCTCCAGTTTAAATTCCATTTGGAATATTTTGGAGCACCAAGAAACCAAGAATAGACCATAGTGTCATTTGTCATAGAAGCGGGTCCTTTGGCCCAACGTTCATGCCCGATCCCATTTGTCCGTATTTAGCTTGCATCCCTCTCAACATTTCCTATCCATGTACCTGTCCAAGTATCTTTTCAATGCTGTTATAGTACCTGTCTCATATACCTCCTCTGGCAGCTTGTTCTACATACCCACAATCCTCTGAGTGAATAGGTTGCCCTTCAGAATCCTATTAAATCTAGCTCTTCTCATCTTAAACCAACGTCCTCTGGTTCTTGATTACCTTTCCCCAGGTAAAAGACTTTGTGCACACACCTTATCTATTCACCTCATGATTTTATACATCTCGATCGCCCCTCAGCCTCCTGCTCTCCAAGGAATGAAGTCCTAGCCTGTCGAACCTTTCCCTATAGCTCAGAGTGCTGGCGATATCCTTGCAAATCTTCTCATTACCCTTTCCAGCTGAATGACATCCTTCCTATAGCAGGGTGATCAAAACGGAACATAATACTCCAAATGCAGCCTCAACAATATCTTATACAATTGTAACCTAGTGTCCCAACCTCAATACCATATAACCATATAACAATTACAGCACGGAACAGGCCATCTCGGCCCTACAAGTCCGTGCCGAACAATTTTTTTTCCCCTTAGTCCCACCTGCCTGCACTCATACCATAACCCTCCATTCCCTTCTCATCCATATGCCTATCCAATTTATTTTTAAATGATACCAATGAACCTGCCTCCACCACTTCCACTGGGAGCTCATTCCACACTGCTACCACTCTCTGCGTAAGAAGTTCCCCCTCGTATTACCCCTAAACTTCTGTCCCTTAATTCTCTATACTCAATATTCTGACTGGTAAAGGCCAATCAAATAAATAATTTTCGTCTTTAGTAAAGAAATGCTGCATTTAAATCATATAGAATTAAGGTGGAAATCAAAATACCAAAAGTTTTTCTTCTTTCATCATGCAAATTTTATAGTCAAACAAAAAAACGACATTCCCTCATAAAAGTAATTTAAAAGACATATTGATTAGCAACAGTGAAACAATTTTGCACACTTTACTGGACTTTGTCTTGAACTTAATGTTATTTCCTTTATCCTGTATCTGTACACTGTGGACAGCTCGGTTGTAATCATGCATAGTCTTTCCGGTGACTGGGTAGCGTGCAACAAAAAAGCATTTCACTCTACCTCAGCACATGTAACAATAAACTAAACGTGTAAGATTCCAATAGCATGTTGTTTAGCAGGCCCATTAATGTAAATGAATAAAAGCTACCCGTTCTAATCAGACCCAGCTTTTGATCGGGAGATCCAGACCATGATTATTTATTGAGGTTCAACCCGACCACTTCAGGAATATTTCACATAGTTTTTCGCTGAAATTGGTTGTTAACAGAACACATCATTAAACGTGTGTAGAAAGAAGCTGCAGATGCTTGTATATACTGAAGATAGACACTACGTGCTGGAGTAACTCAGCGAGTCCGGCAGCATCTCAGAAGAAAAAGAATGGGTGCTGTTTCCCATTGGGACCCTTCTCAGTGGATACTCAGCTTCATCTTTGTTATGGTATTTTTCTTAATTCATTAACCACATGTTACTTTTTCTCAGAAATATAAACTTAATGCCAGAGGTGTTTAAGTCTTATTTTTGTTTATACCACTGTTTTTTTTTAATCTTGATATGTATTATATCAGGTCATCTTAAAATCATGTTGCTAGTTTTACCGTCCTTTAATTTCCCAACAATCTTCTTCTGTCCCTTCGGCTGTTGCATGGTTAACAAATGTTTGGATTTCGTGCAGTTCTATAACCTAGATCCAAAAATTGCTCAGCGCCTACTGTGCAGATAAAGGAGCATCCAGCACAATTTATAAAAGTTACATAGAGACTTAGGACTTCAATTCTGAGGTTTGCAGCACAAGACTGCCTGTGGTCCCCATAACATCACACAAAAACTGTGGTTTCAGTATGGTATTTCCTATTGAGTTATTACTAGTTCTTACAGTTGTCAGCGTGTAGCACAGCAAGTATCATCCCTTCAGCCACCCTTTTGAGGATATTCAAGCAATTATTTTCCATCTACTTGGAATTGTTACTAGAGAATGAATCGATCCTGCACTGTTTAGTTTAGAGATACAGCGTGAAAACAGGCCCTTCGGCCCACTGAGTCCGCTTCGACCAGCGATCATCCGTACACTAGTTCTAACCCACATACTAGGGACAATTTGCAGAAGCCCAGTTAACCTTCAAACCTGCGCAACTTTGGAGTGTGGGAGGAAACCAGAGCACCCGGAAAAAACCCACATGGTCACAGGGAGATTATACAAACTCTGGAGGAGATAGGCAACGTTTTGGGCCGAAACCCTTCTTCAGTCTAGTCAGGATCGAGGTGGGGAAGGTGGTTGGGGGTAACTTTTTTTTCAATCTCTTACATTGCCGGGAATGCGATTGTTTTCCGGATCGTATCTCCGGTCGCTCTATGGCCTAACATCATGGAGCTGGCGACCTTGCTCGGGACTGACTTTGAGCCCCACCACGGGGACGTGGACTTACCCATCAATTTGGATTTTACCATCGAGGAGCTCGCAGTCTCGGGTAGAGACCAATGTGGTGAAGCTCCAAAAGGTTTGACCAGCCTCGACCTGGGGTCAGATCGCCCGGCGGGGGGGAGCCGAGATCTCCCCGATGCAGGAGCTTGAATCGCCCCGACGCGGAGGGCACCTACCGCCGGCTACGGGAGCCAAGATCGTCCTGTCAATGGAAGTCTCGAGGCCCCCGACCGCAGGGAACAAAGAAGGGAAAGGAAAACTTTATCTCGCTTTCCATCACAGTGAGGAATGTGGAGGAGTCACTGTGGTGGATGTTTATGTTAAAATGTATTTTGTGTGTTTTGTTGCTTTTTATTGGTATGACTGTATGGCAAATGAAATTCCTCGTATGTTGCAAAACATGCTTGGCTAATAAAGTATAATTATGATTACGATTATAATCTATGAATGCAAATTGTAATCATAATCTTTAGAGATCCTGGAGTCATACAGCGCAGAAACCATCACATATCCATTTGCAACACTAATCCTGCTTTATTCTTCCTCTTTTCCATTTATCTGCGCCCAGATTCTACTAATCACATAGAAACTAGGGGGAATTAAGAGTAACCAATTAGCCTGCCAACCTTGTTGAGGTCTGCAAGACAGGCAAGTGTCGGGTTGCCAACTGTCCCGTATTAGCCTGGACATTCCGTATATTGGGCTAAATTGGTTTAGGGGACCACCCTTGTCCCGTATTTGACTGCTACTACTCGGGTCGAGGGGACTGCCGGGTCGAAGCAACGTGTCCGGCCACACCTTTCCTGTCCCGACGTAGTGCTGCTCATGGAGTGCAGCAGCAGCGCCTCGCCCGTGGCCCCATCGGTCAGTAGCCCGGCCAGCTGTCCGACCTTTGGACCTTCGCTTCCGCCGACACCTCCACCCCTCCTTCTCATGGCCGATCATCGGTCACATGCAAAGTCCCGGGCCAAAACTCCTCAGCTGGTCCGCCGGCTGGGCTTTGTGTGTAGTCCAGCACCCGGCCAACTCATCATTCACCTAGCCATGGTCAACTTGCCGTTGGGAATTTGTCCTTTATTTTGACCTTTTGTCCCTTATTTGCGAGTGAGAAAGTTGGCAACCCTAGGCAAGTGGCTGAGCCTACTCTATCTAGTATACACGGGTTGAAATGAAAATAGATGCAGTATTCTCTTCATAAATTAGGCATTTGCTTGACCTCCTTACCACAGCAGATAACAGTGAACTGTGAGGTATCGCAGAGGTTTGCAGCCTGAAATGATTCTTAGTTGAAGAAGCTGAGATCATCCACCAGCCTTAGCTCCATGGTCAAGGTGGTCAGGGCACATGTGTGGGGATGTATTTGTGGGTCACATATCTCACTGAAGACTAAGAATGCAGTTTAATTGTTGACCCTTCAAGGAGTACGTGTAATTGCAGAGAAACAGGGTTGCTAACCCTTGATCTTTCCATGAGTAAATAAGTTGTAAATCTTACCGCATTGCTGAACTTAATAATAATAATAACAATAATAATTGTATTTGTATAGTACATTTAAAAACAACTCACGTTGACCAAAGTGCTTCACATCAGTGCAGGTACTAATTTGATACATACAACGGTAGACAGACCAAACAGTACTTAAGGGCCTGTCCCACCAGCATGCGATTGCATGCGTCTACCGCGACCAAATGTGGTCGCTTGATGCGTACGGCCTCGCAGGGCCGGTCCCAATTTGAACCGCGGAGGCATATGGAGTTGTGCGGGGCTGGTCCCGCAATCATACTCACCAATCAGCTGGACAGGAGGCGCACCGACTGAATTTGTACGTCGCACGGCGTTGGGCGGTGACGTCATCACGCAACGGCTCGGTGGGCGGTGACGTCATCGCGCAACGCCACGCACTAGGCGTACGCTGTCAAGACGCTGCGTACGACGTCAAGATGCTGCGTACGCCCGTCGAGGCGCTGCGTATGACCTCAATGCGGCTGCGGGCCGACAGGCCGTTGTCGTGCGGGATTTTCGGACAGTGCAAGATTTTTGGAGCCCCGCGCAATGTTGGGACCAGCCCCGCACAACTCCATACACCTCCGCCGATCAAAGTGGGACCAGCCCCGCGAGGCCGTACGCCTCAAGCGACCACGTTTGGTCGCGCTAGACGCATGCTATCACATGTTGGTGGGACAGGCTCTATACATAAACTGGTTACAGCGCTCCCTCAGAGGGCCACAAAAACTTGGCAAATTGCATCACTGTAGGTGGAGTATTGGCAGAAATAAAGTGCAGGGAAGGATGAAAGTCGCAAGAAATTTGCCAATTTACACTTACTGCTAATCTCTGCCATATATTTTTGCTCCCAGTGTGTTCACAAAATTAATGAATTCTGGATCAAGTTGATTTTCCAGAGTACATTTATCTTTCAAAGTTGTGTCAGTTTCTTGCCCTCTGACAAGCAGCTCAATAGAACATCGTTCATTTTCGAGGCTTCACTCCTCGAAAAGATAATCTGGTTGCAGTTCTAAATATCCACCATTAGATGTCATCTGTGCACCTTTCAAAGCTTGCACCATGCAGTTGGAACACTGATCAATGGATGGGAGCAATGTTTGTGGGCTCCACACACATTAAAAGTGAAAAGAAATTGTTCATGTATTCTGTGCAGGCACATACATACTGATTTACATCTGTACTATTTGAACCAGCAATGTAGCTCAGGGTCTCTTGTGGCAGGGAAGGATATCACAGGAACATGCGTATCTTTTTGTGCTGAACACTGTGTAATTGAAGTGCTCAGTTGCTGCAGATTAAGGGCCTTGATACTTTTTCTCCCTTCAGCTGGGGAATGTTATCAATTTATAATTGATTGTGCTGTTGCTTTTCTCACAGACTGAAGTAGCAAAGGCCTGCGGTGAAAAGTAGGTGCGCAGGCAGTGGAGAATAGAAGCGGCGTGGGCTGCAACTGCAGTCCTTAAATGCAGGGGAATCCCAATAAGTTTGTGGTCCACTGCCAACCCTATCAGCTTGGGCACAGTTAAATGCCAGAAACCAGCCGTGGAACTGTAAAATGTTTAACGGAAAGTTAAGGATCATTGTTCTTCAAAATGTTGCAGGGTAAGGGTGGCATGGTGGCGCAGCGGTAGAGTTTCTGCCTTACAGTGCCAGAGACCCGGGTTCGATCCTGACTACGGGTGCCGTCCAAATGGAGTTTGTACATTCTCCCCGTGACCTGCGTGGGTTTTCTCCGGGATCTCCGGTTTCCTCCCCCACTCCAAAGATGTACAAATTTGCAGGCTAATTATTTGGTAAAGTTGTAAATTGTCCCTAGTGGTGTGTAGGGTAGTGTTAGTGCGCGGGGATCGCTGGTCGGCGTGGACTTGGTGGGTCGAAAGGCCTGTTTCCGAGCTGTATCTCTAAACTAAACTAAACCAGATAAAATGCAAATGTTGAAATGTTTCTGGTTCCATTAGGTTAGAAAAGTTCCTTTCTTTTTTATATCTACTGTCTACACTCAGCATTAGGGACCTCTTTATAACAGATGGTAGAGACAAAATGCTGGAGTAAGTCAGCATCTCTGGAGAGAAGGAATGTTTTGGGTCGAGACCCTTCTTCAGACTGATCTTTATAACAGATCTCGGTTATAGCGGACGACGTTCCCACAGTAATCAGAACACTGTCTCTTTAAGAACAAAGGGTGCTAGTCACACTACAGAGGTCACTGAAATTGACCAGCAATGTAGCAAAGAGCCTTTAGTATATTTCGCTTGCAGTAACAAAAATACATTTTAGCTGTTAAAATTATCTTTATATATGATACAACTTGTTGTTTCACGGAGTGACCGCTGGGTGGTTGTAACAAACTCCTGACTTGATAATAGCAGACTATTGGTAATAACAGATACGATTCTCTCCCTCCCCCCCTCGCCAATGGTCTGTATTATCTGTATTGCCAAATTCCTCCTGGTTTGGCTTGGACAGTGCAAAGATGATCACAGAATTATGAATACAGGGTAATAGGCCTTTCTCACGGGGCGACTTGACGCAAGATGTAACCAGAGTGAAGTGGTCGTGGTCTAGCACGATATCACATGATATAACGGGGGGTAGATAAAGAGTTCCCACGGTACTCGGCATTTCTGTTATTTGTGCGAGTGACTTGTCCGTCTCCCGAGCTTTCCCGTTAAATCTTGAATGAACATTGTAAACTGTCAAGTGTAATTAAATCAACACGTGGCACAAATGATGTCACTTTTTTTTTCCACACACTATAAATATCCTCCCTTGGTTGAATTGGCTCATTTGGAGACATGCCTGTACTAATGCCGTGACTTTACTGCAGGAAGATGCCACATTACTTAGGAGAGAGGGGGGGAGAGACAGAGAGAGGCACAGAGGCAGTGTGATGTACTTTGGGGTGACTTGCGGAAGAGAAAGAGCGCACATGACCATGGTCTATCTGTGTGTGTGGGAGCGAAGAGAGACTAAGCAGAATACATCGGTCTTATTGTGTGTGGGGGGAGAAAGAGAGAGGTGGGGGAGGGGGAGAAAGAGAGAGAGATGGGGGAGGGGGAGAAAGAGAGGGGTGGGGGGGGGGGAGAAATGAGGGGAGACGTATATACACACACAAAGCAGAGTTTTACTGTGTATGTGGGAGACACAGATGGACTGAGCACAGTACCTCGGTCTTACTGTGTGTGGGAGAGGAGGAGAATGAGAGGTACGCTCACAGAGGCAGAGTCTCTCAGCCTGTGTGAGAGGGAGGGAGAGAGAGAGAGGCACATACAAGGTGGATGTGAAATCTCACCTGCCTGTTTCAGTGACAGGCACCCGCCGCCAGTAAATGAAGACACCCCCATCTGTCTCCCCCTCCTCTCCCTCGACTCCCCCACCTTTCCCTCCCAGCTCCAGTCCCGTCCCGACCCCCTGGGAAACTGAAGGGAGCAACAATCAACTGTTGCCTGCCCGCTGAGTTAAAGAGTTCCCACGGTAGTAAGACGATGTTAGTTGCGGCCAAGTTTAAATTTCCAACGTGTGTTTCAGAGTAAAGAGTCAGCGCAGAATCCTTGATAATATAAAACCGTCTGAATCAGCAAGTTAGACACAAAATGCTGGAGTAACTCAGCGGGCCAAGCAGCATCTCTGGAGAAAAGGAATAGATTCCATTTTTGGTCGGGACCCTTCTTCGGGATGATTGTAGGGGGGAACTGGAAGCAAGAAAAGACTGGAACAAATCAGGGCCAACAACAGATGACCTCAGGAGGGTATTTTGAAGAGGGGTCCCGACCCGAAATGTCGCCTAACCCTTTCCTCCAGAGATGCTGCCTGACCCACTGAGTCACTCCAGCACTTTATGTCTATATTTGGTTCCCTGATAGGCCAATTGTTGGCTAGGGATAGTGTGATCCCAAGAGGGAACCATCGTTGCAAACCTTGGACTGGTTAACCAACATTTACTGCATGGGGGGGGGGGGGGGCAGGAGGGGGTGGGCGGGGGGAGAGAGACCGTGTAAGTTACCTAAAATTAAATAATTCAATGTTCATAGTGAACACAGACACAAAATGTTGGAGTAACTCAATGGGTCAGGCAACATCTCTGGAGAAAATGAACAGGTGGCGTTTGTGTCTATCTTCGGTAAAAACCAGCATCCGCAGTTCCTTCCTGCACAATGGATCTCAGTGTCAAGTCCCTGACTCCCGTTGGCAGGCCCTTCAGCCCACAGCCTGCCCAGCGATGACTAACCCATGTCACAGGGGGATGGTGTGAAGGCGGAGTTAGACAGAGCTTGATTAATGTTACGGTTGGGGAATGGGCCATAATATGGCCAGGGAAACGCTGTTATTCGTGACGCCCCCTCCTCCCTTTCCCAGCTGTTCTCAATCGCACCCCTGGCCACACAAAAATGTATACTTTAAGAAGGAATACACGGAACATTTAAACTTAGAACGCTTCTAACAGAGTGAGCCATGTGAGCACTTTGATCATTCTCCCTGTATTTGCATTTGACAAAATAGTCGGAAAAAAAAAAATGTTTAAAAGTGTTCATACCTTTTGCTATGCCTAATTGGCCCTTACCTCTGTGAAAATAGTCTGATTGTATTGTATTGTATTGTATTTTAATGACCACACAGCCAGGCTGGTGGAATTTGTTATTAGTACAGCTCGGTACAGGTTCCAACATTTCATCAAACATTAAACATATAGCATAGATATACATACAAACAGACACATTACATAATACATAAGGGCCATGCTTATTCTTATTCCTCACCGTACAGAGTTTAAAATGTTAATTGCAGTGGGAATGAAACTGTTTTTGAAGCGGTTTGTTTTGGAGGCAATTGTCCTGTAGCGCCTCCCAGAGGGCAGTAGCTGAAAGGCATAGTGTGCAGGGTGAGTAGGATCAGAGATGATCTTGCGGGCTCTGTGCAGTGTCCGTTTGTGGTAAAGTGATTCAAGGGATGGTAGGGGTAAGCCAATAATTTTAGATGCTCTGTTGATGATGCGCTGTAATTTCTTCCGGGAGAGTGAGTCGAGACTGCCGAACCAGACTGTGATGGATGAAGTGAGGATGCTTTCGATGATGGCTGTATAGAAGCGGAGCATGAGATGAGACCTTGCTCTGAACTTCCTGAGCTGTCGGAGATGGAAAAGTAGGTGAAATGTCACCAACAATAATTGATTCTATTATTAATTGACTAATAATTGACTCTATTAGCGGAAAGATGCAATTCTGATCTAATATTATAAGTGCCTCTGTCTTTGGAAGCAACACCAGCAATTTATTAAATCTGACTACATGCGGCACAGTGGTAGAGTTGCTGCCTCACAGACCCAGAGACCGGGGTTCGATCCTGACCATGGGTGCACCGGTTTCCTCTCACACTCCAGAGATTACAGGTTTGTAAGTTAATCGGCTTCGGTAACATTGTAAAATTGTCCCTAGAGTGTATAAGAATAGGTGGTCGGCGCGGACTCGGTGGGCCTGTTTCCGCGCCATATCTCTAAAATCTGAAGTTAGGTAATGTCTAAAGGAACTGCAGATGCTGGTTAATACGCACAAAAGGACACAAAATGTTGGTGTGACTCAGCAGGTAAGTCAGATCTGGGAAGAAAAACATAAAAAGCTGGAGTGAGTCAGCGGGTCAGGCAGCTTCTCTGGAGAAAAAGAATAGGTGGCGATTCGAATCGGAACCTTTCTTCACACATCTTAATCGGAATTGAGTCTGAAGATGTGTCTCGTTCCGAAACATCACCTATTTTTCTCCAGAGATGCTGCTTGACTCGCTGAGTTACTCCAGCTTTTTGTATCTGTCTTCGTTTTAAACCAGCATGTGCAGTTCACTCCTTTACACGGAGAACATTGATTGGTAGCGTTCCGGACCCTGCTTCGGAAAGGTATCGATCGCTTGTCGGCGAGGACTCCGAGCTGTATCTCTCAAAGAAGTACATGTGAAATATTTCTCACGGACCATAAAAATGCGGGACCTTTCAGTAAAGTCCCTTTTAAAGATTATAGTTATTTTCTTGAATCTCATTAACATAACTCATGAATAAGTTGATGTCCATATGCGGATGCAAATCTTTATTTTTAAAATTCAATCCCACAGAAGACAATTTTTACTCACATTCTGTCCCCTCTGTCCAGCTTCCGGGTTCACCGTTCGCAGGAGTTCCCACGGTACACGCAAGAGTCAGTACGGATATCGCACTGGCCACTACGTGCATATAATGTTGCAGTGTTCAACCACAAGTGTACAAGTCACTCTTGGAGAAATTCAAGCTTGTTTGAATTTTCTCCCGAGTCACCAAGTTACACGAGTACCTGCCGTTAGTGCCACGGTGGTCCACAAATGCCGTACGGTTATCGCAAGAGGTTCCCACGATGTGCAACTCTGGTTAACTCTTGCGTCAAGTCGCCCCGTAAGAAAGGGGTTTAATAGTAGAAGCTTACTAGGGATGGTCCTGGGCTTTGGGGCTTGTCACGTCACTTTTATGTGGTATATTCGGGAAATTGCAACAGTCCAATGTCACCATGTGTTAATGTTTGCTGCCAGTAACCAACCCCCACCGGAAGGTCTATAATATTCTGAATGGGGATATTTACTTCTTTCTGTTGTCATTTTTTATATATATTCATGTCCAGCCTCTATTCCCAATGCAAGACCAGTACGTACTTAGCATTCCTACTGACCTTGCATTGAATGCCTTGCTACAGTATTTCAGACGGTAGTTAAAATACATTTATATTGGGCTAGAGTCACATATAGGCCTGAAGAACATTAGCAACCCAGAAATCTGATAATATCATGGCCCGTATCAACGATCTAGCTAGCAGTATTATTTAATTAACTGCAACTACAGTGAATGGTAGGGCTCAGGGTAGTGTTGTAGAGCAGAGGGATCTAGGAGTGCAGGTACATAATTCCTTGATGGCATCACAGGTAGATAGGGTGGTTAAAAAGGCTTTTGACACATTGGCCTTCATCAGTCAGAGCATTGGATATAGAAATGGGGAGGTAATGTTGCAGTTATACAAGATATTGGTGAGGCTGAATTTACAGTATTGTGTTCAGTTCTGCGCCTGATGTTAAAGGAAAGATGTTGTCAAGTTGGAACATGTACAGAAAAGATTTACAAGGATGTTACCAGGACTCGAGGGTCTGAGCTAAAGGGAAAGGTTGAGTAGGCTGAGACTCTATTCCTTGGAGCACAGGAGGATGAGGGGTGATTTAATAGTGTATAAAATCATGAGCAGAATAGATTGAGTAGAAGCACAGAGTCTCTTGCCCAGAGCGGGGGAATCGAGAACCAGCGGACATAGATATAAGGTGAAAGGGGAAAGATTTAATAGAAATCTGAGGGGTATTTTTTTCTCACAAAGGGTGGTGGGTGTATGGAACAAGCTGCCAGAGGAAGCAGGTACAATTGCAACGATTAAAGAACAATTAGACAGGTACATGGAGAGGACAGGTTTAGAGGGATATGGGCCAAACACAGGTAGGTGGGACTAGTGTAGATGGGACATGTTGGTCGGTGTGGGCAAGTTGGGTTGAAGGACCTGTTTCCATGCTGTATAACTCTATGACTATTAATGCCAGTGCTGTTAAACATCATTAGCAAGTTTGGTTTTGTGCATGGGTAGGTGTTGGAGTCTCATCGATCTTTATTCTGCTATTTAGAGTCAGTTATTTAAATCCCTCATCTCTGGACATTTGGCAACAGTCAATCCGGTTCAGCGATTAGGAGTGGTCTGTGCTTGGCTTGAATCCACTGATCAGAGAGCATCCGCTTTTCTTGTTCCCGGCCAAAAAATGTACGAGGCTGAAAGCGAGCCAAGCTTGAAATTAACTTAGTGCACAAGCATGTAGAGCATGGAGTTGGCAGAGACTTCAAATGCCAGATTAAGAGGATCTCATCGGATGAAGCAGACTCGCCGGCTCCGTGCTGGCCACTGCTGTTGGAGAGCCTGACTGTCAGCATGTGGTCACTGCCTGCAGCTCACTCCAGTTGTTAGTGGAACCGCTGTAGGCATTGTTATTGAATGAAGCAGATTTCCTCAAGCATCCAGCATGACTGGCATTGCAAAACCAGAGGAAAGCCGTGATGGTTCGCTGCAGTCTCCACTGAATGATTCTGATGTTCCTTCTGTTGCTTTTGCCATGGTTTACCCATCACCATTGCAAACAGGGCACTCAACTGTATTTGTCTCATTTTCAGCAATTCTGATTGTACCGTTCTCCTCTTCCCCAGTTTTTCCTCTCACCTTTTAATTTAACTCACATAGACAATGGAGCATTACCTATAATTGTCACCATCTTCAACACGATACCACCACGAGACACCTGGTTCTCTCTATCATGATGGTTTCTTTATTCAATTGTGCATTGGAGCACTCATCCACTGCACCGCTAACTAAACTGCTTTTCAAGGCACTAGTCATGATATGGCAGGGGATGCATCTGTGGACTACTTCATCCAGGAAGGAACTGCAGAGGCTGGCTCACATCGAAGATAAACACAAAATGTAACTCAGCGGGTGCAGCAGCATCTATGGAACGAAGGAAATAGGCAACGTTTCGGGCCGAAACCCTTCTTCAGACCGTTTCAGCCCGAAACGTTGCCTATTTCCTTCGCTCCATAGATGCTGCAGCACCCGCTGAGTTTCTCCAGCTTTTTTGTGTACCTTCGATTTTCCAGCATCTGCTGTTCCTTCTTAAACAAAATGTGACTCAGTGGGTCAGGTCGTATCTCTGGAGAAAAGGTCATGCTTCGGGTCAAGACCCTTCGTCAGACTGTGTAGGAAGGAACTGCAGGTGCTGGTTAGTCTGAAGAAGGATCTCGACCCGAAACGTCACTTATTCCTTTTCTCCAGAAATGCTGCCTGACCCACCGAGTTACTCCAGTATTTGTGTCTATCTTAGGGGATGCATCCGCCTGCCCATTCATCACTTCTTTTCCTCGTGTCCAAGGAGCGGATGAAGTCGTCCCAGGTGAAGTAGCATAATTTGTACTTCCACCAATTTAGTTTTCTTCATGAAGTTCTCGCAACGTTGTCTCTTTTGCATTGCACAGGGGAAACCAGACACAGATTGGGATACAAGACTTCCAGTCAGTCCACCAGTCAACATCCTCCATGATGTTCCACTTCCCTGTCATTTTAACCATCCATCCCACTCACAACCTGACTTTTGTCTTGGATCTCCTGCACAGTAGCAATGAAGCTCAGCAAAAGCTTCAAGTATAGCCCCTTGTCCTCTGGCTCAACACAATCCGGCTTCCTCAGTACAAGTACAGTTCTGCTTTAACTCGTGTTTTGTTACCTCGTTAACTCATTATCATAATGTTAGAGAATACCAGAGTTTGTAGATGCTGGAATCTTGAGCAAAATACAAAGTGCTGGAGAAATTCAGCAGGACAGGCAACATCTGTGGAGGGAATGGACAGATGATGTTTCAGCTGGTGACACCTTCATCAGACATGTAATACATGGGAGAAAACTACAAAAGTTGCACAACTTCACCTTGGTACCCCTCAGAGCTGTTGTGCCAATCCACAAGAGTACATTTAGCACAATTTGTATTGCTCCATGATAGAACATAGAGATGGAAAGTACTTTATCTTTTGGGAAGTTGTCCAACAGACGCCATAGAATTAATGTAATCCCCAGAAGAACTAAATGGAAAAATTGGAAGAGCTGTTAAAATCTGGGATACTTGACCTGAGAGGTGGAAGGAAATCTCAACTTACAAAAGGATATTGGTTACATGATTTTAGTTTTTTAGTTTTATTTTTTTGTTTAGTTTTGTTAGTTTTTGAAATACAACACGGAAACAAACCCTTCAGCCCAGAGTCCACACCAAACATTGATCACCCATTCACACTAGTTCGAAGTTATTCCTCTTTCTCATCCACTCCCTACACACAAGGGAAAATTCTTACAGAGGCACAATTAACCTACAAACCCGCACGCATTCGGGATGTGAGAGGAAACTAGAGCACCCAAAGGAAACCCACGGTCATGGGGAGAAGGTGCAATTTCCACACAGACAGTACCCGATGTTAGGGTCAAACCCGGCTCACTGGTGCTGTGAAGTAGCAGCTTCACCGGTTGCACCACTGTGCCACTGATTGAAGAGGATAGATTTACAAGGTTATTTGAAAGACTTGGCCTAATAGCTTCCTGCAATTTAAGATCCTACGGTTACTTGAAGTAAAAGTCATGCAACTTTCCAAGATTGAATTCCACTGAGGGCAGGGAATGTGTTGAAAATAGAAAGAGAATTCTCATGTGTGCTTTACTTGTGATGAAGCTTAATTCAAAACCTTAATGAGCTTAATAACTTAAACCTCCTCTCATCACAGCAAAGAAAAATGTGTTTCATCCCAGGCTGCATTAAATAGATTAATTATATCAAGGTTCGGAATTCAAGAATAGAGTTGATGTGGCCTCCACATACATTGTGGATTTGATGGATATTGCAAGAGTTAATCAGCTCTTACAGGGGTAATATTTGGACTGAATAAAATTGTGTCTTAGTTAAACAGTGTGTTGTCATGAGAAGTTGCGATGAGGTTCTAACTATGTTTGCTCTTCTACTCGCAGGGCCATGACGAATAACACATCAATTTCATCAATACCTACACCCACAAGCTCAACAAAGTCACCTACTACCGATAAGAGTAAGTCATGTGACTCAGCCGTTTATTGAGGGTAGTTTCACAAAAGGATCATTAAAATATGTAGTGAGGAACTGCGGATGCTGGCTTAAACTGAAGACAGACATAAGAGGCTGGAGTACCTCAGCAGCATCTCTGGACCAAAGGAATAGGTAATGTTTCGGGTTGAGACCCTTCTTCAGACTGGGAAAGAAGAACGAGAGATATAGACGGTACATAGGAGAAATGACAACTCAGTGGTATGAATATTGATTTCTCTTAACTTCAAGTAACCCTTGCATCCCCTCTCTCTCCATCCATCCCTCACTCCAGTCGTTGTACTCATTTTACTGTAGTCCTGTTGAGTTCTCCTGTCTGTATCCTCGTTGTCAACTATCTCACAGCCAACAATGGACCATTGTGTCCACATTTCCTTCATTATTGTTGGTTCTTGCATATCTTCCATTCATTTCTCCTAATCTATCTCACCGTCTTTATTATATCTCACCGTCTGTATCTCTCGTACCCCTTTCCCCTGATTCTCAGCCTGAAGAAGCGTCTCAGCCCGAAACGTCACCTATTACTCTTCACCAGAGATGCTGCCTGACCCGCTGTGTTACTCCAGCCTTTTGTGTCTATCTCTGATCATTAAAATGTGTTAATTCAGAACCTTCCTGCACATTACATGACTTTTATTGGGACACAATCTTCATTCAGTAAACATTTGGACGATGATCTCTATTTATTGTGATTAAGATGAACAGATATCTGTGATATTTCAAAATGATTTATACCATCTTATATTTTGTTAAACTAAGTTAAATAGATGTATAAAATGTATCCCAATGCCCCTGTCCCACTTAGGAAACCTGAACAGAAACCTCTGGAGACTTTGCGCCCCACCCAAGGTTTCCGTGTGGTTCCTGGAGGTTCCCGGAGGTTTTTGTCAGTCTCCCTACCTGCTTCCACTACCTGCAGCCTCCGGCAACCACCTGCAACCTCCGGGAACCGCACGGAAACCTTGGGTGGGGCGCAAAGTCTCCAGAGGTTTCCGTTCAGGTTTTCTAAGTGGGACAGGGGCATTACTCATTTCTACTGATATAATGAGTCAAATGTCCATCTTTTATTATGTAAGGACTCTGAATCAAGGAGTGCATTGTCCAATTAACAGAAACAGTCAGATAGTCTCCTTGTCTGTGGCACAATTCAATACCCCCAGCCCTGACCATTATATGTTGTTAACTAATGGGTGATAGACACAAAAATCTGGAGCAACTCAGCGGGCCAGGCAGCATCTCTGGAGAGAAGGAATGGGTGACTTTTCGGGTAGAGACACTTTGTGTCAATCTTCGGTTTAAACCAGCATCTGCAGTTCCTTCTTATACTTGGACTGTGATTAGTTCAGCACTCAGATCTGTCATGCCCTCTCATGACCTCTCATGATGGAACTAAAACCTGCACATAAATTCACCATGAACTGAGAGTCAGGGGAAAGTGGAAGGAGAGATATGGACGGAACATAGGAGAAATGACAACCCTGCGTTATATAGTTTTATCGTCGTCCTGTTGAGTTCCTCTGTCTGGATGCTTGTTGTCACCTATTCCACAGCCAACAATGGACCATTATGTCCACACATTGTGTCCAGAGATTTGTAATTCACAGCTTCGGGCAGAATGAATCAAACTGATATCAAAGCATTCAGTTGTCCAAGACAGAAATTGACATCGATCTGTTGGCACGTCCTTTACGTTTGACTACCAGGTATTTCGGTAGAATGCTATTGTCTAAGATTTAATGTTGGCTGGATTGTGCTGGCATTGGCACTCTGTCCAGACATACCACCTGTGGTCACCATCTGCCCTCACCTACCTGGGACAGATGTGGAGGGCTAAACAACCTGTGCAACTGCTGCTGACAGGTGTCCCACATAGTCTGGCAAGTCATTCAGCAGCAAATAAGCCACAAGTGGCACGTTGCCAAGGCCCTATCTCCAGGCCACCTTGACAACCAGTCAGAGGACCTAGGTGGAGGTGTTGTTTCTCCTCCCATAAAAGTCATCAAGGCTTTTTGAATTTTTAACGTGTCAAAACCAGAGACAATTCAAACTTTTTTTTTCCAATTATTTAAAATAATTTTTGTCCTCCCCAGAATGAATCACAGTTATAAGAGATCATTAAAAAAAATCTCTTTTCCCTCCTACTTTTCAGGCTGTGAATCCCCATTCAAATGAAATTGTTCTCAGATTGTATGGCAGGACCATGTGGGGCCCATTGATAGAGAGGATGACAGATGTGCCAGTGTTTTACAGCGAGTCCTGAATGCTGGCGAGTGCCTTTGCAACCACCAGCCATAGTCAGCACAATTCAGCTCATTGCCTTTGACAACAGCGATGAAACTGCAGACTTTGCCTCCGGGTCTTTCACAGGGGAGGTTAGAAACTGAAGGTTGGGCCTGTATTTGGCTGCCCCTACTGATGTAAGCGGTGAATTTTGATCCAGCGTGTCCTGGCATGTTCCTTCATTATATTGTGATGGCATGTGGGCTGTTTATCTCAACAATATTGTTCACCAGAACTGGAGCTGGTCAAAACACACTGAAATGGTCCTGCACTTTGAAAGAACACAGTCTGCTGTATAAAGTATGTTCAATTAGTAAACATTCTAAAACAGGCAGATGGTTGAAAGAGGTGGTTATTCACGAAACAGTGCCTTAACATAGAATGTGGAACTGTATAGCACAGGAAAAGGCCCTTCGGCCCGCCGTGTCCGTGCCAAGTTAACTAACCTCCTCTGCTTGCATATAATCCATATCCCTTCATTTCCTGCATATCCATGTGCTTATCTAAAAGTCTCTAAAATACCACTATTGGATCTGCATCTAACACCAGTGTGTTCCAGGCACCCACCACTCTCTGTTGCCTCTGCATTTATCCTGTCATATTTGCCCCTCCCACCTCAAAACTATGCCCTCTAGTCTTTGACATATAAATTCCAGGTGAAGGATTCTACCTATCTACCCTATCTCATCATTTTATGTACTTTAATCAGGTCTCCCCTCAACCTCTGAAGTTCCAGAGAAAACAATTCAGGTTTATTCAACCTGTCCTGTGCTCGTTCCGCCAAGGCCTAATGGATCCCCCATCTAACCATTTAAAATCCCTTTCCCATTTCCATACTGGCCTTTCTGTCCTGGGCCTCCTCCATTGCCAGAGTGAGGCCACACGCAAACTGGAGCAGCGGCATCTCATACTCACTTGGATAGCTTGCAACCTAACGGTATGAACACTGAATTCTACAATTTTAGGTAACTAACCTACAAACCCTCCCTTCTCCCATCCCTTCCATTCCTTTACCCTGTGTCCCACCTGGATGCACACCAATTTATTGCCTCCCCCTCCCCTTCCACAATTATTCCTCTGGCTTCACAAGTCGCACCTCCTCTTTTTCTTATCTCACACCTTTTGCCTTTTCATCTCTGGCCCTTGTCCAACCATGTTCTCATCAACCCCCACCCCAAAACCTGGCCATTACTAGATTCCCTAATTCGGCTTTGATTGGGACCAAATGTGGTGGAAAAGGATTTGACTCACACTTTAGATGTTTTACGCAGTAATGACAGGAAGCATTAATAATTTAACATTATAATTCACAGAATGTAAACATGTGCAATTTTGAGTTTCACTGATTCCCATTCTGAACCAATTACTTTTCTAAATGATACCTTACAAGTAATTATATGTGTCTATGAAACATTAACCTCTGTGCCGTGTAACACAAACAGATTTTGTTTTACAGTGAACAAGTTGCTATATGCTGTGACATGTTTCACTGGGGTCCTTATCACAAGTTAGATTTCACCCTCAGAGAATTTGTTTTTGCAAGTTGGTGAAAGAAGTTTATTCATATTTTCTTTGTGTTCGAATTCAAATCAAATACATCAGGAGATTAGAGCGATGTGGTGTTGGGATTTATATTAATCAGCACAAAATGAGATTTAAACTAATATCAACAGCAGTGTTGGTTGTGCATTAATCATAATTTTCTCTGTCTTCCTTATTTTCATTAATGTACGAGAAGCATGTTACATAACAGAATACTTAATATCTAAAACTCTTTTCCAAAATGTCCTTTATAAATGTAAACTTGATGGATCAAATAGTTCTGGACTATGCAGTAAAAAAAGTAGTAAATAATCTTCCAAATGATATACCTGAGCCTAGAAATTCTAAAGAATGGCGCAATATTTGTGTTCATTGTGAAATGGAATTTTATAAATTCCAATGGAAACATGTCAGGACTTTTTGTTCCAAGCTGGACATTTACAGTGACTTACAAAGGCAGGCAACACCTCTTCTGGCATTGGTTATGCAAAATTGCTTGTAATCAGATGAATGGTCCACTCAAGCAACCTTTAATGGATAAATGCAGCCTACTCCAGTGAAATTTATTATGGGTTCGGCTTCACTTCACTTGGGGAACTTTGAGATGACCATCTTCTCTCTGGTAGGTTTATTTTCAGTGTCTTTTCCCCAAGTGCCTCCACCCACAACCCATTTCCAGCTCACCCTTGCTGCCATTGTCCCTTTCCCAACCAACCCTGCCTCGCGTTACACTGACATGTTTCTGATCATCTCTCCAATTTACCTCACTGATTATTTCCTGAACTGGCAACTCCATCCTCCAGCTGTCTATCTTTCCCTATGACTGTGCCATCCCTGTCTATCTTCCCTGCCCTCCCTCCCTCCATCCCTCCAACCCCAGGCGATTGTTTCACTCCTCTTCCCCCAATCCCGCAATCTTGCCAATCCTTTCTGTTGTTCCTAAATTAATTTCTTTGATGATCCCTCCTCTGTGCTACGGATCACAAAGGATAGCCCTTGCGTGACTTTTCTTATGGAAAGCCCATCACACTTTGCATCTTGGAGCTTACATGCGATTGAAAATCACCACCAAAGAATGCACGCAAACCACGAATTGGATCGGGGATCGCAGCACTTCCCAGAAAATAATGAGATCAGGGGGGCAGTTTTGCAAGAATGGCTGAGGCGAACAGGTAGCAGGAACAATGATATTGTTCCTCTGGGATCCACAGAAGAAAAGAAGATTGGTGGTCAGAATCTGCTAAAGAACATTAGTGGTTAGCTGTAGAATTTGTTCTGCTGTATACTGACAACACCAAAAATGTCACAATAACTCATGAGCCCTTGGAAAACCACGTGTAACATGAAATGACAGCAAGTTGGTTGCAAATCATGTTCGCAATTTTCATCTCAGCTCATTCCCACTTAAAAATGGAGTGACAGGAAAAGAAAAATTCCATATCCCGTCATCCATGGAATTCAGGAACCTTTTCTGAGCTCTGACAGTTGATCTGAGGAGCAGAGATACAAGTGTGTTCAGCATAAACATACATGGTTCAATGCGATTCTTGTTGCAAATCACTACCTGGTGATCACTGTGGGAATGTGTGTGCTTATAATCAGGACAAGGTGAAGGCCAAGGGGAGCGGGTAGGGCCGAAGATGTCCTGGTTGGGTTGCTCCTGGGCCTGGCCAAGCTGGCCATCCGTGAGTCACAGCGCGAGGTGGAAGAGGGCTCTGCCCGAGCCGGCTGCCTGCCACTTTTCCGGGGTGACGTCTGCGCCCGGGTGGTACTTGAGCGGTACTACGCCCTGTCCACGGGCACCCTGGGAGAATTCCGGGACCGATGGGCACCGCAGGGGGTTGAATGCATCCTGGAAAAGGAATAGCATAATTGTATAGTACTTTATTTAGTATAGTTGTTTGTCTTGCATTATGGTGGTGGGTTCTGTTTTGCTTTATTGTAGTGTAAATATTATTTTTAATAATTGGAATACATTTTTTGAATATAAAAAAAAGATGAAGACCAACGATGATGCCTGCAGCCAGATAGCCCACTGTGTGAGCTCACAAGGTGAACAGTCACGGTGGACAAACAATGTCACTTTGGGTTTCCTATATTCCAGTGGCAGACAATGTCTTCCGGCAAGGAGCAAATTGGGAAAGGATTTAAGGGCCTGTCCAACTTGGGCGTTATTTGCGCATCATTTACGCGACATCATTTACGACGCACGACGCAACATCATTTACGTGTCACGTGTGCGGTGCCCCAGGATTTGGGGATTCACAAAATCTTCCAAATGACATCCAAGTGGGACAGGCATTGGCTTTCACTCTTAAGCAACTAAATCGGGAAGCACAGAGACACAAGAACTGTAGGTACTGGTTTACATAAAAAGACTCAAAGTACTGGAGTATCTCAGGGGTTCAGACAGTAGATCAGAAGAACATGGATGTGATATTCTGGGTTTCAGCCCTTCTTCAGACTCAACGTATCAGGTTGGGGAATGTGTCAAGTTCTACACTTACTGAAAAAAAAACACATTGTGTGATTTTAATGCATCTAAACTTGCTTTCAAAAATGTTTATCTCTATTCAGATCCATACATTGCTGTATATGTGATCGTGCCGCTTGTGATAGTGATTTTAATCGGAACTGTTCTTTATCTGAGGTAAGTTTTGGATTTTTTTTTAAGTTACAATTTATGTGATTATCTGATGGAAATAATTTGCATCTTTTGGGCTAAGATTTTTTATGCAATCTAAATATTACGGCATATTACATGGCAATCTCATACTAAGCTCCCCATTGTAAACCATTAATGTTGTTTTTTAGTTTTATATAAAGTATATTGGGAAGGCATTATTCTCGCCTTTTTGCATTATTCTCACTAAATTTATCCTAATGTACATAGGGAAACTTATGCTTCCAGTACATTATCTGGCATTCTTCCACTTGCAGATACAATAGATTTTTTAAAAACTATATAGACCTAGAATATTTTATTTAAATGGACCAGCATTTTAATTAAAATTGAGTCAAAAATAATGACCAAATAATGAAATCATACTGAGTTAAGGGCCTGCCCACAGGCGATTTTTTAGGCCACTACAGGCAACCAGGCTGTCGCCACATGGTCACTGTGTTGTCGCCTGTATGGTCGTGAGTAGTCTCCTCAGTCGCCTCGAATCGTAGCGTCTTTCTGTTTGCCGCTGGATTTTGAACATGTCAGTCAGCGACAGTGGGTTTGACGCCAATGGGCGTAGCTTGACTTCTCCTGACGTAGGTGCTGTCGTAGTTGTCACCAGGTGACGTAGGTTGTCGCCGGTGACATAGGTTTTCGCCGGTGCTGCCCTTTGTTTGTTATTCAAGTAATGATTCTATTTCAAATTTTATGTTGAAGGGAGTTCCAGTTGCCGTTTTTTCAGCAACCTGCTACGACTAGGACAGTCTCCGGCAGTCGCCTAAAAGTAGCCTAAGTGGGACAGGCCCATAACTCCCTGGTGTGCCTTGGTCAGAACACAAATGTATCAATTCCATCCAGGGGCATAAGACTAGTGTCTCTGAAGCCTTTGGAGGTTGAGAGTAGCACTGAGATTTGACCGTCTCCTGCTTCCTCCTCAGAACAAAAAGGGAAGTAAAATAAAGGCTTGTCCATTTAAACAGTTTAGTCGGCATTTGAAAATGCCAGGTTGTTGTGAAATAAGAAATGAAGAGTATCAGACTTTGAAGTGGTCGTGGTCATTTAGCCCTATGTGCCGGGTCCAGTATGATCACGACTGATCTTTTACCACTGTGCCATCCCCTACTCTGATTATTTCCTTAATATCCAAAATCTATCAATCTCTTAATTGAATACACTTAGATAAGCCTCCATAGTCCTCTTGAGTGGAGAATTCCAAAGATTCACCACCGCCTGGGTGATGAAGTTCTCTCTCATCCCTGTCCCAATTTTTGAAAGTCAGGCACCTGGTTCTCGACACCTCAAGTGGAACCTCTTCCTTGCATCGCTTCTATCAATCCCTGTAGGAATGTAATACATTGTATTTTATTTTTCTTAACTCTGGACCATCATCTTAGTCTGCTTAATCTTTCCTGGTACAATAAACCTTGCATTCCTGGATTCAATCTAGTGAACCATCACGGCACTCCTTCAATTACAAATATTTTATGTGTAGGGAGACCAGATCTGTACATAATACTCCAGATTCAACATTTTTCTTTCATTTATAAAGATGTTCGGATAATCCTTGATCATTTTTCTCACTAGAATACTCTTGTATTTTATGTAATTTTGTTTCAATAAGTTGATCCTCTGGTGTGTTCTGAAATATTCCAATAATCAGTTTTGCTGCTTATTTTGAACACCATTTAAAGAGCTTTTTCCTTTAATCTAACGAGTATAGAAGTTGGGAGATCATGTTGCAGTTGTATAAGACGTTGGTGAGACCGCATTAGAATATTGTGTTCAGTGAAAGAGTCCAGTTCTGGGCACATTGTTATAGGAAAGATATTGTCAAGCTTGAAAGGGTTCAGAGAAGATTTACAAGGATGTTTCCAGGAGTAGGGGGTCTGAGCTATAGGGAGAGGTTGAGTAGCTGGGTCTCTATTCCTTGGAGCGCTGGAGGATTGGGGGTGATCTTATAGAGGTGTATAAAATCACGTGTAAAATTTTATCATATTATGATCATTATCTGCATGATAATAGTGATGTGAGTGTGCCATTGTGGCGGGTGGCGCCGCCAGCCCTCGCCAACAGCCTTTGTGTCCTTTCTACTGTTTTTATTATTTTAAGTATGTTCTAAAAGTTTGTTTCAATATTTCTTGGTTAATTTATGTGGGGGGTGGGTGGGGGAATAGGGGGGAATTTTTTTTTCAGTCACTTACCTCGACGGAGATGCGATTGTTCTCCGTGTCGCAACTCCGCCCTCCCTTTGCGGCCTAACAATGTAGAGTGGGGCGGCCTTTCCTGGAGACTTGCCCGGAGCATCAAGCCGTTGGCGCGGCGCGGACTTACCATCGCGGAGCCGAGGATCCTTTGCCGAGGATCGCCAGAAGAAGAGCTCCGACCGCGGGGCCTGTGGACTTTAACACCGTGAAGCCTGCGGTCTCCATTAAAAAGTGGCCGATTCGGGAGCTCCATGCTGCGGAGTGTTCCAATCTGTCTCGACGCCGGAGTTTTGATCATCCCGACGAGAGGGCTTGGACATCGGACCGTCGGCAATGGCAAGGGCGGAGGGTTCAAGGCCCCGACAAAGGGGAAGAAGACTGAACTTTATTGCCTTCCATCACAGTGAGGAATGTTGATTCCACTGCGGTGGATGTTTATG
Source organism: Leucoraja erinaceus (assembly GCF_028641065.1). Lineage (NCBI taxonomy): Eukaryota > Metazoa > Chordata > Chondrichthyes > Rajiformes > Rajidae > Leucoraja > Leucoraja erinaceus. The sequence goes on along the minus strand of NC_073391.1, from coordinate 13,229,713 downwards.
TTAAATTTATTTTATGTGTGTATTGTGTTCTTTTCACTTAGTATGGCTGTATGGGAACTCAAATTTCACTGTACCTTAGTTGGTTAAGTGACAATGAAAGCGAACTTGAACTTGGAGTGCAATAACCCACATGTGCTTGCATAGTTTTTCCACTGACGTGCAGAGATGCTGAAGATGTCCTGCGCCTGCATTTTTTTTTTTTTTTTTGTTGCTTATATTGTCTTTTGGCCGACGAAATGAAACAAACAGAAATAACCTACACCCTTAATGACTAATCAGAGGTACAGCGAAGCTGGGTTTAAAATTAAAATTAACATTCACCAAAAGGTGGAGCACTTCAAGCTACGTGTTCCCACAGACTAGGAAATGCAAAAATTCAACGCCCAACCCACCAATTCAAACACTGGTGCTGCTGATAAGGTCCCAGGAGGGTGCAGTGAAGCTGTCTGGAGGAAACTGGCTTTTGCAGCACCGAAGACAGAAATAATTTGTACGTGACAGACCAGAATTCCAAAAGGTTACTGCTTCTTTCACGGGGGTAACGCGTGTTAGCACAACTTATTCTAAGTTGCTTGTGGAGACTTGCTTCCTATCTCAGTTCAATTACTCATTTCCTTTTCTGCAGGTTGAACCTCGGCTGGGCCTAACAGACAAATTTCAAACTTTATTTCTTTAGCATGCATCTTAGAGCAACAGGGTTTATTTTGTTAGTCTCTTTCCATAGGTCAATGTGTAAATATATTTTACAGTTTACATCTACTAACTCTCTGAGAGGTGCATTTGTTCTAAACCTACGGTTGAAATTTACTTTCATTTGTATCCAGCCACCGCATTAAAAGGGTCTAGGTATATCCATTGTTAATTAAATGGTTACACCTAGTGTATTCAGTGTATGAATTTAATTAATGTGTTACAAAATAAATCATGTTAAAATTGCTTTAAAACAAATGTCTGTTAATAAAGTCGGAATTAGCTGCAAATATGTTTACGGTTTATGTGTTTCTTAAGATTGAAAAGAAGAAGAAAAGAAGTTGTCATTGGAGGCGAGAAGAAGATTCCAAATGGTATTTTAGAAGAACAAGGTAATTGGAGTTTATTTCTGGTTTAAATACAAAATATAAACAGGAAACATTTTGTGGTAATTTTGTTTATCAGCAGTTAAACATAAACCTATAGTTTAGGAAGAGGCCTTTCTCCGAAACTGAAAATCAGCCCTTTCATCATGATGAAACAACTTCTGATCCAAAACTGTAACATTTTCTTTATATTAGTATATACAGGTGTGCCTGATGTTTGATACCAGCTTTTGTTTTCTTAAATTTGCTTCAGTTTACATTGTGAGTTTGGTTCTCTATCTGTATTTAGAATATATAATAAGTAATGTTAGAGTATAAGTAATGTTAGAGTATAAAAAATGTTAGAGTACAAGTTATGCACAGTGTAACCCTTGTGTGTCAAACCACAGACGATTGGCCTGCAATCGTATTTTACAAGCCTTACTGTGCATTTCCTACGCCTAGTTAATCAAGTAAACCGCACAAAATATGTGCCTTTACAAGCAAGTGATGTTACTTTGTGAAATGCATTCTGTTTTGAAGCTTCTGCACAAGTTTTAAATGACCATAGTGTAGAAATTCAAATACAGAGCACGTGTCAGGAGGTTGTTGTCGAGTGTGAAATCGATTGCACGATGTGATCTTATCCCCATAGTTCTTGAGACACATAATGTGATCTTCGATCACCCACTTGGCAGTACAAACATGCTCATACATAGCACAGATCATGCGAGGAGCACATCCATCTATGGACAGAACCCAATTGCTGACTTGCCAGCGAGAGGAAATCACAGAAATATTAAGCAGATTTGGTGTGGACGTGCACAAGAATGGAAGATTTTACACCCAAGCTATTGAAAGGATCATTATTTGAATCACATAAAAGTTACCGTATAGAAAGAGGCATTCAACTCTTCGCATCAATGCTGATTCCCTCCAGAGTACCTATCCAATTCCACCTACTGCCTAAAAAACCTGCCCAAGGGATCTTCTTCTAGCTTTGCCCCTTAAAGCAACAGCCACTAGTCTTTGATATATCCATCCTGAGAAAAGAAGGGGCATCACAGTGGTGCAGCGGTTGAGTTGCTGCCTTACAGCATCAGAGACTTGACTACAGGTACTGTCTGTACGTTCTCCCTGTGACCACGTGGTTTTTCTCCGGGTGTTCCGGTTTCCTCCCACATTCCAAATAGGTTTGTAGTTTAATTGGTGAGAACTAATGTACAGGTGATTGCTGGTCATCAGAGACTCGGTGGAACAGGGGCACGTTTCCATGATGTATCTATCAACTAAATTAAATGGCCACGAGGTGATGAATATTTCGTTTAGTTTAGAGTTACCGTGCAGAACCAGGCCCTTCGGCCCGCCAATTCCACGCCGACCAGTGATCCCCGCATATTAACGTTATCCTACATACATTATGAATCATTTTCAATTATACCAAGCCAATTTACCTGTATGTCTTTGGAGTGTGGGAGGAAACCAAAGGTCTCGGAGAAAACCCACGTGGTCATGGGGGAATGTACAAACTTCGTAGAGACCGCACCCATAGTCGGGATCGAACCCGGGTCTGCGGTGCTGCAAGCGCTGTAAGGCAACAACTCTACCACTGTTCCACCCTGCTGCCCATGTGCTGATTATAATTTTACAAAATTCCTACAGATTTGAGAACTGTTTGCACAGACAAAAAGGTAGAAAATGTAACCCTCATCATTTCAGAAAGGAAATCGAGCAAAAACAGTTGACAAAAACTGGTTGCATAACTTCAATGGCAGAGGAAATACTGGATCAATAATTAAGGAAGTGGCAACTGGGCACTTAGAAGGGAATAGTAGGATTGTGACTTATCAACGACAATATATGAAACTAAACTGATAAGCAACGCAGTTGTGGAACTAGTACAGCTGCTACCTCACAGCTCCATTAACCAGAATGGCCTTGTGGAGTTGTCTCATTATCCTGGTAACCACAAAGGTTTCTTACAGAAACTTAGTTTTCATGAAATCTCAAACATATGTGAATTGGCCACAGTTGTTTAGGTGGGTGATAGAATCTGAAGGGAAGTTGATGGAAATGTGGGGAGAATAAAATGGTATTTGTGTCAAAGGGTGAGTGATGTTCGGCACAAACTTGGTGGGCCAAAAGGCCATGTGGTATTATTCTATGTGCAGGAAGGAACTGCAGATGCTGGTTTACACTGAAGATAGACACAAACTGTTGGACTAACTCGGTGGGACTGGCAGCCTCTGTAGAGAAAAGGAATGGGTGATGTTTCGGGTCGGTACACTTCTTCAGATTCTATGCTTGATAATGTTTGATAAATCTCAGAGTTTTTTGATGTGGTAGCAGAATAGATAGCAATGAACTGGTGATTAGGTGGGATTTAAGGAAGTCTTTGTTAAGGTAATGAACAAGGGGTTATAAAACTAAATTAGAGCATTTGAGCATTCACAGACCATTTGGAAGATAATAAAGAAAACACAAGATATTCTCACTCCTAAATGGTTAATCCCTTATTTCCAGTGTGACCTCTGGTTCTACCCTAGCCAGGAGAAACACCATTCCTGGATCTACCCTATAAGAATTTTTAGAAATTAAAAGATAAAAGATTGCAACTGGGGGTGGGGGGGGGAGCAAGAGCTAGCAAACAACAGATGGATTCAGGCGATGATACAGGTCAAGTATCCCTGTAGGAATTTTATACATTTATACATTTCACATTCTGATACAAATACATTTTATTTAATCTAAATGGGCCATATTTTTTAAATCTAATTCGAAATTTTAATTAAAATTGATTCTAAAAGAATTATTAAAGAGAGAACATGTGTTGAGTTACTCTCCGTTGCTTCGTGGTCGTAACATAAAGGTCTTCATTTCAAGTACATCTTAAAACAAAGGAGGCATGAGACCAGTGTCCCTGAAGCCTTTGGAGGTTCAGAATAACAATAAAATTTGCTCCTCTTGGGACCTAAAGCATTTAAAAAAGCTCTATTAGTGTAAAATAAGAATACAAGAACATCAGAAATGTAAGCAAAAGTAGGTATTTTGGCTCCTTGTGCCTCTTCTACCATTCAATTAGATTATGGCTGATCTTTCATCACATTACCATGCACGAGTTCATATCTAGAATATTGTCTGTTCTCTCCCCGCCATGAAAGGATTCGCATTTGATAGAGATGTTCACTGCACTGATTCCTTGATTGAAGGGCTTGTTATTGGAGTAGAGATTAAGCATCATGTCAAAGATTGGATGTGAAAAGAGAGCTAGAATACAGTTGCTGCTTAAGTGATCTCCAAACTGATGATTGTCAGGATTATTTTCTACAAGTGAGCTTCTCTCGTCTCTAAAAGTTGCTGCCATTGGGATGATCTCACTGTGTATATGTTAGTGTGTGTGTATGTGTTTGTGTGTGGTCTACATGGTTTGAGAGTTGTTAATGTATCAGTCAGCATTGGTAAGTTGCAAACAGTGAACCAGAATTCTGAAATGACTCTCGTTCAACAGTCACTAATGCAGCTTTAATTTGCACTAATTGTTCTGCCCTTTATCCATTCTCTGTGCACATTGATAGCTTGATTGCAATTGTGTACAGTCTTTTCTTTGATTGGATAGCACACAAACAAAAGCTTTTCACTGTACCTCAGTATGTGTGACAATAAGAGTCTAAACTAAACTAAAATAAATTAAACTAACAATCTAAACCATCATGATTTGCATCTCTGAAGTACATAAATGTACTGCTCAGTACAATTTCATCATATATTTTTTATGAGCTTACAAATTTCAATCTATATGAAACTTAATTCATGAATACTAACTGATTTATAGAGGAAAGGACAGAGTCGTACGATGAGATCCTTAAATTAACATGAATGATTAAAAGTTGTATTTTCTTATTTTCCTCCCAATAAGATTAATGCAAAATTTCTCTTACCATGGTTTTTGTTAGGGCTATATTTCATGTAATTGATGTCAGTGAATATATTGTATAAATGTGACCGAGATCAAATTAACATTTTATTACACACTTTATAGGCTTGTGACAAAAATTAAACTTTTCAGAGAAAAAGATGATGAAATCATCATATCCCTACTAATAAAATCTTTCATTTTATTTCATTGCTCAGTCTCGTGGGAAAAATCATAAAAGTTTAATTGACACTACCAAACTCAGATCCAATCTTGACGTTCTTTTGAGGCAAGAATAACTATCATACTAAATTAAGGATTCTACAAAGGGCATGCTTTTACAGTTAAAATTGTAATATTAATTAGATGTTGCTGGCAATGAGCTCTGCAATCACATTGCCCAGGTTTTGACCTCTTTAATTATTCTTGAATTTTCAATGTTGTGATCTATCCAGCAACACTTGGAGCTGGTTGAAATAATTGTAGCAGTCTTTTTTTTTTATTTCTTCCCTCCGTTCAAAGGTATTTGACACTCTTCCCAAGCTGTCTAATAACCCAGGTAGGCAGTCGGTGCCTTTGTCTGCGGGCTTCCCTAAATGATAATTAGGTGTCATGTGTAGACAGCTTTGGATTTGAACTCTTTGCTTACCTTCTACAAAGGTATAGCCTAATTTGGAACTCACTGCATGTGGATTTATTGACGGGACGTCCCTCATTGTCAAAACCAGGCACTGGATTAGCACCAGCAATGGCAGGTCTGCATTGCCACTGATATATTTGGTTAGATTCAGATCTGTTTAAACTGGCTTGCCAAAGTAACTATGAAGAACAATTCTCACATAGCAGATATACCCTGAATTCAGCAAAAGCCAGTCCAACTATATCCCCCAATTTGTATTTCTCGTTAAGTCAGTCCACCAACTCCTGTCCTTAATTTAGCAGGACCACATTTCACGCGGAAAAATGAAAGAAAATGTTATCCTTTTCACTTCACATAAAGCTTTAGTCAATGTGTTCAAGAAGGAACTGCAGATACTGGAAAATCGAAGGTACACAAAAATGCTGGAGAAACTCCTCAGTCTGAAGAAGGGTTTCGGCCCGAAACGTTACCTATTTCCATCGCTCCATAGATGCTGCTGCACCCGCTGAGTTTCTCCAGCATTTTGGTGTACCTAAGCTTTAGCAAATGGTGACTTCATCATGGAGCTCACTAAATGTACTAAAGTGAGGGAAACTGCCAATGTCAACACGCACCTCATGGTTGGCATTTAGTGCACATTAGGTTGTGCCAATAATCATTTCTGGGTCAATTAGTGACCCTTGAGAAATTGCAAGAGTATTTCTGGGCCATGATACATCTGAGCACAGCTGACCTTTGCCCGGTTTCAGGTGTGCGTCTAATGGCATCATCCAGGACACAGCAGACATTTACACAAATGCGGATGGAAGTTTGATGGTATAAATGCGACCCATTTTCCCCTCACAATAAACAATGAGCAAACCCTGCAGCAAGAGGCCTCGCAGGGGCATAGACATATTCCTCACAAACTGCCACTCATTTTTCTGCGCTCCAATTGAGTACGTAGGGTTCACTGGCACTTCTACACAACGCACCACAGTCCAAGGTGCTGTGATCCTTGACTCCATTCTGAGGCGACATCATGCACTGATTCAGGAAGTCCCATGTTGATTTTTCCCCTCACTACTCGGCAGTTTTTTTATGGTACTGGAATGTGGCTGCTAAGGGGGCTGCCCTTTAATATCTAACTTGATTTCCCAGGATCAACATGGAGTTACTGTGACAAATGTACGCACTGCAAGTACATGCTATTGGAAACAATTCAGACAGGTCAAAGCATCTGATTGTGTGGGAAGGAATTTGGATGCTAGTTTAAACCGAAGATAGACACCAAATGCTGTAGTAACTTAGCGGGACAGGCAACATCACTGGATGGAAGGAGTGGGTGACGTTTTGGATCGAGACCCTTCTTCAGACTGATGTCAGGGGAGAGGGAGATACATAGATAAGAAAGATGAAAAACCAGGCTAAAGGGGATGAAGTTCAAGGCAAATGTAGAATAGATCATTATTAGCTGGGAGAAGTTAACAACAAAGCAAAAACAAATAGGAAGATCACAATAAAACCACCTGATTCTCTGATTCGAGATAAAAGTAATCCTGATGATTTTTTAAATCAAAATTTTTAATGATTTCGCACTTAATTTGTGGGTCACTTAATTGGGTGCTGTACTACTGTGATACCCACTCAACGCACCAATAAATGTGTACTTTAATTTTAAGACAGTGATGTGTACCATCAAATACAAATAAAATAGTAAGATTAATTGAGAACTTACCAGTTTGAAATTTGATCTTTATTTTATGAGGCGTTACGATGAGGGATTATGTGCCCTCCGCTCCCAGCTATTCATTAAGGTCATCTGGTAGTCTTCTAGTCTTCTTTCATCTTACTATTATACTTCAGTCACTATTATCTGTGATTTCATACAGCTGCTTTGAAGATTGACGCACGTGCGGCTGTACAGGGTTCTTCACGTAATCACTCACGTGACTCCGAAGTAAAATAGGTCGGTATTGCACTGAGCTCCATATACTCAATGTACAGGGACTGGAATTCCCCATCGAAGGATATGTCTTTATGAATGATGGAAGTCTATACTTGAGTCAAGTGTGGATATTTTTCTGACTTTAAACTCCTACAGGTACCCTTTCACATATACTGTAAGTAAACCAAATGGAAAATTCAGCCTGAACTGCCAACTTTATGTTAAAAAGTCCAAAGAGATGTGCAGTCAAATTTATGCTAACCGCAGCATAAACTCAAAAAGTTACTCCTAATGTGTTATTGGTTAATGTATCCATTTTGATTCTGCTTTTTGTTATGTGACTAAAATGAACTTTGATATATTAATACTTACCCTTGTGTTTGATACCTTACGTGAAACTTATTTTCATTCAATTTCTCACCAAGCAGAGCAACAGACTGTGATGCTACTTAACAGGTCGCCCACAGTTTCGAAGAGGTACCCACCTATTCCACTCGAAGCTTTGGAACATGAAGTCCAGAAACGCTCAGCTGATGAGGGCAAACTCTTTCGGGAGGAGTTCAATGTGAGTCCTTATTTGATTCTTTGATAAACTGAAAGAACTGCAGACTCAGTGGATCTTGGCTCCAGCCTGGAATGCCGCAAGCACAGAGAACAGCTTGTAATTTTCCATATCTTGTTTCCTCAGTTGACAGGAAGTTTTGCTCAAAGTTAGTTTACCTCTAAGATTTTCCATTAAACTGTGGAAATTGTTTAGAAATCCAGTTTCAAGCGGTGAAAATGACTGCTGCACCAAAACATTTACCTTTTGAAGAACTGAGGTATTAGCTTGTTTGTGAGTGAGTGTGAACGTGAGTGTGAGCCCATAGGTTTATCATATGGAGAGTTCTCGATCGCACTATTTTGTTCAGTAAAACCACCTAAAGCAGGGTGAGATATTTGTTTAGAGAAAAATCCACTGGGTGAATATTTACCATCCATACATCTCTGTATACATCTTTTCACATATTCTTATGGTATAGAAAGCAATTCTGTTACTCACTTTTCCATTAATTTGCCTGTAAAGTATTCTCTCTCGCATGACCAGAAGCTTCACCCCGATTCTCCGGCCATTAGACCTAGACTGGGGATGGTTAATGTTGACAAATTCATCCACAAACTGCATGTGAGAGGAAATAGGAACACCTAGAAATAGACAACGCATTCACGGAGAGAACGTGCAAACTCCACACAGACACCGCTGGTGGTCTGATTGTATCTGGGTCACTGGAGCCTTGAAAAAGTAGTACTACCCGCTGTACCACTGTGTTGAGTTGCCAACTAAGGAGAAAATAGGACTAAGTATTCTGTAAGGAAACAAAACATAAATAAAGAAAATACACAAATTACCTTAATTAACTTTTCTCCTTTTTAGTCATGGAATTATCATTTCAATTCAATTATTCTAAGGTAGACAAAAATGCTGGAGAAACTCAGCAGGTGAGGCAGAATCCATGGAGAGAAGGAATAGACTAAGTTTTGGGTCGAGACCCTTCTTCAGACTGATGTTGGGAGGGGTGGCGATGGAAAAAAAGAAAGGAAGAGGCGGATACAGTAGGCTTGTAGGAGAGCTGGGAAGGAGGAGGGGAAGAAGGGAGAAAGCAAGGACTATCTGAAATTGGAGGAGTCAATATTCATACCGCTGGGTTGTAAACTACCCAAGCGAATTATGAGGTGCTGTTCCTCCAATTTGCGGTGGGACTCACTCTGGCCTTGGAGGAGGCCCAGGACAGAAAGGTCAGATTCGGAATGGGAGGGGGAGTTGAAGTGCTGAGCCACCGCGAGATTAGGTTGAATAGTGCGAACTGAGCGGACGTGTTGGGCGAAGCGATCGCCAAGCCTGCACTTGGTGTCGCCGAAGTTCCTTTGCTTTGCATTGTTAAATATCAATAATTATTCATGTCGTTAAAAAATTAAATGAATGAGTTAGTTGTGTTTGCCGAAGGTGATGACTGTGGGAACAGTACAAAGCTGGCCTGGAATTGGGCCAAGCCAACCAGGGAGCTGAGGCACACGTGCCACACAAGTGTCCTAAATGGGTGCCATCGGGATTGACGGTTATTAAATCAGCAAAACAATGACATAAATCTCCAGATGAACTTTGTCTTGACAGACTAGGCTGATGGTGGCTCCACCAAGTGGAGCGCTGTTAGGCCTCCACTCTAGAAGCATGGTAAATGGCCGAATGCCCTGTCCCATTGTTTTGAGTCTGCAAGGATTTTGAGTGGGATTTTCAGAGCATGAAAACCTCACCCTGCTAAAACTGGGCAGTACTGTTTCACACCTTTTCACCATAATTAGTTTGATTACAAACAAGGTTTTGAGTAGCTCAATACTAAAAGCACAATAATGTTTGCATAATTTTTTGCAGCAGATAAATTGCGAATGGATTCTTGAATGACAGTAAATTTGTAGTAAAGTACAGTTGTGATGATTATAATTCCAGGTACCATGTACAGAGTAATTCAGCCAACTAAAGGGCCTGTCCCACTTTCACGACCTAATTCACAACCTTTTTCACTAGTGGACATTTTTCATCAGGCTAGAAAAAACGCCCCGACCTACTTGATGCCACGAGTACCTACGACTAGCTTCACGACCTGCTGCGACCTAATTACGACCTCCTACGACCTCGTGACGACCATGCTGCGAGTATGAGTCAAGGGCAAACTCGGCAGAGGTCGTGAATCAGGTCGTGAAAGTGGGACAGGCCCTTAAGTCTGCTGCCAGGTCACAGTACAATCCAATTTTTCAACAAGCCATTCTCCCTCTCACCTTCTGAAATGTCGTATCATCCACCTACATTAGGCACAATTTATGTAGGCAAATAAATGACTCTCTATCAACCAGCACATTGAGAAAAAGTTGGCGTGCTGGAGGTAAACACCCACCCTCCCCCGCCATCATGTGGAAGACACTCAAACTCCACACTGACAGCAGCCGAGATGTGCGTTAAATTCGGGTTGCTGGAGTTGTGAGGCAGCATCATTACCAGATGCTCAGCATTGTCCTGTCCATCTAATCTTTGCCCGTTTTTCCACAGTCTCTGCCAATTGGAACATCACTAGCACGTTGTGAAACAGCAAATAAAGAAGAGAATAAAGACAAAAACCGATACCCCAACATCCTGCCAGGTAAAGTTATTTCCTTTTATCTCTCGTTACAGTTAGATATGCGTACTGCTTAGGACTAATGGAATTAAGGGATATGGGGAGAAAGCAGGAACTGGGTACTGATTTTAGATGATCAGCCATGATCATATTGAATGGCTATTGAATGACCTGCACCTGTTTTCTATGTTTCTATGTATCACAGAACATTCTTACATTCTGCCCGTTACACATGGTATTGTGAAAATATAGAGTATATCCGTGCGTATGGTTAGGATCTCTGTTGAGATATGAATCAATTAATGTACAATGAGAAATGTGAAAGAGGTGATATTAAGTGTCTCTCGCTGCGTTGATTTACATGCGTAGAAAGGATTAAGAATGATTATTAGGAACTAACGCACATGTTGAAGATATTTGGCAAAGAAGATATGTACTTTCCTTGTTTATATGTGGTCTTGCTGAAGATGCTTGATAGATTAAATATACTGGACAGGTTCACACTGGTTGCGTTTACCTTCCATGGCCTTGTGCAGTTGTTATATTTCTGTTACCTAAGGATTTAAAAATTATAGTGGATGCAGGATATTAAACACACTGAAATGTTGACTCAATCACGAGTTCTGTCTGAAGTGGAATATGTAGCAAATTTATGCTACAAGAGATGAGGGATAAATTCATCAATCCATGCTGATCAGGAGAGCACATCTGATGTACTGTTTGTGATTGTATTTTGTGGAGCAGTTTGCATCGATTCATTTGGCAACTGTTTGGAGTTGTTTTATATCATTATAACATTCATTCATTTTTGGCTGTTTAATACCATTGACAATATTGATTTGTAAACTTTCTTCCAGATGACAATTTCAGAGTGACTTTGACAGCTATAGATGGGGTGTCAGGCTCAGATTACATTAACGCCTCATACGTTGATGTAAGTGCTCATTTATTTTATTAAACCAGTTACAATGTATTTCAATGTAATCGGCATATTGGAAAAAAGTCTACAATAAATGAAGAAAACTTACATGATGTGTGTACATGGAAGGCCGAAGTATCATAGGATTTTGATCACAAACATTGATTTTCCACCCTTAGGGTTTTAAAGTGAAGAATAAATTCATAGCAGCTCAAGGTAAGCTTTGGTTATATAATTTGTTATTTTTTTCTCATATAAATCATTGATAGGTGCAGTAATTGGAGCATTATAAATTTTAGATGACTGATAATAATTGGTTTTAGGAACAGGAGATGATAAACACAACGGATGCAATGTTAGGAACTGTGAACCCATTCATTCACTAGGGATCAGTATTATTGCATCTCAATACATATTATATCACGTTGTGACGTTTGATGCCGTATCAATGCCATTTTGATTAATGGTCAATGGATTAATAACCACATACTGACAATAAGCCATGTCCACTGACCTTTACAACACCACCTGCTCCCATCCTTTCGTGTCCGGCAGAGGGGAAAACGCTTAAATTATATTTGCATCTTTCGTATAAATGAAGTAGAAAGTGCAGCTGCAATAAATCTATTCACACGAGCAGACTTTCATGGATGAGCTCATAATACTGCTTTAGTGAAGATTATGAATGCACTACAGACAGACAGCAATTCTCTACAACACTCCAGCAAGTTTGATCAAGGTTGCCACCCTCTTGTCCAAACCAGAATGGGAACCCACCACACTAAATCGTGATTCCACCAGTGGGGCAAGCAGTAGCCATTTGCTTCTCCTGCACCTCAAATGTAAAGGAGCAAACCAAAGACATATAAGGACATTCTAGAACTTGGTCTGTACTCTTCCAGCGCCTGGAATCTCCAGGCTTCCTCATCATCAGAATCAGAATCAGAATCACGCTTTATTCCCCAAGTATGTTTTGCAACATACGAGGAATTTCATTGGCCAGGTCAGTCATACAATTAAAAGCAACAGATCACTCAAAAACACATTTTAACATGAACATCCACCACAATGATTCCTACACATTCTTCACTGTGATGGAAGGCGAAATAAAGTTCAAATCCTTTCTCTTAGTTCTTCCTCGGTCGTGGGCCTCGAGCCCCCGTTGACGGGACAATCTTGACTCCTGCAGCCGGCGGCATTTCAGGCCCTCCACATCGAATCCATACACTTGACCTGTGTCAAGGGTTATGGGAGAAGGCAGGAGAATGGGGTTAGGAGCAGGAGATAGATCAGCCATGATTGAATGGCGGAGTAGACGACCGGCAGAATGACCTAACGCTGCTCCTCTCACTTATGACCAGTGTGCTGGAAAATTGCATAACCACAGAAACAAACTTTACTTTCAAGGTGAATTTCAAAAATGCACAGATTGTTTTTTTTAAAGCAAATTTTGTGTTGAAAGGAGTTGCTTCATGCGGGGATGGATACCTGTGGCTTGTCGAGGTAATTTATGGTTCACCATCATTTCATTTGAAAATGGGATTGTGTAAAAATGCTATCAAGTTAAAGGCATGAGGTTTTGTTCCCGTATCTTTTATTCCGAATGATTTATGAAGCAGACATTCAGTTCTATCTTTATTCCCTAAAGGACCCAAGGAAGAGACTGTAGCAGATTACTGGCGAATGATATGGGAACAGAAATCTGCCACCATTGTTATGTTAACAAATGTAAAAGAGAAAAAGGAGGTGAGTGCGTGAACATACAAAAAGTACATTGTCACTGACGATATGACAACTGAGTGTCCCTCGGTGTGAGGAAAATGTACCTCGTATTAAAGTGAAGATTATTCATTTGATATTTTCACTGGTAAATCGTTTCTGAGAAATATTCCTTATCAGTTTTTTTTATTGAATTGTTCATAAAATCTTATGAATAGCTTATCAAATTTTATCAAACTTTTCTGAAGGTGTAGCAGCTGCATATTATCAGAAATATTAAATCATGTGTATAACTATTAAAAAGAAGATTTAATAAAATTTGAAGAGATGTATCACAACCATTAGCTGGGCAGGAGAAGTAGAAACTGTGGGCCAAGTGTAGGTGGCAGATAATTATAAGGGGTGTGAGTGCAACTAATTATCAAAATGGGTATAACTGGGACCAAATGTGGCTTCGAAAGGAAGGGGTCAAACAAGAAATAGATTTGTAATAGTATGCTGCTGCCGTCACAGCAAGTGTGTAGAGGATTGCAACAATGCAAGTGTTACCCAACCAGAAACCATGCATGCACTGTGAGGTCCAATCCCAGGTGGTCCAAATCCACAGCTTTCAAGTTGAATGATCCCGTGCAGTGCAAGAAATCTACTTATGATCTTCACAAAGCCATTCAGGATGCCAAGAGTGAATTCCAGAGAAAGCAAGAGTCCCGGCATAACTACACAAGCTGTGCGGCCAAATTCTGCCTGACTCCATTTACAAGTTTGCAGATTACACCGTTCTAGTGGACCGGATCTCGAACAATGACGAGATGGAATACAGGAATGAGGTAGAGACCTTATTAGCATGGTGTCAAGGAAACAATCTCTCTCTCAATGTCAGCAAGATGAAGGAGCTAGTTATTGACTTCAGGAAGCGAGGTGGAGTACATGCCTCAATCAACATCAATGATGCCGACTGCAAATGGTCGAGAGATTCATGTTCTTTGCCATATATATCATCAACAACTTGTCCCTGACCAACTACATTGAAGCTACAGCCAAGAAAACACGTCAACACCTCCACTTCCTCAGAAGACTAAGGAAGTTTGGCGTGTCTTCAACGACTCTTGTACAAATGCACAGTAGTTTGGGATGCATCACAGCTTGTTTTGGCAAAAACTCTGTCAGAAGAAATTGCTGAACGTTGTGGATGCGGCCCATTTCATCACGCTGACCAGCCTCCCTGCCAGACTCCATCTGCACTTCACACTGACTTGGGAAAGCAGCCAACATAATAAAGGACCCAGTCACTTCTCCCTTCTCCTGACGGGTAGCAGTTACAAAAACTCGAAAGCATGTATCACTGGAATCGGGAACAGCTTATTCCCTGTCAGACTGCTGAACCGTCCTCCCATATGCTAGGGTGTAGTCCCGAACTTCCGACCTGCCTCATTGCAGACCTTGGACTTTTTCTCTGTAGCTGTAACCTAGAATGCTGTAACACTATATTTGCCGCTCTGGTATTTTTCTTTTTGCATTATCTGTTATACTTGCATATGACTTGATTGTATATTATGATCTGAATTGACTGGTTGGAGCACACACACACTCACACACACACACTCATATACTCACACACTCATATATTCATGCACACTCACGCTCGTACACACACACACATACACATGCGCACACACAAGCTTTATCTATATCAATACCGATACCAATTTGGAAATTACAGCATCACCTTCAGAATCTAGTGTCCAGCCAGGTTCATGTAGTACTGACTATTTTGCAGAACAACTTGTTCCTGCTGCACTTAGAATATTGTGCCTATTTCCCTCCATCATAAACCAGAAAGAGAATTGGCATGAAACTAGCTTTAATAGTAAGATTAACGAGTACTTACCAGTACGAAGTTTGATCTGTATTTTATGAGGAGTTACGGTGAGGGATTAAGTGAAGACCCCAGCTCCAGTGCGCATGCGGCATACTTCGAAGCAGCGGTGTGAAATCACAGAATAGACACAATATTTGAAGTAAGATAGTAAAGATCACGAGACATCAGTTTATTAGCTTGATCTGTATAATGAGGGTGGGAGCGGCGGGCACTTAATCCCTCACCGTAACTCCTCATAAAATACAGATCAAACTTCGTACTGGTAAGTACTCGTTTAATCTTACTATTTTACTTCGGAGTCACGTGAGTGATTCCGTGAAGACTTCAAAGGTCTGTGATTTCAAACCGTGTAACAGTTTTTATTTCACTCACTGCCGAAGTTTATGAGGGAGGAAGTGTTATCGTAATCAACCAGTTGATCTGCTTTCAAAAGAAACAGAAAGGTATTTGTTAACAATAACAACATAACAGAGCTCCTCTGAGCTTAAATTAATATTGCAGTTTGTAATATTCTCCTGCAATTAAATCAGGTTTATCAACGGTTTATAATAAAAAATGTTCTGAACGCGGTTCCCTTGACCATTCTGCTGTATTGAAAATGTGGTCAACCGGGATGTCCATTCGTTCAGCCGCTGATACCAATGCTGCCCTAGTGGAATGGGATTAAATGTATTATTATCTATTCCGGCAGCTTTCAGTACCTGTTTGAGCCACCTTGGAGTGGTTTGGCTCGTACCCCGTTTTGGGTTACTGTGGTTGACCCATAGGCTTTCCTCTCCCTCTAAGATAGTGGGTTGTGTCTATATATAGTAGTAGATGGGTCACCACACTCAACCTGGACTCTGGTGGGTAGGCCCGGAATCCCACCAGTGAATCGGGCGTTCCTGGTCCATATAGCCATATAACGACTACAGCACGGAAAACACAGGCGATCTCGACCCTGCTAGTTCGTGCCGAATCCATATACCTGCGAGTTAGATTTTACCAGACCTAAATATGAACTTGATGCGTCTGGGGTAATCACCATGTATCCAGTCTAGTTTATGGAGTGACCGGACTCTTTGAGTGTGTACGAGAGCCATAAGCATGAGCCTTTTTTAAAACATAGATTAAGCAAGCTGAGGGATCTGGCTGGTGCCATTCTCTGAGGTATGTCAATATCACACCAATATCCCATACATGGGTATATACCTGGGTGTTTGGGGCTTATATTATAGTTGCCCTTCATAAGTTTACCTTCAGTGGATGGGATCCCATGCTCTGCTGACATGCGGTTTTAGATAAGCAGATAAGGCGCTCCATGCTGTATTTACGGCACTGTAACTCACCTTTTAGTCATGGTGTAGATGTTCCAGGAACTCCAATACGTCAGTGGTTGAATAGTTCGTTGTCCCTGCGTCGTGGCAGTATTTTACCCATGTTAGCTTTTAGTGACTGTTCGCAGGGATGCCGACATGGTGGTAATGGTTCCTTTGGATAATCCCAGTCCCTGGTAAGGTCTATTCAAAACCTGCACCCAGGAGTTTGATGTTTCCCTGGCATGGGTGGCTTATGCCTGATACTGGGTTGAGTCAGCAACCATGGTCCACTAGGGAAATCCATAGGTGACTCGCCCACCGTGTCGTGATGAACTGGGAACCATGGCTGTAGGCCGGTCGGGCACGTTCAATATCTCGGAGACAGATCCCATCTGTATTGCGAAGTGCCCGACTGATGAGGCAGAAGGGAGGAAGGCAAAGCAGAAATTCCCCCTTCCAGCGTATAGGCATCTATCGCTGCTGCCTCTAATCTGGTTCCTAAGTCACACACATGGGTTACTGGTGATTCCGTCTTGTGCAACCAAATTGATATCTGGCTTTCAAACTGCTTAATAAATTTAGCAGATATTTTGGGTTATGACATCTATTCAATGTAATCATAAATTGTACCCCGTGACATGGTGTCTCCCACTGTGTTCTAGCTTCCTAGGACATAGGCAGCTGATAGTTAAAATGTCTTTTGACACACCATTGCCAGATTTGTTTGACCAATTTGTTGCACAATAATGATTATTATGCTCCCCATATGGTTGACATAAGCCACCACCATAGTATTATCAATCCGTAACCACATATGTACGTGCTGCATTTGAAATGCATATGCTTTTTAGCCCAATAGGCGATCACCAATCCCAAGAAGTTGATGCCCGGTATGTGTAGTAACGATGTTTGTGACTTGGTCCATCTGTTACCTGTGCTGGATATGGAGTTTAGTTGCTCCCCAGCCTAAAGTACTGGCATTGGTTTTTTAAAATAACCAAGTTGGGATTGGTGATGATAATAGGGCTGAAAAACTATGCCAAATATATGTCTGCCCACCACCTTAATTGTGATATAGCTTCAGTGGGTACATTCATGATTTGATTATAGTGACCCAAGTGTCTTGGCAAAGTAACAGTCATATGGACGGAATTGTTATTGAAGCCCAGATAATCCTTGGTAGTAACGCTTCAATTCTGGTTTATCTGGGCGTGGGATGAACCTCAGCTTTAGGGAGCTGTTTCGTAGCTAGAACTGCTCCACAGCTAATTCCTTTGTTTCCCCTAATATGAGGATATCATCCAATATGTGCCATGATTATGCTTGTTTTCTTAATATTTTCATGGCCATTTTTAATAGTTTAGGGCGGAGGTTTAGACCATATGAAATGCTATATGCTCCCATGGTTGCCCTAACCGGGATATCCATGATCCAGGTAAATATATTTAGGTATCTATAATGATCCTAGTGTATGGTATAAGATAGTTAGCATCTCCCATATCAATGCTCCCCATAGGTATCCTAGGGAGATCAGATGTCTGGCAGTGACAAAACTCCACCTCCATCTTAAAGTGGATATACTCAACAGATTTATTTAGTGATATTAGATCAATGATGATGCTACATTCATCATCTTTTATAGTTTTGGTGAATATATTCGATACAAATTCCAATCCGTTTAGTAATGTGCCTGTTTAGTTCAGCTTGCCTTCTCACTTCTCTTTTCTTAGAGGGAGAAACAGCCCTTTGGGCGCATTGCTGAACTGGCAGTAAAATGCCCAATTTGAATTCGTTTTTATCCTCTAATGCTGTTGAGTATATTTTGGTTATTTGTGACAGCATCCCATGCTTAGCCCACTCCCCATGCAGTTTAGTAGAACACCCTTGTTTTAGTGTAAATTGGGAGGAACCAGACTACCTACCTCCATGCTTGTTGTTTTTCATGAAGGCGTAGTTTGCTGGTATGCTGGTGCTGTCGGTGGGGCGGCGCATCTTCCCACGGCTCCGCTCTGGGCCCCGTCTAAAAAGAACTATGGGGGATCTGCAGCGGTCACCAGGCTTTCACCAGTCCTTGTTTGATATTGGTGGTGGATGCCGAGGGGTGCTGCCAGCTGGGTGTTGGATGTGATGTCCTGCTCGTCCCATAGCCTGCTCCCTCTTCCCCGCAGCAGCGGTTTGCATAGCCCCATATATTCGGGGTTGCGGGCAGGTCTATATGCACCATCGTTCAGTCGAGTATCCCAAATATGGGAACATCTTAGTGTCAGCACCAAAGGCGAGCAAAGGTGGTAACATCTTGACCTTCTGTAGAATTCGCTGCTTGTCTGTGAGTCTACGAGACCCAGCTGCCTGCGGATTTGCCTCTGGAAAGGCCTGTTCCTGCAGGGCTTTTGTTGGGAAGATGGTCGCGTGGAGGAGCCATGTAGTGGCCCACGACACCCAGTGGCTCTTCCTGATCCTGCTCCCCTGGCATACTGCTGTTCTCGTCCGCCTGCCCAGCGCTTAAGCCAGCCCAGCCCTGGCCTCCTTAGCCCTTAAAAAAGGAGCATAAAGGATGCGCTAAATGGGAGGAGGCAAAGCACTCCACTCCGCTGTTGCATCAATCCCTCGATAAGGGAGATGGCTAGTGCAATAGCACTGGGGTAGGAGTCAGCTCCCTTGGCATTCAGCCAGTGCCCCTTTACACCGGCGGCACAGGGAGCGGCTCGGTGTCGAGTGAGCGGGAGCATTGAAATAGCTCCACCGCTACCGGTGGCTGCCTCCCAGATAAGGACCCTCGTGTGGAGTTGGGCAGGCAGTCCTTCTCCTGGAGGTGAACTTCATGACCTCCTCTGGCTTGGGGAGACAGACATACTCATTTTTGCTGTCTCCAACCTGTTCCAGCTTGGAGGAAGATGGCTCCTGTAGAACCTGTAAATTGGTAAGATTTCCCCTTACCTGTATGTAGAGGCTGCCTGCCGTTTTCCAGGCGGCGTTGTGGCGGTTCCCGGGCGGTGATTCTCCTGGTCAGGAGTCTGCAGGGCTGCCGGTCGGGTTTTTTAAAATTTCCCGCCGGTCCGCGGCTGTACGGAACAGCTGTTCAGCGGACCGGCATAGCGCAGCTCCTTGCAGCGGTCCGCAGCGTTAGCGGTCCGGGTGGCACCTTTGGTCCGCAGCGTTAGCGGTCCGGGTGGCACCTTTTCCCCGTCACTGTCGGCCCCACGCTGGAGTCGAAACGGGGCCCGCTCACCATGCCTCACTTTGCTCCCCCTGGAGCAAAAACCACAAGGCCCGATTAAGGTAAGTACTTACCTCTCGTCCTTGGATGCGGGAGCTAGCCCGACTCCCGCTGGCTGCCGCGTTCTGCACGCTGTGCGATAATGCCGCATGCGCACTGGAGCTGGGGTCTTCACGGAATCACTCACGTGACTCCGAAGTAAAATTGAATATCCAGTAAAATATCTCAGAAATAATTAAATGTTCTAACATTCCAGTTTTCTACCTGATAATAATTTATCTTTTGATGTGGAGAGCAGACATTTCTGAATAAGCAACAGAATGCACTTACTTAGAAAATGATTCCTTCAGGTTCAAACAAAATCATCCACTAATTTATAATAATGATCTTGAACTGTAAAACAAATAGATCTCTAGAGCAGCAAGGATGAGCCAAGTTTTAATGAGCACAAGTCTTTCACATCCATACTAATTTGACACACTTAACCCAAAATATTTATGGCTGTATGCCCACTATATTTCTGGGACACATTTGCATCCATTTGTATGTAAAATGTGTGTTGAACAATTGTTGTGCTCTTTGAAATAGCTCACAGCTTTCAGTGAATATCTCACCCGTAAGCAAATTACACTGGGCAATTCTGGGCACAATTCACCCCGGTGTGCAGGTTAATTTTTTGTTGTGCTGGTGATGACACTTCAATGTTTCCCTCACTAATTTCATAACTAACATTTGAAATTAAAGTAAAAGTATACAGTGTACAGCCTTGTTTCACTAAAACAAGAAACAAACTCTGTGGTAAGTCATCAGTTATGCGTGAATTAAAATGTCCCTAATGGGATATCAAAGTCTTCCTCTAATTATGCTTGTCTGACTGTTCACTGTACTTTGAGTGTTGGAGGTTTTCCATGTGTCTGATTTACCTGCAGCAGCTTCTCACTGCAGAGATCATCACTCCATCAAGCACAAGGCTGCTTCGAATGATGCAGAGTAACCTATGGGCCTGTCCCACCCACTTAGGTGACTTTTTAGGCGACTGCAGGAGACTATGCAGTTGCCACATGGTCGCCACATGTGGTTGCCGAGGAGTAGCCTTCATGGTCGTAAGGAGGTCCCACATTCTGGGAACTAGTCGTGGCCTCATTATGGTTGCCGTGAATTTTTCATGTTGAAAAACATGTTGAAAAATTAGTGGCGACTAGAATGAAGCCGCCGTGGAGAGTAGCGAGAATTCTCGTGCTGTAGGTGGGTCGCCAGGAGGTCCTAGTGGGTTGCCAGGACATTGAAGGTTCTCGTAGGTTGTAGCCGGTGCTGACCAGTGAATTTCATTTGCTCATTGAGGAAAAAAAGGTAAACAGTAGTTTTCAGAACCAAGGATAACCGACCGGTAATGTTAATGTCCGCCGAGCTTCACAGCCGTGTATCTCTGGCTTCTTAAAAGTTGGCTCCACTCCTTCTCTCTGCTTCTCCCCCCTCTCCCCCCCTCTCCCCTCTTATTTTAAAGGATTTACCGTACACTGTGTGTGTCTGTGTCACCTTGGCTTTGCACCGTGGGAATTTTTTAGACAGGGCAAACGAGGGAAGCGCTGTCTAAAATATTCACATGGGCTGGAGAAGGATACGATGTGTTTGTGTGTGCGTTCCACTCAGACAGTCGCCGTTCCAGTTCCCGGTTTTTCAGGCGACTGCCGGCTACTTGACAGTCGCCCCGGCAGTCCGCTGGTAAATCGCCTAAGTGGGACAGGCCCATTAGAGCATAGGAATCGATGGGATCATTGGGAGTCTGAGAGTTACCAGAACAGTGTTGACATGTTTAACCTCAGTTAGAGATTTTTAATAGGTCCTATAGTTGGCCATTGGACAAAAAATCAATTTAGTTCACCAAAAGCAGATGAAATTCAGTTTCTAGGCATAAGTTTCACCTATTGTTTAGTGGCAAAAAATATCAATATAATCTAGTGATTTAAATGACTGTTAAATTAGCAGAAAATACAAAATGAATTTCTTTCATCTCTGAAACATTTTTATCATTGGATTTACCATGCGTCTATTTTTATTCTAGTCAGCGAAGGAAATCACTTAAAACTCATGGCATATGGAAAACAAAAAATCCATTGCACACAAAACAAAATGCACACCGTTAATAGTAGCATCAAAGCATACATTTTAAAGTACAGCTTTGGACTCTAACTTGTACTTAAGAATGCATGAAAATTCCACCATATATGAATACTTGAAAATAATGGATTCCTGAAAACTATTTTTCTTTTTCCTCTGTCATTTATAATTGAGCATTTTTTCCCCAGGAATGGCAACAGTGTGGTGGTGTGGACCAATAATGTGGTAACCTAATTCCACATCCCCTGCTACAACATTCAATTATTTTTAGACTGATTTTGGGAGAGGAAGGGAATTTTTTTATCAGGCCCAGTTCAGATCACCAGTTGTTTTATGATATCCTCACTGCACTAAAAATGGTGCAATTACATTCTGTTTTTATTCTAAAGGAAATTGGACAAAACCACATTTGAATTTCAAATCAGATCAGTGACAAAGACAAGCCCAAACTGCAAAACAGCAAAGTATCCAACTCCCAGTCAATGCGTTAGATATTTTCAAGCTTTCAGGGGCAGCAAATATTGAATACAGTCAGCAAAACGTAAAGCAGACTGCTGCGTGATGTGTGCACATGTAGATTCAATCATTCAATTCAATGATTCAATGGGCATCAGGGTGATGAAACTTGTCAGCAAGTAGCTCGGCATTGCCCAGTTTTGGGCTGTTGCGGAAACTTGAATTCAGGCTACTGCTAAATAAGGGCATCATGACTGGGTGGCGCTGTACAATGGCAGCTTCGCCAACAGTCTGTCTCGTCCTTTTCTTCTTTTGGTGTTTTTGGTCTGTTGTTAAATGTATGTTTTAGTGTATCTTTAGTTTTGTATTATTTGGGGGGGGTGGAGGAAACTTTTTTTAATCTCTTTTCTCGACGGAGATGGGATTTTTTCCATATCGTACCTCCGTCCGCATTGCGGCCTAACATCGGGAGCTGGCGGCCTATTGCTGAGGATCGACTTCGGGAGCTCCAAGGTCAGAAGCCTGTGGGACTTAATATCATGGAGGTCACGATCCCTTGGTTAGAGACCGACTCCGGGAGCTCCAAATGCAGGAGCCTCGACTGCCCCGATCGCGGGAGCTTCGACCACTGGCTGCGGGAGCTTCGATCGCCCCGACTACGGATGGTTCCACTGCCCTGTCCGCGGGAGAATAAAGAGGAAAGAAGATGAGACGATTCCTCATCACAGTGAGGATATGGGGCAGCCGCTGTGGTGGATGTTTACTTCAACTTTTATGTAGTTGTATGTCTGGGTGTATTGCAAATCAAATTCCTTGTATGTTTTTACATACTTGACTAATAAATTCATTACAATGACTGCTGACAAGATATCAGGCACTGGCTCCTGCCACACACTGCATGTGGTTACATGGCAGTTGGACTCTGATGGTATGTGTAGGAAGGAACTGCAGATGCGTTTTTGAACCACAGATAGACACAAAAAGCTGGAGAAACTCAGCGGGTCAGACAGCATCTGTGGAGAAAAGGAATATGTGAATTTTTGGCAACGAGACTGAAGAGTCTTGAAAAGGGTCTCGACCCGAAACGTCACCAATTGCTTTCCTCCAGAGATACTATCTGACCCGCTGAGTTTCTCCAGCATTTTGTTTCCATCTGAGGATATGTAATCTATTTTGGTTGTTTTCCTTCAGTACTCCCCCTGTGCCATGCTGCAAGTTATAGCAATTTGAATGACTTCTGGATTGACCCAAACACTTGCAGAGCCATAGCAACAACCAGTTAGGTTGAACAGCTCGAAGCCGACATAAATAGTTGATGATCCTGTTGAAAGCACCAGTAGGGTGAAGGTGGTGGTTGGGTGGGTGGCTGCCCGCTGACATGTACTCAAGTGTGCACGGTTGAAAGAGATCATACTTGAGCTCTGAAATGCCAATGCACGCATTAATGCCAATGCACACATAAATCAGTGCCATCATGTGCCTTCTCAGCACACTGATAGCAGATAATATTAGATCCATTATGGAGTACAGCTGATCTTGCCTCACAAATGTGTGCATACACACATTAAACATCATATTTGAACCAAATTGGCAGCAGAGCATCAAACATTATGTACTTCAGGCACAAAGCGGCTAATTGGAATCAAACTTGAAGAGATTTATTAATTGTACTATGCGTTGACCAACACTAATTCATTCCAAAATGTTTTTTAAGTCTATTGATTGATTCTAGCGTTATGGTTTGTCATTATCTTTACTTTCAATGCTGATTTTTAGTATTACAATCCATTTGCTTTTTGTATTTTTAGCATTACAATACATTACAATGTAGTCTCATTTGTGAGCCCCTGATGAATAAAATAAACATTTCCTATACACATGGTTCTTATTTCTGTAGAAAATATTTCTTTTAAATTTGGTTTGTTTCTATTATCCCAATAAACACCGATATTCATTTATTCCTGTAGGAGAAGTGTTATAAGTACTGGCCTGATCAGGGTTTGTGGACGTATGGAGCAATACGGGTCTCAGTGGAAGATGTCACCGTGCTTGTGGATTACACCATACGCAAGTTCACCATACAGAATGTAAGTATTTCCAGATTTCCCTCTGCTTCGTGAACTAAATGATTTGCAGAGAAATAAAAACGTATTTCACTTGCTTTTTTGGCGCAGACTATTTGTTAGTCTATTATGTACATGCTTAAAAAAAATGTAATTGCACATTATTTTATATCTGGCAGAAATTTTTTACAGCCTTCAAGAGTATATTCAATTAACTCAGGAAACAATAAATCAACTTTAGTTCTCAGTAGGAAGATTTTTTTTAAACTTTATAAAAAATATTAATGAAAATAAGATGCTTAAAGGTTATAGATTAATTGGGAGTTTTGTTTATTTAAAATTCCATGGGTATATGCTCACCACACTCATGTTGATTCAAAGTGATGTGGTCTTCCAATCTCACCAACAGCAATGTCAAACACCCTCTCTGATCAAACAAAATGTGCATGGATTCTGCATGGATTCTCAGAATATGCTTAAAAAATTAACATTAGAATTACAGATCATGATTGGAAATGTTCTCTCCTTGGGGTCCTGGTGTGTTAAATGTCCCACTTTAACTGCAGCTAACAACTGAGGCGAAATCTGGTCCATTTTCTTGCGTTGTTCTGAAGGTGGGAACAAGTGCATCATCAAACTTGTGAGAGATGTAAAGTACATTTGCAACAATAAATTCATATGTTGTCATAAAAAAACTAGACGTAATCTAAAGTAGACAAAAATGCTGGAGAAACTCAGCGGGTGAGGCAGCATCTATGGAGCGAAGGAATATGTGATGTTTCGGGTCGAGACCCTTCTTCAGACTGATGTGGAGGTGGGGGGTGGGGGGAGCGGGAAGATGGAACGAAGAGGCGGAGACAGTAGGCTGTGGGAGAGCTGGGAAGGGGAGGGGGAGGAGACAGAAAGCAAGGACTACCTGAAATTGGAGAAGTCAATGTTCGTACCGCTGGGGTATAAACTGCCCAAGCGAAACATGAGATGCTGCTCCTCCAATTTGCGGTGGGACTCACTCTGGCCATGGAGGAGGCCTAGGACAGAAAGGTCGGATTTGAAATGGGAGGGGGAGTTGAAGTGCTGGGCCACCAGGAGATCAGGTTGATTAATGCGAACCGAGCGGAGGTGTTGGGTGAAGCGATCGCCAAGCCTACGCTTGGTCTCACCGATGTAGAACAGCTGACACCTAGAGCAGCGGATGCAATAGATGAGGTTGGAGGAGGTGCAGGAGAAACTCTGCCGCACCTAGAAAGACTGCTTGGGTCCTTGAATGCAGTCAAGGGGGGAGTTAAAGTGACAAGTGTGGCATTTCCTGCGGTTGCAAGGGAAAGTACCAGGGGAGGGGGTGGTTTGTGGTGGGAAGGAAGGAAATGACCAGGGAGTTACGGAGGGAGCGGTCTCTGAGGAAAGCCGAAAGGAGAGGAGATGGGAAGATGTGGCCAGTGGTGGGATCACATTGGAGGTGGCGAGGATGTTGCAGGATAATCTGTTGTATGTGACGGCTGGTAGGGTGAAAGGTGAGGACAAGGGGGACTGTCCTTGTTACAAGTGGGGGGATGGGGAGAGCAGAGGTACGGGACATAGAGGAGACCCTGGTGAGAGCCTCATCTATAGTCGAAGAGGGGAACCCCCGTTCCCTAAAGAAAGAGTGGGATTGGTGAGCAAGAGAAGGCACTCTGCTAAAGAGGCCATTTATTCATTTATGCTACTAAAGCATGGAAAGGAAAAAAAAAAAGCATTTGCTCGCTAACCATGAACATCACAGATTAGTTGTTTCAATTTCTAGATCAAGTGCACTGAGAAGATAATTTGATGCACTGCACCTCAAAGATTATTTATCTCCGTATTCATTTCACCACATCCTCCCCATTGAACACAAGGAGCCATTTTATGTCTACGAGCCATTTTGTTTCTACTTTAACCCTGTATTTTGAAAACAAATATCAAACCATTTTTTAAATGTTGATCAACCTTTGAAAAATTGTAAGATTTTCTGAGACAAGTTTTGGTTTGGTGCTTTTCCTGAAAGGATCATCATCTGAGGCATGTTGCTTGGTTAGATTTAATTGAGTATATTCTGTTAACCTGTCCCATTTTAGCTACCATTGTACTTCATTAGAATATATGATTATACTTTACAATGTATTTGTGATACAAAAAAGCGATTGATTTTGACCAAGCCCTTTCCCAATGTAAAGCTTTAAGATGTATGTTGCCTTGTTCCGTTGATATTAGATAAGGAGAGAGTGATAGATATTGGTAATTGTAATTTCTTGTGTTTTATGGCGTAAATGTTACAATTTTTATGACAATTGCATTCATTACAGCAAACAGTTGGCAACAAAGCTCCAAGACTAGTGACACAGCTTCACTTCACCAGTTGGCCTGACTTTGGTGTTCCCTTTGCACCCATTGGGATGCTCAAATTTCTGAAGAAGGTTAAAGCACTGAACCCTTCCTATGCAGGACCTATTGTAGTTCACTGCAGGTAATTGCTGCCTTTATTTTGCATCATTCTATGGTTTAAAAGTGGTACATTTTAATAGGTTTTATAAAGCCACGTGTGATATTCTGTTTTGTTGAGTTTGCCAAAATATATTTTACTGTCTGTAAACATTTACTGTATGTAACTATTTAGCAGCTACTTGGCACCGGGTCATGAAGTGTCTTGATATAGAACACATTGTCTGGGGTTCTCCCCAGCCTACCATTTCCTGCCTGTTCAAAAGCAGGAAATGCCTGGTGGTTATTTAGTGCATTAGACTAGAGAGAATATGCTGGTTACCAGCATTCAATTAATATTGTACTCTATTTTATAATATTTTATTTCTGTACGAGTTTGTCACTAAATATTACAAACTCAGTTTGCTACCCAACTCTGCTGGAATCCCTTGAGATGATGTTTCATTTCTAGTTAATATTAAAGGTGTAGTGGACTAGGGGTCATCTCTGACAGTTATTCAGAGTTCATATGAGAGCCGTGACTCTAGGAAACGTGTTTCTTGCGAATCACCGTGAGTGATCCCACAACTTTGCTTTTCTCTAAATTATGCGCATTGCCAACTTCTGACCTGATCAAGTGACGCTTGGCTTCATCACCACGAGCTTCTTCCTTTTCCTCCACGGCCTAAGCAGGATATCCAAAATGGAGAAAGGGACAGACTAAGTTACATAAGGCAGTGAGCAGGACCTTTAAGACATGTTAGGGAATAAGAGAGGTATTCTTACAGAACAGAGGAAAATAGTCAACAATAGAGGGAACACACAAAAGCTGGAGCAACTCAATGGGTCGGATAGGATCTCCGCAGAACATGGATAGGCAACGTTTCGGGTCAAATACCTTCTTCAGCCTAATCACAGTGGTCTGCCTGCAATCAATCTGAAGAAGGGTCCCGACGTAAAACGTCACCTATTCATGTTCTCTGGGGATGCTGCCTGATCGACTGAGTTACTCCAGCATTTTGTGCCTTTCCTTAGTAAGAAAGATGGAATGATTGAGTGTTGTCCAAACTATTTGGGTAATGGGCTGCTTCCTGATTGAATGCCAAGTATGCAGCTGTCTTACATTGGTGCAAACTATTTGACGTTGGTTTTAAGAATGAGTCTTGGTAGTTTGTCAGTGATTGGGTGTGATGGTCCATGTAGTGTCTGAGGCTAGCAGATATGATATGGCATTTGAATTTGTATTCACTGACCATGGAGAATATTAAATCTTTGACAGCACCGTATTCAGTTCCTTTATCCTTGACTTCTGGAGGTGCCCATCTCACAGTTCTCTATATCCCACTGTCTTTGGGCATGTAGCCAGAAGGCTTCCAATTTTCCGATTCCCCGATAGATACAGGAGGTCTCCCACTGATACAGGAGGTGTCCCACTGATACAGGAGGTGTCCCACTGATACAGGAGGTGTCCCACTGATACAGGAGGTGTCCCACTGATGCAGGAGGTGTCCCACTGATACAGGAGGTGTCCCACTGATACAGGAGGTGTCCCACTGATACAGGAGGTGTCCCCAACTCTGCATTTCTTTTACCAGAAAATCCAGTGCACCAAGTGAAAAACTTGGCGGCAATTCTTGTCCAGCCAATGCCAATCTTCACTGATCAGATTCACTTCCTTTATCACTGTAGTAGTCCTGCATTAGAGGTGCAGACTAGCTTTAAATGGAACCATCTACACTCGATATTGTCCATCCCTCCATTTAACGGCTCGATCAGTATGTGCACTGAAATCATTGGAAAGAACTGGTAGAGTAAAGTTGGTATGCTCTCTGTATCCCAAGCAGTGGCATCTTGCTCCCTGTCCCCATTCTCATGGAAATACATTGCTGAATATCCCTTCATTTAAGCCTTATTGACGAGACTTCAGTTCCATCAAGTTTCTGGACACCTGCTCATCCTAACATGGGAAGCGCAGTTCTGAGTTACTCAACCCTATATATATTAATTCTGTGAACCGTTCTTATGTTTGATGAAGTTACTTTTTTTAGAAATCAATACTTGAAGCAGATCTGTTAGCATTTGTAAATACAGTCGCACAATCATATGTGAGCAGCTTATTCCCCTTTGTGTGGCACAAGGATGTGCTAGCTTTAATACAATTCTAAACCTTTCAATTGTTTCATGAAACAATTCCTCGGTCTCATTATGCCTTCACTTGCCTTCAGTGGAATATAAACTTCACTGCAGAGATATGCAATCCTCTTATGTTGCAGGCAGGGAACTTAAGCAATTGTGTCTGTCCCTTGAAATCTTTTCCAAAGAACACATTGTCAAAGGATGGTCCAGAAAGGCAGGTTCTATTATTACCAGCCTCCAAGACAACAATCTCTCCTCAAAGGTCACAGCACCTGCACCAAAGGAAATTATATTTTATGAGAATGTCGCCAAGAAAGATACAATATCTAAAGATATTAACAGTATTAACTTACCTACTGAAAGCAAATTTTATAAATGCTTTTGTCTCCTGACTTGTTCACACCTTAATAGAACATTAATATCATAATTAATGATTAAAATAGATTGTGATAAGATCCTCATTGGCTTTTTAAATGATGTTATCATGTGCCATCCTAATTTCAATGTGAATAAAGCAGTAAGTTGTTTTGTGATTTTTTTGTCAATCATCTTGAGGTTTACTAGTATGGGCCATCTGTGGAAAAACAGCAAATACACAGAAGGTTAAGAGAAGTACTTACCACAAAATAAAATGCAACTGGTGAAACTCCCAATTCCCCAAGTCATGGGTCTGCTTGTTTGTTCCCTGTGTGAGTTCCAGATGAATATTTAGTTGCCTCATAGCTATTACAGTCGGCAACAGCATAAAGTGACATCTCACCCATGACGTTATCTAGGGGTGAATAACAGGTGCTGGTGCCCACATTTGGTGAATGGGCAAAAGATTTTCCTACCAATACATTTTCCTCTGTTATTTTCTCCAGAGGAGGCAATTTGGGCATCATGCAAGCTGTGGCAGACATGAAACTCTGTGGGCGATATGATTGACTGCTGCTCGTACATATAATTCTAATTTACAGGGTAGACACAAAAAGTTGGAGTAACAGGCAGCATCTCCGGAGAGAAGAAATTCTTACACATTCCAATTTACAGATCAGCTTCCACAATCCCATCAGTCAAAAATGTTTTTTTCCCCTGATCTGAGCAATCATCTATGAATTAATTGCAATGCAATAAGTTTAACTTTCAAACCTGAAAGCATTATCGATCTCCTGGGAAGAAAAGCCACCCAGAGATGCATTATTCTGGAATGTAATAACAAAGCAAACATGCAAAGACATTGGTGCTGCCATGTGCACCCACCTACGAAAGGTGTCAAAGATTGTGAGCTGGGCGTGCAGCTCAGGTGTATTAGCTGTGAAAGAGAGCAACTAATACAGCATCAGAAACCGAAGAAAAAGAAAACAAGATAAAGGGAATGAGAAAGAATAAATGGGCTAAGAAAAAAATGTATATCTAAATAGAGTAAACACAAAACATAGGTTATGGGCCAATTTTGATAACAAGATTGATCTAATAATATTATGGTACAATGGTACTTTATTGTCCCATGTACCTGGATACAGTGGAATTCTATGTTTTGCATACAATCCAGTAAAATCATACAATAAGCACAATCTACAATAAAGACAAGAATAAATAAGTACAAATGTGTGATTATTATAGTGTAAGAATCACTATTGCGGCTCTTTAGCGACTCTTTGTGTACTGTCTTCATGTACTTGGCCGAGGCAGTAAACAAAGACTTGCCGCGTTTCTGGCGCCCTCTGGTGCCCTTCAAATTTAAAGCTCTTAAAAGTATTGAGTCTTGTGTTAAAGACTGGCTGTCCGGACGGCAGCACTGGGCCTGTGTTGCAGAGGTCAGCCTGGCCTAGCAATGCTGTTGATGTCCTCCACCATTTTCAAAAAGGTAGTCTTCGATTTAACATTTGTGGCTGCTTGTAGTTATTTATCCAGCACTCTAGCTACAGAGAAAGTTTGGCACTGGTTTAGTCTGGAAGCATCATTCAAAATACATCTTTTAAACTCTTGGAGTAGTGGCAAAGGCTCACCTATTCAAACACCAGGGATTGGTAATGTCCATTGGTTGTACTTGGCAAAGACAACGACAGTTAAATGATCAAATTATAAAAATAAATATATATTTCTGATTTTGTTTGTCATACGCAATATACATTTATGTATGAATTTAGTGCTAAATCTATATTTCTGTCTGTATATACATATAACTTTTAACACTACATTATCTTGGGATATGCACCATCCTTTATCTGAATTCAGTGCATTAGTAATTTCTGGCAAATAATGTTATCTTGAGGTCTGGTGGCATATAAATATGTCTGAAGAAGGGTCTCGACCCGAAATCACCCATGTCTTCTCTCCAGAGAAGCTACCTGTCCCGCTGAGTTACTCCAGCATTTTGAGTCTATCTTAAATATCTTAAATATGTCTATATTTATAAATATGTTTATATGTTCTATATCAGGACTTGGATAACTATATATAAATTAATTTAACATGGATTATTCTATAACCAGGAAGAATTCTAGAAGCTTGCGATACATTTCTGCACACATGTGATTGGAACGCTACAGAGGGTTTCAAGGAGAAGATCTCCTACTTTCAAGCGGAAGGAATGGACTTAAAGTGAATGTTATTGTTACTTATAATTTACAGCCACTTCCTGAGAGTTGGAAGATTTTTGAGACTTAACATTTACTTCTTTTGCTACTTTCAAGGAGAAGGAATGGACTTAAAATGAATTTCATTGCTTCTTATAATCCATGTCCACTTCCTGAGAGTTGGAAGATATTTGAAACCTAACACTTACATATTTTGCAATTGCAGTGCAGGGGTTGGCAGGACTGGAACCTTCATTGTTATCGATGCTATGATTGATATGATGGAGGCAGAGCAGAAGGTGGACGTCTTTGGTTTTGTGTCACGAATTCGCAATCAACGGCCACAGCTAGTTCAAACTGATGTAAGCTTTATTTTTGTATTAGCTTTTGCTGCTTGATGATGACGCTGATGGTGCTGTGATGGGGACCTCATGACTAGTCTTCGAGTTCTATAAGATACTATGAGCTGCTGATTGCCCAGTGTATTTAATATGCTCGAATTGATGGTGCCTGAACACAGCTCTGTTGCTGTCTCGGGAACTAATAGACTTTACTACAATGTAATATATCATAACACTGTGCTACATGTCTAGGATGATTTTATTAACGTTTTTTTCCACTTTATTGTTCCTTAAAGATGCAGTATTCCTTCATTTATCAAGCGCTGCTTGAACATTACTTGTACGGTGACACAGAGCTGGATGTGAGCTCTTTAGAGAAGCACATACAGAAACTCCGAAATAAAGCAGGGAAGTTCGACATCACTGGCTTAGAAGAAGAATTCAGCGTGAGTCATTATGTCGGACACAAAATAAAAGATGGGCATTCAGTATTGCTACAAAAATTACTCTTTGGAATGATATTCCTGAGTCTGCTGCCACTGCCTCTGTTTTCCATTCCCTCAACCATGTCTAGAAGTCCTATCACATTCAGTCCCAAGCCAAGGAGTAAACGCCCTGAGTAACAGCAGGCTGAGATAAAGGTGATTTTGAAAGTCCTCTTGCATTCCTTAACAGTCTACCTCCTGCGACTAATAGACAATAGACAATAGATGCAAGAGTAGGCCATTCAGCCCTTCGAGCCAGCACCGCCATTCAATGTGATCATGGCTGATCATCCCCAATCAGTACCCTGTTCTTGCCTTCTCCCCATATCCCCTGACTCCCCTAGTTTTAAGGGCCCTATCTAGCTCTCTCATGAAAGCATCCAGAGAGCCTGCCTCCACCGCCCTCTTAGGCAGAGAATTCCACAGACTCACCACTCTCTGTGAGAAAAAGTGTTTCCTCATCTCCGTTCTAAATGGCTTACTCCTTATTCTTAAACTGTGGCCCTGGTTCTGGACCAAGATGTCTTAAATGTCTCTGACATTCAGAGAAGTACATTAAAAACAATATTTAAAATGATTGTGAAGATATGCTACAATTGTAAATTGTATAAGCATTATTAAATTAAGCATAAATGATTAAACAAGAATGATCCTATTCTCATCTTAAACCTGTTCAATTCACTGGGCTCATGGACCCTGCAGCACTTGAATCTGCTCCAGGATTTGTCAATGGGTGCATGAAACTCCTAGCACTCTCCTGCACTGCCACGTAGAGTCCAGCAGAACTTGACCGGTGGGTTCAGGACATCCGTGCTGGTGTAGGTGTACAAAAAACTGTACTTTTGTTGGCACATCCACCAAAATCTATGCCACAATAAATCTGTCATTGGTTAATATGTTACAGTACAATGTTATGTATGCAGATTTGCCTGAAACTTGCAGATTTTTAAAAGGATTTTCATTGAAGTGAATGAGTGAACAACAAAGTAACACTCAGGGTTCAGCTTATTTTGTTAAAATCTTAAATCCGGGAGTTACAGCGGTGCAGCTGGTCGGAACTGCTGCCTCACGGCGCCAGGTTCGATCCTGACCTTTGCGGTCTTTGTGGAGTTTGCACGTTCTCCCCTTGTCACCCGGTGTGTGTCCTCTGGGTGCTCCTTTTTCCTCCCACATCCAGGTTTTTAGGTTAATTAGCTGACGTAAATTGCCCGTAGTGTGTAAGGACTGAAGGTAAAAGTGGGATAACATACAACTAGTGTGAACGGATGAGTTTTGCACCACATTACTTAATCAAAACAATTGTCACCAAGAGATAAGGGCTGCCCTCACAAATCCACTGCCTCATGAGGTGTGGATTGTTTTGCCTGAGAAATGCAGAGAATGGAGGCATACGGATCAAGTGCAGGTGGAGGAGATTACTTTAGCTTGGCATCAGTTTCAGCACGGACGTGGGCCTGAGGGGCTGTTCCCATGATGTACTGTTCTATGTTCAATATAGAGCAACATGAACTGAGGGAAAGAGAGTTCTGCCTCGCTGACACTGAATGTCCTCGTGGGATAGACGAAGGGGAGTAGTAAATGGCAGAGCAGCTGGAGTGACCTTGTATTCCGCCCTTCCCTCCTAGAACAACTAGTGCAGCTCTGCCTGACCTCAATTCTCATCCTATTTCTGCTGCCAGAATAAGCACCTCATGTTAGCCTACAGCCCAACATCATGAACATTGAACTCTTCAATTTCAAGCCAACCCCCGATCCTCAATTCCCAGCTACCATCTTCCCCCCTCTCCCAGCTATTGTGCGCACCTTTCTCCCATCACCCTGTCACCAAATTGCTTTCCCTTCCTCCTTCCAATCATCTCCTACCCTTACCTTGTCCCAGTCCCCATGCCTCAATCTGGCTTCACCTTTCACTTTTCCTCTTCCTTCCTTATCTGACACCCGTTTGTCTCCTTTACATCTCAAGCCTTTGTCCTATCTCCACTCATCTGCCACTTACCACCCCCCCCCCCCCCCCCCCCCCCCCCCAACCACCACCTCTGCCACCACTAAGCTCTTGCCTCACACCTACCTCTACTAAGCTTTGCCTCACACCTACCTCAATCAGAAGAAGGGTCCTGACCCAAGAGGACCTCTGCCCATTTCCTCCACATAACTTGCCTCACCCACTGAATTCATACTTGCTTTGAGTTCTTAAAATATATTCAGTCAAGTGGAGCAGCATTGCAGTGTTGGGTGGCAGTTTAACACCTTCCTAACAACTCTCAAGGCAGTCAGTCCCAACCCCAGCATAAACATTCCTATCGAGATGGCTTTTGCATTAAATGTAGGTGAAAATTATATTTCAACTCAAATCCCAATCTTGAGCACCACAGAGCTTCTTTAGTGCCAGAAGGTACCCAAATAAATTTGCCTTGGTTATTACGTTTTTTGAACACCAAATATGCTCCTTGTATTTTGCTTGGTTTTCATTATAATTTTCAAAATCTATTATTCTTGTGTGTTAAAAATGTATATCTTTTGATTGATATTTTGACTTGACTATGTCCATTCTATATCGTTACTGCAGAAATTGACTACAGTCCGAATAAGGAAGGACAATATGCGAACAGGGAATAGGCCAGTGAACATGAAAAAAGCCAGAGTCCTTCAGATCATTCCCTGTGAGTGATTTAGATTAAAATTAATGAATCATTTATTTACTTTTGTTCAACCTCCAGACATATTGAAATAATTTCCATTACTCACCAAGGGACATGTTCCTTCAAAGAAATCTCATCAGTTCCCCTTCACTATTTCTTAGATCAGCTCTTGGCTGAGACCACACTGTGAGAGGGAGGCAGCAAGCATACGTATATAACAAGGTGCATTCCACGGAAAAGTGTCTATGATTAATACCAAAGGAGCTTTGCATCACTCATCCAAGAGAGAGCTGGAAAGTAGCT
This sequence comes from Leucoraja erinaceus, assembly GCF_028641065.1. Taxonomy (NCBI): domain Eukaryota; kingdom Metazoa; phylum Chordata; class Chondrichthyes; order Rajiformes; family Rajidae; genus Leucoraja; species Leucoraja erinaceus. Next base: position 13,194,459 of record NC_073391.1, on the reverse strand, counting down.
TTGTCACAGGTTTAGAGCCAAATCTCTTGTCTGCAGTCTCATCTAGCGTTGGCAAGAGGAGAGGAGAATAACAAAAGAACTAAATAAAAATTCAAACAATGTGTTTAGGTAAATATACCGAGATTGGACCATGCTGTTTTAACAGCATGCAGATAGAGTAACACGATGGACATATGGACCCACCGTTATAATCTTAGCTATAGCTGAAAGCTTCAGCACTTTGCTGTGAATGTGCAAAATTGAAAATGTGCTGTTGAAAGTGATGTTGAGGCTTTAGGTGCTTTGGCATCAAGGTGGCTGGGCCTGGGAGTGTGGTGTCAGATGTTGGACTGGGAGGTAGCTGGATCATGGGGTTTGTGGTGATTGTGAGCCTTGATGGAAAGGGGGGAAGGGATGGTTTATTAGAGGTCAGAAGGACAAACTGTGAGTCAGGGCCAGGGTTTGGGGAAGACCTCAAGAGTCGAGGCACTGGGCTACAGATGGCATCATTAGGTCAGCATTGGGGAAAGTGTCATTAGGAGTCAAGAAGCAATTGTTTCATTTGAGAAGGGGCCTGATACAATGGTATTCCAAGGAGCTTGTTTTATATAGGATTTACTGACTGTCATTTTCAGCTCCTGAACTGTATTGGATCCCATTGATTTATTCTTGCGGCATTTTATAATAAATTATAAAGACACAAGAGATTGTAGCTGTTGGAAAAAAAACTCAGCTGGTCAGTGAGCATTCATGAAGAGAAATGGACAGAAGATGCTTCAGCACAGGACCCTTCCTCAGATCTTCAACCCAACTCGAAACATCATCTATCCTTTTCCCTCCGCAGATGCTGCCTGACCTGCTGAGTTCGTCCAGAACTTAGTTTTTTTTTAAATAGATTATATTCAGTCTGAAAACTTCTTCCAATATGAATTAAATGTCTAAGTGCTTGAAAAGCTGATAACTCTGTTTCTAGGCCATTAGATTCTGAAGCAGGATTCAAAGAGGTTGATTGGGAGCATGTGAGAGTGTGGAGGAGGGGATAATGCTGTTAGTCCATGCATTAAATTATCATCTGAGTATTCTTGCCCCTTAAGAATATGGCTTAAAATTGTAAGAAAACTCATTGCTGCCGATTTTATTTTTAAGTAGGTGAATACACTGTGGAATACTACATTATTTATATACTTGAATAGGAACTAGTTTCCAATTGATAACGTTCATATTAATATTGAACAATCGGTGGTACTTATCCCTTTGCCTGCATTGTCAATGTCTTGGTTCAGATTTCTTATGCATATTAGAACAGTTAAGTGTGTATCCCTGTTGAATTAATGAAGGCTGCCTCATCAGTGCAACTTAAATCATAGAAAGACAGAACCTGCTTCCAGCCTTATGATATCTAAAGTTCATAACTACCTTTATAAATCTTGTATTTAATTGTACTTCATGGTGCATCCTTTTTATTGGACAGCAGCATACCCTTTATTTTTGCATGTTTTTATTAGTGCATAAAATTATTTTTTTCTCCCCTTCACCCATAAAAACAAGTGTTATTCCACGTAGGAATTCTTACAATCCCCCACAGAGTCGAATGAAGAGATGGAATTATTTTTATTATATTTATTACCTGATCAAATGTAATATCATCATCACATGTCTGTCTGTCTGCCAATCTCATGATAATTTGATTTGCATTTTCTTTTCAAGATGATTTTAACAGAGTTGTTTTGCCCAGGAAAAGGGGACAGGAATTCTCAGATTACATCAATGCTTCATACATAGATGTAAGTACTCTTCAGAATGTGTGTTGCTATGCAGTTTCACAGTATGTAATGTTTGTGGTTGTGATTGAGGATTTGAAAAGCTGCAAGCAAAAATGGTTGAACTTGTGCATATGAATGATATATTGAGCATAGTAACAGACCCTTCAGCCCACCATGTCCACACCGATCAACCATTCACACCAGTTTTATGTTATTCCACTCCCTACACACTAGGGGCAATTCCCAGAGACCAATTAACCAACAAACCTACACATCGGATTCAATGATTCAATGATAATTTAGTGCCACATATACCTAGATACAGTGAAATGCTTTGTTTTGTGTACAATTGAGTAAAATCATACAGCAGACCCCATCTAAGCCGTGTACAAGAGTCACCACATTTCTGGTGCCGACAAAATTACAAAAGGAAACCTCTTTGCGATGTGGGAGGAAGCCGGAACAACTGGAGGAAATCCATGTGGTCGCAGGGAAAACATGCAAACTCCGCACCGACAGCGCACAAGGTCAGGAATGAACTCAGGTCTATGGCCCTGTGAGACAGCAGCTTCACCAGCTGTGCCACTTTGACACCTTTATAGTTTTTCTACCCATCCAGCTGTGAATTCTGGATTTAAAATACTAAATTTTAAAAGGGTGATTAAACATAAAATATTGCAATTGCAGCAATATGAAATTTTGCCGCAAATGGCTTATCTTTACTGAGCTGGGCTTTCAAAACTAACTGTGTTAACCAGCATCTACAGTTCCTTGTTTGTGTATATCTCACAGCCAACGATTGCAGCATATCAGTGTTTTAAAGAGGAGTTCCAGCCAGTGTAAATGGGGGGTGGGGGCAGTATGGTTTATTCTTATTATTTTATAGTTGGGACTGTTTTTTTGTCTTTACTTTCAGTTAAAATGTGTGACATCGGTGATTATGTTCAGTGAGAAAATTAAAATATCACTGGTGATGCATCAGGTACATTCCCAATCTGATTTCAATAATGTGCAAGATTTTGCTAATAGAAACTAAATAAAAATTATTACTGCCATTGATTTTTTTATTTCTTTCTGAAATGAGTAATGAGTACTTACACAGTTTGTATGATTACCATTGATTGCCCAGTGGGGCGGCACGGTGGCGTATCGGTGGAGCTACTGCATTACAGCGCCAGAAACCCAGGTTCGATCCTGACCACGGGTGCTGTCTGAGCGTAGTTTGTATGTTCTTCCCGTGATCTGCGTGGGTTTTCTCCAAGATCTTCGGTTTCCCACACTCCAAAGATGTACAGGTTAGTAGGTTAATTGGCTTGGTGTATATGTCCCTAAATTTGTCCCTAGTGTGTGTAGAGTAGTGTTAATGTGCAGGGATCGCAGGTTGGTGAGCACTCGGTAGGCCAAAGGGCCTGTTTCCGTGTTGTATCTCTAACCCCTCTGCATTTCTTTATGACAGGGCTATCGACTGAAGGATTATTTTGTTGCAACTCAAGGACCTATTGTTCACACAGTAGAAGACTTTTGGAGAATGGTTTGGGACTGCAAGTCGCACACAATTGTAATGCTAACCGAACTCAGAGAAAGAGAACAGGTATAATGATACAGAATTATGATTGACGTCTCTGACATGTATGGAGCAAAGTATTTTTGATGTAAAGTCGACAAAGTCACAGTTGTATCCTGATGCCCCTGCCTACTCGTTCAGTACGTCAGAAAACGTGTATGTCTTGATATTGCATAAATCCTTTAGTGATTGGAAGATAAATTAAAATGAATACACAGAATTAGCTTAAATTAGCTTATTAAATGTTTCAACTGTTAATTTTAGCTAATAACACATGTAATTCAATTATCTGGAGATTGGAAATGTAGGTGAAGCTGCAAAATTATCTTAACTGGTAGAAACATTGCAAATACCAAATTTGGAGTGTCTATTTTCTGGTTTCATATTCACGGATAAAAATAACCATCAATCTATTCTGTGTCTGAAACCAAAATAATTCAGCGTATGTTAAAAATTCCCCAAGTTCCCCAACCCAATATTAAAATGGAACAGCCCTGTCCCACGGTTGAAGCACACCAAGGGATTGCTGAGACAAACAGCAGAGGGTTGATAGACACAAATTGCTGGAGTAACTCAGCAGGTCAGGCAGCATCTCTGGAGAAAAGGAATAGGTGATATTTCAGGTCAGAACCCTTCTTTGGCAGATATTCATTAGAGTCCAGTGCAGAGGTACAATGATGAGGTAGCTGTAAAGGTCTATTGACCAGAATGACTGTTGTGCTTGTATTGATATCATATAACACATTCCTGCCATCCACATTTCCCAACAAGGTAAAGAGTAAACTTTCTAATGAAGTGCCCAGATATAGTTTAAAACGTAACTGGAAGTCATATGTTCTTTCTGCAGGAAAAGTGCTCCCAGTATTGGCCCTCTGAGGGCTCCACGAAGTATGGGACGTACACTGTAGAGATGAAGAATGACAACATTGGTGATGCTTTCAGTCTTAGAGATCTCACAGTCACAAACACTGTTGTAGGTATCACTTCAGATCTTATCCTAACCATAAGAGTATCTATAGCAGAATATGTTATAAATGGTGGACAGCTATTGAAACTGCCGACATATTCCCCCATAATTTTTGGTAAAGGTGGTTCTGTATTAATACCTGGTTAGTGCGTGTGCAGACAACCACTGGTTCAGTTGATGTCGATGCACTCATCCAGACGTTAGTGGCTGCACATCGTACCATAGAAGTAGAGTGCATTGGATGTCAGAGGTGAGCGTGCCTGACCTCTTGCTGCATCTCACACTCAGCTCCATGTACAGGACTGTTGTTGAGCTGCGCAGTTAGATGTATCTCATACCTAGCTCCGCAGATTTACATCAGTCACAGCAACGACTCCAGCATGGCACTATTGATTTGCTTGGGTCACTGAACTTCAATAAAAAGACGAGGCTAACTTTTCTTTCATTTTATCTTATCAAATGTTGTAATTAATTTATCTCCACAAGATGCATTTTCAAAAGAGTTAATATTTTTAATTTTTCAATTAATAATTTATTTCTACTGTTTCTGTATGTTTAGGTTTCCATTTAGGTTTATTAGACTCACGTGTACTGAGGTACAGTGAAAAGCTTAATTTTGCATGCTGTTCGTTTGGATCAGCTAATACTATACATGAGTGCAATCAAGTCAAATTCAAATAGAATAGGTAGAACAAAGCGGAAGTTACTGAGGGCAGAATATAGTTCTCAGCATTGTAGAACAATTCCATTCACAAAGTCCAATGTCCGCAATGAAGTAGTGGTGATTCGGGCAATACCGTAGCATATGGAAGCACCCTGATTATTAGAAGCCTTGACAACTCGGGTATGGCCCCAGGCCTTTGCCTTCCACCACCTGATGCCAAGTCACCGTTCACGGAGCATTCATGATGCATTGCATCGATGCTGGCATGTTATTGGGCAACGAGTGGCCACAAGGGATTAGTGCTACTGCGGGTCTAGTATGAGTGCAATTGGGTCCTAAATGATGAAGAGAAACATTTAAATGGACTGAACACCAAGTAATTCCCTCCCAATTGTCTGTTTTAAGGCAACACAAAATAGCATATTTTTGGTTGCTGCCAAAGCAGGCTATAATTTAAATATATACATTTTATATTCAGCGTAAAGCAAAAAGTATGTTTATTTAATTTTTTTTATGATAATGAAGTGTGTATGAGAAGAATAGCCAAAGCCAGTTCATGTTCTGTAAATTTATTTTAAATGAATTTGTATTGAAATTCAGGAAAACAAGGAGAGGACAGTACGACAGTTTCATTTTCACGACTGGCCTGAGATCGGCATCCCACTGGAGGGTAAAGGGATGATAGACCTAATCGCAGCAGTCCAGAAGCAACAACAAAAGTCCGGCAATCATCCGATCATAGTGCATTGCAGGTATTGCATGATCCAATACACAGCCACTGATAAATTATGACCACAAACTATCCAAAGAAGCGCAAAGTCCCACACCGCCAGGTTCAGGAACAGCTACTTTCCTACTGCTAACAGGTTATTGAAGCAACCTACATGACCCTAATCCTATCTTGGCAATGGATCACCTCTTGCACTATCACTAATTGTGTATTTTCTAATAGTGTATTTTTGCATTAATGTCTTTTTTTTGTGCAGACTTTTCTTTTCACTGTCTTGTAGAATTCATGTGTGATTTATGTTGTCTGTTGTCAGATCTGTTGTCTGAGTCCATGTGCTTGTGATGCTGCTGCAAGCAAGATTTACATTATACCTGTACCTCACCGTACTTGTACATGTGACAAAAACACAACTTGACTTGACGAAGCAGTGTAGGCACAAAATTACAAGTGTGTGCTGCTGGTCATTTAGCATTGGCATATCACCAGCACTAACTGGGAAATCAAATGAGCTTTTCATGAACAGATAGGATCTTATGAGCCTCATATCCTACTGAAGGTCAGATCCTACTATATCTGACTGGATGGAGGGATTCTTTGTCAGCAAGCCAGAAATTCCTCCCCCTCTAAAAAGAACTTCGAGGTTTGGAATTAGGACTTGCAAGTCAAGTATAATTGAAAACAAAATAAAAAACTGCAGAAGCTGGAGATATGAAATTGCTGAAAACACTTCATCTTCCATATAACTGTGCAGTAGACTCTAATTTATAGGTATATTCAAATCTATAGCTAGCATAAGTCTAGGCATTACATAGAATGGGAGGACAGATGAAATGTGTTAGTTGTTGTACCTGTCTATAATGTTTCATGTAGGCGTTGAGAACTATTTGGGTCTAAAATTCAGACATCCAAATGAAAATTAACACATGGAGGGGTAGGGGTTACTGTTGTACTCATCCAATTCATAATAATGGCAAAATCACCATTGGAAATGTAAACAATGTTTTGGATAAACCTTGATAACAAAAGTTTCCAAACGTATTGTGATCCTCATTGGCTCCATCATTGCCAGTATGAAACCTGCATCATAGGTAAGTCTACTTGTGACAGAACTAACTCAAAAATCAACAATTCACCATGTTATGCATTGGGTGATTTCAGAAGTTGTGCCAGTCTGTCCTTCAATTAACCCTACATAGGATGTCACTTTTAATTTACTGTTGCTTTGTTCCCACATTACAGAAATGTATTAAATGCTAGGATTGAAAATCAATTAGCACAAGCCAAATGTGAACTCCAATATCATAAAAAGCATGTTTTTAAACCATTAAATCCTTGGGTCAGCAGCAGTAGATAGAGGTGTTAAGAATTGAGTGACATATAATGTTTTGGTGTAGAGTGGAAATACTTCCTCTCATGTTTACTTTAAAAGGATGTAACGTCCTCTAAATGTCTTTGATCAACTGTGAAGTGTGGCTGTGAAGTGAGCTTGCATTTCTACCAACTATTTTTTGTCCTATCATCTTTTCACAAACACAACATTTTCAGCAGTTTTTTCATTTTTCACTGCATTTGCCAAAATATATAAAATCAATGCAATGTTTTTTTTAATACCATATGGATATAGTCCAAATTGTGTAATATGAGAAACTCATAGTTCAATGCTCTCATAAAAGTCTTCAGTGCCTGGAAAGATGTTTTAAACATGTGAGGTCCAAAGGGCCATCAAATGATTTTAATTGAGGGTCTGGCACTTCAACATTCTATCGTGAGCGAGGTCCAAGACATTCTGCACAACAGAACTGACCTTGGACATTTAACATACTCTGATGCTTTTCCTCCACTTACTCCATAATGCTCGGATGAAAACAAGTTGGCTTCTGCTAATCGTTGAGGCAAAATGCCTTGTGTTGGGGTAGGAATATGGTGGCATTAGACAGGAAGAACATTGGGATCTCATGGGATGTCGCTGAGTATATCCCCTCCTCACTAAGATCCGAAGAACTGTAAGAGAAAAAAAAGATGTAAATTACTTTTTCTCAACAAACGTGGTGTTTTGCAATTGCTGTCAATGAGATGCAATGTTTGGTCAAAGCTGCTCTTAATATTGTAATGCTGTAAACTAAAATGTTCATTATATTCAATTGACTGAAGGAAACTTAATCCAATCCATGTGACAGTGTAATTGAAGCAAGACTTGCATCCATTTATTTTGCAGCGCTGGTGCTGGCAGAACAGGTACATTCATTGCACTGAGTAACATTTTGGAGCGAGTGAAAGCTGAAGGCCTTCTAGATGTTTTCCAGACTGTTAAGAGTTTACGAATGCAACGACCACATATGGTGCAGACATTGGTATGTTATTTTATTTGTTCCGGATTTCCTAATGCAAAAATTAAATTGGAAACAGTACATATATCAGATGGAGAAACAAAGAACTGTCAATGCTGGTAAATCCACAAAAGGAAATAAAGTGCTGGAGTAATAAAAAAAAAGCTTTTCACTGTACAGGTGCACAACCTTTTATCCGAAAGCCTTGGGACCAGACACTTGTCGGATTTCGGACATTTTCGGATTTCAGAATGGAAGATTTTTAGCGTAGATTAGGTAGGTAGCGCGGGCGGCTTGAAAAGTCTGGAGCTGCTGCCTCCTCCCCGGTGACCGGGAGAATCATTGCATAAATGTTAGTCAGTTAGTTTGGAGGGATTTTATGTGGTGGTGGTGGTGGAGTCGGGGTGAAGGGGGAAACTTTAATTCTTAGTCCCCTACCTGGTCGGCGACTCCCAACCTCGCGGAGCTGGGGGCTCCGTCCGGCAAGCTCCGGAACGCTGTGGCCGCCGACACACAACATTGCGGAGCGTCGCTGGATTTGGAGCCGTCGAGCTGGGGGCTCCGTCCGGCCGCGGGCGGCGCCGGTTGGAGATCCGACCCCGGCAACTCTACCCCTGGCTGCGCGGCTCCAAATCCAGCGACGCTCCGCGATGTTGTGTGTCGGCGGCCACAGCGCTCCGGAGCTTGCCGCACGGCGACCCGGTAAGGCATTGCCCGCTCCCCGCTGGTATCCCAGCGCTGCGACGCCGCCGACTCCCGACATTCGCGGAGCTGGGTCGTCCGGCCGGGAGTTGCCGGGGTCGGAGCTACAACCGGCGTCGCCCACAGCCCCACCGGCCACAGCGCTGCGGAGCTTACTGCACGGCGACCCGGTAAGGCATTGACCGCTCCCCGCCTCTCCGACCAGGTAGGGGACTAAGAATTAAAGTTTACCCCTTCACCCCCCTTCACATAAAAGCCCTCCAAACTAACTGACTAACATTTAAGCAATGATTTACAGATGTTTAAGCGTCTCCCGGTCTCCAGGGAGGAGGCAGCCGCTACAGTAGTACAGACCTGGGTTGACCGTGGGTCGTTTTGGGTCAAGTTTGGCACCAAACGCGAGCTTTGGTGCGCAGACGACATCTGGAAAAAATGGCCGGTTTTCGGAGCTTTTCGGTTTCTGGAACTCCGGATAAAAGGTTGTGCACCTGTACCTTGTTACACATGACAGTAATAAACTAAACTAAAGTCAGCTGGATCAGGCTGCATCTCTGGAGAACGGTTAGGTGATGTTTCAGGTCAAAGCCCTTTTTCAGACTGATTTGTGGGGTGGGGGAGGAGAGAAGAAAGCTGGAAAAGGGGAAAGGCAGGACAAAGCGAGGCAGGTAATAGGTAAACATAGGTTGGGGTGGGGGGGGGGGGGGGGGGGGGGGGGGGGGTTGATAGGCAGATGGTGGGAACAGGCCAAAGATAAGAGCCGAAGATATGAAACACAGTTGAAGAGTTGTGGATTGTAAAGCCAGTAGGAGGAAAGTGGCAGGAGGGGGAGGCGGGTGAGTGGTGGAGAAATAGGTGGGCATCCAGGTGGGGCATAGGGAAGGGCAAGAAAAGGTGGCTGTAGGGGAAAAGGTGAGGGATTGTATGGGCGAGGGGGGAGGTACCCAAACAGAATACGATGCGCTGTTACTCCAGCTTGTGCATGACCTCACTCTGGCAATGGAGGAGGCCTAGGACAGAAAAGTCATTGTGGAAATTGGAAGGGAAGTCGAAATGGTTAGCAACCGGGAGATCCACTAGATCCTGGTGGACTGAGCACAAGTGTTCCATCCAGGAGGGCATATCGGAAACACTGGATGCAGTAGATGAGGTTAGAGGAGGTTCATGTGAACCTCTGTCTCCCATGGGTGAAATATCGCTTGTTTCCTTGGATGGAGATGAGGTAAGAGGTATAGGGACCTGTTTAATGGTTCAACAGTGATTTATTTCATACGTACCTCGGTACAATGAAATTCCTTTTTCGCATACAGTTCAGTAAACATCTTGCTATACAAAGAAACAATCACATTTAGGTACAAGAGTATAAGAATAGTAAATTATACTGAGGCACTACACAAGAGCTGCCACATTTCTGATGCCATCTTGTTCAAAATTGTTAAAAATGTAATCTTCTTAGCCATAAAAGCCCATTATTTTGGTGGTGGCACTGGAATGGAGTTGCAGGGATCAGCAATGGCCAGGTGATGTTGTCGATGTCCTCCGCCGCTGCTCCATGACACTTCAGGCTGTTTCCGATCCGCTTGGCCTCCTGGAGCAGCGTCTGATCCAATCGAACCCAAGGCTCCAGCAATCCCATTCCACCAAGCATCCAACCCGATGCGTCTACCCACAAACGCACCCCCCTTTGCCTCATAGGGCCACTGGTCCATCCTCGTACCTCGGAATGCCTTTCATAGCCGACCTCGGAATGGGAGCCAAGCCCCAGGCCACTCAGCAGCACTGTTTGTTCCTTTCCTCCCTCCACTGCCACCATCTTGCCAACTTGAATTTATTTTTTAAGTATGTAATAGGGCATATCTACAGTGTAATTCTTTAATAAGTTGTGTTACTCTTTCATTTTAGGAGCAGTATGATTTCTGCTACAAGGTGGTGCAAGATTTCCTCGACATTCACTCCGATTATGCCAACTTCAAATAAATATGTTTGCCTTACAGATTTTTTTTATCTTTTGAATTGTTAGCTGATGGGCCAGTAAAGCATTTTTTGTACATTAAATTATCAAGAATTTATTTTGTATTTTGCTACGCACTTGATGTTTAGAAGAATATTACTAATAAGTTGAAGGCCTTTCCTTCATTGTCTCGTGATTGCGCTTTGAAAGCATTTAGGTTACAGTAACTGGGGAGTCACACTTCTATTAACAGTTGTGTGATGTTTCTAACTGAGTGAACAAAGTACATTTTCTGTCATAATCTCCCGGCAGAACATTATTTAAACAGAATAGGTCATTATCACTCATATTATGTTGAATCTTGAATGTACAGAAAAGTGAAAATCTACTGATAAAACAGCTTCACTTGCTTTGAAAAAAATATCAACAATCTCTGAACCCCCTCCAAGTGTTACATAATGTGAATTTATACTGTGCATTAGAGTTTGCTTTGTTTTCAGAAGGTTGGGTGTGATGCATATAATAGATATATTTTTCTATGAAAAGTTTACAGTGTTATAATGTTAGTTGCATATCATGCGTTTTGGCTTACCTGATGGCTTTATTGTTTGTAAACATGATGAATGATAATACAGTTGTTCAGAAGTCTCTCCTTTTATATATTTATATTTTCAGTTGCTACCGTTCGTCAACATTGTACAGACATAACTTGGGATGGTAAGCCCTAGATCCTCCATCACAACTCACAGCCGTGTCTTCTTCACCCCTTTTGCTGTTGATTCAGCCCAATACAGGGCAGCCTTAATCTTGCAAACTATATCAGGATATCTGATATAGAGGCCAACTGCATTTGGCCTCTCGGTTCTTGCCGTTCTGATGCCAATGTGCATGCAACCTCTATGTTTCATGAACCAACAGCCAATCAACCCACTCCACAGGGTCTCCACCCGAAACGTAAAATATTCCTCTTTTCCAGAGATGCTGCCTGACCCGCTGAGATATTCTAGCTATTTTGTCTATCTTCGGTTTAAAACAGCATCTGCAGTTCCTTCCTACACAAAACTTTCAATCAGTTCCCTGGTTATTATAGATTACTTTCCCATCACTGTGGCAGAATGACATTTTAGAAAGTAAAATTAAATAACTTACATTTTATATGTTTGTTAACTTGGTACTACCATAGTTTTATTAACATTTCTCTAGATGGTTCTCATTTTATTCATTGTTCCATATTTTCACTTGTTGGAATGTTCATGTTTCACAATGGGGATCGGGAAACAAACAGTAGGTTGATGAGCACATCACTCCACTTCTACACATGGTTTCTGTCTAATAAACAACTTTATTGGACATCTACAGTCATTGTCATTGTTAGTGAACAGATATTTGAAAATATTTGTAGCCAACGAGATATGCCAATGTAAAGAATGCAATGAAAGTGTATTTTTGAACTGGAGCCAAGTGATATGATATCAACAGTGAAGGATTAATTTATACCCAGTGCAAATGTACTCAGCAAACAAACGAATATAAAATGGAAAGGAAATGATGATAAAGTCAGAATTATGGTCAGCATTCTGTTTTGTTTTTGTTAGACTTCCAAAATTGTAGAGAAAATGTGAACTACATGGGGCAAAAAATTGAAGGAAAAAATGTAAATTATTTCTCTTTATTCATTTCATTACCCAATTATTCATAACTACTTTTGTCATCATAGATTGTTACATATAGGGGAAAAAATAGATATGATATTTCATTTTATGAGATCACAAGCCCAATTCTATTCTCCCAACATTCAATGCTATTGCTTTTTTTTAAACCAACATTGATTCATTAAATAAATTATTTAAATAATTCTTTAAATTATTTAATGCACTCTTCCTTAGCAGCAGATTGTGGCAAAAATCTTTCATATTACCAATTTTCCTAACTTTTTAATCTCTATAATTAACTTGTTTTTTGTTTCCTTAATGTCACCGATTATACATGTTATTTATTTTAAAATAATCCATCATCTTGATTCCCAATCTGGTTATACTGTAACCATCTCAATCCTAGCCAACAACTTCTTTCTCTTAAATCCTGGTGCACCTATACTTACTGTCGCCTTTTTAATCTTCTGGTTTCAATAGCTCACTGCAATATGTCAACTGTTGTGCATTGAAGGGAGGGATTACAGTTCCATATTCAGGTTGGAGAGTGGTGGACCAGTGAAACTGCAGCATCCCATTTCTGATTTCTGAATTAATTTCTGTTCACTGATAGCCTGGCCAAGCCAGCCTGAAGAATGGCTCAATGGTAGTTTATTGTCACATGTACTGAGGTAAAGTCAAATTTCTATTTTGCATATAGTCAATAAAAGTATTACTATACATAAGCACAATCTTAGTTAAGTAGATGTTTATACGAATAGTACACTGAGACAGTATACAAGAGTCGCCATGTTTTTAGGAGCCATTATTCAAGTCTGAAAGTTCTTATAAATGTAGAATTCATAACTTGGCCATTAACGCCTGTTCTCCTGGCAGCCATGCAGGATCCTGAAACAGTTGCCTTTTCATGTCCTCCAGAATTGCTGCCTCTGTTGAGTTTCTCCAGCACTTTTTCTACACAAGATTCCAGCATTTGCAGTTCCTTGTGTCCCGACAGGCAAGAACATCCTGGATAAAAGTTTGTTGGGATACTCTGACATAAAAATGCACCAGTCTGAAGGCAATGAGAGCATTTAAAGGGGAGCTCTCCTGTGTACTCCCTGATGAAAGTGTCCAAAAGATTTCCCAAGGATTATTGACCACTCCATTTCTGCAGGACCCTGGCAAATACATGCCTTCCTCAGAACTTACTTGTGTGCCAGTAATTAGAAATATAGAGAATAGGTGCAGGAAGAGGTCATTCATTGTGATCATGGCTGATCGTCCCCTATCAATAACCCGTGCCTGCCTTCTCCCCATACCCCTTGATTCCACCAGCCCCTAGAGCTCCATCTAACTATCTCTTAAATCCATCCAGTGATTTGGCCTCCACTGCCCTATGTGGCAGGGAATTCCACAAATTCTCAACTCTCTGGGTGAAAACATTTTTTCTCATCTCACTCCTAAATGGCCTCCCCTTTATTCTAAGGTTGTTGCTCCTGGTTCTGGACTCGCCCAACATTGGGAACATTTCTCCTGCATCTAGCCTGTCCAGTCCTTCTTCCTAGCAGAACATATTTTTCCCATATGTTAGTTAGAGACTGCTTGCCCTCATTTACAAGTTGAAATTGACTTTACCCCTCTGGAAAAGGCCCAGGAGGTAAAATATCCCGGAGCTAGAATATCCCACAACTGGAATTTATGTGGTACCTGTGTCCACCTACCTGCAATCAGTTCCAGGATGAACTGCACTTCTAAAGTATGGGATATATCCAACATTGCCTCTTCTTTTCTATTCTATGCCTCTACATGCAAAATAAACAATTGCATTTGCCTTTTGAATGGCCTTACCTATTTGCACTGAAACCTTTCATGATTTTTGCAATTACCAAGCTCCTACCACTCGCACATTTCTTGTAAAATCTTACCTTTTAAGGTTTATTTCTCTTCCTTAATCTTCTTCAATGTATTACTTTGCATTTTCTACATTTAATTCACCTGCTTTCTTACCCATCAACATTTCTTCACATTGTCTGTCATCCTGCAATCTTTCACACGGTTTATCATGTCTTTGCAATTTTTAATTGTTTTCCCTTAATCCCTGATCACACCATTTATTTGTTAAAAACCACAGGTTCACACCTTCGCCCGATAGAATATTCTGTGCCGCATCTTTTGTGGATGCCAACCAATGCCATTTATGTGACTGTATTCCTCTGAATTTTGTTGCTATTATTTTCACAATTTTAATTTGAAAATGTACATAAACCACATTATTTGTCCTCACTATTACTTATTTAATGTATTCCATAAAATTGGTCAAATATTACCTATCTTCACAAAACCTGTGCTGATTGTCCCTGGTTAATTCATGTATCTCAAAATGACAGACCCCAATTATGTTAATTTCCTGATAAAAAAAACTATCACAAGTTTAAAGTTCTGGCTTTTGCACCTACAGTCTTCAATGAATATAGAAATAATATTTCCTGATGCATAGGACTACGAATCCATATATTTACTATTTTTATTTTTGTTGTCCAGTACTTTGAATTAAAATAATGGAAATAAACAATGAAATAAATCTGAAATAGTTTAGACAATTTGAAAGAACTCCTCTCAATATTTAAATGGTAATCTATCAATAACATACAATTTTCAAGTTAACATTGCTTGAACGTTATTTAAGATAATACAGAATATTCAGTCCACTTTGTTTTATTGTATAGTAGGAACAAACTTACTTTATGGATATATTCAACAAAATTGTGAATTAGTTGAGAAATAGTTTTTTTTAGAAGATCTCATTCGTGTTTACATTCCTTCATAAATTATGGAGTTGACAAAATGATTGTCAATTCACATATATAACACATTGTTCATAATGTTCTGGCAAATGCAAATTTAATTTCTATTTATAGTCCATGAACATCATGTATTTTTATTGAGTTCCTTTAGTGATTGCAATACCGTTCAGCAATCCCATTGAGAGACGTTCTGTGGGAAACACTTGCTTTTCTTTTCCTTTCTTCCTTGTCGCAACATAATAAACACAGGAAACTAGTGATCATAAGTAAATATTATCCTTATTAATATGATCCTTTCAAATTTTTTATTGTGGCGAGTTCAGACTTCACAATGCCTTAGACCCTTCTTAGTCTGACCATTTTGTGTATATCTTTGGCGTAAACCAGCATCTGCAGTTCCTTCCTTCACAATGCCTTGTTTTAAATCTTGTTCAACAAGTTGAAAAATGCTACCAATTGAAGTGATGCAGAAGTTGCTGGATTTATTTGCACTGGAAGCACATAAGGAACAAATCTGCTGCTCTATTTAAGCTGCAAAAAGAGACCTAAAATCCAGACATTTAATGTGGCTGAAGCCACTGGCATCTGGCATTTCAATGAGTAACTTACCACCTGCAGCCGAAACCCAACAGGCTGACCAAATGTTAGACTACTTGCCATACTGGTAGGGAATCAGCCATTAAATCCAGGGTGGAAAGGGCACAAATACGAGGTGAATGGGTGGATAAAGGGAAAGTATATAGAAACTACCATCTGCTCTCAAGAGAATCCTGGCGCAGTGATAACTTATTTCAAACTCACTTTTTGCCACAATAAACTTTGATGAATTCCATGTGAGGCAAGACTTTTCCCCCTCAGAGGTATAAAGGACTAAATGCCTGTTTTAAGTTGTTTTTGGTTATATAATGCAATGTAGGTAGGGAGCATATTGAAAACAATAAGTCCAAGGTACAATACAATTTAGTATTTTGATGAGAATTTTTATTTAACTGTTTAAAATTCGGTACAATTGAAGTCCATTACCAAATGCAGATTTTCCTTACACGGTTCCTTCTCTTAAATTTTAAAACACATGGAGATGTATAAATTTGTATATATTATAACTGTATTTAAAATGACACATGAGCGTTCAAAGTTAAATTTTCAATTATTTCTGTCATTCAGAATACATGTAACCATTAATAAATTGATCTTCAAATTACTAAACTGAAAGAATGGAATAGCTGCTTCACCAGATTTCTTTATATGTAAATAACTGAAGAACAATCTATTTTTTAAAATATTTTCAAGAAGATAAACCAATTTCATATTAATATTAAAACCAAACAATTCTTTCTTTAGCCAATGTTGGTTTATATAGCTTAAAAATCTTCAATATATGCATTCTATTTTCTCTTAGACCATTGTACAGTCAACTATCTCTTCTAATGGTTAGACATTTTCAGCCTTTGATGTTCTGTATAAAACAACAAGATTACATACACACAGAAATTCCTATATTTGGTTCTTCTTTTTCAACTAAATAGCCACTTGCAAAAATGCCTAGGTTACTTATTTAAACTTCTGAATAGTTATGCCTGAGAATAACTTAGCACATTTTATAATATCTGCTTCCACTGTGCCATAGTTGCCTGGGGAAGGATGCATGCATTAATTAAGCATGATGTTGAATGCAATGTTGCCATAATTTTTGATAATCTGCGGGTACTGTTACACCCAACCTTTAAGAGATATTGCGGACAAGCAAGCGAGTAAATCTGAAAGCACACTACCATGTGTATACTGCCATTTATTACTGCTAGTCTACCCAGTGAACTGCTTATCTTTCTGTGCAATACACAAATGAATCTTTGTAGAATATATACAGTGATGGTAACAAATACAGATTTAATGTGGGATGTTTTATCGTGCTCACATTACGTTAATGAAGTGCTCATATTGTTCATTTCACATGCTTTCTTTATTTTCACATTAAGGTATAAGGAATAGTACTTATAAAAGGTCAAACGTGATTATCTCACTAAGTGATTAAAGCTATTTGAAGGATACAATTTGCCATCTGCTTCCCTTCTGCATCAATTTATATTGCAAATTATATTGAGTACTGTTTTGTTTGCCTCAGGTGACACGCACTTAGTTTAAGTTCCTAAGTGAAAATGCCAATAAGACTGTATTCAGAACAATATTTTCAATTGTGCCAAATAGTAGGTTCATTGTTTCTAAACATGTCCACACATTGGTTCAATCATGTAAAGAGCTGAGGGTTCATTACATGATAACATAGAAATCAGAATTGAGTTATTAGCAATTTTTTTTTAAAGTTTGAAACCTACCAATTTTAGACTAGAAACGATGTAGGGGAGACAATAAGTGAGAGAATTACAGTTGCATTAACTGTCAGGCCCTCAATGGTAGGTTTAATTTTGTATTACACTGGCAAGTATACTGAGACCAATTCAATAACTCTGGAATAACAGAGTAAAAAATTACAAGCATATTACCTGATTAAGCACTTTACATTTCATAATTATTTCAAAACTTTATTTTAAATATATTCTATCTTAAAATGGCCAATTTCCTCAGAGAGTTTCCCTCATTATAGTAAAAACAACATAGGAGCTGGAAATAGAGAAAGGCAACAATTGAGAAAGTGACAGCTCTTTATTGGATACGTTATTCAGTCTGAAGAAGGGTCTCGACCCGAAACGTCACCCATTCCTACTCTCCAGAGATGCTGCCTGTCCCGCTGAGTTACTCCAGCATTTTGTGTCTACCTTCGATTTAAACCAGCATCTGCAGTTCTTTCCTACACAAGTTATTCAGGCTTTTGGTGCCCTATTTTTTGTTGCTAGGCATCCAAATCAGCTCTTCTACTGATCAAGATCTGAGTTAATTTGGGCCAATTCTGGTGCTCAGCCAAGGTTTTTTTAATGCAGCAAAGCATCAAATCTTCCAAACAAATCACTGCTTTCTCAAATGAGAACATAAGAATAATGTCTAGCTTACGAGTATTATTTAGCATTTAGTAGCATTGGTAGCATCTGGCATTTCATGAAAGCTAAAGGACAGGCAAGCCAGTTCCTAGAGATGTCCTGTGAGATGTCATTTATACTAGGCAACTCTAACTCGTCTTAATTCAACAACTCAGAATACGCTCCAATGGAGCAACTCTGCACATTAATTTAGTGCTGAAGAATATAACACAATATCCAGAATATTGCACTGTTTTAACAAACACAAATATGTAAGGGTTGAAAGTGTCAACATTTCCATCATTTTTTGTTATCTCTTGGGATATTCCAAAATAGTAAATTTGTTGTATTTTTTTGAAAAAAATGTATATAAAGTTACAATTATATATGTTTGCTCTGATTAGTCCAAGTAAAAAGGGAAAATGCTGAAATTTAAATTGCTAAATGTCTTTTGGCCTTTTATAAGTCTATATTGTGCATTTATTTGTGAGAGAATGAGATTTTGTACAGTTCTGTTTGATATTATGTAATTAAGTACTTGGTTCTTAGATCCTACTCATTGCACTAATCTACTGACTGGCGTGCATCTATACTGCTCAAAATACATACAAGTCACTGTGTTGATTTTGAATATGTGAAATTATTCTGAAATTAAAACATATGTATACAAAAATAGATCATGCAGCTTTGCTTTGCAAAATATGTTGTATATGGTTGCCATAATTTTTGATGGTACAAACAAAATCATTTAGTACAACCAAAATCTATATTGTTCCATATATAGATATTAAAACATTGCTACTGGAAATATATTTGTTTAAAAAGGCTTTACTACGATTATAATAAGCATTTGTTACATCTTAACAGGATTATTAAAAATATAATCGAATAGGGGAAGAGGGTTGGTCAATATATGGATCACATTGAAGTAACCCCAATACTATAGCTTCCCTAAAATGACATATGAATAGTTTAAATCATTTATTTTTGTTGAAATAAGGTTATACAGTACAAGGCCTTATTGATGTATTGTAATATCTATGTTAAGTTGTAATTTAAGGCTTTTTGCAAGATAGCATGCTCATGTTTTGTTCATGGTGGCCAACTGTCATCTTAATGTTATTTATCCAGTTTTGCTAAATAATATTTTTGCAGTATGAATCCATTAATAAATGACAAACCAGAATCTTAAGTAACCTGTGTGTGCCTTTTACTTAATCACACTGATCTATTTTAATATAATGTGCTTGCTCCTTCAAAAGCAGCTACATTCTAGGGCTACACGTGTGGGTTTAAATTAAATAGTGGGGGGGGGGGGGAAGGAAAGTTTGAAAAGGGATAAGAGAGTAAGGTCAGGGCCAATTGCAAGCGGTGCGAGAGGGGAGGTGAATACCGAGGTCAAAGTGTTGTATATGAATGTGCGAAGTATAAGAAATAAAGTGGACAGGCTTGAGGCTCAGTTAGAAATTGGCAAATATGATGTTGTGGCTGCAAGAAGGCCCAGGGCTGGGAACTGAATAGTCAAGGGTATACCTCCTATCGAAAAGACAGACAGGTGGGCAGGGTTAGCTGTTGGTGAGGAATGAAATTCAGTCCCTTGCAAGGGGCGACATTGAATCAGGAGATGTGGAGTCAGTATGGATAGAAATAAGGAAATGTAAGGGTAAAAAGACCCTAATGGGATTTATCTACTAGCCCCCAAACAGTAGGCTGGATATAGGGTGCAAGTTGAATCAGGAGTTAAAATTGGCATGTAGTAAAGGTAATGCTACGGTTGTTATGGGAGATTTCAACATGCAGGTAGACTGGGAAAATCATGTTGGTACTGGACCCCAAGAAAGGGAGTTTGTGGAGTGCCTCAGTGATGGATTCTTAGAGGAGCTTGTATTGGAGCCTACCAGGGAGAAGGCAATTCTGGATTAAGTGTTATGTAATGAACCGGATTTGATAAAGGAACTTGAGGTTAAGGAGCCATTAGGAGGTAGTTACCATAATATGGCCAGGTTTAATCTACAATTGGAGAGGGAGAAGGGTAAATCAGAGGTTACAGTTGAATAAAGGGGACTATGGAGCCATGAAGGAGGAGCTGGCCATATTTGACTGGAAAGATACCGTAGCAGTCATGACAGTGGAACAACAATGGCAGGTATTTCTAGGAATAATACAGAAGGCGCAGGATCAGTTCATTCCTAGAAGGAAGAAAGATTCCAAGGGGAGTAAGCAGGGCCGGATTTACGTATAAACTAGACAAGCTTAAGCTTAGGGCCTCGAGATCTAGGGGGGCCTACTCACCTCGCTGCCTCACCGGACCCGTCGAACCACGCCGCAGAACCGATGATCCGCTCACCGGGACCTCCTACTCTTTATCCGCTGACCCTGGCCACTCCACCGCTCTCCAGCAACCGGCAGCCGTCACCTTACCTGCAGCCTGGACTCAGCACCAAGTTTCCACGCTGCAGAATCCAACTCCCCTGAGTTTGACTGCGCTGGGTCCTAGTGCTAGCCTCCCCCCAACCTGGTAATCTCAGTGGTTGTTCCACTGGGTCTTCCCCATTCCCCTCAAACTATGTGACCCCTGCTCTTCCCCACCCACACTACAGTCCTTATACCCCCATACCCCCTGACCATCCACCACCCCCCCACCAGACATTGCTTTGGCCTCAGTTCACTCACCTGCCTTCCTCCGGCCCCAACCCCCATCCCTGCCGTGTATTCACCATCCCACCTGACCTCCCCCTCTCAGATACCGAACGGTCTGTCCTCAGCAGAGGCCTCACCTTTGTCCCCCTCCATCCCCACTTCAATGAGTTCCGGCCCGCCGCGATTTGGAGCTCTTCTCCCGTCGCCTCTGCCTCACACCGTTCTTCCATGGGAAGGAGTCCTCGCCCCCATTGATGATCCAACTTTTCCCCCCTCATGGCCATTGTCACCATCCAAACGGGAGAACAGCAGCCTCCGAATCGGCCACTTCCTACCGGAGACCGCGGCTCCCGAAGCCCGCAGGCTGAGCTGGGTGGAGATTCACGCAGGCAGCCCTCTGCAAAGTGTTCCCAGGGCTCCGCGATATTAAAATCAGCGCACCCCGCAGCTGGGAAATTTGGGGCAGGCCCAACACTCCATTTCACGGCGATCAGGTAAGGAATCGGGAGAATCATTCTCAACTGCAGCTTGTTACAAAACCTCCGAATCGGGCAGCATCTCCCCACCCGTGTGTGAGACCGCGGCTAGGCCGAAAGCCCTAGTAAATCATTAACGGAAAATCGCTGGACTGAGCTGGGTGGAGATTCACGCAGGCGGCCCTCTGCAAAGGGTTCCCAGGGCTTAGCGATATTAAAAATCACTCTCTAAACTCGCAAACCTCTCGCAGCTGGAGCTCCGCAATTAAAGGTATGTACCTACAGCTCCATGTTATTAAAGTTTTCTATACAGTAGCTCATTTTGGGCCCCGCAGTATTTTTCTGGGCATTTGAGGGCATAAATCTCCAGAGCTTCAAACGGCGATGAACCCAGGCCAATTTAAGGCTTTAATTTACAGCAATTGAACACTAAATTCCACCATGAAAATTGATGTAAATGAGATTTTAAATCATGTATTTTTTGTGAAAATTTGGAACTTGGGCTATTAAAAAATGTTACACCATACAGGATAGGATCTAAATGAAGTGAAATTAGCTACACAACTAATTATATGCTTTAATTTCAGTCATCTGTCAGGGTAGTCATGCTCTGAAAATTTCATAGTTCGTGGAAGGTTATGGGGATTGGGGACTGTCCACGGGGGGGGGATGGAGTATGAAAATCACATAACCTTTTTATTACTTGAGATGAAATGAATTAGGTGTCTTAGGGCTTATCTGATGGGATAAATTGCAGACTTGATCTAAATCTCAAATTTTGTAACCCAGTAGGATCTAAAAGGGTCACACTGTCACTGTCGTGAGTCTGACATTGGGAGGGGGGGCTCACAAGTGAAATAGCTTAGGGCTTCTCTTCATCTAAATCTGGCCCTGGGAGTAAGGGACGACCGTGACTGACAAGGGACGTCAGGGACAGTATAAAAATAGAAGAGAAGAAGTACAACGTAGCAAAGATGAGTGGGAAGCAAAAGGATTAGGTAATGTTTAAAGAGCAACAGAAGACAACTAAAAAGGCAATATGGGGAGAAAAGATGAGGTACGAAGGTAAGCTAGGCAAGAATATAAAGGAGGATAGTAAAAGCTTCTTTAGGCATGTGAAGAGGAAAAAATTAGTTAAGACCAAAGTTGGACCCTTGAATACTGAAAAAGGTGAATTTATTATGGGGAACAAGGACATGGCAGATGAGTTGAAAAGGTACTGTGGATCCGTCTTCACTAAGGAGGACACAAACAATCTTCCTGAAGTACTAGTGGCCAGAGGATCTGGGGTGGCGGAGGAACTGAAGAAAATCCACATTAGGCAGAAATGGTGTTGGGTAGACAGATGGGACTGAAGGCTGATAAATCCCCAGGGCCTGATGATCTGCATCCCAGGGTACTTAAGGAAGTGGCTTGAGAAATCATGGTCGCATTGGTGATAATTTTCCAATGTTCTATAGATTCAGGATCAGTTCCTGTGGATTAGAGGGTAGCTAATGTTATCCCAATTCTTAAGAAAGGCGCGAGAGAGAAAACACTGAATTATAAACCAGTTAGCCTGACATCAGTGGTGGGGAAGATGCTGGAGTCAATCATAAATGATGAAATAGTGGCATATTTGGATAGCAGTAACAGGAGCGGTCTGAGTCAGCATGGATTTACAAAGGGGAAATCATGCTTGACTAATCTTCTGGAATTTTTGAAGGATGTAACTAGGAAAATGGACAAGGGAGAGCCAGTGGATGTAATGTACCTGGACTTTCAGAAAGCATTTGATAAGGTCCCACGTAGGAGATTAGTGGGCAAAATTAGGGCTCATGGTATTGGTGGTAGAGTGCTTACATGGATAGAAAATTGTTTGGCAGACAGGAAACAAATAGGGATTAACGGGCCCTTTCAGAATGGCAGGCAGTCACTAGTGGGGGACCGCAGCTATTTACAATGTACATCGATGTTTAGATGAAGGGGTTCAAAATAACATTAGCAAATTTGCAAATGACACAAAGCTGGGTGGCAGTGTGAACTGTGAGGAGGATGTTATGAGATTGCAGGGTGACTTGGACAGGTTGGGTGAGTGGGCAGATGCATGGCAGATGCAGTTTAATGTAGCAAAAACAGGAGGAAGGCAGATTATTATCTAATGGTGTCAAGTAGGGAAAAGAGGACGTACAACGGGATCTGGGGGTCCACGTTCATCAGTCAATGAAAGTAAGCATGCAGGTACAGCAGGCAGTGAAGAAACGAATGGCATGTTGGCCTTCATAACAAGAGAAGTTGAGTATAGGAACAAAGAGGTCCTTCTGCGGTTGTATATGGCCCCAGTGAGACCACACTTGGAGTATTGTGTACAGTTTTTGGTCCCCTAATTTGAGGAAGAACATTATTGCTGTTGAGGGAGCGCAGCGTAGGTTTACAAGGTTAATTCCCGGGATTTATGGGACTGTCATATGCTGAGAGAATGGAGCAGCTGGGCTTGTATACTCGAGTTTAGGATGAGAGGGAATTCTCATTGAAACATATAAGAATATTAAGGGTTTGGACACGTTAGAGGCAAGAAACATGTTCCCGATGTTGGAGGAGTGCAGAACCAGGGGCCACTGTTTAAGAATAAGGGGTAAGCCATTTAGAACGGAGATGAGGAAACACTTTTTCATACAGAAAGTTGTGAGTCTGTGGAATTCTCTGCCTCAGAGGATAGTGGAGGCCGGTTCTCTGGATATTTTCAAGAGAGAGCAGATAGTGTAGTCAGGGGATATGGGGAGAAGGCAGGAACGGGGTATTGATTGGGGATGATCAGCCATGATCACATTGAATGGCGGTGCTGGCTTGAAGGGCCGAATGGCCTACTCCTGCACCTATTGTCTATTGTCTATAATCATTCAAGATGTGGATTAAATTGTACCCGAGTCAGTATTTACACATTAGCTTGGAATTTCTGTCAAAGATAGCTTGGACAAGTGCTTTGTGTACCCGAATTCCTAAAAATTAGTGCAGACCATTGGAGGAACAGCACCTCATATTTCGCATGGACAGCTTACAACCCAGTGGTATGAATATAGGTTTCTCTAACTTCAAGTAACCCTTGCTTTCCCTCTCCTTATGTCCCTCCCCCCAATCTAGTTCTCCGATTTTACTGATTGTATGCCTCAGTCACCTTCCCCATAGCTAACAATGAACCATACTGCATTTCCTTGAGCATTGTCTGCTTTGAACTGTTGTTTTCACACCTTACCCTTCCATATCTCTAGTCTGTCTCTCCCCTGAGTCTGAAGTAGGGTCTCGACCTGAAACGTCTTGACCCATTTCTTCCCTCCCATCTCTTTCACTGAGCCTTTTTGGAAACTGAGGTCAAGGAGTTTAGAATTAGAATTACAACTAAGAATTGAAGTGAGAAATGGCAAACATTTGGCAACTCTAGGTTACACTTGCGAAAAAATGTTGTTCAGCAAAGCATTATCCATTCTGCAATTATTCTAACTAAGAGCAATAAAATAGATTACTAAATTGAAATAGGTGCAATTACTCATTCTTTGTGGAATTTCCTTCAAAGACAGCATGGACAAGTGCTCTGTGTATGGGTGTAAAAAGGGACAAAAGGAGAAAGTAGTTATGTGAAAATCAAAATACTGCAGATGCAGAAAATGTGAAATAAAAACAAACCTTTTGTCAGAACTAATGGATAACATTTGAATAATATGTTTACAGCAAATAACATTTGAAGCATTTGTTGCTGTAGCAAATGCAACTATTTTGTGATTGCCATAAATTTAAAGGGGCCGATGTTATCTAAGTCTGCACTATTTTAGAAATGAAAATGACAGAATGGTGTAAAATTCTAAGGAAGCATTAAAGTTAAATTTAAACCAGCATCAGATACTTATCCAAAGTGAGAAGCACCTTGTGCTATGTGGTTTCACAATAGGATGCACCGTTAGAATTCTGTGGATCTCCTGGAAGTCCCAGACAGTTATGTTTCCCTTTAATGGTTCTTCATAGGATTTTCTAGATCCATTAAGTGCAGTTGAAATGGCTCACAATTTTCCGTCAACAATAGAAGGATGGTGCTCAACATTTTATGTAAGTAGGTGAAATAAACAAACTGATTCTGTACTGTGATTTCTACCTTTTCCAAAATGATTTGCAACTTATGCAATAGACGTGAATCAGTTCAGTCAGTTTACTTTATTGTCACGTGTACCGAGGCACAGTGAAAACATTTGTTGCATGTATGCGATCCATCATCACCATGTCAATATGAGCCTCAGCAAACAGTAAGAATTTTCACAGAGAAAACTCAAGACATATAAAGAATTGTTCATGGAAGGAAATTGTCTTGAAATTACTGTTTAATTTTCTGAGAGAATGGCACCCCATGCACTTTCAGAAAGGTTTTTCACCAAATATTGTTCAATGACACCATTACATTTTTTGTAAAAACTCAACATTGCTTTAAATGCTTCAGTGGCTTAAAATTAAAGGTGCAAGGAAAGTTGATGTTTGTGATATATAAACATTGTCAGTATAGATCACTAGGCATAAATGTAGATGGGTTGATTTGTACATTTACAGGCAGCACCAAGATTGCTGGAGTTTTAATCTATGAAGATGGCAATGCAAGCAGATAGAGTGGTAAAGAAGACATGTGGTGTGCTAGCCTTCATTTTCTGGGCATGAGTATAAGAGTCAGGAAGTCATGATGCAGCTTTGCAGGACTTTGGTTCGGCTACATTTGAAGTATTGCGTGTATTTCTGGTCACCCCATTACAGGAAAGATGTGGAGGCTTTGGAGACTTGAGAGGGTGCAGACATTTACCAGAATGTTGCCTGAATTTGAGGATATTAAGAGAAGTTGTACAAACTTAAATTGTTTTCTCTAGAGTGTTGGAGGCTGAAGGGAGACCTGATAGAAGCACATAAAATAATGAGAGGCATAGATAGGGTACACAGAATTTTTTTCCCAGGGTGAAAATGTCAAAGACTAGAGTGTATAGTGTAAAGGAGATTTGCAGGACAAGTGTTTTGTACAGGGGGTAGTGGGTGCCTGATGATGATGGAGGGGTGGTGGTGGAGGCAGATGCGAAAGTGTCACTTTAGAATCTTTTAGATAGGTAAGGACCAGGGGGACTCTGCCCGTCATGACTAGGGGGAGGGGGAGCAAGAATGGAGCTACGGAAGCCACTGTTAACATTTGTGCTTCCACTGAATTATGAACAAAATCTGAGAACTATATTTCAATCTGCATAGAAATTTGTAAATTTGTGACTGGCAACAACTCACAGGCTGGTGTGTCCAAAAACAGGCCCTGTGACAGCACATTTAACTTTTTTTTTAATGAATTGATTGATACACCATGGAAACAGCCCTTCAGCCCACTGAAGTCCACCTCAGCCACCTCCTCACACTGGTTCTATGTTATCCCACTTTCATATCCACTCCCTGCAAACTAGCAATTTACAGAGGCCAGAGGCACTGGGAGGAAACCCATGCAGTCACAATGAGACTCCACACAATTAGATCCGAGATCAGGATTGAACCCGGGTGTCTGGCGCTGACGCTGTGAGGCAGTGGCTCTACCAGCTGCGCCACTCTAGAAAGTGTTAAACACGCATATGAGAAGAATTGCAAATTTAGGAAAAACAGGCGCGGAAGTGTAAGATGCCTGAGGTCTGTGTTTTTTAGACATCTGTGTTTTATAATAGGAACTAATATTAACTTTATAATAGGAACTAATATTACCTTGAGAATAATACCATTGACTGATGTGCAGGATAAAAAATCTAAACATTACCCTAGCCATATAATAATTGAATTTATAAGCTTCAAATTCATTAAAATGTTTTAAAGTGCACTGTTCTATATCAGGGGACTATTCTTTTAAAAGTAGATGCTTTTACATCTTAATGTACTTAATGGATTACTAACTGATTGTAGGCTTTGTTTAAAAAATAACCGCATTGCATTGTTGGCCACTCATGATGCAATGAAGGCCTGCTATATATATATGAGTCAAACAAACGTAATTTTATGTTCAGACGAAAATAATAAGAACTCTGTGAAGCCTCTTGCTAAGTAATCTATTAGTCGTAGCTTGCATGTTTTACTCTATTAGCACTCAATAGCAAACAATTTGATATGTATAATTTCTTCAGAGCTAATTTGTTTTCTCTTTCACTCTTTTTTAGAAGTTATAGAAATACCTCTACTACTTTCTGAAGCCTTTTCTTCTGATTTGGAATGGAAGTTTTCAAAATAATGTTCATGCATTTTCTGATTGTCGTAGTTTTTGCTGCTCATGGTTGTAAATCTCAGCACTGGTCACATGGTTGGCTGCCTGGAGGTAAAAGGAATGCAGTAAGTATGGATGCTTATGTTGAGGTAAGGCCCAGTCTTTATTTAATTATATTGGTTATATTATTGACAAACACAAAAACACACCTGACCTTTCTTCTGCCAAAGACACTAAAATGTTGTATCACAGTTCCCAAATCTTAAGTTGCTACTGTCTAACTGAAGTTCTCATTATGTGCAACCTTAGGGGGTGAATTCCAGACAGAAAGTGTTGAAAATACTCAGCAAGTCAGACAGCATCTGTGGAGAGAGAAGAAAAGTGAATGATTCAGTTCAATGAGCCTTCAGTAGTGATCAAGTCAAGTCAAGAGTTTATTGTCATGTGTCCCAGATAGGACAATGAAATTCTTGTTTTGCTTAAGCACAACAGAATATAGTAGGCATGAATACAGGACATATCAGTGTGTCCATTGGTGATCAGTGATTGTTAATCTTTCTCAGAATGTGCATATTTTCTGAATAATAGACAAGAGGAGGGAAACGCGGCCAAGCATGTACCAGTCCTTGTCTCATATCCTCATAAGCACTTTAGACTAAAAGCAGTTAGATACTACAGCCTTAACTAATTCTGCCCAATCTGCACCAAGAATACACTCACTATTTCTGCAAAAGTACAACCCACCTTTTGCTATAACAATTAAATTCCAAAGGAATGGCAGAAACTATATCTGAAATAATCAGGTATAATCCCTGGTAGAGACATGCTGAGCCCTCATACAATTTTAGTGAAATACTTGTTACCTCTATCTCTATCTAAATGTAAAATTCTCCCTAGTGTGTGTAGAATAGTGTTGATCTGCATGGATCGCTGGTCGGCACCGACCCGGTGGGCCCAAGGGCCTGTTTCCACGCTGTATCTCTAAACTAATCTAAACTAAACTAAACTAACAGAGATTCGAAAGAACAAAAACAAATCTCCGGGGGTAATGTCACACCATTGATAACCTCAACAGCAAATAACATCCATTGTAGAAAATAAAGGGGAAGGAAAAATATTTTTGAAACATGCAAATAAATGGGAAAAGGAAACAAAACTATGGGGAAGGAAGCTGATGAATAAATAATTAACTTGCATTTTAAACAAATGCCATTAATCCACTAAAGACAAAAATAACATTGAAGGGTATAAGTAGAGAAACATTTTGAGGGAGAAAGAACTAGGTTAGTTGCATCTGAGGTATTTAAATTTGATAAATAGACAAACAGATTATGCCGTGTAGGATTTGTAGGATTTTATTATTTCATTGTAACAGATTAGATCTTTGAGTGGGGAAAATAATTTATCTTTTTAAAATCTTAAATATTCTTTTTGTATGCTATCAATGTAGATTAGAAAGAGTGCAGTGTAAATTTGATGCCATTTAACATTATCTGATCTGACATAATGTTCATGATTCTCTGTGATTCTTAGTTAAACTATTATTCAGTCCCATGTTGAGCCCTGATTTATCCGCGTTTTTGCTATATTCTGGATATAGTTCTTGAAAACGGATTTGGAGATCACAGTACAAGATTGGCCCATGCCTGTTAACTCCGATGGAGGTGGCCTGGTAGCTTCTGGCAGCCTCCTCATTTAAGTGTGTCATGTTCAGGCAGAACTGCACGAAGAAGGTTCTTGACCCATAACGACACCCATTCCTTCTCTCCAGAAATGCTGCCTGACCCACTGAGTTATTCCAGCATTTTGTGTCAGAAAATTTGACAAAAAAAAACTTATAAATGTGTTATAATTTCAAGTGGTTTTTTTTGTTTGTAGTTGGAAAAAGGGAAAAGATATGATCTTAACATTTCCTGATTTTGCGAAGTCATACAAATTATGTTTTGCTCGGGGAAAATAATCAGAGTATTTTGAAAGTGTGCGTTCTCCTTTTGACGTATATTTCAATTTGATTCGAATTTAGAATCATCAAACCATGACATTAATAAAGGGAGTAAATGTTTGTGGAAACGATCTTTTTTTAAAGTAAGACTTTTGAGAAATCTAAAATGCATTAGAAATATACATTTAAATGCACTGTCTCTTGCCCAGAGTTGGTGAATTGAGGACCAGAGGACACATTTAAGGTGAAGGGGAAAATATTTCATAGGAATCTGAGGCATAACTTTTTCCCACACAAAGAGTAGTGGGTGTATGGAGCAAGCTGCCAGATGAGGTAGTTGAGGCAGGGACTATCCCAACATTTAAGAAACAGTTAGACTGATACATGGATAGGACAGGTTTGGAGGGATATTGACCAAAAGCAGGTAGTGTAGTTGGCACATGTTGGCGGTTGTGGGCAAGTTGGGCCAAAGCGCCCGTTTTCACACTGTATCACCCTATGACTACATTATACCTCCACCATGCACGAATGCTTCAAAATCAAGTGGTCGAGTTTTATTTCCATATACTCAAGGAATAGGCCATTCGGCCCTTTGAACCAGCACTGCCATTCAATATGATCATGGCTGCTCATTTAAAATCAGTACCCCTTTTCTATTTTTTTCCCCATATCCCTTGATTTCGCTTAAGTTACTCCACGTTTTTGTGTCTATCTAAGGAAATGCCAGATTAGAGCAGATTGAAGGCATTTGAGCAAATAAGATAGCTAGTATTGTGCAGATTGCTGCTCTTTGATTAAATTAGTGCTTCTTTTTTTGCTTGTCTAATAGTTTTTCTTAATTGGGTAATAATCATTAGATATCTGATTCAATCGCCATGTCTAATTACACTGATTATTTCCATTAATTAACAGGCATGAATAATGTCATGAATATTGCAGGTGTGTTTCCTGTGATGCATGATATATGCAAAACCTTAAATTAAATACGGGGTTGGAGAAGGGAAACAGGAACATGAATCCTAATAATTGTTAAGGATCAGAAGCACATGCAAGGATGTGTATGTGGATGACTGCTCCAAAAGCAGTTACATTTAAATTTCTGTGCCCATTACAATTAATTGTTAAAAATACAAAAGATATGCATTTATAGAACATTTTGTCATGCTACAGGGGAACCCTCATTTATTGATATATAATTAATAATTTAGCACATTACTAAATGATTTGACTTAGTAACCGCTATTCAGATCAACATGGTAGCCATGTTGTTCACAGAACAAAACCACAAAGAACAATGAGACTGATAACCTGGTTACACAGTTCTGTGAAATAGCAATTACACTTCTCAGTCCATTCAGTCCAAAGAGAAAACTAAACGTGACTGACCGGATATCAGGATGTTACGAAGAATGTGATTAAGCTGGAGGGTGCAGAAAAGACTCACAAGCATTCTTCCAGGACTGTTTTTCCCTGGAGAATAGGAAGCTGGGGGGTAAAATTATAGAGGTTGAAAAAATAATGAGCATAGTTAAGATGGTTAGACACACAGCTATCTGGAGGGTAGGAGAGTCCAAAACTGCAGAGCATAGATTTGAGATGAGAGGGGAAAGATTTAAAGGGGGCAAGAGAGGCAGGTTTTACACACAGAGGGTGGTGGGTATATGGTATGGGTTGTCAGAGGAAATGGCAGAGGTGTGTACAATTACAACATTTACACATTTGGTGTAGGAAGGAACTGCAGATGCTGGTTTAAAACAAAGATAGACACAAAATGCAGGAGTAACAGCGGGACAGGTAGCATCTCTGGAAAGGAATGGGTGAGTGTGAAGAAGGGTCTCGACCCGAAAAGTCACCCATTCCTTCTCTCCATATTCATAGATAGGTAAAGCTTATAGGGATATACGTCCAATGTAGGTAAATGGGACTAGCTCAGGAAGCACTCTGATCGGCGTAGGCAAGTTTGGCCGAATTGCCAGTTCCACGTTGTATAACTCAATTACAGGTGCACAACCTTTTATCCGAAATTCTGGAAACCGAAAAGCTCCGAAAACCGGACATTTTTTCCAGGATGTCGTCTGCACACCAAAGCTCGCGTTTGGCACCAAACTTGACCCGAAACGACCCACGGTCAACCCAGGTCTGTAATACTGTAGCGGCTGCCTCCTCCCCGGAAACCGGGGAGACACTTAAACATCTGTAAATCATTGCTTAAATGTTAGTCAGTTAGTTTGGAGGGCTTTTATGTGAAGAGGAAGGGGGGGGGGGGGGGGCGGGGGTGGGGGGGGGAAGGGGGTGAACTTTAATGCTTAGTCCCCTACCTGGTCGGAGAGGCGGGGAGCGGGCAATGCCTTACCGGGTCGCCGTGCGGCGCCGGTTGTAGCTCCGACCCCGGCGAACTTTACCCCTGGTTCCGCGGCGCTCCAAATCCAGCGCCGCCCGCGGCCGGACGCCCGCAGCCCCAGCGGCGATGGGGAGTTGCGCGCCACAGCGCTCCAGAGCTTACCACACGGCGCCCGAAGGCATTGCCCGCTCCCCGCTGGTATCCCAGCGCTCGCCGGCCCCAACATCGCGGAGTGCTGCGGGCGTCCGGAGCGGGCGCCCGCTGGATTTGGAGTGCCACGCAGCCAGGGGCAGAGTTCGCCAGGGTCGGAGCTCCAACCGGCGCCACCCGCGGCCGGACGCCCGCAGCCCCAGCACCGCGATGTTGGGAGTCGGCGGCCACAGTGCTCCGGAGCTTACTGCACGGCGACCCGGTAAGGCATTGCCCGCTCCCCGCCTCTACGACCAGGTAGGGGACTAAGAATTAATGTTTCCCCCTTCACCCCCCCCCACCACATAAAATCCCTCCAAACTAACTGACTAACATTTAAGCAATGATTTACAATGATTCCCCGGTCTCCGGGGAGGTGGCAGCCGCTCCAGACTTTTCAAGCCGCCCGTGCTACCTACCTAATCTACGCTAAAAATCTTCCATTCCGATATCCGAAAAATTCCGATATCCGAGAAGTGTCTGGTCCCAAGGCTTTAGGATAAAAGGTTGTGTACCTGTACTTTATTTTTCTTAAATATTGTTACATACATTTTGATATGTGATGGGGATATTCCCTTAGTAAATTTTGGAGCACTTTAAAGCTGGGAACCTGGTCATTATTCCTTTGCTAGTAGTGCATCATAGTAATATTCGGTAAATTTAGGCGTAGGTTTATTATTGTCAACTGTACTGAGGTACAATGAAAAGCTTTGTTTTGCATGCTATCCAATCGGCTCATACTATAATAAATGTATAGATAATACTATACATAAATAGAATTAAGTCAAATTCAAGTACAATAGGTAGTGCAAAGGGGAAGATGCAGAGTGCAGAATATAGTTCTCAGCATTGCAGTGCAACAGATCCATTGACACAGTCCAATGTCTGCAAAAGGGAGGTGATTCCCTAGCTTATGGAAGGACCGTTCAAAAGCTTGATGACAGAGGGAACAAGGCTGTTCCTGAGTCTGGCACCGCACGTTTTCAAGCTTCTGTACCTTCTGCCTGTCAGGAGCCAGAAGAAGAAATGACTGTGGTGCCACAAGTCTTTGATTGTGTTGACTGCTTTTCCATGGTGGTGTCAGTGGTGGGGAGTCTGGTCTGTGTGATGGACTAAATTACAATTCTCTCAGCTGTCCCAAATCAAGCCGTGATACAACCCCACAGTATGCTTTCTATATTGATAAGTTTGCAATTGTCAATGGAAACCTCAATGTCCAATGGAAAAAGAGGTGTTAATCGATTCAATGTGGTTGATTCATGACAGATCATTGATAATATTAATGCCAAGGAACGAAGCTCTCAACCATATCCACTTCAGCACCATTGATGCTGATTGGGGGCATATACACTATGCATTTTGAACTCAATAATTAGCTCCATTGTCAAGATGACATTGAGCTCTCAACCATGTTCTCCATGTCTTTCAGTGCTCCACCATTGATGCTATCTATTGGGGGCAAACTCAAACTATGCATTTTACGGATCCCTCAATTTTGAATTACGCTCCATTCAGCTCAACACATGACAAAGAGGGCAGAACACTAATTTGTCACTGCTGCAGCACAGGGGATGTTCAGGGGAGTGCTGGAAACTTACGTTTGGCAACGGCTTCAGTTCCATTGGAGGAGACGGGTGCATGGTGGAATATTGGGTTGGGGGAATCACACCATTGGGGGAGCAGACCCAACGGGTCTGCACTTGGTCTAGTATCTTGGTAATTCTGCAAGAATTTGGAGTGCTGCAGTTTCATGGACCCTGATCAACCTCTGGTAACTGCCAAAACTTGCAGTTTACATCTTAAGGAATTTACTTGAGTTAATACCTGAAAATGTTATTTATGCAATTCAGTCAGATTTATTTTCTATTTCAGATGATCAATGACGAAGGTGTTGTAGATGAAATTGAGATACCAAGATTTCAATATTTGTATGAGAACAGGAACAGGAACAGTCCTCTGGTTGTTATGGTAAGTATCGCTGATTATAACATGCATTTCTATGTGCATGGTAACATAGAAAAAAACAGAGTTATAGAGTGATACACCACGGACACAAGCCCTTTAGCCCACTGGATATGTGCCAATCATCAAGCACTTATCTCACTTCAATCTCCCCACTCGTCAACTCAACCTCCTTCCCAGACTGTAACACTCACCTACATACTAGGGGCAATTTACAGTGCCCAATTAACCTACCAGCCAACATGTCTGTGGAATGTGTGAGGAAAGCTATGTGGTCACATGGAGAACATGTAAACACCACTTGGCACTGGACTCTGGAGGATCTCTTGGTCTTATATGATTGTATTTTCTTAACAATATCAAACATGCAGAATAACCTGGAACAAACAAGAAATGTTGTCCAGTCTGAAGAAAGGTCTCGACCAGAAACGTCACCTATTCCTTTGCTCCAGAGATGCTGTCTGACCCGCTGAGTTACTCCAGCTTTTTGTGTCTATCTTCGGTTTAAACCAGCATCTGCAGTTCCTTCCTACACTTGAAATATTGTTCATTTGAGATGATTCCCATTTTTATCATTTTCATAAAAGCATTAGATAATTTGAAGGCTAATAACTTTTTGTCTACTTCTGTTGACAGCCAGAAATCAATGAGAAAAATCTTCAACAAAAGCTCCAATCAAACTTTCAGAAAAATATCGAGTGACTACATATTTCAGATTGTTACATATTTATTTTCAAAAATGTTCCTTGATTGGAAGATTTTAATGTTAACATTTAATATAGATGTGTTGTTACCTAGAGACGACTACATGGAAGTAGCTATATTTAAATCATTAATTAATAAATGTGTGAAACAGCCTGCCTGAAAAATCACTTTCCTACTTTCATATTTAATATTTATATTTTGGGATTGTTTACCACAAACAATTCATAGGGATCAAGTGTATTAACAGCAGGGATGTCATGAAGTTTAGCACTTAAAAAAACTTACAGTGATGTATGATCATTTTTTTAATATAAATCATGAAATAAAAATGCTGCATTCAAAACCAAATTAAAATCACCTCTTAAAAGTACTATTCATAGTTATTTCATAACATTCTGATTGATGATTACCCATGCTTCCATCTGTAACTTTAATCTGCCCATTCTCCATCTACACTTATCAGAAAAACAGTCAACATAATCAAGTAAAAAATCAAATGCAGCCCTGAATATGGATAAATGCAACTCTCTGAGGAAGAGAATTCTAAATACGTAGAGCCTTAATTCCTTAATGGTCAAAGTTTTATTCTATAATCATGTCTATATAGGAAGCAACAAAAATAAAAAGAGATACATCTAACAAGAGAAATTTAGATTGAACTAATCAAATTAAGATGTTTTTTAAGTTTTCAGAATTAGCAATTGGCCAAAGGTATGGAAACATTATCAAAATCCGCAAAATAGGACCAATAATAATGCTACAAATATGATGGCTTGCCAGGCTACTTCAGTGTACAACGACTATGAAGAGTCTGGAATCACAGATAGACCTGACAGGATAAGTATGGAGGCTCTTCTGCAGCATATTAATGAACCATAAGGGTTTCCATGACAAACCAGTAGTTTTTATGATCATTGTTACTAAGACCAGTTGTGGTGTACTTTTTCTCAAACTATTCGCTGAATTGAAATTAAACAGAAGCAGTGGTGGAATTTGAATTTAATTGAGTATTGGGTATTCAACAGCAAAGATGGCAACATGGCGGCAAAAAGCAAACAGCTCAGGATGCGGCTAGAGCAATAACACAGGGATCAGCGCTTTGGTTCTAGACATTTACAATCAAAATCAATAGCTGAGGGGTCCAAATATCACATTTCTCATAACACTTATAACATCAAACTAGGCCTTTAAGGTGAATGTAAAGGTGTTCTAGACAGGCTGAGTGTGAGAATATGGCAGATAAAAAAGGGGAGAAACGACAAATAATAAACAAACCAAGCCCATATCACACACACTTTTGTTTTCCTTTATGCTTCTTCTAGGAGTGGGGGATTTCCCACTCTTCATTTTTAAACTCCTACATTCTTTTTTCTACACTCTTACTCTCTAACTTAGTTATACTGCGTGGAAACAGGCCCTTCGGCCAACTTGCCAATGCCAACCAACATGCCCCATCTACATTAGCCCCACCTTCCTGCATTTGGTGCATATTCTTCTAAACCTATCCTATCAATGTACCTGTCCAAATGTTTTTTAAATATTGTGATAGTACCTGCCTCAACTACCTCCAATGGTAACTTGTACCATATACCTACCAACCTCAGGCTTTTATTAAATCTTGTCCCCCTCACCTTTAACTGACGGTATGTCCTCTGGTTCTTGATTTCTATAATCTGGGTAAGACTTTTTGCTCCCATTCACTCAATGAGCAGATAACTTTGTCTACAGCCTATCCCCATCATCACTTAACAAACTTATGTTGTTGCCTTCCCAGTTCTGACAATGGTTCTTCAATCTGAAACATAACCTTATTGTCCCCACAGATGCAGCCTGGCCTGCTGAATATTTCCAACATTTTCTCAGATTGCTTGCTAAATTGAGATTTTTTAAAATACAGATTATGAGAGGACTGGGTACAGTTCAATAGTATAATTTATTTGTTATCACATGTACTGAGATACAGTGAAATGCATGTTTTGTATGTTATCCATCAACTTCACACCATACATGAGTCTAATAAATCCTTTTCTGGGACAGCAGCAGAGTGCTGCCACATTCTGATGCCGTTTTGCAACTTCCAAGTCTCTGAAATATCCAATTTAAACCTAAAGAGACATATCATTCTTCGGAAGAAAACTTGCAACTAAAAATACAACC
Source organism: Leucoraja erinaceus (assembly GCF_028641065.1). Taxonomy (NCBI): domain Eukaryota; kingdom Metazoa; phylum Chordata; class Chondrichthyes; order Rajiformes; family Rajidae; genus Leucoraja; species Leucoraja erinaceus. Next base: position 13,157,767 of record NC_073391.1, on the reverse strand, counting down.
ACAATCATTTGTAAATGGCAGCAGGCAAGTTCGAAAAAAGTGATTCAATAATTCTCAAACAGAGCAGTTGCTTCATCAACTTTGATGTGTCAGAAGGGCAAAACCTGAAAGCAGACGAAACTGTATATGCTGGAATCTTGAGCAAAAGACAAACTGCTGGAGGAACTCAACTTGATCAATCCAACTTGATAGTAAACAGAAATAATCTACTTGGCAGTCAATTAGATTATTAAGAGGTTAATAATTAGGAAACATCGACTAAAGTAAATTGGTAAAATATAAAACGGATTGAAGAATAAAAAACACCATTCACCATTATCTAAAAGGATAATTTCCCAGAAACCCTTATCATACTTAAATGTATTCTAGAAAAACTGTAATTTCCAAGGCCATGGAATTTATGAAAAGAGTTTATTCATGAATAGCTCCAGTTTGACAGGCATGGACTTGATGGCTCAAGTGGGGTATTTTCTGTATGATAACTTTCTATAATTCCACAGGGAAGAGATGGCTCAGAGAAGATTTGATGGGTGTGTTCTAAATCATGACTAGTTGTGAATGAATAAGTAAAAATTGTTACCATTGATAATAATAGGACCCAGGTAACATAAATAATTGAGTCTCAGAAGCAATATAAATCAATATTTTTTATATAGTTTGTGCTTTGAATTGTACTGTCTGACAAGTTGGGGGTAGTTCAAGTTATTATTAATTCAAAAATAAATTTAATACAAATGTGAAGAGAAAAACAATTCAGTACAGGTATTACAAAAACTGGAGAATGGAATGAAAGCCCTGTCCCATGGTACGAGTTCATTCCAAGAGCTCTCCCGAGTTTGCCTGATTCGAACTCGGAGATTTACGGTAATGGCCACTCGTCGGTACTCGGGGCTCTCGTGGACATTTTTCAACGTTGAAAAATCTTCACGAGTCTTCCCGTGCTTAAAGGCCTGTCCCACAGTACAAGTTAATTCCAAGATCTCTCCCAAGTTTTAAAAAAATCAAACTCGTGGTAAGCAAGGTTAGAATTACTTGGGGCCACACCCAAAACTTTATTAAGTCTTTTTACATGAGACGATCTACAGATCAGGTTGCAATAATTTAGATACTGGCAGAACTTGCAAAAAGGTGGATATCTGTCTGGCCATCTGTGAGCAATGTACATATTTCAGCTGTCTGTGGTTGGAAATATCAGCATCTTTATGTTAGATGGGCCTCAGTTCAGTCCAATACTGTGTTTCTGTGCCAGTTTCAACAAATCCAGGAAAGACTCCGTTTTCTAGAACAGCAAGAAACAGAGCTCAGCTTTGTCTCTTCCAAGAGTGGAGGAAGCATATAGTAATGGCAAAGTGGGAACATCAAGGCAAAGGAGGAGTCAGTGAGGAAGACATAAACAGCCTTATATATATGTAAGAGCATAGAAATGCAGAAACAGAAAGTCATTTAGAACCTCCAGCTTGTTCTGCCAAGTAAAAATATGCAAAAGAACAAAAAAAATCAGTGTTACAGAAAAAGAACTGGAGAAGGGAATTAATTTGATAGCTTTTACTCAGTTAATTCCATGTACCGAACCTTTCATCACATCTCTTAATGTCTTTCTGAAAAATCTCAGGTATAAAATCATAGTTGCAATCGCAGGAGAGTTCCAAACATCTGCCATTCCCTATGTATTGAAGTCTTTATGATCTCACTCCTGAAATATCTGTTTTTATATTTTGCAAAGGAGTTGGGTGTAAGACAATTCAAACTAATGACGGAGGTGATCGTCTGCAAAGAATGACCTTCAGCCACATCTAAATGAGGCATTATGGGGGGTCAAACAAGGGTAGGACATGCACTTAATGGTACAATTAATGGTAGGGCCTAAAGGATTCTTGAAAATTTACTCTCTATGACATTGAACTACTAGGAGAACCAGCGTTGGCTGCCTCACCAATAATCTTTCCTTCTTGGTGTTTTATTTGTAGGTGTATGTTTTTAGTGTTCTTTAGCTTGTTTTATGTAGGGGGTGGTTGGGGAAGGGTGCGGGAAACTTTTTCTAATCTCTTACCGCAACGGAGATGCAATTTTTTTCCATATCGTATCTCCGTCCGCACTGAGGCCCAACATCGAGGAGTTAGCGGCCTTTGTTGGAGATCGATTTTGAGAGCTCCACCGCGGTCACCTGAGGAATTACCATTGCGGAGTTCGCAATCCCTTTGCCAGGAGTCGACCTCTGAGCTCCAACCGTGGGTGCTTACGGACTTTAACATCTAAGATCCCGCAGTCTCTGGTCAGGGGCCGACTTCGGGAACCAAGCCGCAGGAGTTTCGACTGCCCTAATGCGGGAGTTTCGATCACCCCGATGCAGGAGTTTCGATTGCCCCGACGCGGATGGTTCGACTGCCCCGTATGCAGGAGAATAAAAAGGAAGAGATTGGACTTTTTTGCCTTCCATCACAGTGAGGAATGTGGGGAATCTGCTGTGGTGGCTGTTTATGTCAACTTTTATGTAGTTCTGTGCCTTGTTGCTTTTTTTTTTTGCATGGCTGTATGGTAATACGTGCACACGAGGACAGGAACAGGGAGATAGGGGATCTGAATGTGTGGCTGAGGGACTGGAGCAGGGGGCAAGGATTTAGATTTATAGACCACTGGGATCTCTTCTGGGGTAGGGGTGACCTGTACAAAAGGGACAGGTTACACCTTAACTGGAGGGGGACCGACATTCTGGCAGGCTAAACGTGTGCTAGGGCTACACGTGTGGGTTTAAACTAAATAGTGGGGGGGGGGGGGGGGGGGGGGGGGGGATGCACAAATTGGGAGTATAAAGATGGAGTTGAAGGAGAAGAGACTGCAGGAAACATTACAAAAGATTCTTGAAATAATGAGAAGGAAAGCTCGAGAATGGACAACAGAGTATGGTCAGGGCCAATTGCAAGTGGTGCGAGGGATGAATGCACAAAGTATAAGGAATAAAGTGCACGAGCTTGAGGCTCAGTTAGAAATTGGCAAATATGATGTTGTGGGAATTACAGAGACATGGCCCTGTTGGTGAGGAATGAAATTGTCCCTTGCAAGGGGTGACATTGAAACAGGAGATGTGGAGTCAGTATGGATAGAACTAAGGAATTGAAAGGGTAAAAAGACCATAATGGGACTAATCTCCAGGCCCCCAAACAGTAGCCTGGACATAGGGCGCAAGTTGAATCAGGAGTTAAAATTGGCATGTAGCAAAAGTAATGCTGTGGTTGTTATGGTAGACTGGGAAAATCAGGTTGGTACTGGACCCCAAGAAAGGGACTTTGCAGAGTGCCTTCGTGATGGATTCTAGAACAGCTTGTATTGGAGCCTATCAGGGAGAAGGCAATTCTGGATTTAGTGTTATGTAATGAACCGGATTTGATCAATTACCTCGAGGTTAATGAGCCAATAGGAGGCAGTGACCATAACATGGTCAGGTTTAATCTACAATTGGAGAGGGAGAAGGGTAGATCGGAGGTGTCAGTGTTGCAGTTGAATAAAGGGGACTATGGGGCCATGAGGGAGGAGCTGGCCAAAGTTGACTGGAAAGATACACTAGCAGGGAGGACAGTGGAACAAAAATGGCAGGTATTTCTAGGAATAATATAGAAGGTGCAGGATCAGTTCATTCCTAGGAGGAAGAAAGATTCCAAGGGGAGAAAGGGACGACCATGGCTGACAAGGGACGTCAGGGACAGTATAAAAATTAAAGCGAAGAAGTACAATGTAGCAAAGATGAGTGGGAAGCAAGAGGATAGGGTAACGTTTAAAGAACAACAGAAGATAACTAAAAAGATAATACGGGAAGAAAAGATGAAGTACGAAAGTAAGCAAGCCAAGAATATAAAGCAGGATGGTAAAAGCTTCTTTAGGTATGTGAAGAGGAAAAAATTAGTTAAGACCAAAGTTGGACCCTTGAAGACCGAAAAAGGTGAATTTATTATGGGGAACAAGGAAATGGCAAATGAGTTGAACAGGTACTTTGGATCCGTCTTCACTCTGGAGGACACAAACAATCTTCCTGATATAGTAGTGGCCAGAGGATATGGGGTGATGGAGGAACTGAAGGAAATCCACATTAGGCAGGAAATGGTGTTGGGTAGATTGATGGGACTGAAGACTGATAAATCCCCAGGGCCTGATGGTCTACATCCCAGGGTACTTAAAGAAGTGGCTCTAGAAATCGTGGATGCATTGGTGATAATTTTCCATTGTTCTATAGACTCAGTATCAGTTCCTGTGGATTGAAGGGTAGCTAATGTTATCCCACTTTTTAAGAAAGGCGGGAGAGAGAAAACAGGCAATTATAGACCAGTTCATCTGACATCGGTGGTGGAGAAGATGCTGGAGTCAATTATAAAAGATGAGATAGCCGCACATTTGGATAGCAGTAACATGATCAGTCCGAGTCAGCATGGATTTACAAAGGGGAAATCATGCTTGACTAATCTTCTGGAATTTTTTGAAGATGTAACTCGGAAAATGGACAAGGGAGAGCCAGTGGATGTAGTGTACCTGGACTTTCAGAAAGCATTTGATAACGTTCCACCTAGGAGATTATTGGGCAAATTTAGGGCACATGGTTTTGGGGGTAGAGTGCTGACATGGATAGAGAAGTGGTTGGCTGACAGGAAACAAAGAGTAGGGATTAACGGGTCCCTTTCAGAATGGTAGGTACCGCAAGGCTCGGTGCTGGGACCGCAGCTATTTACAATATACATCAATGATTTGGATGAAGGGATTCAAAGTAACATTAGCAAATTTGCAGATGACACAAAGCTGGGTGGCAGTGTGAACTGTGAGGAGGATGCTGAGAATGCAGGGTGACTTGGACAGGTTGGGGGAGTGGGCAGATGCAAGGCAGATTAAGTTTAAAGCGGATAAATGTGAGGTTATCCACTTTGGTAGCAACAACAAGAAGGCAGATTACTATCTAAATGGCGTCAAGTTGGGAAAAGGGAAAAGGGGAAGTACAACGGGATCTGGCGGTCCTTGTACATCAGTCTATGAAAGTAAGCATGCAGGCAGTGAAGAAAGTGAATGACATGTTGGCCTTTATAACAAGAGGAATCGAATATAGGAGCAAAGAGATCCTTCTGCAGTTGTACAGAGCCCTAGTGAGACCACACCTGGAGTATTGTGTGCAGTTTTGGTCCTCTAATTTGAGGAAGGACATTCTTGCTATTGAGTGAGTGCAGCATCGGTTTACAAGGTTAATTCCCGGGATGGCAGGACTGTCATATGCTGAGAGAATGGAGCAGCTGGGCTTGTAGACTCTGGAGTTTAGAAGGATGAGAGGGTATCTCATTGAAACATATAAGATTGTTAAGTGTTTGGACATGCTTTTTGGAGGCAGGAAACATGTTCCCGATGTTGGGGGTGTCCAGAACCAGGGGCTACAGTTTAAGAATAAGGAGTAAGCCATTTAGAACGGAGATGATGAAACATTTTTTCTCACAGAGAGTGATGAGTCTGTGGAACTCTCTTCCTCAGAGGGCGGTGGAGGCAGGTTCTCTGGATGCTTTCAAGAGAGAGCTAGATAGGGCTCTTAAAAATAGCGGTGTCTGGGGATATGGGGTGAAGGCAGGAACGGGGTGCTGATTGGGGATGATTAGCCATGAATGACGGTGCTGGCTCGAAGGGCCGAAAGGCCTACTCTTGCACCTATTGTCTATTGTAATTCACATTTCATTTTACCTTAATTGGTACATGTGACAATAAAAGATCTTTGAAACCTTTGAATTGTGATACACACTTTCTCATCATTTAGGGAAAACAGATTAATGTAGCTGAAGTCCAGGGCCCCTCCCACAGGAAGCTTTAATTGTTGAATTGAGACTTGCTGTGCTTTAATCAAAGCATCAGCTTTACATGGCATGTGAGAAGACAGAAATAAAGATCTCCATCTTATGGCAGTAAGGTCCTCTGAGAATTTTCCTTGGTGTTCAATCTAGTCCTCACCTTTACTCGCCCCTCACACCTTTTGCTGTCATTGTCATACAGGTCCCTAACTGCATCTCTGTTTCCCCTTTAGCATTCCTTTCCTGAGCATGCCCCCACACCAATCAATCATGCATCCAACCTCAAATTTCCTTCCTGCTCTTGATGTTGATGTTTTGATGTGTTGATGTTTTCTTGGTGCCTTTGACCCATTTTATTCCCAGTTCCATGTTCAATTGAAGATAGACACAAAATGCTGGAGTAAGTCAGCGGGCCAGGCAGCATCTCTGGAGAGAAGGAAAGGGTAACATTTCGGGTCAAGACCCTTCTTCAGATTCAATTCATGGATTGTATATCCTGAACTCAATTAAGAAACAAGGTATACTGAACTTAGTACTACAAAGAGACAAATTTCCAAAACAACAGAATGGCTATGTATGTTTATCTTGTCTGGATCATAATATCAATTAGTTCAATGCAGCATTCAAAAGGGAAATTATTCCAGGTGTGGTGTCACCAAATGTTCATAAAACTGTCCTACACATTTGCTGCACTGAAATTATATGCTCACACAACTATTTTTGCTGCCACTTTGTTCCAGTATCACATTAGGTATTATCTCTGAGATTGTTTATAGGAAGACAAAAGCACAGGGACAATGGATGGATTGACATGATATGGTAGTGAATTGGGGCTGAGAGATATAGTGTGCTTGTTGAACCTCACATCTTTGAACAGATCTGCTGAGATTACCTGAAACTGCCAATAAGCCTGTAACTGGTTGATTTCCAATCAAAGACTGAAAATCGGATTTCAGTTTAGCACAGGGGTAAGCCCAGGAACATCTGAGATACTCAGTAAGTCTGTACCATGTTAAACTTGACATAAGAATAGAAATTCCTTTAAAAAGAATGTGTTTGCTAGACAAAGATAGGTGCATTTTTTTTCTTTGATTATATTAATTTAAATGAAGTAAATAGTATAGATTTAGTAAATATAGTATAGATTCTTTGAAGGGAAGGCTGGAAAGGCATGAAGGCGACAGAGATTTAACTGATAGATTTAGATGAGGAAAAATAGGATGAGGCTTGTATTCAGCATGTATTATTGGCACGGGCTACCTAAAAAGATTTTTTTTCCAAACTGTCAAGTTACCTTCTGTGGGTTATGCAGCATCCCTGCAGTAAATGGGTATGTGTCAGTTCAGGTCTGCACCATTCTTCAAACTGATTGTAGCAGGTGTTGTGGAAGGAAAGAAAGCTGGAAGAGAGGAAGATGCAGGACAATGTCTGGCAAGTGATTGGTGGATACAGGCAGTAAGGTTTTTGATTGGCAGATGGTTGAAAAAGGGTCAGAGATGAAAATACAAAAAATGTGTGATAAAAAAGTGGAAGATGCATAAATTAAGCTGCTCAAAACAGGAACATAAGTGAAGGGGATAGAGCTTGGGGGAAAGGAGAAGTGGATGGGGTAGAGAAGAGGGGGGAAACCTAAAATCGGATAATTAATTGTTCATAATGTTAGCTTGTAAAATACCCAAGCGGAATTTGAGGTGCTGCTCGCAAATATGAGTTTGCGTGTGGTACACAAAAATGCTGGAGAAACTCAGCAAGTGCAGCAGCACCTATGGAGCGATGGAAATAGGCGACGTTTCGGGCCGAAACCCTTCTTCAGACTGAATTTGCGTGTGGCCTCACTTGGGCAATGGAAGAGACCGGAACTGCAGTTCACAGTCGAGATACAGGTGAAGAGACACCTGTGACAGCACAGCAGGGGAGGGATATCAAGTTTTCTATAAAGGACATCTTGTACATGCTAAAATGGAAACCCCCATCTTGAAACAGATGTGGTGCAGACAGAGACATTGAGGAATGTGGATCGCATCTTTGCAAGTGGTGCTATATTCAAATGTTTTTGGAACTTGGTGTTCATTTTTAGAACATTGTTTCGATTTGAGATTTGCAAAATCTACATTTTTTAAACATGTTGGAGTAACTCAGCGGATCAGGCAGCATTTCTGATGTTACTGAGTTACTCCAGCATTGTTTTTTTACGCAAAGGAACGTCTGAGGTTCCTTGTGCCTCCGTCGACATTTCTTTAATTTATATTTTCCCATTAAAATTCCTTCTACGTGCATACGATATGCTTAATCTATCTATCTATCTATCTATCTTATATATATAAAACTCAAATCAGTCCGCCTGCCGCCGTACGGCGTCCGCCGCGCGTTTCTTCCTTTGACGTTCCGCAACTCCGAAACCGGACGTAGGATCGCCGACGTCTTTTCCATTTCGGTAGAGATTTCGCTTTTCTTTCTAAGTATCCCCTCCTCGTTACATTTCGTCGTGTTTAAGTACGCTTTTTTAATCAAATCCTACACCCCACCCCCCCACCACCTCGATATTTCAAAAAGAAACTGGATTCTCATCCACACAAGCAGCTCCCTGTGAACGTTCCATCGTGTGATGTCACAATGCCCGATGCTCACAGATGGCCAATCGGAATGGATTCATTTACATATGCCTTTGCAGGAGCCCAGCCCATGGTGAACATTCCATCGTGTGATGTCACAATGCCCAATGCTCAAATACATTGTTGCCATATTGGGAGTACAGAGAATAGGCTGTGGGCCGAGGAGCTTTATTCAGCAGTTTCGTGACCCAGGTCACCAAACTACATGAAATTGTCACATATTGTGTAAAAATATTTATATAAATCACCGCTGAAACTCGATATGAATAAGACTTGCACATTTTTATTAAATTAGAGAAAACCGGAAAAATGTTGGGAGTACAGAGAAGGTTCTCCAGACTGATTCCTGGGATGTCAGGACTTTCATATGAAGAAAGACTGGATAGACTCGGCTTGTACACGCTAGAATTTAGAAGATTGAGGGGGGATCTTATAGAAAATTCTTAAGGGTTGTACAGGCTAGATGCAGGAAGATTGTTCCCGATGTTGGGGAAGTCCAGAACAAGGGATCACAGTTTAAGGATAAGGGGGAAATCTTTTAGGACCGAGATGAGGAAAACATTTTTCACACAGAGAATGGTGAATCCCTGGAATTCTGTGCCATGGAAGGTAGTTGAGGCCAGTTCATTGGCTATATTTAACAGGGAGTTAGATGTGGCCCGTGTGGCTAAAGGGATCAGGGGGTATGGAGAGAAGGCAGGTACAGGATACTGAGTTGGATGATCAGCCATGATCATATTGAATGGTGGTGCGGGCTCAAAGGTCCGAATGGCCTACTCCTGCACTTAATTTCTATGTTTCCCTCTCCCACCCCTCTCCCTCTCCCACCCATCTCTCTCTCCCCCACCCCCCTTCCCTCGCTACCGCCACCCCTTCCCCCCTACCCCTCTATCCCTCTTACACCACTCCCCCTACCCCTCCCTCCCCACTCTTCCACTTCTATCCCCTTACCCCATGCCTCTCCACCCACACCCCCACCCCTCTCTCTTCCCCTCCCTTCCCCACTCTCCCCCACCCCCATCCCCTACCCCTCTGTCCCTCTTCCACCACTCCCCGTCCCTCTTCTACCACTCCTGCTACCACTCTACTCCTCCCTCCCCACTCTTTCACTTCTCTCCCACTCTTTCACTTCTCTCCCACTCTCTCCTCCCCCTCTCCCCTCTCCTCACCCCTCTCCCATCCTTCTCTCTCTCCCCCCCCGTTCCCTGTCTACCCCACCCCCCCCTTCCCTCTCCCCCCCCCCCCCCCCCCCCCCCTATCCCTCTGCCCCTCTTCCATCACTCCCGCTACCCCTCTCCACCTCCCTCCCCACTCTTCCACTTCTCTCCCCCTTCCCCTCACTCTCCCTCCCCGACTCTTTCTTTCCCCCCCACACCTCTCCCCATCCCTCCCTCCTCCCCATCCCCCCTCCGCCACATCTCTCTCCCCCCTCTCACCCCCTACTGCGCTCTCCTTTCCCTCCCAAATCTATCCCGTTTCCTCCTCCTCCCTCCCCTCTTCACACCTCACGCCCCCCCCCCGCAAACGCTGTTGGGGAAACAGACATTTCGTCGTGTTTAAGTACGCTTTTTTAATCAAATCCTACACCCCCCCCCCCCCCACCACCTCAATATTTCAAAAAGAAACTGGATTCTCACCCACACAAGCAGCCCCCTGTGAACGTTCCATCGTGTGATGTCACAATGCCCGATGCTCACAGATGGCCAATCGGAATGGATTCATTTACATATGCCTTTGCAGGAGCCCAGCCCATGGTGAACATTCCATCGTGTGATGTCACAATGCCCAATGCTCAAATACATTGTTGCCATAGAGAACGCTCAGCGATTATTCAAATTCTTCACTAACTGTCATTTCTGATTTGCTTGTGAAGTGAAAAGTCCTGAATTGCATTTGTCTGATGCAGGAAGATTGTTCCAGATGTTGGGGAAGTCCAGGACACGCGGGACACAGTTTAAGGATAAAGGGGAAATCCTTTAGTACTGAGATGAGGGAAACATTTTTCACACAGATAGTGGTGAGTCTCTGGAACTCTCTGCCACAGAAGGTAGTTGAGGCCAGTTCATTGGCTATATTTAAGAGGGAGTTAGATGTGGCCCTTGTGGCTAAAGGGATCAGGGGGTATGGAGAGGGGGGGAGCTGTGAGGAGGATGCTAGGAGACTGCAAGGTGACTTGGATAGGCTGGGTGAGTGGGCAAATGTTTGGCAGATGCAGTATAATGTGGATAAATGTGATGTTATCCATTTTGGTGACAAAAACGGGAAAGCAGACTATTATCTAAATGGTGGCCGATTGGGAAAGGGGGAGATGCAGCGAGACCTGGGTGTCATGGTACACCAGTCATTGAAGGTAGGCATGCAGGTGCAGCAGGCAGTAAAGAAAGCGAATGGTATGTTAGCTTTCATTGCAAAAGGATTTGAGTATAGGAGCAGGGAGGTTCTACTGCAGTTGTACAGGGTCTTGGTGAGACCACACCTGGAGTATTGCGTACAGTTTTGGTCTCCAAATCTGAGGAATGACATTATTGCCATAGAGGGAGTGCAGAGAAGGTTCACCAGACTGATTCCTGGGATGTCAGGACTGTCTTATGAAGAAAGACTGGATAGACTTGGTTTATACTCTCTAGAATTTAGGAGATTGAGAGGGGATCTTATAGAAACTTACAAAATTCTTAAGGGGTTGGACAGGCTAGATGCAGGAAGATTGTTCCCGATGTTGGGAAGTCCAGGACAAGGGGGTCACAGCTTAAGGATAAGGGGGAAATCCTTTAAACCGAGATGAGAAAAACTTTTTTCACACAGAGAGTGGTGAATCTCTGGAACTCTCTGCCACAGAGAGTAGTTGAGGCCCAGTTCATTGGCTATATTTAATAGGGAGTTAGATGTGGCCCTTGTGGCTAAGGGGATCAGGGGTATGGAGAGAAGGCAGGTACGGGATACTGAGTTGGATGATCAGCCATGATCATATTGAATGGCGGTGCAGGCTCGAAGGGCCGAATGGCCTACTCCTGCACCTAATTTCTATGTTTCTATCAGCCGTGATCATATTGAATGGAGAATGGTGCAGGCTCGAAGGGCCGAATGGCCTACTACTGCACTTAATTTCTATGTTTCTATGTGTCCCTCTCCCCCCCCTCCCCCTCTCCCACCCATCTCCCTCTGCCCACCCATCTCTCTCCCCCACCCCCCTTCCCTCTCTACCACCACCCCCCCCCCTCTCTACCACCACCCCCCTTCCCCCTATCCCTCTGTCCCTCTTCTACCACTCCCGCTACCCCTCTACCCCCTCCTCCCTCCCCCCCACTCTCTCCCACTTCTCTCCCACTCTCTCCTCCCCCACTCCTCCCCCCTCTCCCATCCCCCTCTCTCCCCCCCCCCCTCCCTCTCTACCCCACCCCCTACCTTCTCTCCCCCCCACACCCTTCCCCTATCCCTCTGTCCCTCTTCCATCACTCCCGCTACCCCTCTCCTCCTCCCTCCCCACTCTTTCCCCCCTTTCCCCCTTCCCCCACCCCCCTCCCCCATCCCTCCCCCAAAGCTCTCTCCCCATCCCTCACCCCCTACCCCGCTCTCCTTTCCCTCCCAAATCTATCCCGTTTCCTCCTCCTCCCCCTCCCCTCCCCTCTCACCCCCCCCCTCATATAAAACTCAAATCAGTCCGCCTGCCGCCGTACGGCGTCCGCCGCGTTTTCTTCCTTTGACGCTCCGCAACTCCGAAACCGGACGCAGAATCGCCGACGTCTTTTCCATTTCGGTAGAGATTTCGCTTTTCTTTCTAAGTATCCGCTCCTCGTTACATTTCGTCGTGTTTAAGTACGCTTTTTTAATCAAATCCTACAACCCCCCCCCCCCCCCCCCCCCCCCCCCACCAATATTTTTCAAAAAGAAACTGGATTTCTCATCCCACACAAGCAGCCCCCTGTGAACGTTCCATCGTGTGATGTCACAATGCCCGATGCTCACAGATGGCCAATCGGAATGGATTCATTTACATATGCCTTTGCAGGAGCCACAGCCCCGGTGAACATTCCATCGTGTGATGTCACAATGCCCAATGCTCAAATACATTGTTGCCATAGAGAACGCTCAGCGATTATTCAAATTCTTCACTAACTGTCATTTCTGATTTGCTTGTGAAGTGAAAAGTCCTGAATTGCATTTGTCTGATGCAGGAAGATTGTTCCAGATGTTGGGGAAGTCCAGGACACGCGGGACACAGTTTAAGGATAAAGGGGAAATCCTTTAGTACTGAGATGAGGGAAACATTTTTCACACAGATAGTGGTGAGTCTCTGGAACTCTCTGCCACAGAAGGTAGTGGAGGCCAGTTCATTGGCTATATTTAAGAGGGAGTTAGATGTGGCCCTTGTGGCTAAAGGGATCAGGGGGTATGGAGAGGGGGGGGAGCTGTGAGGAGGCTGCTAGGAGACTGCAAGGTGACTTGGATAGGCTGGGTGAGTGGGCAAATGTTTGGCAGATGCAGTATAATGTGGATAAATGTGATGTTATCCATTTTGGTGACAAAACGGGGGAAAGCAGACTATTATCTAAATGGTGGCCGATTGGGAAAGGGGGAGATGCAGCGAGACCTGGGTGTCATGGTACACCAGTCATTGAAGGTAGGCATGCAGGTGCAGCAGGCAGTAAAGAAAGCGAATGGTATGTTAGCTTTCATTGCAAAAGGATTTGAGTATAGGAGCAGGGAGGTTCTACTGCAGTTGTACAGGGTCTTGGTGAGACCACACCTGGAGTATTGCGTACAGTTTTGGTCTCCAAATCTGAGGAAGGACATTATTGCCATAGAGGGAGTGCAGAGACGGTTCACCAGACTGATTCCTGGGATGTCAGGACTGTCTTATGAAGAAAGACTGGATAGACTTGGTTTATACTCTCTAGAATTTAAGAGACTGAGAGGGGATCTTATAGAAACTTACAAAATTCTTAAGGGGTTGGACAGGCTAGATGCAGGAAGATTGTTCCCGATGTTAGGGAAGTCCAGGACAAGGGGTCACAGCTTAAGGATAAGGGGGAAATCTTTTGTGACCGAGATGAGAAGAACTTTTTTCACACAGAGAATGGCGAATCTCTGGAACTCTCTGCCACAGAGAGTAATTGAGGCCAGTTGATTGGCTATATTTAAGAGGGAGTTAGATGTGGCCCTTGTGGCTAAGGGGATCAGGGGTATGGAGAGAAGGCAGGTACGGCATACTGAGTTGGATGATCAGCCATGATCATATTGAATGGCGGTGCAGGCTCGAAGGGCCGAATGGCCTACTCCTGCACCTAATTTCTATGTTTCTATGTTTCTATCAGCCGTGATCATATTGAATGGAGAATGGTGCAGGCTCGAAGGGCCGAATGGCCTACTACTGCACTTAATTTCTATGTTTCTATGTGTCCCTCTCCTCACCCCTCTCCCTCTTCCGCCCATCTCTCTCTCCCCCACCCCCCTTCCCTCTCTACCACCACCCCCTTCCTCCTACCCCTCTGTCCCTCTTCTACCACTCCCGCTACCCCTCTACCCCTCCCTCCCTCCCCAGTCTTCCACTTCTCTCCCACTCTCTCCTCCCCCTCTCCTCACCCCTCTCTCCCATCCCTCTCTCCCCCACCCCTTCCCTCTCTACCCCCACCCCCTACCTTCCTCCCCCCCACCCTTCCCCTATCCCTCTGTCCCTCTTCCATCACTCCCGCTACCCCTCTCCTCCTCCCTCCCCACTCTTTCCCCTCTTTCCCCCCCCCCCCTCCCCCATCCCCCCCCCCCCCAAAGCTCTCTCCCCATCCCTCACCCCCCCTACCCCGCTCTCCTTTCCCTCCCAAATCTATCCCCGTTTCCTCCTCCTCCCTCCCTCTCTCTCCTCACCCCCCCCCCAAACGCGCCGTTGGGGAAACAGACCATAGAGGGAGTACAGAGAAGGTTCAACAGACTGATTCCTGGGATGTCAGGACTTTCAAATGCAGAAAGACTGGATAGACTCGGCTTGTACTCGCTAGAATTTAGAAGATTGAGGGGGGGTTCTTATAAAGACTTACAAAATTCTTAAGGGGTTGACAGGCTAGATGCAGGAAGATTGTTCCAGATGTTGGGGAAGTCCAGAACAGGGGGGTCACAGTTTAAGGATAAGGGGGAAATCCTTTATGACCAAGATGAGAAAAACATTTTTCACACAGAGAGTGGTGAATCTGTGGAATTCTCTGCCACAGAAGGTAGTTGAGGCCACAGTTCATTGGCTATATTTAAGAGGCAGTTAGATGTGGCCCTTGTGGATAAAGGGATCAGGGGGTATGGAGAGAAGGCAGGTACAGGATACTGAGTTGGATGATCATCCTTGATCATATTGAATGGTGGTGCAGGCTCGAAGGGCCGAATGGCCTACTACTGCACTTAATTTCTATGTTTCCCTCTCCTCACCCCTCTCCTTCACCCCTCTCCCTCACCCCTCTCCCTCTCTCCCTCACCCCCCTTCCCCTCCCTCCCCCCCTCCCTCTCTCCTCCGCCCCCCCCCCTCCCCTCCTACCCCCTCCTCCCTCTCACTCCCCACTCTTTCCCGTCTCTCCCTCCCTCCCCCTCCCCCCCTCCCCTCCCTCCCCATCCCCCCCTCCCCCCCATCTCTCTCCCCATCCCCCTCTCTCTCACCCCCCTCCCCCCTCTCCTTTCCCCCTCCCAAATCTGTCCCCCTCGTTTCCTCCTCCTCCTCTCCCCTCCCTCCCCTCCTCTCACCCACCCCCCCCCCCCCCCCCCACCTGTGAGTTTGGGGGGTGGTTAATATGAGTGCACCCCCCCCCCCCCCCCCCCCCCCCCCCGCTGTTGGGGGAAAACAGACCCCCCCCCCTGCACTTGGTCTAGTAATATATAAAACTCACATCAGTCCGCCTGCCTGCAGTACGGATCCCTTCCTGCCTTTCGATTCGTTCCCGCCGTGCGATGTCACAATGCCCGATGCTCGCGGACGTCCAATCGGAATGGATCCATTTGCATGTACGGCTCCCGGCCGCGTTTCTTCCTTTGATTCTCCGCAACTCCGAAACCGGACGCAGAATCGCCGACGTCTTTTCCATTTCGGTAGAGATTTCGCTTTTCTTTCTAAGTATCCGCTCCTCATTACATTTCGTCGTGTTTAAGTACACTTTCTTAATCAAATCCTACATCCCCCCCCCCCCCCCCCCCCCCCCCCCCCCACCTCAATATTTCAAAAAAGAAACTGGATTCTCACCCACACAAGCAGCCCCCTGTGAACGTTCCATCGTGTGATGTCACAATGCCCGATGCTCACAGATGGCCAATCGGAATGGATTCATTTACATATGCCTTTGCAGGAGCCACAGCCCATGGTGAACGTTCCATCGTGTGATGTCACAATGCCCAATGTTCAAATACATTGTTGCCATAGAGAACGCTCAGCGATTATTCAAATTCTTCACTAACTGTCATTCTGTCAGAGTTTTCTCCGAGCCAGGCTTAATAGCCTGATGGCTGTGGGGAAGTAGGTATTCCTGAACCTGGTTGTTGCAGTCTTCAGGCTCCTGTACCTTCTACCTGAAGGTAGCAGGGAGATGAATGTGTGGCCAGGATGGTGTGGGTCTTTGATGATAAGGGGGAAATCCTTTAAAACCGAGATGAGAAGAACATTTTTCACACAGAGAGTGGTGAATCTCTGGAACTCTCTGCCACAGAAGGTAGTTGAGGCCAGTTCATTGGCTATATTTAAGAGGGAGTTAGATGTGGCCCTTGTGGCTAAAGGGATCAGGGGGTATGGAGAGAAGGCAGGTACGGGATACTGAGTTGGATGATCAGCCGTGATCATATTGAATGGCGGTGCAGACTCGAAGGGCCGAATGGCCTACTCCTGCACTTAATTTCTATGTTTCTATGTGTCCCTCTCTCTCTCTCCCTCTGCCACCCATCCCTCTCTCCCCCACCCCCTTCCCTCTCTACCCCACCCCCTTCCCCTACCACTCTGTCCCTCTTCCACCAGTCTCTCTACCCCTTCCTCCCCACTCTCCCACTTCTCTCCTCTTACATGGTAAATGGTAGGGAATTACATGGTAAATGGTAGGGAATTGAAGAATGTAGGTGAACAGAGGGATCTGGGAATAACTGTGCACAGTTCCCTGAAAGTGGAATCTCATGTAGATAGGGTGGGAAAGAAAGAAAGCTTTTGGTGTGCTGGCCTTTATAAATCAGAGCATTGAGTATAGAAGTTGGGATGTACTGTTAAAATTGTACAAGGCATTGGTGAGGCCAATTCTGGAGTATGGTGTACAATTTTGGTCGCCTAATTATAGGAAGGATGTCAACAAAATAGAGAGAGTACAGAGGAGATTTACTAGAATGTTGCCTGGGTTTCAGCAACTAAGTTACAGAGAGAGGTTGAACAAGTTAGGGCTTTATTCTTTGGAGCGCAGAAGGTTAAGGGGGGACTTGATAGAGGTCTTTAAAATGATGAGAGGGATAGACAGAGTTGACGTGGATAAGCTTTTCCCACTGTGAGTAGGGAAGATTCAAACAAGGGGACATGACATGAGAATTAAGGGACAGAAGTTTAGGTGTAACATGAGGGGGAACTTCTTTACTCAGAGAGTGGTGGCTGTGTGGAATGAGCTTCCAGTGAAGGTGGTGGAGGCAGGTTTGTTTTTATAATTTAAAAATAAATTGGATAGTTATATGGACGGGAAAGGAATGGAAGGTTATGGTCTGAGTGCAGGTATATGGGACTAGGGGAGAATACGTGTTCGGCACGGACTAGAAGTGTCGAGATGACCTGTTTCCATGCTGTAATTGTTATATGGTTATATGGTTAAGGTTCACCAGACTGATTCCTGGGATGTCAGGACTTTCATATGAAGAAAGACTGGATAGACTCGGCTTGTACTCGCTAGATTTTAGAAGATTGAGTGAGGATCTTATAGAAACTCCTGATTACATTTTGTCGTATTTATGTAGACATTTTTAATCAAATCCTTCTCCCCCCCCCCCCCCCCAATATTTCAAAAAAAAAAAAAAACTGGCATCTCACCCATAGAATCAGCAATGTCAGGCAGTGACTAGTGGGGTACCGCAAGGCTCAGTGCTGGGACCCCAGCTATTTACAATATATATTAATGATCTGGATGAGGGAATTGAAGGCAATATCTCCAAGTTTGCGGATGACACTAAGCTGGGGGGCAGTGTTAGCTGTGAGGAGGATGCTAGGAGGCTGCAAGGTGACTTGGATAGGCTGGGTGAGTGGGCAAATGTTTGGCAGATGCAGTATAATGTGGATAAATGTGAGGTTATCCATTTTGGTGGCAAAAACGGGAAAGCAGACTATTATCTAAATGGTGGCCGATTGGGAAAGGGGCAGATGCAGCGAGACCTGGGTGTCATGGTACACCAGTCATTGAAGGTAGGCATGCAGGTGCAGCAGGCAGTAAAGAAAGCGAATGGTATGTTAGCTTTCATTGCAAAAGGATTTGAGTATAGGAGCAGGGAGGTTCTACTGCAGTTGTACAACAGACTTCAACAGACTGATTCCTGGGTCTCCAAATCTGATGTCAGGACTGTCTTATGAAGAAAGACTGGATAGACTTGGTTTATACTCTCTAGAATTTAGGAGACTGAGAGGGGATCTTATAGAAACTTACAAAATTCTTAAGGGGTTGGACAGGCTAGATGCAGGAAGATTGTTCCTGATGTTAGGGAAGTCCAGGACAAGGGGTCACAGCTTAAGGATAAGGGGGAAATCCTTTAAAACCGAGATGAGAAGAACTTTTTTCACACAGAGAGTGGCAAATCTCTGGAACTCTCTGCCACAGAGGGTAATTGAGGCCAGTTCATTGGCTATATTTAAGAGGGAGTTAGATGTGGCCCTTGTGGCTAAGGGGATCAGGGGGTATGGAGAGAAGGCAGGTACGGGATACTGAGTTGGATGATCAGCCATGATCATATTGAATGGCGGTGCAGGCTCGAAGGGCCGAATGGCCTACTCCTGCACCTAATTTCTATGTTTCTATGTTTCTGGCCGCGTTTCTTCCTTTGATTCCCCGCAAAACCGGACGCAGAATCGCCGACATATTTTCCATTTCGGTAGAGATTTTGCTTTTCTTTCTAAGTATCCCCTCCTCATTACATTTTGTCGTGTTTAAGTAAACGTTTTTAATCAAATCCTTCACCCCCCCCCCGCCTCAATATTTCAAAAATAAACTGGCTTCTCACCCATAGAAGCAGCACCAACCCCAGCACCTGGTGAACGTTCTGTCATGTGATGTCACAATGCCCAATGCTCAAATACATTGTTGCCATAGAGAAAGCTCAGGGATTATTCGAATTCTTCACTAACCGTCATTCTGACTTTGCTTGTGAAGAGAAAAGTCCTGAATTGCATTTGTCTGATGCAGGAAGATTGTTCCAGATGTTGGGGAAGTCCAGGACAAGCGGGACACAGTTTAAGGATAAAGGGGAAATCCTTTAGTACTGAGATGAGGAAAACATTTTTCACACAGATAGTGGTGAGTCTCTGGAACTCTCTGCCACAGAAGGTAGTTGAGGCCAGTTCATTGGCTATATTTAAGAGGGAGTTAGATGTGGCGCTTGTGGCTAAAGGGATCAGGGGTATGGAGAGAAGGCAGGTACAGGATACTGAGTTGGATGATCAGCCATGATCATATTGAATGGCGGTGCAGGTTCGAAGGGCCGAATGGCCTACTCCTGCACTTAATTTCTATGTTTCTATGTGTCCCTCTCCTCACCCCTCTCCCTCTCCCACCCATCTCTCTCTCCACCACCCCCCTTCCCTCTCTACCACCACCCCCCCAGCCCCCTGTCCCTCTTTCACCCACTCCCCCTACCCATCCCCCCCACTCTTCCACTTCTACCCCCTTACCCCACGCCTCTCCCTCCCCCACCCCATCTCCCTTCCCCTCTCTCCCCCACCCCTTCCCCTCTGTCCCTCTTCCACCACTCCCCCGTCCCTCTTCTACCACTCCCCCGCTACCTCTCCCTCCCCACTCTTCCACTTCTCTCCCACTCTCTCCTCCCCCTCTCCTCACCCCTCTCCCATCCCTCTCTCCCCCCCACCCCCTTCCCTCTCTACCCCACCCCTTCCCTCTCTCCCCCCCCCCACACCCCTCCCCTATCCCTCTGTCCCTCTTCCATCACTCCCACTACCCTCTCCTCCTCCCTCCCCCACTCTTTCCCCCCACCCCCTCTCCCCATCCCTTCCCTCCTCCCCCCCCCACCCCATCCCCCCTCCCCCAAAGCTCTCTCCCCATCCCTCACCCCCTACCCCGCTCTCCTTTCCCTCCCAAATCTATCCCGTTTCCTCATCCTCCCTCCCCTCTTCTCACCCCCCTGCAAACGCCGTTGGGGAAACAGACCCAACGGGTCTGCACTTGGTCTAGTATATCTATAAAACTCTGGGGCTATCCGTCCGGCTGCCATCCGGATCCCTTTCTGCCTTTTGATTCGTGCCCGATACTCGCAGATGTCCAATCGGAATGGCCAATGCTCGCAGATGTCCAATCGGAATGGATCTATTTGCATGTACGGCTGCCGGCTGCATTTCTTCCTTTGATTCATTGCCACTCCCAATCCTGACGCTCAATCTCCGAGGTCTTTTCCATTTCATCGTGTTGAAGTACACGTTTTTAATCAAATCCTTCTCCCCCCCCCCCCCCCCCCCCCACCCCTAAGTATTTCAAAAATAAACTGGCTTCTTCATTTACATGTCAGCTTCCAACACACTTCGAAACAAAGTTGCAAGACAGGAACACTCTGAACTTTTCACTGCTGCAGCAGGCAGGGAAGGTGCCATTGGATTTTTTTTTTTAATCCACTGCTGAGGGAGGCAGGGCAGTGCTGGAATCTTACTTTTGAGAACGGCTTCAGTTCCATTGGAGGAGACGGGTGCATGGTGGAATATTGGGTTGGGGGATCACACCATTGGGGGAGCAGACCCAACGGGTCTGCACTTGGTCTAGTCACATTTAATTTCCAAACAAAAATCATTATTTGGTTGAGACAATCACCGTTATTTAAAATTCATTTTTGCATTCCCTCGCTTTTCTTTTGCGTGAAGTAACGTCCGTCCACCCTCTGCAAACCTGTCTCCCCTTCCCTGAAATCTACAATTTTCCAGGACTGAGGGGTCTCGTCCCGAAACGTCACCTATTCCTTTTCTCCATAGATGCCGCCTGACCCGCTGAGATACCCCAGCATTTTGTGTCTATCTTCGGTTTAAACCAGCATCTGCAGTTCCTTCCTACACGTCCAGTTTTTATTCTATCTCCCACACTTGTTTTTTTTTAAGGTCTCAAAGATTAGCTTTGGTCAAGAGAATGTAATCGATGTGGAAATGACTTTGCATTGTGCAGGAAGGAACCGCAGATGCTGGTTTACACCAAAGATACTAGAGGAGCTCCGCTCTATAATCTTTGGTTGACACCGGTGGATAAGACACACAAATGCTGGAGTAACTCAGCGGCACAGGCAGCATCTCTGGGGAGAAGGAATGGGCGACGTTTCGGGTTGGAGACGTCTTCTTCAGAAAGACTTTGGAAATATCATGGGGCGCTAGTTTCCGCGGCTAATGGACGCCGGCTCGGAAAGTGAGTGAGAGCAAAGATCCTGGAGCTCGCAATAGGATATTTGAGTGAGAGGCGGGGTAGACGAGTGGAGGCCAAGGATCCTATAGCAGGATCTATAGCAGGATCTTTGGCGGAGGCGGCGCTGCAGCGGCCGGCGAGTGGAGGCGGCCCCAGGGCGTGGGCGCGGATCCCGCAGCCGCGTCCCCATTGGCAGCTTCAGCTACAAAGCGCACTAGCGGCGACCCAATCGCTTCCTTTGGCGCCGTAATTCAAACCGTTTGTTTTTTTTCGAAAAGTAAACTCGGACGGATGGAGGGAGGTGGAAGTCGACCGATTTTGTGAGGTGAGGAGGGCGAACGGCGTGGTGTTTTTGTCGGGGATGGAAAGCGTTTGGCCGTGCACTTACCGCCGGAGGAGCGCCCGTCCACCGCGGCAGCAGCAGCGACGGCGGCAGCAGCGCGAGGCCCGGGCGCGGGCGGGGGCGGGAGCGGCCGTTGCTGCCGACCGTTGGGCCGCGCGACATTTGAAGGGGCGCGCGCGGGGCGCTGGCGATCAGTCGTAGCCGGAGCCCGGGAGCGGGGAGAGGAGAAGCGGCAGCGGGAGGAAGAAACGTAAAATTACTCGCAAACTGCATGGACTGGTAGGAATTGGCACCTGCAGGTGAAATTAGAGAGATTGTCGCCGGGTGTGTTAAATATAGGGAGGAACTGCAGATGTTGGTTTAAACCGAAGATAGACTCAACATGCCGGAGTAACTCAGCGGGACGGGCAGCATCTCTGGAGAGAAGGATTAGAATGGGTGACGTTTTGGGTCGAGACCCTTTTTCTGACCGACTAATTCAGGGGACTGCAGATGCTAATTTATACCGAAGATCAGACACAAAATGCTGGAGTAACTCCAGCCTTTTGTGTGTATCTTCACTGGACCAGATTAAATGCGCTCAAGTGGAAAAACGCGGCCGGCCGGCCTCCTTGCACCGTTTGGATACCAGGAACTGCAGATGGCGGTTTACAAATTAAAAAAAAAGACATGGTCAGGTAGCATTTCAGATGCTGGCCAACTTGCAGAGGCGCTTCAACATTTTATATCTTTTTTCGCGGCGCTTGTTTTCGTTTCTCACAACGAAACCAGCCGATGGCGACGTTTTTATCTCTCCAAGGGAGAAAGACTTTAAATGTCTGGCAAGCTGGAGGTGTTTCGTCTCTCGGGCTTTGCCGCTGGATGCGTGAAGGAAGTACCGCCGTTTTACTGTTATCTCCCGACTCTTGAAACAAACATAATTTATTCTTCCAACCCAGCGTTATGAATATTGCTTCACTCACTCTCTCCGTCCCTCCCCCACTCTTGTTATCCGATCACTTTCACTTGCCTCCTGATTAATTTTACTCATTGTATGCCTCATTGTCACCTTCCTCATGGCTAACAATGAACATTTCCCATTCCTATCTGCTTTGATCTGTTGTTTTCTCACCTCACCCCTCCATATCTCTAGTTCCCCTGACTTTCGGTCTGAAGAAGGGTATCGACGCGAAACATCATCAATTTCTTTTCTCCAGCATTTTGTGTCTATCTAGTTTATTCTGATCAGAGATTGCTGCCTGACGCGCTAAGTTCCTCCGACCTTTGTGTGTTCCGTGTGTCTCTTTATTTTGATCTTCATAGTTTCGCATTGTGAATCTAGAAAAGCGGATCTGACTAAATGCTTCCGAGGGGAACCCATGTGCACAGACAGGGCTTCCGACAACTGGACAGGGTGCTGGAATAAGTGGGTCAGACAATAGCTCTGGAGTAAAGGAATAGGTAACGTTTCGTCCATTCTGAAGAAGGGTCCCGACCTAAAACGTCTCCTATATTTGTTTTTCTCCAGCGATACTGGCTGAATCGCTCAAGCACTCTGTGTTTATCTTTGGTATAAACCAGTAGCTGCAGTTCTTTATTTCTACGTTGATTTTACTTGATCCCTGGAAACCCGCGCTTTTTGAAATGCAATGCTTGCAAGTTTCTTGCACCCTGCTTCCGGAGAATGTGTGCTCCATGTAATATAGACAAATAGTGCATGCTGACCAAGATGCCTTATCCAAGCTAGTAACATTATGTATGTTGAGGAGGAACACGGCACAGGCATCCGTTCGTCTTTAAATGTACCCTTTTAGGTAATCTCACGGAGTCCAGGGCAAAGATACGGGTCCAGGTGACGCAGTTCTATTGATCACGATCTAGTTGCTCAGCCCCACAGGTGGGACAGGAAAGAATTGTCGTGGCAGGTGGAGTGCGACGTTTGGGGGGAAGGGTGGTGGGCTGGGCTCGTAATTTTGCACCAGAATTATTTTTGTACCCTTTAAATAGGCTTAAAGTTCTCCATGCCACCGTATGTGCTCCTATTCCATGTTGACTGGAATTCCCCTTACTCAGTGATGGAAATGGGTTTTATGAACTATGGGTACTCTAAGGTCCGTGAGGTTGGGAAGGGGAGGGGGGATTTTTTTTATGTGCGATAATACCCATGTAAGAGTACAAGAATTCATAACTTGCTTATTGTGTATTTATAATATAATTTATTGTGTATTATATGTCATAGCTACTTTCTTGCATCTCTCTCTCTCTGTTTACATTACATAATGGTATATAATCTCCATTTTTTTGTCGCCTCTTTCTTTCTGCATGTTCTGCTGTCTTTTAAAGTCTCAGTATGCTCATTTTCACAGGGGTGCACACATCTGAAATTTATAGATATTTGATAGTGATATATAATAAAATTTTATAGTGATATATATAATATACATAATAAAATATTTTCGCTTGCACTATTGTTTTGCTAAATAAAACCACCCACAATAAAATATTCACCACTCATGATTTAGGCTGGAAAAAAACTATTGGTACTACTTATTTAATTTTCTCCTCACTGAAACACTTAATCTGAAAATGCAGTTTCTTATTGGGGGCAGATAATAGAAAAATGAATGTCCTTGGAGACAGCAGCTGATTGGACGGGAGGAGACCGATTTGTTGATTGGACGGGAATTTTACAATACAATACCATTTATTGTCATTTGAGCCTCAGTGAGGCTCAAACGAAATTCCGTTTCCACAGCCATACAAACAAAGACAATTTCCTACAGATATACACACAATTTAATTCACACAAACATCCATCATTGTGAACCCACTGTGATAGAAGGCAAAGTCTTTTCTCTCCCCTGTTCTCCATTTCTCTCCCGATGTCCAAGCCCTAGGCAGGCAATGATAACTCCCAGCCGGGCGATTTACAGCCCCGCTCCCGGTCTAAAAGTCACAAAGTTGGAGCCCCCGGCGAGCTCTGGAATGTCCCATGGCCATGAAGCCGCACCGGGCGATGTACGTCCCCGCTCCGCGTCGTTCCAACCCCGCAACACGGGCTGGAGAAGTCGGAGCTCCCGCAATTTAAGGGAAGCTCGTTGGTGATTGGACACAACCCCCTTAGAGACAGCGGTTGATTGGCCGTCAAATAATTGGACACAAAAAATTGACAAATAGGAAAACAAAAATCAGAATTCCGATTTAAATCTGATGTAAGGTACATAGGGTGGGTATCGATTCATTCTAGACAACAGATTAAAAAAAAAAGTAACCCCATTAAATCACTCTGGGTGTATTATGATATGTTCTCCAGTATGAAGTGTACAGCAAAACTTGCACTTCCATCGTGTTGTTTCTTCAGCGGACCACAGATTTATTTTAAGAGCAAAACATAGTGCTGGAGAACTCAGCAAGTCAGGCTGGATCTATGAAGGGTCTCGACCCAAAACGTCACCTATTCCTTCTCTCCAGAGATGCTGCCTTACCCGTTGTGTTACTCCAGCGAAAGACAGAGAGGCACGGCGAGAGAGGGAGGGAAGGAGAGAGCGAAAAACAGAGACATAGCGAGAGAGGGAGGGAAGGAAGTAGAGAGCGAAAGACAGAGACACAGCGAGAGAGGGAGGGAAGGAGAGAGCTTAAGACAGAGACACAGCAAGAGAGGACGAGGGAGAGAGCAAGAGAATAATAAAATAACGTGACTACTTGCACACCAGAAGAAACCCATGCTCGCGGTCCGGAGCAATGACAGTGAGTTTATTAAATTCCCCCATGAATTTTATTGAATTTTATTTTATTGTCTTTAATACATGGTCAAAACACAATTACATTTGGAATGTGGATCGATGTATTGATGACACATTGTATAACTACGTGTTAACTACTGGCTGTTAACTAGTGCTAACAGTTGTAGTTAACAAATCGTTTTCATCTCATGGCCTATGCAGCGTGACTCGTAACGATTATCCATGGTAATTAAAAAAAAACGTATGAATCTTGATACCCCTACTCTGCACTTAAAAAACCTTCTTAAGATCACTGTTCATCCTCATAGGAATGTAGTCTTAGCCTGCCCAACCTCCCTATAGCTCAGGCCTCAAGTCCTGGCGACTTCCTCATAAATGTTCTCTGTGTTCTTTCCAGTTTAACAACATCTTTCCTATAGCAGGATGACCGAAACTGAACACAATATTCCAACTGTGGCTTCACCAGCACCATGTACAGCTGTAACATAACATCCCAACTTCTATGCTTAAAGCCCTGATTGACAATGTGCTGAAAACTACCCTGACCACTATATCTGCATGTGAAGCCATTTTTAATGATCTATGTACCTGCCTTCTTGGTCCACCTGCTCTATAACACTCATTCGAGCCCTGTCATTTACTGACATATTGCCTCCTGGATCCAGCAATATGCCTAATTTTAAAATAAAAGTTCTCCGTGTTTTCAAATCTTCCATCTGTGCATGACTCTATCTCCATAACCTTTTCTAAACTTTATAACTACAGATTGGTGTACATTATATTTTATTCGCTCTTTTGGTGACTGACTGGGTTCAATGAGATGATATTCATTTTTTAATGAACACTGTTTAAGATGTAAGGTTGACACAAAATGCTGGAGTAACTCAGCGGGACAGGCAGCATCTCTGGAGAGGAATGGGTGACGTTTCGGGTTGAGACCCTTCTTCAGACTGTTTAAGATGTCCTTTATAATGTAGCAACACTTTGGTAACCTGCTGAAATTGCTGTGCGCCTAGCTGTCAATGTTAGATGTTCTTGTAGAGTGCCTTTTAGATCAATCAAGGTGAATGACCTGTGTAAATCCACAGCATTTGGTACAGCAATGTTGGGAAGTGGTATTGACAATTATAGAACAGAACAATACAGCACAAGTAAGTAAGTTTATTGGCAAAGTATTATCATACAAGGAATTTGCCTTGGTGCTCCGCCCACAAGTAACACATGACATACAGTGACAGTTACGAATGACTCAGAAAACACTAAACTTTAATAATGATAAAACACTATTGATCAAGCATGTGAACCAACAAAATACCAGATCAAAGGGAGGCTACAGATTTTTGGCTGTTGAGTAGAGCAACTACTTTTGTCTGGCTGTGGCAGCTTTGACGGTCCGGAGTTGCCTTCCAGAGGGAAGTGATTCAAAGAGTTTGTGGCCAGGGTGAGAGGGGTCAGAGATGATCTTGCCCGCTCACTTCCTGGCCCTTGCAGTGAACAGTTCATCAATGGAGGGAAGGTTGCAGCCAATAATCTCTGCTGATCAGACGATTCGCTGCAGCCTCCAGGTATTGGGCTGAGCCAAACCAGACCATGATGGAGATGAGGCTCGCACCAGGGTCTCTTCCTTACCCCGCAACACTGCTCTCTCTCCCCATCCCCCCACTCGCAACAAGGGCCGAGTCCCCCTAGTCCTCACCTTTCACCCCACCAGCCGTCACATACAAAAAGTAATCCTCCGTCAGTTTCGCCACCTCCAACGTGACCCCACCACTCGGCACATCTTCCCATCTCGCCCCATATCTGCCTTCCGCAAAGACCGCTCCCTCCATAACTCCCTTGTCAATTCTTCCCTTCCCTCTCGTACCACCCCCTCCCCGGGCACTTTCCCTTGCAACCGCAAGAGATGCAACACTTGTCCCTTTACCTCCCCCCTCGACTCCGTTCAAGGATCCAAGCAATCGTTCCAGGTGCGACAGAGGTTTACCTGCATCTCTTCCAACCTCATCTATTGCGTCCGCTGCTCTAGATGTCAGCAGATCTATATCGGTGAGACCAATCGGAGGTTGGCCGATCGTTTCGCCGAACACCTCCGCTCGGTCCGCAATAACCAAGCTGACCTCCCGGTGGCTCAGCACTTCAACTCCCCCTCCCACTCCGTCTCCGACCTCTCTGCCCTGGGTCTCCTCCATGGCCACAGCGAGCAGCACCGGAAATTGGAGGAACAGCATCTCATATTCCGTTTGGGGAGTCTGCATCCTGGGGGCATGAACATCGAATTCTCCCAATTTTGTTAGTCCTTGCTGTCTCCTCCCCTTCCTCAGTCCCCCTGCTGTCTCCTCCCATCCCCCAGCCTTCGGGCTCCTCCTCCTTTTTCCTTTCTTGTCCCCGCCCACCCCCGATCAGTCTGAAGAAGGGTTTTGGCCCGAAACGTTGCCTATTTCCTTCGCTCCATAGATGCTGCTGCGCCCGCTGAGTTTCTCCAGCTTTTTTGTGTAACCATGATGGAGAAGGTGAGAACAGACTCTCTACGATGGCCATGTAGAATTGGACCATCATTGCCTGTGGCAGATTGTGCTTCCTTAGCTGCCACAGGAAGTACATCACCTGTTGTGCCTTTTTGACTGGAGTTGATGGTAGCCCCCCACTTAAGGTCCTTGGAGATGATGGTTCCAATGAACTTAAAAGACTCCACGGATGTGACTGTGGTGTTGCTGATGGTGGGGGAGGGGGAGCTCTCCTAAAGTCTACAATCAATTCCACTGTCTTAAGGGCATTGAGCTCTAGGTTGTTGCTATGGCATCAGGACGCCAGCTGTGACGCTTCCTGTCCTGTCGGCAGATTCCTCCCCATCCTGGATCAGTCCAATCAGGGTTGTGTCGTCCGCAAACTTGATAAGCTTGACAGAGGTGTCTGTGGAGGTGCAGTCGTTCGTGGAGAGGAGAGAGTACGCAGCCTTGCGGTGCTCCTATGCTGAGTGTTTGCGGGTCCAAGATGTGCTTTCCCAGCCTCACATGCTGCTTCCTGTCTGTCAGGAAGCTGGTGATCCACCGACAGAGGGGTTCAGGCACAGTCAACTCGGAAAGTTTGGAGTGTAATAGCACTGGCACAATGGTGTCGATTGCAGAGCTAAAATCAACAAACAGGATCCTTGCATAGGTCCCCTGGCGGTCTAGGTGCTGTAGGATGAAGTGCAGGCCCAGGTTGACTGCATCATCCACAGATCTATTGGCCCGATATTCAAACTGCAGAGGGTCCAGCAGGGAGTTTGTGATATTTTTCAGCTTGGCCAGGTCAAGCCTTTCTAGTGTCTTCATGACTACGGAGGTCAGTGCGACAGGCATGTAGTCATTAAGACAAGTAATCCTTGCCTTTTTGGGTACAGGGACAATAGTGGAGACTTTGAAGCAGGCAGGGACAGTACATGTTTGCAGGGACTGGTTAAAAATGTCTGTATAGACCGGTGCCAGCTGTTTGGCACAGAGCTTAAGAGTAGAGGGGGAAACATTGTTAGGTCCTGTAGATTTCTGGCTCTTTTGTCCTCTGAAAAGTCTCTCCACCTCCTATTTTTATTGTTGATATTGGATAAGTTATGTTGTGCAGCGCAGACGGGTGTGGATGGTTGGGTGTGAAGTGGTGATTGGAGGGGGTGGGTGTAGAAAGGCACAGTCTTTGCAGACTGAGGTCAGGCTGTGAGTGGGTGTGAAGCGTTGGTTGTGGTGGGAAATGGTCCAGTCTTTTCATACTGGAGTCTTGCCTTAAGTAGGAGTGAAGTGGCGAATGGGAAGGAGAGGGTGCAGGATCCATTCTTTGTAAACAAGAACATGCCCTTCAGCCCACAATGTCTATGCCCAGCCTATCGTCTTCATATATCCATCTCAGTATATATGGGTTTTTTTTTAAGGGTAGATAATGTGTTTAAGAGGCATTGCTACACAGATTCATGTATAGATCGTGTATAACCAACACTAGAATGAAATATTCTTAGCACAGCCACTTACCTATTAAAATCTGTTTGCAGGTAAGAAAATAGTGTCAGAAACATGGCACAATTTGGTAAAGTCATAGTTATCAAACGTACTGGAGCAGATGGATGCAACTTTCCTTTGACATCATCTTCATGTTTGTTTGGAAGGTAAGACTACTATTTTGCATTTATGATTCTAAATGTAACTTTCCTATGCTGTCATTTACATTTCCATTTGTTTTATTTCTGTAGGAAAACAGACTGTGACATACGTATCCAGTTGCCTCATGTTTCGAAAGAGCATTGTAAGCTCGAAGTGAATGAAAATAATGAGGTAATTTCTTTATTATTGGACTTTACAGTATTGTACTACATTTATTACATTTTGATAAATTACATTTATTTTCCAGGTTATTTTAACTAATTTGAGTGAAGTGAATCATACATTGTTAAATGGTGAACCTATACATCATTCTGAACGTCTAAAACACCGTGATACATTCACAGTTATTGATCGCTCTTTCAGGTAAGATCTGCAGAGATTTCCAAATGTGGCTTAACTTTCACTCGTATATACAGGGCTCTCACTTAACCTTTTCCCTGTTGCAAGCCGGACAATCTAGGCAGCTTTTTAGGTCGCCAAATGACAGTTTACGTGGTCATTTAAGACGGCTTGCATGACACGTACAATAATGTGCTCGGACGAAGTGCGTAGTTCCAGTCGGAATTGTGCTCAATGAAGCATTCACATATTAGTTCTGCTTCAAATAAAGTCACAAACTAAATCAAGATATGATTATACCACAATGACATGCAGCAAAATTATAATACATTATCTCAACTCTTTTTACACATTGAAATTAATGCAATTTCTATTATTTCTTTCCACTTCCAAACAAAAATGTGGTTGGATTATTCAGCGTATGATCAACCTGTGTCAATAAATCCTGGACCCTGGTAACATATATGCTTAACCATGCACACTATAGATTGATGCAAGCATGTTTTCTGTGACGGACCGAAAATTATCATGACATGGCCATAGCATGGGTCGTTATTGCTATTGTTACAGAAACACTCTCGCTTTCCACATAATTTATCCACAACAAAATATACAGGTTGCAAGGAAATTTCTAAAGGCATTTTATGATAATAGCTGTTAAAACCGACTATACCCATTGGACAGGTTGAACATTGCACTAATTGACAAGAGATGGCCAAAGGACATAACTGCAGCAAATGTTCTTTTGGTAATATGTTTAAAGGTGTCAAAATGCTACATTACTGGACATTCAGATTAGATGTATATGTTGTGAACAGCAATGAAGATACCCAGTTAATACGCACCAGATTTAAATAAAACCTCTTGATAAACGATGTTTCCATCATTCCCACTTCAGAATTAACATTAAAATTTCAAGTGAAATATCTCGTGACCAAATTTGTGATGTATATGACTGACTGTAGAAGTAAAACCTGGATAAATCCAACGTATAGTTGTGAACATTGCTCATTAAATAACTACAATACTGATACTCCTTATTAAGAGGATTGATTTGCCGTTAAAATGAATTCTGTAATAACGTGTCAACGGTAGCCGTGATAATCGAACACTGATTTTAATGTTTCTTGTGTTCACAATTTAATTAATCTATCTTTATGGATTAAAACAAATAATAACAGTGGGAATTAAAACACATTTGATTGCATTCCGTTACCAAACATAGTCATTGTTCGTTCGAAGACATTTCCAGCACATTAGGCCGGTGGGGGGGGGAATCGGTGCCGACGCGAAACGTCACTTATTCCTTTATCTCTAGAGATGCTGCCTGTCCCGCTGAGTTACTCCAGTTTTCTGTGTCTATCTTGTGTATAAACCAGTATCTGCAGTGCCAAGCCGGGCAAAATGACTCGGCATGTAGGTTGCCTGGCGGCACTTTAGGTGGCCATTGGCACCCGGGCAATAGCTAACTTCGAGCCCTGATATAGTCCTATATATATAACTGATAGATAGGTAGTGATTGCACTGATATCGCTGCTGATATCTCCTGGACAGACAACACGACAGTGGTCATCAAGAAGGCTCAGCAGCGGCTGCACTTCCTGAGGGTCCTCAGGAAGCACAACCTGGACTCTAACCTGCTGCTGACCTTCTACCGCTCGTCCATCGAGAGCCTGCTGACATACTGCATTACAACATGGTATGGCAGCTGTACCATGGCAGACAGGGAGAGGCTTCAGAGGGTAACTAGGACAGCGCAGAAGATCATTGGTTGCCCTCTCCCCTCCCTGATGGATATCTACACCTCCCGCTGCCTTAGCAGGGCAAAGAAGATCATCAAAGACAGCTCCCATCCTGCGTTTGGACTGTTCGACCTGCTGCCCTCTGGAAGGCGCTATAGGTGCATCAAATCCAGGACAAATAGACTCAGAAATAGTTGCTTTCCGAAAATTATAACTACTCTTAATTCAAATTCACACATGCACTGACTTCACAGCCCAACACCTGGACTTCCATCTGTATATATGTATATAGCGCCGCAGAATTGTGCACCTATTTCCCCCCCCCCCCCCCCCCCCCCCCTTCCTTCTGTTTTTGTTTTTCTGTTTCTTGTTTTTTGTACTAAATTATATGTATGCACTGAGTACGAGCAGCTTTCAATTTCACTGTACATATATAGTGACAATAAATGGCATATCTATATTTATCTAGCATTAATGTAGCTTTAGACATCAAGTTTATTTTGTAAATCCTAACTAGCGGCTCTCGCCTACTAAATACAGGCTCTGTTGAGGTTTTGGATAAGTTCAAGGAACCTTTGAGATTGTTTCTACCTCCTTTCTAAACTTGTTCAAGTTGTTAATTTCGCTTTTCCATTTGTGTGATTTATTGCCCAGATTTGCAGGTGTTGTTATTCAGTGTAGTGCAGTCTCCTCTTTGACCATTCAATAACTGGCTCCCAATATCTCTTGGGAAGAATCAAAATATAATTATTACTGTCAAATTGCAGAATGGGTGTGCTTGTATTGTGAGCAGTGGTGGGCATTATCAACTTGCATGCAGCAATATTTTACCAGACTTTGAACATCATGAGAAGAGGCCATGAATCCTTGAAAGAAATTAGAAAGATGAACAAGCAGTTAAATTACTTTTAGTTGGTATTGTTGGTTTAAACTTTTCAAACTTGTGAATGTTTCATATACTTAGAAATATTCAATGGACATTCATAACCCTTAATGGCTTTAAGTAAATGTGAAGCTGCAGGGAAGTTTAAAAAGACACAAGATGATTCAAAGCATCTAATAATTTTAGAGAGCATACAAAATAGAGATATATAAAAATAAACTGTCTAGATTTAACTTACAAAATTCTTATTTGAAGGTCTTTAGCATTCCTTTCTCATTCCAATTAAAGAATGCTGAGTCTTTTATCCATGGTAGAGAAATCTAAAACCAGACAACATAAGTTTGAGGTAAGAGGGGCAAGGTTTAATTGGAACCTCAGGGGCAACCTTTTCAATCAGGGATGTTGGGTTTATAGAATGAGCTGCCAGAGGAGGAAGATGAGGTAACTACTTTAGCAGCATATAAATGATCCTTGGACATATACGTGGATAGGAAAGATTTAGAGGACGTAGGGCAAACACAGGCAAATGGGACTAACTTACATAGGACATCTTGGTCAGAATGGGTGAGTTTGGCCAAAGGCCCTGTATCCATGCTTTTTTATTCTATTTTGCACTTCCTTTAAACACATGCAAGATTCCAATTTTTTGCAAAACATTCATGTCAATCGTTTATTCCCAATTCCCTCTTGCGTGCTGAATTTCACGCACCACAGAGTATCTTTGGGATTTATTCATTACCGTAAGTTGTGTGTAAATTCTGTATTGCTGTGCCGTTACTTTGGACCATATCAAGACATCCCTAATATTTCTTATAATAATTGGAGCATTTAAAAAAAAAAAATCTGGCCATACAATAGTGTTTACTGATGCTTTGTTCCAAAATCGAAGATTGGATCAGTGGCATAACTACTTTGGTAAACACTTTGGCATGACTCTTCGTTCAGCCGCTAATGTAAATAAACACAATGGGAAGAGTTGCCTTCTGGAGCAAAATGTCCTGGAAATTAACTTGCTCTATTCTTTTGTTATTAGATTTGAGTACCCGTTGGAATCAGTGCACAACACGAGCCCAAGGAAAAAACGGAATTCATCAATCTTGAAAAATGAAACTCTACAAGTATGTGGATGCATTTTTATGTTGTAGGGACGCAGTTTTTTCAAGGACTTCGTAGTGTTCCTTTGCTCCTTTTTTCCCCCCCATGCAAAACATGGGATTTTTCTGCCCGAGCTTCTGCTGCTTTTAATCTATGGCGTTTCTTCTAGTATGGTGGAAGGCTGGTAGGCTGCCTTCCATATTTTTATTAGCATTGCTCAGGGTCTTTATAAGATTCTAAATACAACATTCTTTTATTTTGCTTTTGATTGTTGTTATGGGGTTCAGAGGCAGGTGATTAGTTGTCCAGCTGACAGAAAGCTGACTATTCTGAAAGTTGTGCCATCAAAAGAAAATGTTTTGTTCTCATTGAGCTTTTTTTAACAGTAAATTTAAGACTTTCAGTTAACTTAATAACAAATGTGGTTGGTGACTGTACGGGATGAGATGCATTAAACAGTACATTGAAGTGGCTGCATAAGGAGCTGATAACTGTGGTGCTGGCATTTTCACAAAGTTTTGAATTACAGTAGAAGCCAAGTATTTGTATTTACCATCCCCCTTCTCGCATTAGGATAGAACCCGGGTCTCTGGCGCTGTAAAGCAGCAACTTTACTGTTGCGCCTCTGTGCCACCAGTTACAAGAATCAGGCAAAATGTACAACTACATTTTTAGATAACTTGATTTCAAGCAGATTGTCTTCAATTATTACCACTACCTCCAGTGTACCTATATATTGTAGATTTTAATTAATTCAAAAATAGGCCATAAAGGCATAATTTTATGTTCCATCAATAGTACCAGAACTGATAATTAATCATTATACAGTCCATTTCTGTGAATCACAGTGCTTCAAATTAGTTTCTTTATTCCTTTGATTACTTATTTGTAATTTAATTTCAGTAATAATGCATATCCATTCATTTAATGTAGTTACTTGTAGATTAATGTCCAATTTGATAAATTCAGCAAACTGAACATAGTTGCTTTTGGGCTAAGCTCTTCCTATTCTTGAGATAGCACGGAAGTTGGAATAATTTATACAGCACAAGCAAAAGTACATAGACCACACTTTTTGCTCCCCTCCCTTTCTCCTATCTAATTTACCTTTTTGTATTGGGCTTTTGGTGTGTGTTGAGAAAATTAGTTTTAAGTTTCAACTTTCCCTGATGATATATCTGCTTAGAACAGATGCTTGTTGTTTGACCTGTATATAAATTGACTTCCGAAGTTAAAAACCTTAAATAGTTTTATTGATTCATGTTGGGGTAAGGCTTATTCATTTTTATTTTGCTCTCAGAATTTATATGTTTTGTGGGCTTTCATATAAAAGTTCTATTTGGACCCATATTGCTTGAGTCTTGTAGGTGCTTAATATGATTTTATGAAAGTAGTATCAAGGCAATCTCTTCTTGCAACTTGGTTATCCATCCAAGAACTTGCTACAATCCCCTGCCTCAGCAATTTCTTATTATTTATGTAACCTTTTAATCTCCTTCAATTTAGTAGATCAAATGAACTAGATAATCATTCCGCGTGTTGAATGGAACTTCCTTTTGGTCCTTTTCAATGTTTTACTTATTTGAACCTATCCTATTCTATTACTTACTTACACACTAAATCTAGAAGATTGTAAATAGTTTCCATTTTTTAAGTTTCACTACTTAGTTAATCAGAGCGTTTTTTGATTTCCAATTTAGCTAGATTGCTCAAGCTTCTATTATACTTTTCTCAGTGAGTAATAAAATTCAAGTTTGAATTTATAACAAATTCTGAATCGCCCCTTTTTGTCTTTCTCAAACCCAGTCTTGCATTTTACATTAAATGTAATAATTTTCCTTGCAAATTATTTTCACTTCATTCCGTGTTATCTCAATTGAGTCATTTTTATTGATATCAAATGTAAAACTGGCTAATAGAAATTAGAAGAAGCAGTGGTAATAGAATAACACAGTCTACCTCCTCACTTTGTCGATTTATCATTTCCAAGATTTACCATGAACCACCATCGCTTTCACGTTTTGCAATAACCTTTTATTTGACAATTTATCCAATATCTGCTTAAATCCTGGAAGGGTTGATTCTGTTTCCGACATGTTAAATCATTGAATGAAAAATATAACTTGTTTCTGATAATTGATTTAATTTCTAATTGGCATTGAAATTTGTCTCTGATTGAATATTTGCATTCTGTTTCCAACTTATAATGGATCTGGGAAATTACACTTAATGATTATAAATGCCTCAATTCTCCCATGCTAATAACATGGTTGTTTATTCAATTCTTAATATGATCAAATTTGAATTAACAGGTTCTTCATGTTCAGCAGGAAATAGATGACGATTCACAATCTTCTGTTAAAAGTCGATCATCCTCGAGTGGACATAAATCTGGTTGGTATTGGATGTTCTGTACATTTCATGCTAATTCATGAATTTGTGCTCTGAATGCGTCTTATTAGACACTACTGATTTACATTTATTTTGTAATATGGTGTCGGTGTGGGCAGCACTAGAAAGATCACCTTTGCTGCCCAACCTTGGGGGTTGTTGATAGTGATTCACATTGAACACTAAGGGGTGAAGCTTTTAATGTATAGCTGTTAACTGAAGATTTCTAGGATTTTGATACTATATAAATGAAGAAATTATAGGGTGTAAGTTTAGATTGGGGTGATGTGCATCTTGCAGACGATAAGTTCCCACTACTGCCATGATGTCCAAGGTGTTAATCATGGACTGAGCTTTAATTGCTAATATGTGCCATATGGGCAATATATAGACTACAGTTTGTCAGCGACGGTGATAGAACGAAGAATGTTTAAGGTGGTAAACGACCTGTCAATCAAATGCCCTGTATTTCCTGTATTAAATAGCTGCTCCTAGATAGAAATAATTGACATTTTTTTGGAGAAGCTGCTTGTTCTGTGTGGCTTGAGTTGGAAAGTAAAGAACCATCCAAAAGAAGATTTGAACATGCCTCTTTGTTTATTAGAAACATAGAAAACAGGTGTAGGAGGAGGCCATTTGGCCCTGTGAGCCAGCACCGCCATTCATTGTGATCATGGCTGATCGTCCCCAATCAATAACCCTTGCCTGTCTTCTCCCCATATCCCTTGATTCCACTAGCCCCTAGAGCTCTATCCAACTCTCTCTTAACTCCATCCAATGATTTGGCCCTCTTTGGCAGGGAATTCCATAAATTCACAACTCTCTGGGTGAAAACGTTTTTTCTCACCTCAGTTTTAAATGGCTTCCCCTTTATTCCAAGAATGTGGTCCCTGTTTCTGGACTCGCATAACATTGGGAACATTTTTCCTGCATCTAGCTTGTCCAGTCCTTTTATAATTGTATATGTTTCTATAAGATACCCCCTCATCCTTCTAAACTCCAGTGAATACAAGCCTAGTCTTTTCAAACTTTCCTCGTATGATAGTACCACCATCCCAGGGATCAATTTCGTGAACCTACGCTGCACTGCCTCAATCACAAGGATGCCCTTCCTCAAATTATGAGACCAAAACTGTACACAATACTCCAGATGTGGTCTTACCAGAGCCCTATACAACTGCAGAAGAACCTCTACTCCTATACTGAAATCCTCTTGTTATGAAGGCCACCATTCCATCAGCTTTCTTCACTGCCTGTTGTACCTACACGCCAACTTTCAGTGACCCCTTACCTAACCTAACCCCATTGAGATAATAATCTGCCCCCTTGTTTTTGCCACCAAAGTGGATAACCTCACATTTATCAATATTATACTGCATCTGCCCACTCACTCAACCTGTCCAGGTCACCCTGCAACCTCCTAACATCCTCTTCACAGTTCACACTGACGCCCAGCTTTGTCATCCGCAAACTTGCCAGTGTTGCTCCTAATTCCCTCTTCCAAATCATTAATATACATGGTAAACAGTTGTGGCCCCAACACCGAGCCTTGCGCCATTCCTACTCTTTGCTTCCTGTCTGCCAACCATTTTCTATCCACGCAACACCCTCCCCCCGATACCATGTGCCCAAATTTTAATCACCAGTCTCCCGTGCGGGACTTTATCAAAGGCTTTTTGAAAGTCTAGATACACTACATCCACTGGCTCTCCCCTTCATCCATTTTACTTGTCACATCCTCAAAAAAATCCAAAAGATTAATCAAGTACGATTTTCCTTTCATAAATCCATGTTGACTTCGACTAATCCTTTTACTGCTATCCAAATGCCCCATTATTACCTCTTTAATAATTGACTCCAGCATCTTTCCCACCACAAAAGTCAGGCTAACTGGTCTGTAATTCCCTGTTTTCTCTCTCGCTCTTTTCTTGAAAAGTGGGATAACATTAGCTATCCTCCAAACCACAGGAACTGATCCTGAATCCATTGAACATTGGAAAATGATCACCAATGTGTCCACTATTTCTAGAGCCACCACCCTGAGGACTAATTTCTTGCCTAATGAAAATTTATTTCAGTTCCTCTACCCCCTTAGATCCTCTGCCCTCCAGTACTTCTGAGAGATTGTTTGTGTCTTCCTTAGTGAAGACAGATCCGAAGTACCTGTTCAACTCTTCTGCCATTTCCTTGTTCCCCATTCTTATTTACAAAAAATATTTATTTGAATCGAGGTGATCTGAGCATGTGCTGCAGGTGGTATTACCATCACTCGGTTTGGTTACTTTTCTAATACCCTGACTCTACTCCATTCCCTGTGCTTGCTCCCCATAACTTTTAAATGGGAGAAATGCTGCCGTTTTGCTTTTAATGGTCCTCATTCATATCTTTACTTCCAAAGGCTTGCATCATCTCCTTCAACTAGTTTTGAGCTTACAGATATTCACGTATGTAATAAGCTCATTTTTACTTTAATGCCATTCTTAAAAATTTGAAATAATCTTTGGTGAAAAGTGTGCCAATTTGTCCAAGCTTGATTTATTCGTCAAACCATCAATATTCCTGTTAACTACTTCATTCAAGTTATGTTAGATTATCTTTGTAGCATTTTATAGTAAATGGGACCCACCAAGAGTGCATATCAGAAAATATTGCCTGTGGTTTGCAGTTAATTCAAGGTGGGAGGACAGAATCTCCAAATGCCACTTAACTTCTCAGTTGTACACATGTGATCATTTCAAGAACCAGTTAATTTTTGTATGCGGGAACAAATGTTTAATTGGAAAACAGACATGGCTTGTTCTTGAGTTTTAATTTGAGTTTGTATTAGCAATAAACTTTTTTGCCTTTTCAATTTTTCTGGGTTTTTTTTTAAAATCAGATAAGATAGTGGATAAAGGCTTCAAAGTACGAACAAAACCTTCAAAGAGTACACCAAATGGAACAGAAGATCCTACTCTACAGAGTCAGCACAGAAGAAACTCCACAAAGATACATAATGATGGGAAAGCAAAGCATGTTGAAAGTTTATCACCTTTCTCCAAACTATATGAAATGGTCAAGGAGGAGGCCACAAAACCAATTCAGACTAAACCAAACAAAGTTGATATGTCTGCATCAATTGACAAAAGCAATACTGACTTGAAAAGAGAAGCAAGTATTCCAGCAAAAGAATCCAATGTCCCAATTTCTCAAAATGGTAAAAATTCTCGCACATCAGAAAGTGAAAGAACATTGAGGAGGACGAGCAAGATTAATTTTGAAGATGGAATGATGGCAACAAGTGGTGAAAATAAAGAGAAGAGGGAACAGAATCCTCAGCTAATTCAAGATATTGCAAATGCAGACTTTTCCATTCTCCAAAAGAACACACTGGAAATAATCAAATTAACAAAGAAACATTTTCAAAAGCAAAGGATAAATCAATAACACCTTTATCTAAGGGTGCAAACGGGAAAGAGCAAAATAATGATCAGACAGCTAAAGGTACTCCAAAAGAAAAACGCAAGAATCAATCTATCAATTATGAATCATTAAGTTTGGATGCAGCTCCAAAGAAAATTGAGGAGAATCTTGAACCATCGGTGAACATAGGACAAAATTTAGTTGTGAAACATGAATCATTTGAAACAGAACACACATCTGGTAACAATAAGAAGAGAAAAGATGAAACTCCAAAAATGTTTGTCCAAAAGTTGTTGCATGGTAAAAACAGGGATGAAGTAGATATTGAAGCAGAGCAATTTGAAACAACAAAGTTTTCTGAACCTTCTGTTGCAAAATCTGTGGTGGAAAATTTGGTTGGCAAAAAATGTACGCCAACTAGGAAAAAGGAGGAAAGATTTGACACACCCAAAAGACGAAGCAGATCATCATTACATAATAAAAATGTGGATGGTGAAGATATTCATTTAGAGAAAGTTGAATCGACAAATATTTTGGAATCTTCAGTTGCAGAATCAGACAATGAAAATAATGCAGTCAATAAGTCCGTTAAAGTAGGCCAGGAGAATATTGACACCCCAAAAAGACGAAGCCGATCAATACGAAATATAGATGTGGATCGTGCTTATATTGATTCCGAGCAAGTTGCATTTACAAATGTTTTGAAATCTTCATTTGCAAAATCGGACGTGGAACATGATACTGTGAAGTTAGAACTCGCGCCGATGAAAATAGGTGAGGAAAAGGTTGCCACCCCGAAAAGCCAAAAACTAAAATTGTTGCACAATAAAAATGTGGATTGTCGAGATATGGAGTCAGAGCAAGTTGAATCTACAAATGTCTTGGAAATTTCACTTGCAAAACTGAACACAGAACCTGATGCAGTTAATTTAGGACTCGTACCAATGAAAATAAGTAAGGAAAAGGTTGACTCCCCCAAAAGAAGAAGCCGATCATCATTGCGTAGTAAAAATGGGGATGGTGCACATATGGAGTCAGAGCAGGTTGAATCTGCAAATGTTTTGGGATCTTGCATTGTAAAATCTGGCATGGAAAATGATACAGTCAGCAAGGGACTCATGCCAGCTAAGATAGCTGAGACAAAAGTTCACACCCCCAAAAGGCAAAGCCAATCATCATTACTTACAGATGTGAATGATGCAGATTTTGATTCAGAGGAAGTTAAATGCACAGATATTGTGGATTCTTCAACTAAAAAATTACAGAAGAAAAATAATTCTGTTGATGAGGGGCACTTCACAGCTAATATAGATGAAGAAAAGGTTAACACGGATGAAAGAAGATCATTACGCAACAGCTGTGTGCAAACTGAGATTACAACAGTTAAAATCAATGAGGAAATGGTAGATACCCCCAAAAGACGAGGCAGATCATCAGTACATTATAAGAATGTAGAAGCTGCAGATATTTGTTCAGAGCAAACTGAATTTACAAATGTTTTGCAGTCTTCAGCTACAAAATCCAAAAGAGGTAGAACATCATTGCGTGACAGAAATTTGGAAACACTAGATGTTCAAGCAGAGCAGGCTGTAACAGCAGAGTTGTTGGAATCTTCAATTACTGGAAAATCTGAGCTTGAGGATAAATTGTCAGAAATGCAGCATGTTGACCTCCCAAAAATTCAAGATGAATCGTCGCCTTGTAAGGAAAATAGGCAAACTCTTTTAAAAAGCAAATCGCCTGTGTTGAGAGATGGTGCCTCTCCCTGTTCAACATTTCAGCGAAGCAAAAACTGGGAAAGTAATGTGATTGAATACCTGACGGAAGCAGAAAGTTTGAAGCGAAAAGATTGGACATCTAAAAGTCCACAAAGAGACCTCAATGAGCAAACTGGGAAAGGTGAGTTGATGCACAAATGTTTGTATCATCCATGACACAAAATACAATTGGATAAGTGTTCATTTGTAGATGTTGAACAAGGCCTATTCACCTGTTGTAAAGAATCTCCTTTTGCTTTAGATTACATATTTAGCTTTGAATTGATGATTGCAGCAAAAACCCCTTTGGTATGCGAGTATTGTGGTCTGAACCTGAAATTGTTTTCTATTGACGTCAATGGAATGTGATTTCCAAAAAGGGATTTCACTGCAGGTTGAGTGCTGGAAAATGGAATTAGTATGGATGGGTTCTCGTGTGATTAGTTAGTAGGGATAATCTGGTACATACTTGGTAGGCTAAACAGTTGAATCTATATTACTAAAAGTCTGATCTTGACCGCTTTTGGCCCACTATGCTGCGATTTCCGAGAGAACGCCGCCACCTACGGCTGTCATTTTTGGCCATCTCGCTCAGAGCCCCCGCCTTCCGGGACCGGAGGATTTTTCCCATCGATGAAAAATCAGAGAGATATTAATGGGTTTTTTAAAATCCCCATTCTCTCTGCTGACGGGAGGGGGGAGGGACTATAAAACCCAGAAGTGTAGTCCCTCACTCAGTCTCTGCCAGACCCAGGAAGCGAGAGGGTCACGGCTCTGAGCTGCGTATAACACTGAACGCACGTCTACTCCACGGTGAGTCCCCTCGATGCGGCTGTAAAGTGGCTGCTGCCCAATTGTTTGCCTCGCCTTTTTAAAAAGTTTGTGTTCACAAAATGAATTTTGGTTGTCGGGTGGCTGCTGCCCAATTGTTTAACTCGCCTTTTTAAAAAGTTTGTGTTCACAAAATGAATTTGTACAAAATGAACACGTGACTGTACTGCCAGGCAAGAATCCATTCGGCCCACAATGTATATACTAGCCCTTAGGAAACCAGTACCTTCGGCCCACAACACCTATACTAGCGCAAAAGAAAGACCATTCCCACTGGCGAGTAATATTGGAATTGGTGAAGAGCTGGAATATTGCGTTGGGTGACCAGCTCTCCCGTGTGATGCTGGGACCCAACGGGTCACACTTAGTCTAGTATTCAATTGATATGTGCCATAATTTGAAGATCCATTTTTGTCTTGCCTCCGAACAATGTTTTGTACAGATCGGTGTCCTGCTTTATAATATATTCCATTAACCCATAAGCATCAAAACAGGTATGTATTTGGTGCTTTTAGAAAAGAGAGCTGATTCTAGTTAATTGGTATGATTGAAGTGCGTGATATGAATTGAACATAATGAAGATGAAGTAAATACATTGTAAAATTAAAAAATAGATTGTTATTTAGTCACGTTTAATGACACTGATATGTGTGTCTCTGGCAAGACCAGCATTTATTGCTTTAATTGCCTTTGAAAAATGGTGATGAAGCACCTTGCATCACTGCAGCCCTGGAAAGCATGAATTAACTGAATTGTCATTTGCCATTAGATACTGGCATGCACACTATGGACAAATTGGTGATCTCGAGTGTTGTAAATTTTGTGATTGCTATTCCATTTGATTACAATTGGCATTTCTTGTGAGATTGATGTAGCAGAGAAGTTTTATTATGTAGCTTAATAATGAGGCCTGGTGAAATTTTGCAAATATACAAGTTGTTCCTTCTCAGTGACATTGTGGCTTAGCTATAAATTATGATGCTGTATTTTAATATTTCAGATTAATTTTGGTTTAATACTGTCCCCTTTTTTTTCCCTGTTAGGTTCCCCAAGCTCATCCAAAAAGCG
Organism: Leucoraja erinaceus; assembly: GCF_028641065.1. Lineage (NCBI taxonomy): Eukaryota > Metazoa > Chordata > Chondrichthyes > Rajiformes > Rajidae > Leucoraja > Leucoraja erinaceus. The sequence goes on along the minus strand of NC_073391.1, from coordinate 13,115,073 downwards.
CAGAAGTGAAAATGAAAAAACTTGTGGTCCAGTTTTAAAGAGAAAGAGAGTCTCTTTTGGTGCAAACTTAACCCCAGAAGTATTTGACAAGCGTATGCCACCATGCTCTCCTCTGCGAAAGGGAGGCACTCCGACTCGAGTGAGCACACCATTTAGTCGTGCATTGCTGAAACGTGCATCCAGTATAGGGACACGTGCATTTGCAATTCAGGTAGCTATTAAAGTGCATTTATGAGTGATTTATGAACTCCCAGCCGAAAGGTTTGTGTGGATAATGTATTAAGCAGAAGAGTATCTACTTTGGAACAGAAACACAAATGGACGCAAAGTGTTGGAATAACTCAGCAGGTCATGCAGCCCGAAACGTCACCTATCCATGTTCTCCAGAGATGTTGCCTGACCTGCTGAGTTACTCCAGCACTTTGCTGAGACCTTTCTTCAGAGTAATCTGTTTGGATCTGAATTATTACTTCAAAATTTCCTTTTAGATATATCATGTGCGGAATAGTAACACTAAGAACTTGAACTCTCCCATTATGTGGATTGTTATTTCAGTTGGCAGTTGATCTCTAGAAAATGCATTGAACTGCCATGTAAAACTTAGCTTGGCTGCTATGTAGAATTGCATTGTTCTTGCTTCCCCACAGCACCATCCAGTGTCTTCGATTGGGTATTGAAATAATAAACATTTTATACTAGTATGTTGATCACCCCCTTGTGGCAAGAGTTAAGCATGACAACAATTATTGAGTGTGCAATCTTTAATTTTCTGAGTTCAAGTTTAAAAACAAATCTGATAATGTTTTCTGTTATGGTGAATGTGCGTGTGAGATAAACTTAGGTTTTCCCATAGAATTGAATAATAATTTCTCTTCAATGTTATTTTGAAAGGCAGTGGGCAATGGGTAATGATGCTGCTACATTAAATAAATTAGAGAAATAGATTTCAGACTATTCTGGGATCCAATATTTTCTGAGGATCAGATTGCGTTTATGAATTTAAGTGTAAATATATGTTGCTTATAATGGAATATAATATTGTATCCTCACATGTGACAAGACAGAGTGAAATTCTTTGCTTGCATACCCAAGGTATGCAAATAGCTGTCACCTATGGCACTGATAAAGTTACAAAGTACACCGGCTCCTCCTTTGTTCTCCCCCCACGCCGGGTCCTTCATTGTTCTTCCACCTCCCTCAAGGCAGTCCCCCCACGCTGGGTCCTTCATTGTTTTACTCCCTACCCTCACGACAGTCACCCCCATGCTGGGTCCTCCATTGATCTTCCCTTCCCCCATGCCGTGTCCTCCATTGTTCTTCGCCCCTCCCCTCATGGCGGTTCCCCTACACTCATCGACTTCCGGTGGCTAGCCCACTGCTGCTATGGCTCCATTCGGCCCAGGCCTGTGGGAGCAAGTCGTGCGGATTCTGAGCCACGCACAGTTGTTCGGCGGGTGCCAACAATACCAATGCGACTTGTCCATTTTCTAATCAGCAGTAATTAAAAAAAAATACATGAAAATGTTATATAGCATATTAATCTCCAGTTGTGCCAGCTGTCAATGGTTTTTGGGAATATTTTGGGGTGAAGCTGCTTTATTGTATAGTTCCATTTGTAATATTGAAGGGCATTGAGAATAGGCCATCTGCATCTGGACATGGTACGTGCAGCCCCAAGAAATCGCAGTATATGGAAATGGGCATTGCAATCTGAGCTGCTGCCTCACATTATTATTTGAATTTTAAATCAGATGTTATATATTAAATTAAGTTGTATACTTCAGGGCTCTCGCTTAACTTTTTTTCCCTGTTGCCAGCTGGGCAACCGTGGCAGCTTTTTAGGTTGCCAAATGACAGTTTAGATGGTCATTTAAGAAGGCTTGCATGACGCATATGATTATGTGCTCGGATGAAGTGCGTAGTCGGAATTATGGTCAATGAAGCATTCACATATTATTTCTGCATCAAATAAGTCACAAACTAAACATATTCACCAAACAAGACATGATATATATCCCAATGACATGCAGCAGAATTATAATACAGTATCTCATCCCTTTTTACACGTTGCAATAAATGCAATTTCTATTATTTCTTTCCACTTCCAAACAAAAATCTGGTTGGATTATTCAGCGTATGATCAACCTCGGTGAGACCAAGCCCAGGCTTGGCGATCGCTTCACCCAACACCTACACTCAGTTCACAATAACCAACCTCATCTCCCGGTGGCTCAGCACTTCAACTATGCCTCCCATTCCGAATCCCACCTTTCTGTCCTGGGCCTCCTCCGCGGCCAGAGTGAGGCCCACCGCAAATTGGAGGAACAGCACCTCATATTTTGCATGGGTATTTTTCACCCCAGCGGTATGAACATTGGCTTCTCTAATTTCAGATAATCCTTGCTTTCTCACTCCTTCCCCTCCCATTCCCAGCTCTCCCACAGCCTACTGTCTCCGCCTCTTCCATTCTTTCCCACCCCCCCCACCCCTCCCGACATCAGTATGAAGAAGGGTCTTGACCCAAAACGTCGCCTATTTCCTTCGCTCCATTGATGCTGCCTCTCCTGCTGAGTTTCTCCAGCATTTTTGTCTACCCATTCACACAAGTTCTGTTACCCCACTTTCCTTACCCACTCACTACACATTAGGGGCAATTTTACAGAGACAAGTTAACCTACAAAGCCAATGGGATGTGGGAGGAAACCCACATGCTTGCAGGGAGAATGTGCAAATTCAACAGAGACAGTGCCCGAGGACAGGATCGAGCACAGATCTCTGGTGTGTGCGGCAGCAAGTCCACCAGCTGTGCCACTATATTTTATTTTCCAACACAAAAAAATGATACGTTGATAACTTTGGTTACTAAAAAAAAGAAACTATCCATTTTCAGTCTTAAATCTCTAAGTGAACAATGTCCCCCTTTACAGCTACTGTATGTTATAATTCAGTTCAAGACTATGGGCAGCACATTGGCCAAAAATTTGCTGCCTAAAATTGCCAGAGGCCTGGAATTGATCCTGAATATGGGTGCTGTCTGTATGGAGTTTGCTCCTTTTCCCTTTGATCGCATGGGTTTTCTCCGGGTGATTGTTTTTGAGCAAACTCCATACAGATTGATCCCGAATATAGGTACTGTCTGTATGGAGTTTGCTCCTTTTCCCTTTGATCGCATGGGTTTTCTCCGGGTGATTGTTTCCTTCCACATTCCAAAGTTGTGCAGGAACCTTTTTCAGACCCAACCCATAACGTAATATTTTCCTTTTGTCCAGATATTCTGTCTGACCTGTTGAGTTACTCCAGCTTTTTGTGTCTATCTTCATTTTAAACCAACATCTGCAGTTCCTTCCTACCCACACGATACTATACGATAGAACTTTATTAATCACAGGAGATTAATTATATATATATATATATATTTATATATTCATACAGAGTACTATGTTTATATATTCTGTTGTGCTGCTGCAAGTAAGGATTTCATTGTTCTAACTGGGATGTGAGAGAATAAAACACTCTTGATTTACGTCGCTAAGGTGTGGGATAGAACTAGTTTACAGGTGGTCGGTGTGGACTCGGTGGGCCGAAGGGCCTGTTTCCACACTGTATCTTTAAATTAAACTAGAACCAGAGGAAATGTAAAGAAGGGTCTCTACCCGAAACGTCACCCAATTTTTTCTATCCAGAGATGCTGGCTGCTCCATGCAGTTCCCCCTCACAATTAAGGCATGGAATAGTCTTCATCCTACCATAGTTACCCAACCAGACGCAACTAAATTTAAGGTAACTTTTTTCCCAAGAACCTTTTTTTGCTTAAGTTCAAGTCAAGAAAGTTTTATTGTCATGTGTCCCAGGTAGGACAATGAAATTCTTGCTTGCTGCAGCACAACAGAATATGTAAACATACTACAGAACAGGAGATAGAGTTACTCCAGCTCCAGGCAGTGATTCTGCGTTGGTTTTCAGCGGTCGTGGCGACCAGACAGCAAAGGCGGCCAGATCTCCCACATTGCAAAGGGTGGGAGAAAGTGGCCAACGCCGACCAGTTGCCGTGGCAGGGCGGCTGATGGATGCGGTGGCTGTGCGCATGTGCTGTCTAGCAGTGCGCATGTGGAAGACAGCCTGCCGTGCCGGCGGATGAGGATCGGGCAGCGAGTGGAGACCCGGCGGCCCTAGACGGAGAGTGCCAGAGAGAGATAGAGAGGGGGGCTGCTCAGAGTTGCTTGCCAAGCCGGGTAAAATGGGACGGCTGTTAAGTTGCCCGACGACACTTAGGTCGCCATTGGCAACCGTTAATTTCAAGCCCTGTTTTTACTTGAAAACATTAATTTTATTGTATTAATTTGTACTATTTCTCATTTTAAGGAATGCAGTGAACAAAATGAAAATAATACAACTTCCCCAATGTCAAATATTGATTCAACAAGAGTTTCTCCAAGGAAAAACAAAATGTCCCCTAACAAGGTGTCTCGATCAACAACAAGAATAAAATCAACTACCAAAAGGTCACCTTCAGCCAAGATATCTTCATTAATTACTGAGCAATCATCTAATGTCAAGAATTCTTCAGGAAAAATGTCCTCCCCGTCTTCTGTGAAAAGTTCACCAGCTTCAGGAACTCGTTCACAAAAGAAGCTTTCTTCTTCAGATACTATGTTGTCCAGCGGAGTGTCCTATCCAATCACTGCTGGCTTGTTTGGTTCTCCACAGCTGAAGGGACGCTTCTCCATTTCTCTTGTTGCTGCACCTCCCAGCTTAACTAGATCTGCAAAGTCTCTCGGTCTGGCACAGTTGGATCAATCTCAACAGAAACCAAGTTCTGGGGGGAAAAAATCCAGAAAAAGCACAAGGAGAAGTGTTTCACTTCTTGCAGGAATACAATCTAGGAGGCAGAGTGGAGCGTCATTTGGGAACTTGTTGGGTATGGCTTTCCCTAAAACTATATTTTATTTGTGATGGCTAACTACTATTTTGTATCACAAAGCATCTCAAAGGATAGCAACTGCATTTCTGCTCAAATTAGTTACAAATAATGAGGACTAAAGATTTACGGTACTTTTAATGTTACTGGAATTCAACTGAAATTGGCAAATAAATCACCTCCCTTAAGGACTGCTATGAGTAATTCAAGAAGAAACATTAGTTTAACGAGTGAAATGTGCTTGCTATTTTGTTGTATTGATTATAGGATGTAAAGTGACTAAGGCTTTTAATAAGGATTTTTCTAAAGCATAATGTGTGTACGAAATTAAAATAGTATCACAAGAAAACAAAATATCCAGAGAACCTAGAACAGTACAGCACAAGAGAGGCCCTTCGGCACACGATGTCTGCTGAACATGGTGCCAACACCAACTGTTATCTGCCTACATATAATCCATATCCTTCCATTCCATGCATATCCATATTACTATCCTAAAATCTCTTAAATGCCACTATTTTACCTGCCTCAGCTACCACCACCTGCAGCGAGTTCCATGCACTACCTATGCCTCATATATACTTCTTGTATATACTTCTATCAGGTCTCCCCGCAACTTCTTGTTTTCCAAAGAAAACAATCCCTATCACTTTTAGATCATGAATTCTATTTATCTACCTAAGTTTCTTTCAGAATTAATTACTTTCAAACAGGCTAATGATATTATATTCTCAACCATTTTTTTTAAAATGCCTCGCATTTCATAAAACTGCTCGACATAAGCCTTTGTATGTGCCTGTGTTGGTCTTGCCAATTTCACTTCACCGCATCAACGCTGTAAATTTTTGAAGGATTTTGTATTTTGTGTTATTTCTTGGACTATTAAATCTCATTCTGATGCTTCCTGATTTTGGTGCATCAGCATTACATTCATTAATGGGATAAATGATATGGTAAATTACTCAATTAATTATACAGATAGATTTGGCAATATTACAAAGGTTTTGAAATAATGCTTTCATCTTGTGAAAGTTGGCTGATAATCTAGAATTGCTATAGCTAGAAGACCAGGTATCCTATCTTGGAGATTTGTTGCTACATGGGAATATTTTTCCCACTTGTGTTGCAAGCAAGACCTCGGATCACTGGATTAACCTATACCTTTGGATAGCAATTAAATTCTCTCATCAGAAGTGACTATTATTGGTGTCTTGTTTTTTCAATCCATCAATTAAGTTTGATAATTATGTCAACTTTGTCCCTATATGGCAATGAGCAAAGTTAGTAATAATGATAATAATAATAAATTTTATTTGCGGGCGCCTTTCAATGTCCCATTTAGGCAAATTTGTTTAATGGCATTTGTTTAAGATTACATGCAACATTGTTAGTTGGTTTAGTTTATTTCACCTGCAGTCATTGTGGTTGGAAACGATCCACCAATCTCTTGGTTGATGATACCAAACACAAATGTAGTAGTGAAAACATTCAATTATAATTAGGGGTAACTAACTGTTGAGACACAGAAGTGATTTTCAGTTATCTGGAAAATGGGCCAGTATTTCTTGATCTTTCTTTCTATTTTAGCATGGATATCCATGTTGTAATGTTTGCCTTTGCTTAATCTCAGATTGGAAGTAAATGTATGCAGTAGTTACCCAATATTTACTGTGAAGCTTTTACTTGGATTTTCCGTATTTTGTACGGAAATGCGATCAAAATACGGATGTGCGGATTTGCTTTGTAAAATACGGATTTTTTTTTAAATCAGCCCGACTTCCTGTTTCATCTTGCTGCTTAAAAAGTGCAAGGATATAAAAAGTCATACTGTACCTCTAAAAATTATACCAGATTAAATCTATTAGTATTTTAAATTTCAAGATCTAGATGATTATTTTTGCAAGCTTTGATCTGCCTGTCCAGCTACAGATTTAAACAGCGCTGTCAGTTTAACGCGTGGGAATTTCAACGAACAGCGCTATGGGCTCTAAAAATGCTATTGCATTAACACATAGCGCTATGGATCACAGACTATTAGGGGAGGGAGAGGGAGTAGGAGCGAGGGAGGGATGGAATAAGAGGAAGGAGGGAGGGAGAGGGAGACTTCCAAATGGCTTCTGCATCACCATCTGGTGCTAAAAGCAGGAAGCAGCCGTTCAAACAGCAGTATACAAAGAGATGGCAATGAATGCACTGTTAACTAATGTGCGTATAAGATGTCAATTCGTAGCAAAGTTATGCATTCTTGTACTCTTACCACATTTTTTTCAGCAAAATGGCACTAAAAATACTGATTTCCTCAGCAAAATACTGATTTTCAGGTACTAGAATACTGAAATGCTCTGACAAAACTTGGCAGCTCTGTTATGTGATTTGAGTGTTGGGATTAAGATAGTATGTTATTTGTATCTGAATATTGAAATTAAGGGTTTTTCTTCTAATTGAAATATTTGCAATTTGTAATTAGTGAAAAAGTCATGGGCGCAGGTGGTAAAGGAAGGAGTAGCAAGACCTCAGTTGCGGAATGCTGCAAAGAAACCTGCTGTAAAGCGAAAACGGGCCAAGAATGTCATCTCGAAAGTGGTAAATTTCTGTCCAGCATGCAAGCGACATTTGATAATCACATATGGCTAATCTTTCTGAAGACTAATTATTGACTTGGCTAACTGCATATATGTTGTAAAGTTGTCTTGGTATAGTTTAATGACTTTGAATTTGTTTATCTTAATTCTGATTATATTATTAATATCCTAAGTTACAATAAAATTGTGATTTTATTCTAGTTAAATAAATTAAAAAACGAAGTTAAATAAAGTATCGTATCGTAAGTATCGTATCGTACAATTGTAGGGCATAATAATTTAACTTGTTTCAACAGACACCTGCTCGTTTAGTGAAAGAACATTTTAGTACTGGTCATGCTGCTTCACCAGTAACAATAGTCATTGGCAAATCACAAGCTACTAATACTAAACCAACTGGACATGCTCCACGGCCAACAAGAACTGTTTCATCGAGGCGGAAAGTTAAGGAAATGGATGAAAGCTTTACAGGTAATGCTGTCCTTATCAAAGAGTATATTGGTCTGTATTGGTTAGTGATCCTTTTTTAAAAGTCATAACTGAGTTTGAAATGTTGCATTTATGTAACTTTCACATTAATAGATATGTGGTTAATACTCAACAGGTGTGGCTGAACTGTTCAGTACTCCCGTAACTTTATATGAGAGAGCAAATCCATTATTAAAGGCCTCGAACATTGTTGATGATCAAACGGCTTCAGCTGTTCCAATATTTCAGAAAACACTTGAAAACTCTGCTACCAAAACACCCAAGGAAGCTGGTTAGTCCAATATCATTTGCCATCATATTAAGAGGTCTCTATCCTCATTGTTGTGCCATTTTTTGCTCTAACGTAGTCTACTTGCGTAACCTTGGCCCTTTTAGCACATCTATTTGAATTGCTTCATCACTTCTATTTCTTGCCATCTTTATCTTCACCCACTAAGCTATTAATTTTGTCAATGTTAAATTTGGGTGTGACTGATGTTATGGGGCATTATCGTAGAGAATGATAGGTGGTCACCCAGGTCTAAAGCTGGGACTGAATGAAACAGATAGTGAGGTAGTAGTGTGAACGGGCAACCTGAAGCCGAATGTGTGAAGCATAGAAGAAAAGTTGTGATATTTGTAGCTATTTGAGGGGACACAATGTGGCTGTTTAAGTACACAATCTCGAGGGGAATAATATAAAGACATGAAACTGATCTGAAGATCACTTCATAATCAATGGAATCTCATGTTTATAGTTTCTACTACTGATCCGTCATTGTGCATGAAATATGAGGCATCATGGGGAAATGGTGGTTTTTAATTGGCTTTTACAGTACGGCTTTCACATATCTATCTGTTTTATTCATATTTTCCTGCAGTAAACCAGTGTCCATTGTTTGTTGGAGAGGGAAGAGTGGAGAAGGAAGAGTGCCCGATTGGGCAGATTAGGTGAAATTTAAGGAGTGCTTTACTATGGATGAGAGGCAGAGAGGTTTAGGGAAGGAATAACAAAAAACTTTATCTTGGTTGTGTGAGGTATTAATCCATGAGACCAAATGCTGGGGGATTGGTGTGCATTAAATGAATGAGTTTGAATAATAATTCCTGAGTTTGAGATCTAGGCAGTTAAAACACAATTGCAGTTGAAGGTGTCGAAATGTGGGGATGTGACAAAAAACAAAATTGGATAAACATATTCATCTTTGGAGGGGTTGGAAGGCGTGATCTAAGGAGTAATAGGGTGGTGTAAGGAAAGCCTATTCTAAATATTGATAACTAGGCAATGTTGTTCAAAGATCAGAAGTATGTCAGTAGGCAAGTTGGAAAATAGGGGCAAGTGAATTTTAAACAGGGATTCAAATAGAGTTTGGGAACAATTGATGTTTTTCAAAATAATAACTATATTGATATGACCATAAACAGATGCTATTGCATATTTTTTCCATGTTCCTAATTTTTCATATTATCATTATTTTAGGTGTAAAGAGTGACACACCACTAACAGTCTCTGTTGCAAGACGCAAAGCAGTTTTGCGTCTGCTAAAATGCCGAGCTGATTTATCTTGTAGTTCAAACAGTCCTTGTGAAACCACATTCAAGGTAACTGAAATGCATAGCGATGCAGAAAGCAATGGAGACCCTCAAAGAACCATGAAGACACCTAGTGCGAAAGGGCAGGCCTTGGAAGACATTGCTGGTGTGAGCAAAATCGTTAAGACACCTAGAATGAAAGGGCAATCTGTGGAAGATTTGGTTGGTGTGAAAAGAATCATGAAGACACCTAGAGTGAAACTGCGACCTGTGGAAGACATGGTTGGTGTGAAAAGAATCATGAAGACACCCAAAGCTAAAGAGAATCAAATAGAACATTTTGTTGGGATACACAAGCTGTTGGCTGAATCTAAACAAAAACCAAAGAGTCCTGAGATCAATTATGTTGGAATTAAGAACATATTCTGTGCAGAAAAAGAAATGGAAAACTGTGACTATAGTGGTTTGAGTGAAATTTTTTCAACTCCCGTAAACACCGGAAGAATTTCTGATTCCAAGCTGCAAATCTGTTTGAGTACAAATAAACCTTCATTCACTGAGATGATATGTGATGATGGACAGACAACTGAAACATCAGAAGATAATATCATCCAAATTGTGGAAACGCAAAATGAAGTATCTAGAAAAGAAACTTCTTCAAGCGGAACACCAAGAGCTCGGGTAAAATGAAGTATTAATATTTAAATGGCAGTACAACAATATCCAATATTTGAGTTTGACTTGTTTCTATTTATGTATGTAATATCTGATCTCTCAGGATAACAATCAAAACAAAACTCTTCACTTTGCTGTGGTGCACTTGACATTAATAACCCTAAATGATGGTCAGGATTGTTCCTGCGCACTACTGGTTAGAGTGGATAGGGGAGAACCAGTGGATGTGTTGTATCTGGACTTTCAGAAGGCTTTCGACAAGGTCCCACATAAGAGATTAGTATATAAACTTAAAGCACACGGTATTGGGGGTTCAGTATTGATGTGGATAGAGAACTGGCTGGCAAACAGGAAACAAAGAGTAGGAGTAAACGGGTCCTTTTCACAATGGCAGGCAGTGACTAGTGGGGTACCGCAAGGCTCAGTGCTGGGACCCCAGCTATTTACAATATATATTAATGATCTGGATGAGGGAATTGAAGGCAACATCTCCAAGTTTGCGGATGACACTAAGCTGGGGGGCAGTGTTAGCTACGAGGAGGATGCTAGGAGACTGCAAGGTGACTTGGATAGGCTGGGAGAGTGGGCAAATGTTTGGCAGATGCAGTATAATGTGGATAAATGTGAGGTTATCCACTTTGGTGGCAAAAACAGGAGCGCAGACTATTATCTAAATGGTGGCCGATTAGGAAAAGGGGAGATGCAACGAGACCTGGGTGTCATGGTACACCAGTCATTGAAAGTAGGCATGCAGGTGCAGCAGGCAGTGAAGAAAGCGAATGGTATGTTAGCTTTCATAGCAAAAGAATTTGAGTATTGGAGCAGGGAGGTCTTACTGCAGTTGTACAGGGTCTTGGTGAGACCACACCTGGGGTATTGCGTACAGTTTTGGTCTCCAAATCTGAGGAAGGAAATTATTGCCATAGAGGGAGTGCAGAGAAGGTTCACCAGACTGATTCCTGGGATGTCAGGACTTTCATATGAAGAAAGACTGGATAGACTCGGCCGATACTCGCTAGAATTTAGGAGATTGAGGGGGGATCTTATAGAAACTTACAAAATTCTTAAGGGGTTGGACAGGCTAGATGCAGGAAGATTATTCCTGATGTTGGGGAAGTCCAGGACAAGGGGTCACAGCTTAAGGAAGAGATGAGAAAAACATTTTTCACACAGAGAGTGGTGAATCTCTGGAACTCTCTGCCACAGAGGGTAGTTGAGGCCAGTTCATTGGCTATATTTAAAAGGGAGTTAGATGTGGCCCTTGTGGCTAAAGGAATCAGGGGGTATGGAGTGAAGGCAGGTACGGGATACTGAGTTGGATGATCAGCCATGATCATATTGAAGGGCCGAATGGCCTACTCCTGCACCTATTTTCTATGTATCTATGCAATCACTATCAATTAGTAGAGCAAATATTGTTTAGACTAATTAATCTCAATTGTTCACGAGCCACATTGCAATCCTATATTGACCTGCTTAGTGATTTGGAGCTGCAAAAGCCTGTTGCTGGTTTGACATGGAGGAATAGTGGGGAGTGACTCATTTCGGAACTGCTTCTGTAGTCTTGTAAATACAGCGTGTAATAAATTTCATTTGCTACTTGACTGTTGGGCATCAACATGAAACATTAAATGTTGTATAGTGGGACCAGTGTGTAGATTGCATTCTACTACTGAGGTGGTGCCTTGCTCTCTTCCTCTCTGTCCTCAATACAGGTGATTTTAGGTTAGTAAATGTTATTTTTGCCTATATATTAGGTATGTTGCAAAGCGTACCTGAAGCGTCGCTGATTATCTGTCGCTGCGGGTGTGCGCGATTTTGGCGCCGTTTAGAGGGGGGCGGGTTTAAAACGCGATTTTCCCTAGGCTGTTCAAATCGAGGATGTTCAGCCTAGTTAATTATTAACGAAAATCGCTGGAAGATTCCGTCGCTTTATCTCTTATTACTTTTAAGGGCTTTATCTAATTGTTATAGTAGTTTAAAAATTAACCTCTAAACCCGCGACCGCCGGCAACCGGTCGGATCTCATACAGGAGACAACAGGAGGTAGGCTGTTTATTTTTACATTTAAAAGGGCTTCTTAAGATCCCTTTATACAAAGTTTAATGTTGCGAGTAGCTAATTTGGGCCCCATTATATCCCGCAGTATTTTTCTGGGCATTTGAGGGCACAAATCTACCACAATGTGAACGTTTTAAACCAGCGCGTTCACAGGATCCCACTAGAAAACTGATTTAAACGAACTTTCATTTACAGCAATTGAACACTAAATTCCTTCCATTTGGCCTACAAATTAATGTAAATGAGATTTAAAAATCATGTTTTATTGTGAATTATTTGTGAATATTATTTGGACACTTAGGCTATTTAAAAATGTTAATCATTTCTTAAGAAATAGATAGATGTTTAGATCTAGTAATTGAAGTTTGTAATTAGCTACAATTGGGTAACTAACTAATTATATGCTTTAAATACAGGTCATCCAAGTAAGATTATTTTATATTTGTTTCAGAATGCTTCAATCTATGATAACTGAAAATTTCATTCAGTTCTCTTAATTTTTAAGAAGGTTATGGGCTTTTAACTGTCCACGATCACAGCTTTTTTGTTATGTCCATAGAAAATCAATAGGGAACAAAATGCTAATTTCCGAGTATGAAAATGGCCATAACTTTTTAAATACTTGAGATATGAAAGTGAATTAGGTGTCAAATTAAACTTCTTTTTATGCTTCATCTGATGGGATAAATTTAAGACTTGATTTTTTAAATCTCACAATTTTGTAACATTGCTCTATATATCATTTAAAAATTACGAATTTGCCAGAGCGGGCTGTTAAGATGCTCTGCTCTCATTTAAATATAGTGGGATATTTATTATCACTGGTGCTGCTTTGCCGTTTCATTCAAATTGCGTGGAGAACCTCAATTTATATAGGGAACAAATTGTGTAATACCTGTCATTATGTACGAAAGATGTATACTATTGTGTTCCTTCAGGTGACAAGGACAAGTGGCGTTCGAGCCAAAAGTATACCTTCACCTTATCAAGAAGAGTGTATACAAGGATCCTTTCAAGTTGAAACTTCACACACATTTGCAGACAATGGCCTTATTGATTTTCCACAGATGGAAATAACCGGTATGTCATTAAATTGTAATGCCTCTATTGTGTTTCTGGCAAGTTTTTTAAACTTGGTCACTTGAGAGGGCAAAATAATTTTCATGGCAGAGTATCTTTCACTCAGCAGTTTTTTCTGAGCTCCCTATTGCTGGTTATTTGACCAAACACATTTTCTTGCTGTCCATTGTATTTTTAAAATAGCTCATTGGTTATAGGAACATCATCAGAATGTCTCTACCTTATTCAATTCTAGGGAACAAAGTGCTGTGATCAAAGAACAAATCCAAATATGTGCTGATGGACAAAGACATTTAGATAATGTACCTTAAAATCAATTGAGATTTGTAGCCTAATTGTTCTAAAATATCTGAACAGGCCATTTGGAGCAGTAACTGCCTCTCATTTGTCAAACTGTTATTTATTTCTTATGTCATGGTATAATTTTAGTGTATGTGGTCAAAAATCTAGAAAATTACTTTTTAGTATTGATTGAAAACAGCAAGGAGAATTATGTTGTTATTGTAATCTACTATGAAATGTTCTGAAAATATTAGTAAGACAGTGTTCTTTAAAGATATGAGAGCTAATTGCTTATCAAAATTTGAAATGGTTGAAGATGACAAGGCACCAAATTTCACCCCTAGAGTTAAAAAATGCTTCCTAATCCAACATATTAATTTTATTCCCTTAGATATTTGCAAGAGCTGCTAGTTTAGACATCTTCTGTAAATGGAAAATTTTGCTCAATGTATTTTCATTCTACACCAAATCTCCCTACAAACCTACTGGAAGTTGTAGGTAGTAGACAAGGAAAAGCAGTTGCTGGTTTACAAAAAAAAAAACAACAGTTGATGATAGTGGTCAAAATTTGTTTTTGATGCATGTCAATTTTTTTTCAATTTCTATTTCATTAGGGTTACTGATCAGTAGGTCAGGAGTTCATGGGTCTGGTATTATCAGCTTTTTAGACTAAAGTGTTGGTTTGAATAAGCATCTATGTGCACAGAATATAAGATCACAGATGGGTACAAGATTTTTTTGTATTGTTTTGATCATTGCAGTTCATAATCATAATATATAATTGAAAAGTTGCTGACCGCTGGTAATCTAATAGGTACAGTTAAATTGTGATATGACTAAATGTTCCTTTGTGGAATCTGAGGGGAAAAAATCTGTATCTGGGATGTCAGGAATAGGAGGAACTAATGTTAAAAAAGTTGAATAACGTAATTTAAATAGAATTTGGAATAAAAATATGATAAAAATTACAATTTGAAAAATAGATATTTGTGCTGAATGGTAGTATTCTTCCTTGTCGGGGGCCTGAGGGATTATTTTCCTTCATGCTTAAGAGACATGAATACAAAATTTAGTTCAGTATTTCAGAACAACATTCAAACCGGCACCATTTCCATAACTTACTCCTTAATGCTAAGCCCTGCCCTTCCTCTCAGCTGTCCTCGAAGAATTTATGATTCTATTTGAAAGACAGAAGACTTTTGTTCCTGATCAATAGTCATCTTCCACCTAGCATTTTAAAACAGTGTAATGTTTTTCATTATCATTGCTGTGCGTGGTCTTGCTCTGTACAACTCTTCCAGCACATTCTTTATTACAGTGATGACTACACTAAAAAATAATTGACTAAGATGTTTTGTATTATTAAGGTTGTTAAATGATTGTAATTTTCTTATTATTTTTATTTTTAGAATGTAAAGATGAACAGTCTTTAATAAGCACCCAAGTTTCACCAGCAAATAAATCATTAAAAGAAAGTAAAATAAAAGTCACAGGTGCCAAAGAATCAATAAAAAATACACCAGCCAAGAATGGTACTGAGGAAGTAAGTGAAATGAACTTAACAAAGACGTCTTTAGAGAAGAAAACCCCAGATGTTGATTCAAAAATATTATTTATGCCAAGCAAAACTACACCAGGCAAGAAACTATCTTCCTGCAAGCAAACTGGGGAAGTAATTATGTTCAATGCACAGAAAGGGAGATCACCAAAAGAAAATTATGTCATTCCAAATGTTCCCAATGTTGAATTTGAAGTGCCTGAATCGACAACAATGAGCCCCATAATGAGCAAGAATGGATCGCCAGATAAAAAAATCAAGGAAATGAACAATCTAGCTTCCCCAGTGACCAAATCATTGCAAGGGAGGAAGAATGCCAAAGAATTATTTACAGCTGGTAAAATCACACCAACCCTGCAGTGTCAAGATGGTAAAAATCATGAAATAAAAGATCAGGCTTCACCAGAAAGAAAATCATTAAAAGACAATGAAATTAAACGTGATCAAGGTGTTGAAATAAGAAGTCCAACTACTTTGGCTACAAGCGAGGGACAGATTTTAATGGCTGAAATTGAAGAGGTGATCCCCTTACCTCCAAGAAAGAGACCACAAAGGAGTAAAACAACAAAAAATTACAAAGCTACTGGAGTAGAAGAAGCTACTTCTGTTGCAAAGACCTCACAAAGTAAGAAGGGAGCACAGTTCGGACATGTTGATGAGCTAGTTAACTCTCCTTTGGAAAAGTTAGCACAAAAGAAAGACGTTGAAAACGTTGAACCTGAAGTTATGAACAATAAACAATTGACAAAAACATCCATCGAAGTTGCAGAAGTTATAGATCTTACAGTTAAAGATGTAAACGCACCCATTGCAATAGGAAGACCACGACGCAAAAAGAATACTGAAGAAATGGAGATACAGAAATCACCTAAAATAACAAACACGAGGAAAAAGGCAGCTTGCTGCACACGAGTTGAAGTAACGGAATCCAATAGTTTGCAAATTAGTGCAACAAATCAGGAAAAAAGTAACAAAGCAATATCTCTCCCTCGGGGCTCTGTGACAGAGGAAGCAAAGTCTGAAAATGTGGAAGTACCTAAAATGATAAACTTGGCTGGCTCCACATTTAGATCAACAAGACAAAAGAGAGTCTTTGAAGAATTGCTTTCAGAAGATTTTAAACAGGAATCTGCTCCAGTAAAGAGATTGCGAAGAAAGGAAGTACCGGATGAAACTCTAACAAGGAAAATGATTTCTAATCTGACATCTTCCAAAGTACCAGACTGTGCAGTAGAGACATCACAAGGGATGTCCAATGGAAGAGAGGTATCTAAACGATCATGTAGAAGAAAGAATATCGTTACTGATGTAAACAAATTCCATGAATCTGGTGAACAGCCAAACGAGAGCTCAAAACTAAAAGAAACCAATGTGTGTCATAAATCACAGTTGATAAAAGAAGAGAAAAGCAATGGTGAAGAAATGAGAAGGGATGAAATGGAGACTAAACTGCATACGGCTGCGCTGAAAGAATCACCGTCACCAATAAAAAGATTGCTGAGAAAGAAGGTTGGACAGAAAATAACTCAAAATGACGAAGAAAATGTAAAAGAATTACCTTGTACAAGAAAGTTGAGAAGAAACGTAATGGAGCAGAAGTTAAAAGCAGCTAAAGGACCATGTGTTCCAGTAGAGATGCATTCTGGCAGACAACAAAAACATGTGTTGATTGAAGAGGAAAGTGTGCCATCATCAAGGACAAGGGGAAGAGGCAAGCAAGCAAAGAAATTGCTGACTAAAATCGAGGAACAAATTGACCAGCAGCTAACTGTGAGCATAGCTGATGTACAGTTGGATACTACAAATAAAAATGAACCAGCCAATGAAAAGGTCAAAGCTAAAGGTCGTCAGCGAGGAAAGAATTTAGCTAAAGAAACTCCTGTTTGTTTGTCTGATATTGAAGGTGATTCTGTCAGAGAGCTGAAAGCCCATTTGAATGTCACTTTTGATTGCAGCAAGGTGGTCAATAATTCAGATGAGATTGAAGCTGTCCGACCGACTAGGTTCTCGAGTAAAGGCAGAGTTGGTAAGACAGTTGCAGCTGTATCAGAAGTAACAACTGACACCAAAAAAACAGATTCAATATTAATTCCTGTAAATAAAGAAAATGCTCGGCCAAAGAGAAACTCGAAGAAAGGAAACTCTAAAAAAGAGATCACAACAGAATTGGAAGTGCCATGTTTTGTTCCAATTATTGAAGAGGAAATTGTAGAAGGATCGAATGTCTCCAATGGAACTTCAAAAGAATTTCTTCAGGTTGCGGATGGCCAGATAACAGAATTGGTTAATGGAAAGCCGCCTGGGGTGACTATTGTTAAACGTAGTAAAAGAAAAATTGTGAAGGAAGTTGCAAAGGAAGGGCTAGAAATCAGCAAAACGGTTGATCCCATTGAGATTCTCGGAAAGAGCGGTCGTGGAATGATTAATAAAAACACTTCAGCTGAAATCAATCAAGAGTTAATAATAGGTGCAACTGAAAATAAGCAGTTGGAGAGTTCAGTTAACAAAGTTGAAAAGAGAGCCAAGAGAGGGCAAAACTATATCAAAGAAACTGCTGTGCTTTCAGCTGCTCTCGCAGGGAAAAATCAAGTAATAAATAAAAGAGGAAGAACTAATCTTCAGGGCCAAACAGATAATGATGAGAATGTTCCACATGGGAAAGCTAAAACGAAGGATGATGGTAGAGAACAAGAGACTGGTATATCAATGGAATCTTCGCATATCGCTAGAAGAGCTACAAGAGCAAAAAGATCACGTGAAATTACTGAAATTGATCAAGAATTGCTTCAACCACTGACCAGTGGATTGCTTACACAAGTATCTGTACATCCTTCAAAAAGAACCTTACGAAGCAAACTTGCTGTTGCAGAAACTACCGCTAATGTACCTGCTAAGAAAGCAAAAAAAGGTAAGGATATATTGCTTCTGCCTGTAGAATGTTTGTAATGTAATTAAAAATAAGGGAATCGACAGTGTTGTCATACTAGACCAAGAGCGGGGCCCATTGGGTCCCGTTTCCCCAACGCAATATTCTACCAAACTGCTCATGCACGGCAGATGGGCGCGCACTGCGCAGGTGCGACTGCTGTGTTCAAAGTTGTGCCGGCAGAAATTAACTTAAAAGTAGTAAAGTGAATAGAGCACCCGTGGAGGCATTTGTAGAATAGAACAAAATTTACCCGTGCAGCCATTGGGTCCCCTTTGTGAGGCCAGGGAAGTACACGTGAAAGGGGAAAAAAAAATGTGCACGGGAACTCTGCCCCAACTCTGCCCCAACTGTGCAGGCGCAGCCGGCAAGTGGGGTGCTGTATAAAGTTAATGTAAGTTTTAAATGTCAATAACTTGTAAACTATAACATCAATCTGAACGAAACTTGGCTAATGGACATCGCAGGACAATGGTGAGGATGGTGGGCCAAAAATTGTAGCGCTATCGTGTACCGTTTTGGCGGAGTTTCGGGCGCGTGCGCACACACCCACACCCTCGATATTATTAATTTGCTCCTTTTACCCCATCCCTGGCCTATCCACTCACACATAACCCCCAACTCATGTCTGGTAGAGAAGGCAGAGAGAGAGAGGGGGGGGGGGGGGGGGAATGAGCAGGGGGGGAGAGGAGAAGGGGAGCCGGGCGAGCGGCGCTGCCGGGCAACATCACTTGCAGCGCGTGAACACAGCGTGCAGACATTGTGATGTCATCAGCCAAAACCAGCAATTTTATTTTCTAAGTTATTTGAGATTTTTGAACATTTTGATTAATAACAAGAAATAATGCATGAATTTTTCAGATAAGGCGATTTTTGTCTTCATGGGATAAATCTCTACAGGAATATGTAAAAAAAATTAGCGTTATTAGAGCATTGTTTTTTCGAGCAGATGTGATTTTTTATATATATATATATATACACACACACACACACACACACACACCCACACACACACACACGAGATGAGAGTTTTAGTAATATAAATAATAATAAATTGATAATAACATAGAATATAGACATATATGGATGTCCCAGATAGAACATTGATGGGAGTTACCATTTTTAGGCTCCTATATCTTCTTCCCGATGGCAGGAGAGAAATTAGTGTGTGGCCAGGGTAGTATGGGTCTCTATTGCAGGCTGACTTTTTGAGGCAATGATTACTGTAAATCCCTTAGGTGGAGAGGTCAGAACCAGTGATGGACTGGCAGTGTTCGCTCCTGGGCATTCAAGTTACCGAACCAGGCATGATGCAACCAGTCAATATGCTCTCTACTGTACACCTGTGGAAGTCAGCCCTCTGTGACATACCAAATCTCTGCAACTTTCAAAGGAAATAGAAGAGTTTATGGGCTTGCTTTATAATTGCATCACCGTGCGGTGTCCAGGAAAGATCCTCTGAAATATGCACTCCCAGGAATTTGAAGCTTTTGACTCGCTCCACCATTGTCCCATTGATATCGGCTGGTTTGGGGGGGGGGGGGTCCTCGTCCATCCACTTCCAAAGTCCACAATCAGTTCCTTGGTCTTACTGACAATGAGAGCCGGGTTGTTGTGCTGGCACATTTGGTCAGTCTATCAATCTCACTTCTAAACTCTGACTCATCGTCAAGCCAAGTTTATTTGTCACATACACATACAAGATGAGCAGTGAAATGAAAGTGGCAATGCCTGTGGATTGTGCAAAAACAACAGAACAGAATAGAACAGAACCAGTATTTACATTTTAGAGAAGAAAAAAATTAAAAGACACAGCACAACAGTAAATTAGTCCCTGATGAGATAAGAGTTTACAGTCCTGATGGCCTGTGGGAAGAAACTCCGTTTCATCCTCTCTGTTTTCACAGCGTGACAGTGGAGGCATTTGCCTGGCCGTAGCAACTGGAACAGTCTGTTGCTGGGGTGGTAGGGGTCCCTCATTATGAATGAATGCCATTTTATTGTCACTATACACATGTACAATGAGATTAAAAGCAGCTCCTACTCAGTGCAGACATGTAATTAAACAAAAACAAAGGGGGGGAGGGGATAACGTGCACAGTTCTGTGGCGCTATATACATATCTATAAAAAGGACAATGGATGAATAGAGTGAATAAATAGGATTCCTATATACAGTATGGGTTATTGCACATAATTTAAAAAAAAATTAGTTACAGTACAAATTACAGTAGGTGGATAGATGGAAGTCCGGGGGTTTGGCTGTGAAGTCAATACATGTGTGAGTTCAGGGAGGTTATGGCTTTTGGAAAGCAACTGTTCTTGAGCCTGTTTGTCCTTGTTCTGATGCACCTATAGCGCCTCCCTGAGGGTAGCAGGTCGAACAGGCCAAATGCAGGATGGGAGCTGTCCTTGATGATGTTCTTCGCCCTGCTGAGGCAGAGGGAGGCGTAAATCTCCATCAGAGAGGGGAGAGGGAGAGGGGAGTGTGCTGCCCTAACTACCCTCTGAAGCCTTTCCCTGTCTGCCATGGTGCAGCTGCCATACCATGCTGTAATGCAGTATGTCAGCAGGCTCTCAATGGACAAGCGGTAGAAGGTCAGCAGCAGGTTGGAGTCCAGGTTGTGCTTCCTGAGGACCCTCAGGAAGTGCAGCCGCTGCTGAGTTTTCTTGATAACCGCTGTGATGTCTGTCCAGGAGATGTCAGCGGAGATGAGGACGCCGAGAAACCGGAAGGTGTAGACCCTCTCCACACATTCGCCGTTGATGTATAGAGGGGCTAAGTCGGTGCTGTGCCTCCTGAAGTCGACAATGAGCTCTTTTGTTTTCTTGGTGTTCAGAGCCAGGTAGGGGTCCCTCATTATCTTGCTGGCTCTGGATCTGCACCTCCTGGTGTATAGGTCCTGCAGGGGGAGGAGTGTTGTTCCCATAGTGCGTTTGGCTGAACGCACTACTCTGCAGAGCCTTCCTGTCCTGGGCAGAGCTGTACCCAAACCAGATTGAGATGTTGCCAGACAAGATGCTTTCTACAGCCCCTGAGTAGATCTTCAGAGAGACTTATGAATTTCCTCAGCTGCCTGAGATGGTAAAGGCACTGCCTTGCCTTACTCACCAGTGCAGCAGTGTGTGTTGTCCATGTCAGTTTCTCTGCGATGTGAACTCCCAGGTATTTAAAGCTGCTCGCCTTATCCACAGTAGTCCCATTCATCTCCAGTGGCGTGTACTTCCTTGGATGTTGAGCTCTTCTAAACTCCACAATCAACTCCTTAGTTTTTGTGACATTCAAGAGGAGGCTGTTGTCCTGACACCAGAGCGCCTCCTCCTGGTAGGCCTTCTCATTGTTATCGGAGATCAGGCCCACCACCACAGTCTTCAGCAATCTTAATGATGGGGTTGGAGCTGAACCTGGCCACACAGTCATGTATGTACAGGGAGTACAGTAGGGGGCTAAGGACGCAACCCTGGGGGGATCCTGTGTTCAGGGTGAGGGGGTTGGTGGTATGTCTCCCCATCTTGACCACCTGGGGCCTGCGGTGTGAAAGTCCAGGACCCAGGCACATAGGGGAGTGTTCAGCCCAAGTTCCAGCAGCTTCTCAGCAAATCTGGTGGGGACTATGGTATCAAAAGCTGAACTGAAATCAATGAACAGCATCCTCACATAGCCCCCATTTTGGCTGTCAAGGTGAGAGAGAGTGGTGTGCAGAACCTGGGTGACCGCATCGTCTGTGGATCTGTTCGGACGGTATGCGAACTGCAGCAGGTCCATGGTGCGAGGAAGGAAGGAGCAGATGTGGTTCTTGATCAGCCTCTCGAAGCATTTCATGACTACCGAACTGATGCAAGCTGGAGAGGCATTCTTAAGCACTGGTGTAATGGTGGATCTTTTGAAGCAGGCAGGGACAACGGACTTGGCCAGGGAGAGGTTGAATATTGCGATGAGAACTGAAGCAAGCTGAGTAGCACAAGACTTTAATACTCACCCAGATATACCATCTGGGCCTACAGCTTTCCTCGTGTTCACACGTGTCGGAGCCCTCCTCGCGTCGTGCTCGGTCACCGAGAATGTGTGCACATCCCCAGCGGTGTAATTCGTCCAACTTTGTTGGCGAATTTGAAGATGGAGTTCGCACTGTGCCACACAGTCGTGGGTGTGGAGTGAGTAGAGCAGGGGGCTGAGCACACAGCCTTGCGGTGTTGATGACTGTCAAGGACGAAGTGTTGCTGCCAAATCAGACTGTGGTCTTTTGAACAGAAAAACAAAGATCCAGTTGCAGAAGGATGCGCAGCGACGCAGTTCCGTAAGCTTGATAACCAGCTTGGATGGGTTGATAGTATTGAACACCGAGCTATAGTCTATAAACAACAACATATTTATTGTCCAAATGATCCAGTGTACAGTGAGATTGCACCCTCTGTTGACCTATTGTGGCAGTATGTACATTTTTAATGGGTCAAGATTCTTGTTGAGGTAGGAGTTGATATTCACCATAACCAACCTCTCTACTGGTCGATAGTTATTGAGGCATGTCTCCTTGCTTTTCTTGGGCACTGGTATTCTTGATACCGTCTTAAAGCTGGTTGGAACCTGCGAATCCGGTAATGAGGTTGAAGATGTCCGCAAAAGCTCCAGCCTTTTGGTCTGCATAAGTTTTAAGAACGCAACCAGGTTTTCCATCAGGTTCAGACGATCTATAAGAGTTTGCCCCCCGAAGGATCTTCTTGAGCTGGCTTCTGTGACTGATTGTAATACAATCGGGGTAATGGGGGCTTGGGAAGGCACATTGCTGTTTTCCCTATCAAAGGGTGCGTAGAACATTGAGCTTGGATAAAGTGATGGCATGCAAGCCCTGCCACAGTTGCCAAACATCTGCCTCATCCTCCAGCTTAGAGCAACTTAGAATACACTGTGGTGTATTCATTCAGGTCCGTTGCCAGTCCTTGAACATTGCCCAGTCTACTGACACCAAACAGTCCCAGAGTTCCTCTGCCTCCCCTGACCAGACATGCTGTCCTCACTACTAGGGGTGTGCTTTTCAGTTTCTGCCTATGTGATGGAAGAAGCAGCACAGCTGAATGGTTGGATTTCCCGAGGTGAGGGCGAGGGTCGACCTGCCATGCATTGTCCTGCCTCTCCTTTTTCTGCTTTCTTTCCCCCCCCCCCCCCCCCCCCCCCCCCCATCCGCCACAATCAGTCTGAAGAAAAGTCTCTATCCACGTCACCTATCCACATAGTCCAGGGCTGCTGCCTGACCCGCTGAGTTAATCCAACAATTTGTGTCCTTTTGTGCATTTGCTAGCAACTGCAGTTCTTTATTTCTATATAGGAATATGATACCTTGGTTTTCTTTGTATGTGTATTTAAGATTTAATATTACTTCTAAATAGTACAAACACTCTTCCCCAGATGATTATTTATAATAAACAATATATTTAGATTTTAATGTATAGCACTGGTATTTTAAAATTTGGGCTTTAAGTAAGCTTTAAGAAAGAGATTAGTTAAAACAAATGTAGGTCCCTTGCAGTCAGAAACAGGTGAGTTGATCGTGGGGAACAAGGATATGGCGGACCAATTGAATAACTACTTTGGTTCCGTCTTCACTAAGGAAGACGTAAATAATCTGCCGGAAATAGCAGGGGACCGCGGGTCAAAGGAGTTGGAGGAATTGAGTGAAATCCAGGTTAGCCGGGAAGTGGTGTTGGGTAAATTGAATGGATTAAAGGCCGATAAATCCCCAGGGCCAGATAGGCTGCATCCCAGAGTACTTAAGGAAGTAGCTCCAGAAATAGTGGATGCATTAGTAATAATCTTTCAAAACTCTTTAGATTCTGGAGTAGTTCCTGAGGATTGGCGGGTAGCAAACGTAACCCCACTTTTTAAGAAGGGAGGGAGAGAGAAAATGGGGAATTACAGACCAGTTAGTCTAACATCGGTAGTGGGGAAACTGCTAGAGTCAGTTATTAAAGATGGGATAGCAGCACATTTGGAAAGTGGTGAAATCATTGGACAAAGTCAGCATGGATTTACGAAAGGTAAATCATGTCTGACGAATCTTATAGAATTTTTCGAGGATGTAACTATAGCGTGGATAGGGGAGAACCAGTAGATCTGGACTTCCAGAAGGCTTTCGACAAGGTCCCACATAAGAGATTAGTATACAAACATAAAGCACACGGCATTGGGGGTTCAGTATTGATGTAGCAAAGAGTAGGAGTAAATGGGTCCTTTTCACAATGGCAGGCAGTGACTAGTGGGGTACCGCAAGGCTCAGTGCTGGGACCCCAGCTATTTACAATATATATTAATGATCTGGATGAGGGAATTGAAGGCAATATCTCCAAGTTTGTGGATGACACTAAGCTGGGGGGCAGTGTTAGCTGTGAGGAGGATGCTAGGAGACTGTAAGGTGACTTGGATAGGCTGGGTGAGTGGGCAAATGTTTGGCAGATGCAGTATAATGTGGATAAATGTGAGGTTATCCATTTTGGTGGGAAAAACAGGAAAGCAGACTATTATCTAAATGGTGGCCGACTAGGAAAAGGGGAGATGCAGCGAGACCTGGGTGTCATGGTACACCAGTCATTGAAAGTAGGCAGGCAGGTGCAGCAGGCAGTGAAGAAAGCGAATGGTATGTTAGCTTTCATAGCAAAAGGATTTGAGTATGGGAGCAGGGAGGTTCTACTGCAGTTGTACAGGGTCTTGGTGAGACCACACCTGGAGTATTGCGTACAGTTTTGGTCTCCAAATCTGAGGAAGGACATTATTGCCATAGAGGGAGTGCAGAGAAGGTTCACCAGACTGATTCCTGGGATGTCAGGACTGTCTTATGAAGAAAGACTGGATAGACTTGGTTTACACTCTAGAATTTAGGAGATTGAGAGGGGATCTTATAGAAACTTACAAAATTCTTAAGGGGTTGGACAGGCTAGATGCAGGAAGATTGCTCCCGATGTTGGGGAAGTCCAGGACAAGGGTCACAGCTTAAGGATAAGGGGGACATCCTTTAAAACCGAGATGAGAAGAACTTTTTTCACACAGAGAGTGGTGAATCTCTGGAACTCTCTGCCACCAAGAATGGCCTAATCCTGCACCTAATTTCTATGTTTCTAAGTAACATACTTTGTTTCCTTTACCTTCACAGAACTGGTGACCAAAAAGGAAACAAGCCAATGCAGCAAAACTGGTAGATCAGCTGCAAGAAAGGTGCTTTCGATCTCACCCCAAATTGTTCAATCAACAGGGCGCATAACCAGATCAAGAAAATAGAAAATCCCAAATGCAATCTTATCCTATACGTATGTACATTGCTGAAATTATATAATAGATGAATCAATCGGTGTTCAGATTATTTTTTTGTCCTTTTCATGGGAGAGTAATTGGTGAACTTGTTATCTTGCATATTTTCTTTAGTAAGGTACTTAGGTAGCCAGTTATTTGAGGAAAACAAGAATATATTCATGCTATGCTAGAGTTTTGAAAAGTATGAATTGTGATTTAGAAATTAGTAGGGAAGGGTTAAATCTAAAGCTAATATCATTTGATGAGCAGTATGTTGATTGTGAAGATGCAAGGTCCAATTGCATAAGCCTTTATTTCTGCTTTTAAATATTTGCATCAAGTATTGGAATTGTATTAAAAAATTGCATTTTATACTTTCAAATTTTGCAAAAAAAATGTTGGCAATAAATTTTGTACATTAAAAATTCAGTGTCTTGTATTGTTACATTTCATCTACATCATGAGAAAAAAACATCCCAAACACAAAAACACAATATTTCTTCCCGCAACTGATGGTCCGCCCACCCCTTAAATCCAGACAAAATATATATTGTAAATCCAGACAATAATCTATATTACTAAAAGTCTGATCTTGACCGCTTTTGGCCCACTGTGCTGCGATTTCCGAGTGAACGCCGCCACCTACGGCAGTAATTTTTAGTCACCTCACTCAGAGCCCCCCTCTGCCTTTCGGGTCCGGAGGATTTTTCCCATCGATGAAAAATCAGAGAGATATTAATTATTTTTTTTAAATCACCATTCCCTCTGCTGCCCCTGCTGCAGGGAGGGGGAGGGACTATAAAACCAGGAAGTGGTGTATCTCACTCAGTCTCTGCAAGATGGAGGTCACGTCTCTGACCTCTGAATAACACTGAACACGTGTTTACTCAACTGTGAGTGCCCTTAATGTGGTTTGAAAATACAAATATGGTTGGTTTGAAGTAAAAAGGCACTGCCTGCAAATGGTTGTTTGGGGGGTTTAGGTTGAAGTAAAAAGGCACTCTCTCTCCCCCCCCCCCCTCTCTCTCTCTCCCCTCTTTTTGTCCCCACCCTCCCTCCCTCCACACCCCTACCCCTTTCCTCCACCCTCCCCCCTCCCTGCTCCCCACCTCTCCCCATCACACCCCCCCCTCTCAGCACCCCCTCTTTCTCTCTCCCCCCCCTTTCTCTCTCCCCCCCCCACCCCCTGCTCAGCTCCCCCTCTCAGCACCCCCTCTCTCCCCTCTCCCCCTCTCCTCCTGCCAGCCTTCCCCAATCCCCCCCTCTTTCTCTCCCCATCCCCTACCCCCCCTCCCTCCCATCAATCCTCCCCCCTCCCCCCCTCTCCCCCTCACCCCCCCCTCCCTTCCTCTCACTATCACCCCCCTCCCCTCCTCCCTCGCTCCCCCCCCCCCTCCTCCCCCCCCTCCTCCTCCCCTCTCCTCCCCCCTCCCTTCCCCTCCCCCCCCCTCCCTCCCCCCTCCTCCCTCCCCCCCTTCTCCTCCCCTCCCCCCCCCCCCTCCCTCTCCTCCCCTCCCTCTCCTCCCCCCTCTCCCCCTCCTTCCCCCCCTCCTCCTCCTCCCCCCTCCCCTCCTCCTCCTCCCCTCCTCTCCTCCCCTCCCTCTCCTCCCCCCTCCCCCTCTCCCTCCCCTCCCTCTCCTCCCCTCTCTTCCCTCCCCTCCCTCTCCTCCCCTCCCCTCTCCTCCCCTCCCTCTCCCTCTCCCCTCCCCTCTCCTCTATTCCCCTCTCCACTCCTCGCCTCCCCTCTCCTCCCCTCCCTCTCCCCCTTTCCCCCTCCTCCCTCCCCCCTCCCTCCCTCTCCCCCTCCTCCCCCACCTTTCCCCCCTCCCCACCCCTCTCTCTTCTCCCCTCCACTCCCCCTTGCCCCTCTCTCTCTGTCTCTGCCTCTCTCTCTGTCTCTGCCCCTTCTTTCTCTACCCTCACTCTACCCCCCCCCCCCCCTCCCTCTAGATGTGACTGCAAGTTGGGGGCTATGCGTCAGTAGATAGGGGGGTTATGGGATAAAAGGAGCAAATTAATAATATTAATATAATATCAGGGGGGGGTAATTATTGCGTGTTCGGGGGGGGATAGTTATTTTGTGTGATGACACAGAGTGGTGAGTCTCTGGAACTCTCTGCCGCAGAGGGTAGTCGAGGCCAGTTCATTGGCTATTTTTAAGAGGGAGTTAGATGTGGCTAAGGGGATCAGAGGGTATGGAGAGAAGGCAGGTACGGGATACTGAGTTGGATGATCAGCCATGATCATATTGAATGGCGGTGCAGGCTCGAAGGGCCGAATGGCCTACTGCACCTAATTTCTATGTCTATGTTAAGTTACTGGGTATTGAGTAATGAGGAAGGGTTAGTTAGCAGTCTTGTTGTGGAAGTCTTTTAGGACCGAGATGAGAAAAACATTTTTCACACAGAGTGGTGAATCTGTGGAATTCTCTGCCACAGAAGGTAGTTGAGGCCTGTTCATTGGCTATATTTAAGAGGGAGTTAGATATGGCCCGTGTGGCTAAAGGGATCAGGGGGTATGGAGAGAAGGCAGGTACAGGATACTGAGTTGGATGATCAGCCATGATCATATTGAATGGCGGTGCAGGCTCGAAAGGCCGAATGGCCTACTCCTGCACCTATTTTCTATGTTTCTAAAATTGCGAGAGCTCTGTTGAAATTCCCTGTGCGGCCATAGATGGCATTGCAAACGGCGAGAATATTATACAGCTTTGGTTATTCATGGCCTTTTTCAACCTTATCAAATCCTTTGACTTGGCCAGTTGAGATTGGAACATTCTCCTCAAAACTGTCTGGCACTGTAATTCATCTCCATGTTAAACTTCCGCAACAGCACTGACGGAACCATTCTCAGTGGAGACCAACGGCAAAAGGCTGCATCACTTCCAGGTTTTTGCTCTATCTTGCTGCAATGTTTCATCTCACCTCGAACAAATTTCCTAAGGAGTTGAACTAATTATCTTCAGAATTATTGGGAAGCTGTTCAGCCCAAAGATCTTATAGCGGAGCAAGAAATGCCACTCCTGCGAAATGCAATGGGCTGACGTGTAGTATGCTACGGAGCGGATCCTGGGTATTTTTCCCCACCCATTTTAGTAACCGAAACCTACCCGACTCACAGGGTAATCAACGTTGCGGGGGAACAGTTTTTGTGCGTGATATAGGGTTAGATTCATAATTCTGTAGTTCATAATTCTGTTAATTCTTGTTAAAGAATAAAATGTTTATAAATTTTGCATCTGGTAATTTTCTTTTTTAATGTTTTTTAAATCATTTCTTTTTAAATGGCTCATATGCTGTGTTTGAGTTGATTTTGTATTACACTTGCACTATCTAATTCATTCATCTAATCACACTAATGTAATCACACTGTTCACAATTGCAGTATTTGGGGAAATAATAGCAATATGAAGATTCCAGTTGCTCTAGCCCTGAAATGTTCCTTAATGTTTTTGTGCTTATTTTCTATTTTCTATGGTGTTGTTTCTCCACAAATACGAAGGGGTCTGGTCTTCCCAATAGCCAGAGAGTGGAATGAGATCTGCCTGTAATGGTGGGGTTATCTAATTGAAGAATTTCACAAAATTAAATTTGTTTTGAGCAAGATTTACGAAAGATGTATAACTTAAGGATGGTTTTATTCCATGAGCATACAACTGACTAGTTGTATGCTGGAAAGAACACACATACATGAATGTGATGTAGATGTATATAATCCTATAACACGCACAATTATAATTCTTCTGATTTTTATATCCAATGATGAACTTTATTTCAGACTAGACAAGGGACATTAAATAATAAACATTGTAAACCTCCCCGCAACTTCACTCTGGTGTCTTGGCCGTGCTGATCCAGGCTAGGCTCCCCGCACGCTGTGGAAGGAACATGGGCATATTTTCGCTTTTATTGTGATTTATTTGTCTTTTTAACACTGAATATCTGATAACGACACATTAGCAGCACATGGCACCAACATTGCACTAACCCACTCAATTTTAAATAATTCAAAAGCAAGATCCATTAACAAACAAGGATAACACCTTTCATTCTGTCATTCATGGTAAGATTTTTATGTGAATATCTCGGCACATTAGCAGTATATTACACCAATCCACTCAATTTTAAATAATTCATAACAATAGTAATCAATGCATGGTCAACACTTTGACAAAGGGGAGCACCCAGCTTTAAGATCTGAACTATAGTGAAAGTTCGGGCAGACTTAATAAAATTCTCAATGTAAAACAGAGTCTCTTGAGGAGAAGATTTTTACAAGTATGCTGCCATGACTCGACTATCTGAGCTCTATGATCTAACTACAGTGAGATTGAACAGGCTAAATAACATTTTCAATATGCCACAGAAGTAATAAATGTTTTCTTACCTTTCCTCAACGGGGAACCTAAAGAAAGACAAGTCGGGTCGCCTACATTGGCGATTGGAACCAAAGATCTTATAGCGTAGCCTCCGCTCTACGCTATAAGATCTTTGGATGCGAGAGCGGATGCGGTAGCAAAGATCAGATCTTTGGCCGGAAGCAAGATGGCGGAACAAGATGGTGGAGGCTGGTTACTAAAATGGGTCCTATAATCACCCATGAATCTGCCCATGACCGTACTACGTGTTTTGCGTAGGAGTAGGCCATCTTGCTCCCAGCGGTTGGGGGGGGGGGATCTTAGATCCGGGCTCTGAAAAATGTGAAACTTTCCTCGTATCTTGACAACCACCTCTTGGCAAAAGTAAACATTAATCATATAAATTCACCGTCTTCAATGAGTCAGTACAATCTTTGATTGAGGACAATGGTATTTGAAAATCAAGTACTTAGTCGGCGCAAAGGGCAAGTGCAATGGCATAGCTGGTAGTGCCAGAGACCCAGATTAGGTCCTGACCTCGGGTGCTGCGTGTGTGTAGTCTGCACAATCTCCACGTGGCTGCATGGGTTTCCACCAGGTGTTCGAATTTCCTCCCACATCCCAAAGATGTGTGGGTTTGTAGGTTAATTGGCCTCTGTGACTAGTGTGGAGGGAGTGGATGAAAAAGTTGGATAATATAGAAGAACTAGTGTGAACAGGTGATCATTGTGGGCATGTACTCAATGGGCCAAAAGGTCTGTTTTAATGCTGTATCGTTAAACTAAGCTGAAAAAATATTGTGTGGTGTACTAGGCAGCAGTGACATCTGTCCTATGTGCGACTATCTGTTCTAGCTACAGCATAGATATGAAGACACAAAAAAATATCAATAATGCTTTCTCTGCAAAATTCACTATAAGGGCAAGCACACCAGCTCAGGCCGACATCCCCGATATTCAAATCCTAGTTAAATTCAAGTCAGCTCCAATGACAAGGACATATTGTTTGTATGCCCAAAACCAGGCTTGAACTCACTCTATTCTGAGTCTTATGATGGGAAGAATTAACTGGGTGGACAGAAGATGTGTTTGCTTAAAGTCTCATTGAAGAAATGCAACATGCCCATTAACGTGACAAACATGCAAACATGTACACTGGCTGGAATGATTGAGATTTACATGGAAGCCCAGTATTCTGTAAGTTCTGTTTACAAATATAACATTGAGGTGGAGTAGCAGGTAGGACAGAGCTATGGGATTTAGTCAACAAGCAGTCTAACCCTCTAGAAATAAATACGATTATCTCGCACCCAAAAAAAGCACTAATCTTGGGCAAAAAATGGTCATTATCTAGCTGCAAAGTTTACTAAAAATTGTTATATCCAGTAAGGAAATAATTCTTGGTAACAAGGAATTAAATCATTTTAGTAAAGTTTGTCTGGCAATGGATAGATGTTCAATTGTGCTTCAATGCAGGTTAATACAATTGATGCAAGTGATCAAATTCTTATAGTTTCTTCAAGGTTGATGTGGAGCATTCTGATTTGGAAACTTGCCTGATGAGGAATTAAGGAGATTAAATAGAACAGCTATAACACATGGGCTGTTTTGATATTAGATTACCCCACATTTGTTCGATCCATTGAAGTTCCCAAACAAAATTTGTATTGAAACCTCAGAACCTCATAAAGGGGAAAAAAATTGTGGGCACTAATGGAGGGAG
Organism: Leucoraja erinaceus; assembly: GCF_028641065.1. Classification (NCBI taxonomy): domain Eukaryota; kingdom Metazoa; phylum Chordata; class Chondrichthyes; order Rajiformes; family Rajidae; genus Leucoraja; species Leucoraja erinaceus. Next base: position 13,083,633 of record NC_073391.1, on the reverse strand, counting down.
ACTTTCGACAGTCCAAGGTAGTTTGTTGGAAGAGGTAGGAATAAGTACGCCAATTTTTCAGACAACTGTGGAGACGAGAACCAAACGCACAGGAGACCAGGTGGGAAAAGGATGAGGCAGCAACTTGCCTACAGGGAGATGTTGGATAGACTTGCATTGTTTTCTCTGGAATGCCGGAGGTTGAGGGGAGACTAGGTAGAAGTATATAATGTTCACACAGGAGGGGTGGTCCCCCGACGCAATATTCCACCTCTCCACCAATTCCAATATTGGTGGTGGGGGGGGGCGGGGAGCTTTCTGGAGCACAAGTTATGGGTGTTGTGGGCTGAAGGAACTGGTTTCCAGAGGGCTAGTATGGACATTGTAGGCAAAATGGATTCTTGGGGTGGCAGCTCAGTCACTCAAGCCTGATGTGCTAGCAGCTCACTCACGGCTGGTGGGCTGGCAGTTGACTGGAAATTCCTTGAAATTCCATTTTCAAGCAGGGTGCAAGGCCACCAAATTCAAATGCAGTTTCCTACCATTTCAAGCAGGGTGCAAATCCACCAAATTCAAGTGCAGTTTCATACCACTTCACACAGGGTGCAAGTCCACCAAACTCAGGTGCAGTTTCATACCACTTCAAGCAGGGTCCAAGTCCACCAAATTCAAGTGCAGTTTCCAGTTTCCTACCACTTCAAGCAGGGTGCAGGGCCACCAAACTCAAGTGCAGTTTCCTGCCACTTCAAGCAGGGTGCAAGGCCAACAAATTCAAGTGCAGTTTCATGCCACTTCAAGCAGGGTGCAAGGCCACCAAATTCAAGTGCAGTTTCATGCCACTTCAAGCAGGGTGCAAGGCCACCAAATTCAAGTGCAGTTTCATACTACGCCAGAAGGGTGCAAGGCCACCAAATTCAATTGCAGTTTCCTACCACTTGAAGCAGGGTGCAAGGCCACCAAATTCAAATGCAGTTTCATACCATTTCATGCAGGGTGCAAGGCCACCACATTCAAATGCAGTTTCATACCATTTCAAGCAGAGTGAAACCACCATAAAACCACACAAAACACCACATAAACACCACACTCACAGGTCAGTAGAATTTCAGTGTTTTCAGTTCACAGCTCAGACAGAGCCATGACCTCTCCCTCCCTCTTCTTGCAGAGACTGAGCCACACCCACACTTTTCGGGTTTTATAATCCCTCCCACTGGAAGGGGCATGGCCTTCATGGCATAATTGACAGGAGAGTGATTCTCAACATTTTTTAAACACTAATAACACTTTTATTTTTCATTTATGGGAAGAATCCTCTGCACCTGATGAGCGGAGGTGGGACTGAGTAAGATGGCCAAAAATCACAGCAGTAGGTGGTAGCGTTTTATCTAAAATCAATATACAGTGCAAACAGGAAGTTGTCAAGTTTAGACTTTTAATAATTTGTCATTTCAAACCAACCACCACCAACCATTTGTGGTGCTTTATTTCAAACCAACCACCACCAACCATTTGCTGTCCTTTATTTCAAACCAACCACCACCAACCATTTGCTGTGCTTTATTAGCAAATTTGCAGATGACACAAAGCTGGGTGGCGCTGTGAACTGTGAGGAGGATGCTGTGAGAATGCAGGGTGACTTGGAGAGGTTTGCGGAGTGGGCAGATACAGGGCAGATGAAGGTTAATGCGCAAAAATGAGGTTATCCACTTTGGTAGCAAAAACAGGAAGGCAGATTACTATCTAAATGGTGTCAAGTTGGGAAAAGGGGAATACAATGGGATCTTGGGGTCCTTGTACTTCTGTCTATGAAAGTAAGCATGCAGGTACAGCAGGCAGTGAAGAAAGCGAATGGCATGTTGGCCTTTATAACAAGAGGAATCGAATATAGGAGCAAAGAGGTCCTGTAGTTGTACAGAGCCCTAGTGGGACCACACCTGGGGTATTGTGTGTAGTTTTGGTCCCTTAATTTGAGGAAGGGCATTCGTGCTATTGAGGGAGTGCAGCGTAGGTTTACAAGGTTAATTCCCGGGATGGTGGGACTGTCATATGCTGAGAGAATAGAGCAGCTGGGCTTGTACACTCTGGAGGTTACACAGAAAAGTGGATAAAAACTCAGCTGAGCAGAATAGCGAGCAATAGGCAACGTTTCGGGCCGAAACCCTTACAGACTGATCAGGGGTGGGGTTTGGGGAAGGAAAGGAGGAGGAGTAGCATAAGATTGTTAGACAGGGGAGCTTGGACACGGACTTGAGGATGTTCAGGAAACATGTTCCCACGATGTTGGGAAACATGTTCCCGATGTTGGGGGAGTCCACAACCAGGGGCCATAGTTTAAGAATAAGGAGTAAGCCATTTAGAACGGAGACGAGGAAACACTTTTTCTCACAGCCCTTCCTCAAATTGGGGTTGTGGGTAATGAAGTAGAGTTTCAAAATCTACAGAGAGATTTATGCCAGTTGGAAGAGTGGGCTGAAAAATGGCAGATGGAGTTTAATGCTGATAAGTGTGAGGTGCTACATCTTGGCAGGCCAAATCAAAATAGGACGTACATGGTAAATGGTAGGGAATTGAAGAATGTAGGTGAACAGAGGGATCTGGGAATAACTGTGCACAGTTCCCTGAAAGTGGAATCTCATGTAGATAGGGTGGTAAAGAAAGCTTTTGGTGTGCTGGCCTTTATAAATCAGAGCATTGAGTATAGAAGTTGGGGTGTAATGTTAAAATTGTACAAGGCATTGGTGAGGCCAATTCTGGTGTACAATTTTGGTCGCCTAATTATAGGAAGGATGTCAACAAAATAGAGAGAGTACAGAGGAGATTTACTAGAATGTTGCCTGGGTTTCAGCAACTAAGTTACAGAGAAAGGTTGAACAAGTTAGGGCTTTATTCTTTGGAGCGCAGAAAGTTAAGGGGGGACTTGATAGAGGTTTTTAAAATGATGAGAGGGATAGACAGAGTTGATGTGGAAAAGCTTTTCCCACTGAGAGTAGGGAAGATTCAAACAAGGGGACATGACTTGAGAATTAAGGGACTGATGTTTAGGGGTAACATGAGGGGGAACTTCTTTACTCAGAGAGTGGTGGCTGTGTGGAATGAGCTTCCAGTGAAGGTGGTGGAGGCAGGTTCGTTTTTATCATTTAAAAATAAATTGGATAGTTATATGGACGGGAAGGGAATGGAAGGTTATGGTCTGAGCGCAGGTATATGGGACTAGGGGAGAATATGTGTTCGGCACGGACTAGAAGGGTCGAGATGGCCTGTTTCCGTGCTATAATTGTTATATGGTTATAGTGGTGAGTCTGTGGAATTCTCTGTCTCAGAGGGCGGTGGAGGCAGGTTCTCTGGATGGTTTCAAGAGAGAGCTAGATAGGGCTCTTAAAAATAGCGGATATGGGGAGAAGGCAGGAACGGGATACTGATTGGAGATGATCAGCCATGATCACATTGAATGGCGGTGCTGCTCGAATGGCCTACTCCTGCACCTATTGACTTTTGTCTGTGCTTTATTTCAAACCAACCACCACCAACCATTTGCTGTGCTTTATTTCAAAACAACCACCACCGAATATTTGCTGTGCTTTATTTCAAACCAACTACATTTTCATTTTCAAACCACATTAAGGGCACTCAAGATCAGTTAAACCACACTCACAGTTTAGTAGACATGTGTTCAGTGTTATTCACAGCTCAGACTGAGACGTGAGCCTCTTGCTCCCCCATCTTGCAGAGACTGACTGAGGCACTCAACACTTCCATGTTTTATATCCCTCCGGAAGGGACGTGACCTTCAGGAGAGAATCTCAACATTTTTTTACCACTAATAACTCTTTTATTTTTCAATGGGAAAAATCCTCGTCCTGCGGAGGGGGACTCTGAGTAAGATGGCCAAAAATCACAGCCGTAAGTGGCAGCCTTTTTTCTAAAATCAATACACAGAACAACAGGATGTGGGGGTCCCCGATGTGGGGGTCAGGGTCCAGTGCCGGTGCAGGGCGATCAGTGACTCTCGGTGGGCGGAGGGACCAAACTTCCCAACTCTGCTGCAGTCGACGGGGACGTTGCCGGGTTTTGTGCCCCGTGTGTCGCTGTCCGGAGCCACGGCCTGCTCCACCTGGCCCCGGGTGTGGGCACTGCTGACCCACAGCCCGTCACAGTGCGGCCGCACGGGGAGACAGGGCGGAGGGTGGCCGGACAGCGCTGAACCTGGGGGGAGAATGAGGACTGTCCCGAGGGATCCGCTCCTTCGGCCATTTACACCGGGTGTCTGAGTGTCCCTTGGTGCTCGGGTTCAGAACGCTCAGTCACCCTCCTAGGCCGGGACTTGCCCTCAATCTGCCGGTATGCTGCTCTTTCGCCAATCAGTCACGAAAAACATTTGTATCTTCTCTCTGTCCGTGAGCAGCATTGATCTTGGCGGCTTTTGCCAGGTATGAACATACGTGTTGCGTGTGTGGTCCTGCAGAAAGAAAGCTTGAACGACTCCGTGTGTCATGCCCATTGACCTTATGACGTTCCGTGCAACTCCCCTATTCAAATGCGGCCCTCCCCCTGACATCACTCGAAGCTGGTGCCCGCCCCGTTGCGGGGCATTGTGACGTTTGGAGGTGGGTTGAAAGATTTTTTTTCTTTTGGAAATATAGGTGGAAATGCGACGGGAAGATGTTTATCGCCACCACGGGAAAAATGTGAGTAGGATGTGTGAAAATGGGAAGGCTGTGGCCCAGCATTTCGAAGAAGATAGGAATTAACCAGATTGTCACACACAGATATCCATCGTGGGCACAAACAACTGAAGTCTTTTAGTTCTATAGAGATGTGCAAGTTTTTTTACACATTGAGTGTTGGGGGCCTGGAACACATTGCCAGGGGTGGTGGTGGTGGAGACGATTGATTTAAGATGCCCATCCATATTCTCAGATGAAGCCTTGCTCGAGACCTCACATTCTCTCTATCACGCGCAAGCAATTGAAGAATGTTCACCAAAATCCCAAAGCCTGGTATAACAAAATTCGGATAAAGATTGGAGGTTAAGATACAATCCCAGCTTTATTAGCACCTGTAGACTTCAAACTATGGGCATCTGAATTCACCATAAACAAATCCCACTTTAAGTCAATCAGCAACAAAGCTGCAAGTATTATCTTTTAAATAGTACAGATTAGGGGAACCATTCAGCTGGGTTCTCCATGTGAGTTGGGACATGGCATTAGTGATATAAGTGAGGCCTATTTTGCCGCACTAATGTCAGTTCAAGATTTGATGTTAAGATCGATCTATTCTGCAGGCTTCTCGCATGCCTGACCATGACGTGTGCTGTCACTCTAATATGTATGGTAGTTATAGCAGGATTTTGTTCAAATCATTACACGTCTGTGTCTGCCATGGCCAGTGTATATGAGCCCTAATTGTCTTTGTGAAGGTAGAATGAGATACATTGTTAATCCATGGCCGTCCGAAGGGGGGGTGCGTTGGGTGCGGTGTCTGTCTCCATCCAGAACCTCGTTGACGGTCAGCTTGGCGTCCAAGGAGCGGGAAGCGGGAAGGACTGACTCAGATCCCAGTCCTGGCAGCGGCCGTGACCCAACATCAGGCGACACTCCGGCCGGGTCCATGCCACCCCCCGCCGCGGGCCCTCGCACGCGCCCCCCCCGACCAGCGATCCCCCTCACACTATCCCACACACGCTAGGAACAATTTACACAGACCAGTACGCCTTTGTAGCGCGGTAGGAAACCCTAACGCTACTCCGGCTACTGAGTCTAAATACCCACCACCTATTATGAAGTAAGGTGACGGGGGGGGGGGAGTGTTGTTCCCAAAGTCTGCATTTATCCCATAGTCAATGTTACTATAACAGATTATGAGGTCTATGAGCAGTACTATTAGTGGGATCCAGCTGTCACAGGCTGGGTCCACAAATGGGGGACGTCGGAGAAAGTGGGGGGGGGGGGGGGGGGGGGGGGGGGGGGGGAGGTTGGAGAATGGGAGAAGGGGATGGGAGGGGATCCAGCAGGGGGCAAAAATTAACGATTGCCAATGGCCACCTAAAGTCCCACCGGGCAACCCTAAAAGCCGTGTCATTTTGCCTGGCTTGACAATATCTTGCCCGGCAGATACTGGTTCATACCGAACATAAAACAAAAAACTGGTGTAACTCAGTGGGTCAGGCAGCATCTCTGGTGAATAGGAATGTGACGTTACTGGTCGTCGGCGGCGATGGCTGTAGAGCGGGTGACGGAGGGTCGGAGTGAGTGACGGGCCACCTGCACCCCGCCCCCCCTCATAGCGGCTGCTGCGTGCCACTCCGCCAACGGCGATAATCGCTTTCAAAACAAACCCGCATGCCAAGGCCGGGAGGAGGGAGGGAGGGAGGGAGGAAGAAAGGGAGCACCTGCACTGCTCGGCTGGCGGAGGAGGGGAGGGGGTCGTGAGGAGATCTCCTTCTCTGCCTCCGTCTGCGCTGAGGCCTAATGGCGGAGCTGGTGGCCTCCAACTGCGACCGACCTCGAGGCTCCGGAAGCAGAGCCAGCCAGGACTTACAACGCGAGGCTGGCCGAATTCGAGCTGCGGCTGCGTTCCAGTGGCAGCGGCACGACTCGGGGCTGAGACGGCGCTCCGGTGAGGGCGGCCCGGCACGGGGCTCAGATGGCGCTCCGGTGAGGGCGGCCCGGCGCGGGGCTGAGACGGCACTCCGGTGAGGGCGGCCTGGCGCGGGGCTGAGACGGTGCTCCGGTGAGGACGGCCCGGCGCGGGGCTGAGACGGCGCTCCGGTGAGGGCGGCCCGGCACTTGGCTGAGACGGTGCTCCGGTGAGGGCAGCCTGACTCGGGGCTGAGACGTTGGCTGAGGCGGCGGTGACCTGAATCCGGGGCTCGGCCGCAGGCCAGTGGACGACATCGTCGGGAGCTCGCAGGTCACAGGCTGGTGCCTGTTTTCCGGAGCTTCCGCGGCAACAGCTGCATCCTTTGGACTGGAGGGCGGCAGCTTCGACCACCCCGGGCCGCGGAGCTTGAACCGGCCCGTTCGCGGAGCTCGGTTGAGCCGCGGGACTGACTACCATCGCCCGGTGGGGTAACATATCGTCTCAGCGCAGAGGGAGAATGAGGAGGGAAGAGACAGTAACTTTAAGACTTTTGCCTCCATCACAGTGAGGAGGTGCCTGGTGAACTCACTGTGGTGGATGTTAATTTGTGTTTATTGTGTGTTTTGTTGTTTATTATTATATGTATGGCTGCAGGCAATGACATTTCGTTCAGACCGAAATGACAAATAAAGGATCTAATCTAATCTAACTCCCAACTTGGCGGTGGACAGGGACGGCCAAGGCAGCGGGGCGATAATGCCGGTGTTGTCCGAGGTGCACTGACCTTCCTTCCTCCCCACCTCCTCTGCCCCTTCCCCTCTTTCTCTCTCTTGTACGTGCCCCTCAACCCACCTTATCCTGCGACCCCTCTTCTCCACCCCGCACTGATCCCCATTCCCGCCTCTATTCAGTCCTCACTGACACCCCCTGTGCTCCCCTCCCCTTCTACCTCCCCCCATCTATTCATCCTGCACTGACTCCCTATCCACCTCGCATTGATTCTCCTGCCACCCCCCATCCATCCTATTCATCCTGTACTGCAGCCCCCCAATTCAGCCTGTACTGACCACCCTTCCCATCCATCCTGCACTGCTCTCCCCATTCATCCAGTACTGACCCTTCCATTCATCCTGTGCTGATCCGCCCATTCATCCTACACTGAACCTCTGCTCCATCCTGCACTGAACCCTCCATTCATCCTGCACAGATCTCCCGCCCATCCTGTACTGACCTCCCCTCCATTTATCCAGCACCAATCCCCATTCATCCTGTACAGTACCCCCCATTCATCCTGTAATGAACCCCCCATTCATCCTGCACTGAACCACCCATTCATCCTGCACTGATCCCTCCCATTCATCCAGCACTGATTCATCCACCCCCCCCTCCCCCACCATCTACCCATCCAGCACCGATTCATCCACCCCCTCCCCCTGATCCTACTGCGCTGGAAATGTCTTCAGAACGAACATTGACTGTTTGATAACGGAATGCAATCAAATGTGTTTTAATTCCCAATGTTATTATTTGTTTTAATTTATAAAGATGGATTGTAAACACGTGAAACATTGGAAAAGCAGTGTTTGATTGTCACTACTAACGTTGACATGTTATTACAGAATTCATTTTAACGGCAAATTAATGCTCTTAATATGGAGTATCAGTACTGTAGTTATTTATTGAGCAACGTTCACAACTATACGTTGGATTTATTAAGGTTTTACTTCTACAGTCGGTCATATACATCATGAATTTGGTCAGGAGATATTTCAGTTGAAATTTTAACGTTATTTCTGGTGGGAATGATGGAAACAGCGTTTATCAATAATTTTAAAAAATCTGGTGCGTAAAAACTGGGTATCTTCATTGCTGTTCGCAACACATATATCCAATCTGAATATCCGGTAATGTGGGGTTTTGACACCTTTAAACATATTGCCAAAAGAACATTTGCTGCAGTTATGTCCTTTGGCCATCTCTTGTCAGATGACCAAAGTGTAATGTTTAACCTGTCAGATAGGTATAGTCGGTTTTAACAGCTATTATCCTTTAGGAATTTCCTTGCAACCTGTATATTTTGTTGTGGATACATTATGTGGGAAGCGAGACTGTTTATGCACCAATAGCAATAACGACCCATGGTATGGCCATGTCATGATAATTTTTGGTCCTTCACAGAAAACATGCTTGCATCAATCTGTAGTGTGCGTGGTTAAGCATATATGTTACCCTGGTCCAGGATTTATTGACACAGGTTGATCATACACTGAATAATCCACCCACATTTTTGTTTGGAAGTGGAAAGAAATAATAGAAATTGCATTAATTGTAGCGTGTAAAAAGAGTTGAGATACTGTATTATAATTTTGCTGCATGTCATTGTGGTATATATCATGTCTTGATTGGTGAGTATGTTTTGTTTGTGACTTTATTTGAAGCAGAAATAATATGTGAATGCTTCATTGAACATAATTCCGACTGGTAGCTACGCACTTCGTCCGAGCACATTATTGCATGCGTCATTCAAGCCACCTTAAATGACCACCTAAACTGTCATTTGGCAACCTAAAAAGCTGCCTAGGTTGCCCGGTTGGCAACAGGGAAAAAAAAGTTAAGTGAGAGCCCTGGGGAGTGGAGAAGGGGGAACAGAGTGAAGCAGGGGGAAGGGAAGAAAGGGGGAGGAGAGGGGAGGGGTGTGTGGAGAAGGAGGGATTAGGGTGGGAAGAGGGAGGGAGGGGAGAGGGGAGTTCAGTCTACACTCACTGAATCCATCCCTGTGAAAAGTTAGAGATGGTGATTGCATCTGGAAGCGGACCAATACATCTGTAAATAAAACTGGACAGACATCTTTTCATTTGCACAATTGATTTTATTGTATTAATTTTAATATATTAATATTTAAAACCTGTGCAATGAAGGAAGAATATTTTACAGCCCATCTGTGGTCCCTAAGCCTAACCCTAACCACAACCGGTCGTCACCCGCAGGACAGCATACGCCAGCGTGTGACAGAGTGCCGACATGATGAGACACCCAGATGTCGCCCCTGGATTTTGAACATTCCGAAATCTAGGGGTGATAGGGAGTCACTGCGCATCACTTTATGCTTCACCACGCATCAGGCCGCGTCATGACCCGACCACGACGCGACAACCTCTTTTCAGGCTGTCGCCGAAAATGTCACCCAAGTGGGACAGGCCTTTCACGCTGCGAAACTTGAGGGCAATGCTTTCGAAGGCGGCGTCGGTGGCAAACTTCTCCCTGGCCAGGTTCTAGATCACCTCGGGCTCGAGTCCGCAGTGCTCGAAGAAACTGTCCAAGCCCGAGCAGGCTCGGGAAAAGCGGCAGCTGAGGTCGGAGTGCGAGCGCCGTAATCCGCCGTTTGAGCTGCTCCTTGGGGCGACCTGCTGCTGCTTCTCGTGGCACTGCTGGCGTGGTTACTTGTGTACCCTGGGATGCTGCTGGCGTGGCGACTGGTGCTTCCTAGGGCACTGCTGGCGTGGCGACTGCTGCTTCCTGGGGCGCTGCTGGAGTGGTTACTTGTGCACCCTTGGGTGCTGCTGGCGTGGCGACTGGTGCTTCCTGGGGCGCTGCTGGAGTGGTTACTTGTGCACCCTTGGGTGCTGCTGGTGTAGTTACTTGTGCACCCTGGGGTGCTGCAGCCTCCGTACCCTCTGCTAATTCTCAACCTTCCAATGTTGCTGCTCCCGTTGCCAGCCCCTGCTGCTTGTTGCCCCGGCCGCTAGAGCTAAATGGCAATATATGCAGGCGTGCCACAAGTGTCCGTCGCCTGCATCACTACACCAGGACTTCCATGAGCAATGACAGGCTGTCTGCACTTGCCTTAATGCGCATTCACTCTGACTTTGCCCATGATTTGGACAAAGTGGTGACTAGGTTTGCACAACTACATTCTCGGAAAATGGAACTGGAGAATGTGATTTATGGCTAAAAATGGCAATATATGCTGGACTGCCAAGAGTGTTGTCAAAGTCTGCGAGACGAACCCTGAACTGTCCGCTAATCCCCTGACACTTTGGGAGCCAAAACAGGGCACTGCAAGAAGAGGTAGAAGTCGGGCTACCTACATCAGTGTACTAGCTCCAGAATGACACAGGCCTCGGACAGTGTTAACGAACTGAGGACTGCCATTAAAGATAAAGTCACTCTTTGGGAGACCAAACAGGGCACTGCAAGAAGAGATAGAAGTAGGGCTCTTCTCTCCTGAAGGTCAGGGAATATAAAACCCGGAAGTGTGGAGGTGCCTCAGTTCACTGCAAGATGGGGGAAGCGAGAGGTCGCAATTCTCAGTCTGAGCTGTGAATAACACTGAACACATGTCTACTAAACTGTGAGTGGTTTTACTGACCTGTCAGTGCCCTTTATGTGGTTTGAAAATGTAGTTTGAAAATGCAAAAGTGCGTTTTGGTTTGAAAGTGCCAAAGCAAGCTGTGTTGCCTTTGGTTTTGAAAGTGCTAAAATAAGCTGTGTTGCCTTTGGTTTTGAAAGTGCTAAAATAAGCTGTGTTGCCTTTGGTTTTGAAACTGCTAAAGCAAGCTGTGTTGCCTTTGGTTTTGAAACTGCTAAAGCAAGCTGTGTTGCCTTTGGTTTTGAAAGTGCTAAAGCGAGCTGCCTTGCCTTTGGTTTTGAAAGTGCTAAAGCGAGCTGCCTTGCCTTTGGTTTTGAAAGTGCTAAAGCGAGCTGCCTTGCCTTTGGTTTTGAAAGTGCTAAAGTGAGCTGCCTTGCCTAATTAGAGCTGCCTTGCCTTCTATATAGCTGCCTTGCCTTCTATATAATTAAAAGTCTAATCTTGATCTGTTTGCGCTTTATATTGATTTTAGAAAAATGCTACCACGTACGGCTGTGATTTTTGGCTATCTTACTCAGAGACCCCTCCGCTCATCTGGTGCCGAGGGTTTTTCCCATTGATGAAAAATGAAAGAGATAATAGTTTAAAAAATGTTGAGATCCTCTCTCCAGTCAATCACGCCATGAAGGGCATGCCCCTTCTGGTGGGAGGGGGGAGGGACAATAAAACCCGGAAGTGTGGGTGTGGCTCGGTCTCTGCACGATGGGGAAGGGAGAGGTCACGACTCACTGTCTTTCGTGGCCTTTTGCCCTGATTTAAATGGTATGAAACTGCACTTGAATTTGGTGTCCTTGCACCCTGCTTGAAATGGAATTTCAAGGAAGAGCCGTGAGTCAACTGCGAGCCAACCAGCCGTGAGTGAGTAAGCTACCAGCACAACAAGCTTGAGTGACTGAGCCACCAGCCCAAAAATCCACAATGTCCATACTAGCCCTCTGGAAACCAGTCCCTTCACGCACAACATCCATACTAGCTCTCCTGGCCACCAATATCGGAATTGGTGGAGAGGTGGAATATTGTGTTGCGGGACCAGCCCTCCCGTCTGATGCTGGGACCCAACGGGTCCCACTTAGTCTCGTGTTATTATATATTTTTATGTTATGGAATCAAAATCAAGAATTATAAATTCACATTTCAAAAATACTTTCATAATTCAGAAGTACTGATTTTCAGTATTCCATACTGATATTTGAGAATACATGAGGTTGCATGCAAAATACTGATTTTCAAAAATCCAGTTTTGTGTAGTACGTTCTATTGCATTTATGTGAGAAATACCAATTTCCCCAACAAAATACTGATTTTTAGTCATCAAAATACAGAAATGCTCGGTGAAACTTGCCACCTCTGCAATTATTCGCAATCACATTATATTTGAGAATTCAAAGTGTGATTTTTGATTTGTTTATGAGTCATCATGGGACTAGAATTTGTTATAATAGTATGACAGTAACATAGGTTAGTTTGAAGGCGGTCATAGTAATGTAAATGCACCATTTAGTTTGACTTCAATTTTCATGATAGAAATTGAAGTAAAACTAAATGTTGTTTTCACATGTTGAAATTGATGTGATGTGAAGTTGTTAGCTCAGGAGGACCATTAAAGATGCACTGCACACACTAACACAGTCTAACAGTAACAGGCAATCAAATAAACACAAAACATTTTCCAAAAAAAGGTTTTCTTTACTGCAAAAACTTACAATATTTTATTTGCAGTTTTTGCATGCTCCTTTATAACATTTTACATAACATTTTTCAACAGTACAACTTGATGATTATTAAAACAAGGACAACAATTCTTGATTTAAAAAAAATGTATACAATGACCCCAATCATCCCATTCCACCCACTCATTGCTCTTGACTCAACCAAAAATATTTCTGAAATATTGATCATAAATTTGGTGCACAAATGCTCCAAAATAAGGCTCAGAATGCACCAGAGAACATCTAAAACTCCAGAGCTTCCAGTGCCCTGGACCCCGGCTGCGAGGGTTTCACATAAATCTTTTGTAATCCTGTCATGCCACCCCCTTTTTGAAAAGCTTTGTACAGGCCTGATTAATCTACTGCAGTTCCTTTAGTGAAGAGTTGGTCAATGGAATCATAGAATTGGTTTAAATGGGTATCTTGCTCGGTATGGACAGGTTGGGCCATAGGGCCTATTTCCTTGCTGTATTGAGCTGCATGCACACATGGTTACTTTGTTATCAAAGAAGTGGATAGAATTGAACATTTTGAACAATCAGTTCCAATCCCAGTGATCTGGTAAACACTACAAGGTTTTAGCATACTGTCTACTTTGGGAACCACCACCAATGCAGTTGTCTAATTATTACGTTGGACCTTCACCAACCCCTTTTTCTTTTATAACTTCTGTTTTTCTCCTCCATCCCCGAGTTAAGAGTTAAGAGTGTTGCTCAACAAGGGATTATGAAATAGGTGCTCAAACTTCTCCAAAAGGCCCCAGTCCTTCTGGTTAGTACTCACACAGCGACTTGGGTAACTTGGAACACAAATTAGTTAAAGTGAACACGCAGGTTCAGCAAGCAATTAGGAAGGCAAATGAAATGTTGGACTTTATTGCTAGAGTGAAGATTTATGACTCCAATTATATAGAGTCCTGGTGAGACTGCATCTGTTATGTTGATTACAGATCTGGCCTTACATTTACAGAAGGATATACTTGTGATGGAGGGAGTGCAACAAATTTCACTAGGTTGATTCCTGGAATGACTGGTTTGTTATATGCCTAAGTATAGTGGGACTATACTCTTGAGTTTGGAAGGCTGACAGGCGATTTGATTGAAACTTACAAAATTGTTAAGCCATTTGACATAGCAGATGCAGAATTAATTTAACCCTGGCTGTGTTGAGTTATGGGTCACAATCTTAAAATAAGGTAATTCAGCCATTTGGAATAGAGTCATAGAATCTCCAGAACAATACAGCTCAGAAACTGGCCCTATGACCTAACTTGTCCATGCAACCAAGTTGTCAAACTGAGTTAATCCCACTTGCCCTCACCTGACCTATAACCTTCCAGACCATTCCGATTCATGTACCTGTCCAAGTATTTTTTAAATGTCCTAATTATACCTGCCTCCCCCACTTCCTGTTGCAGCTGATTCTATACACACACCACCCCTCTATGTGAAAATATTTCCCCACATGTCCCCTTTAAATCTTACCCTTCTCACCATTAAGTTATGCCCTCAAGTTTTGGACCGCTACCCTAGGGAAAAGATTATGACCATACACCTTATCTGTGACCCTCATAAATGTATGTACCTCTATAATGTCACCCCTTAGACTCCAGGGAAAGAAGTCCTACTCATCTGGCCTCCTTATAACTCAAACCCTCCAGTTCTGAGATAATTCCTGTAACTTTTCTTTGCACCTTTTCCAGTTTAATGACGTCCTTCCTATGGCAGAACTGTTCCAACCAGAAATGAACACAGTACCTCAAATGTGGCCTTACCAAAGTATTGTACAAAAGTCACACGATGTCCCAACCATTGTACTCAGTACACAGATGGATAAAGGCAAGGTTGTCAAATATCTTTTTCATAACATGTCGACCTGAGTCACCTCACTAAGTTTTACAACACTCCCCAGGACTCTACCATTTATTGCGTATATCTTGCCTTGGGTTGTCATACCAAAATATAACACCTTGCATTTATCTGAATTAAACTTTATTTGCCATACCTTGAACCATTGGCCCAGTTGATCAACAGCAGGTTGTAATCTTTGCCCATTGTGACCTTCTTCATTGTTCACTATTCCACCAATTTTAGTGTTTTTCGCAAAAATTACTAAACATGCCACTTTTAGTCTCATTCAAATCGTTGACATAAATAATGAAAGAACAATGAACCCAACACTGATCCTGGTGGTACATGACTTGTTACAGGCCTCCAGTCTGAAAAAAACAACCATCTATCACAGTCCACTGTCGCCTACCTTCAAGCCAGTGTTATAATCCACTCAGAGACACAAGAGACTGAAGATGTTGACATTTTGAACAAAAAGCAAACTTGAAAGAACTCAATAGGTCAGGCAGCATCTGTGTATGGAAACAGTCAGATGATGTTTCAAGTCTAGACCTCTCAGTTTTAAGAAGGGTCCTGAATCGAAACACCATCTGTCCATTTCCCTCCATAGATGCTGCTTGTTTCTCCAGCAGTTTGTTTTTGTGCATTGTATCTAATTGGCTTGCTCCCCTTAGATCCCATGTGATAGAACCTTCTGAGATGAGGTTGAGGGGAGAAGAACTTTCTTAACCCTGAGATGTGTGAATCTTTGAATAATAAAGGTGCCAAGAGTGCAGTAGAGACACAGACACTGAGTATTTTCAAGAGAGCAACAAATAGATTTTTGGAAATAAAGGGAATTGGGGTTAATGGAGAACAGTGGCACTGAGGCAATTGTTCAGCCATGAAGTGACTGGATGACAGCACAGTCCTAATGCATCAGTTTCTTATTTCCTTACTTTCTGTGCCCATACTTTCGATTCCCATCTGTCTCAAATGCATTCATTTGTTCTTCCCTATACATTTTTGGTGACTTATTCACAGCTTCCTCACCATTCCATTCACTGCACTGCGTGTAGTAGAGTGAACCAGGCACGGAACTCAATATCAAAATATGGAGGGGACAGGAGGGACACAAATTTTTTGGCGGTCGTGCGCGCATGCGCACACTCACACACACACACACACATGCGCGAGGCTTCTGAGGCTCAATCCAGCGCTAAATGCAGCTCAACTCTGCCTGTCTTGCCGGGTTAACCTACAAGCCCTGCCTGGACTGACGGGACACCAGCGCTGCTTCTCCACGCTGGCCATATTTCCCGCAAAGCCCAGGCAGGTTAACCTGGCGGGAGAGGCAGAGTTGAGCTGGGTTTAGCGCTGCTTCTCTGCGCTGGCTGTGGGCCTGGGGGTACAGCTCGCATCTTATTACCGACCTCTCTGGCCACCCATAGGGGGGGAGGGGTGGGGACACTCGGGCGGGGACGGGACAGCGCCGGAGAGCCGGCCGGGATCGATCCTGGCTGCGAATGAGGCGCAGGTCTGTGCCACGTCTCCCTCCTCCAATCACCACACTCTATCCTCAGTCCCACCCCCCCCCCCCCCCATTCCTCCCTCCTCCAATCATCGCGCTGAATCATCATGTCCAGCCCACATTGTCTGCTGACCGACGTCTCTCTCGTCCAATCGGCGCCCTCGATCAGCAGTCCCCCCACCACTGTCTCGCGGAAAGCGGAGATTTTAAAATCTGGATGACAAAAACGGGGGGGGGATGTCCCCCACCTCTCAAAACATGCGGTGGACTTGTCCCCTCTGGCCCTCCCCGGGTTTTCCGCCCCTGGAGTGTACAATACCTCACCAAAAATCAGGACTTGTGCAAGAGTGCTGTGGGTTACCAGCGAAGTTACACCAAACAACTGCTCACACCTGAGGGTGAATGATGGGTGACTGACCATTTTGTAGGGAAAACCATTTATTTTAACAGCTATCTTATTATTCACTGCCATGCAGCTGACTTGCATTTATTGCCAGGAAGATATGATTATTTTTTGAGAGCTTTCAGCTTCCCATGAGAGCTTTCAGCTTCCCAGGCTGTGGAGCGCCTCTCCAAGGCCACTTTCCACCATTGTTTTTCCAGGCTCTCTTGCATCCCTACCCTTGTAACCCAAGGAATTCTTACCAAAGACACTTTTTGTGACAACCTGATAAAAAAAAGTGGTGTCACCATTACTGATCTCTTTCATGTGGCCAATGCCCACACTCCAGAGTCTCACTTCACCTGAAGCTGCGTCACATATTTTAACACCATTTCCAAGGGGATTCTCTGTGTTGATAAATACTGGTATTCTCCACCTTTTTGGCTTCTGCTAAGATTAAATCCACAGGCAAATACACAGTTCTCACCGGTGGCCCACCAAGGAAGGCAGTGAATAATTATAAAAATGATTATCCAATGTTTAATAGTCATATATTTACAGAATTATCTTATCCATGATTTAACCTTGAAAATTATTTCTAACCTCCAGCACATGAAAGGGAGGCCAATGTCTGCTTCACTCTTGCAACCTCTATACCGCATTGGGGAATCTAGGTCAACTCTTTGGAAAAGGATAGGTATTGATTTATCTTCAAAAAATGCCACCTGAACTAATATGTCGCTTCCATAGTTAACGTATAATCTTAGTGAATGGCCCAGTTCCAGTCTGGTTCGAGACATCTGTTATGATCGTTGATAAAGCTCTTTTATCACAAACTCTGTCCTCTTCTCTTTGTGCTGCTGGCATAAGAGGCAAACCATTCTTCATGCTGCTTTTATATTCAAATCTGAATATCATAATTGTACTACTTCAATTAACCCCTTTCTACTTAGCAATTATGCCTGTATGTACATTGATCAGAAAAGGTTAAATGTTAAAAATATATCCCTGGTACAACAAAGTCCGTTGACATATGTTATCTTTATATATTAAGTTTAATCCACTGAGATGTGAAGGATATATTTTCAATTTATGAAGAAAGTATTTTACCCTTAATTTGGAATATTGTAAAAATAAATGCGAAATCAAAGTATGATCTGTCTCTCTTCATAAATGGCTGTATAATTATTTGGAATCTGTTACTGTAAGGCTGCTGTAGCCTTCAAAATATTATCTCCACATCATATCCAAAGTTAAATAATTAAATACTTTCAGTATTTATCTTCTTATCCATGGTCTAACGTAACCTCAGTCTTAACCCTGAAAATAATTTCCAGCCTTGGGTGTAATATACATATGCACTTTTCTTTCCAATTAGAAACTGAATCTTTAAGTTAATTTTTAGCTTGACATTGATATGCTGTTTTTCATAAAAGCCTAATTACACAATATGTACACTTTGGCATTCATTTCTGTCCTAGTGGCTTTCTCAAATGATGTTTGTAAAATTTGCAATTTCATATTACAGCTTAAAAATTAAAAACTGCAGGAGGCTAGCATTAAAATGAGAATTCATTTCAGGGAAAGCCCCAAAGACAAAATTCACCCTAATAGAATTGTGCATAAGGGGCTGCAAATCATGATCTATTGTTACACAGGGGAAGGCTTGTCAAAACCAGTATTGTTGGCCTGTAGTTGTATTCACAGTATTAAAACCATCAGTGAAGTCACTGTGGGGAAAAAAATGAACATTATCAAAGAACAGTAAATTAGCAAGAAATTAAAGCATATATTTTTGCATTTTCAAAACAAAAGGTCTCTTTATTAGAAACCTTTCTTCATCGACTTAATATTCATAGCAGTAATTTGCATAACTAAATCAATTTCCACTGGTGAGAAAAGAACAAAGTTTTCTTTAATTTTTTTTCTTTCAATGAGCTCCATAATTTTTGATTAAAATTTTATACTACTAGTTGAGCAGTATAAGGCGTTTAACCTCATTATTTAGGAAGAAACCCGGCTAGAGAAAGAATATATCTCCTTCAAGCTTGTTTCTGATCCAAAACAGGCCTTGTGCATTTCTTCAGTGCTGCATACTTGCTTATGATATATTTTAGTTTTATTTTGCAAATCCAATACTTTGCCCCATTATGTCCCATAATACCAGCATCAAAAATTAAAATACTGAAAATATTCAGAAAATATATTTTATTAACACCATTGTACATTATTATATTAGATTTTATGTCAATGTTATAAATAAGGAGCAGTGATAAGGATAATAAATTACTAAAAAGCAAAAGGTTCAAGTTTTTCATGTATGGAATAGAATTACTATCATTTTCCTCTGTGATTAAGCTAACTTTTGCAAAATAAATTCTATTTCCACTATTGTTACCAGAATATGCAGATAATGAGAATTATTGTTCAGTTATATGAATTTCCTGTAGAATTTCAAACCGTGTCGAAAATGTGGAGAAAAGTGGATTTATTGGACAGCTGAATTAGATTTTTACAAAATATGCAACTGTTAAAATATCATCACAAATCACTGCAAAATTGCACAAGATGTTTATTAGTTTCTTTACCACAGGATTTCCTCCTGCTCCAGTGCATTAACCTGAAATGAAATGATTCTGCTTGATTTAAAATTCAGTTGGAATTGCAGCAAAAATAATAATATTATTTCAAGTAGCATCAGCATTCATTCTTAACATTGAAATATTCTGCAAGAACAGATTTTTGAATGATATTTTTTCAGAGATGCCAAGAGAACAAGTGAATGTCTTTGAGCAAATGGGCCTCTCATTTACATTTAGCACAATGTGACATTGTGGTGGATTACAGGAAATATACATCTCGCTCATCAATAAAACAGCAAAGGATAGGGAAGGACAGAAATAAAATGATTACTTCCTGATTACTTAATGATGCACATTTTTCACATTTTATCTTAACAGACAGGCCTATTCCTAGACTCCTGAAGACTGTTGCTATCCTAATTATGCGGGAAAACTTCCATTTTGAATTATAGGGTTTAACAGGTGCGACAAATAAAATGTCACAGTATTATATTATAAAAATATAATGCTTTATTTAAACAGGAGCTTTGCGACTTGATCTCATTGTTTATATTCCTACTCATGTCACTTCACCAAATTCCCTCTATAGTGGTATTATATTGATGTTACTTTTCGGGGGTGTAATCACATTAATAGAAAAGGCAAAGAAGTATAATTTTGAGTCTCACTACGTCATATATCTGTGGTCAATTATAAAGCACAGCTGTGAGCAGCATAAAAATATATACTTTTAAAATAGGGTTCTGTTCAAATGTGTGATAAAATAATCTCTGTTGAATTACCATATAGTGTAACTCTAGTGCTACTCTCTCAGCTTGTGTTTAGGCCATTGCAATGCTAGGCAGGGGATGATAAACATTGAAATATGGAATGAAATCACTGACAAATCGTTAGAAAAAAACCCGTTAAAAACATAAACACACATAAACACATTCACACAAATGGGTGATGGGTGTATGGAACAAGCTGCCAGATGAGGTAGTTGAGGCTGGAACTATCCCAGTGTTTAAGAAACAGTTAGACAGGTACATGGATAGGATAGGTTTGGAGGATTATGGACCATGCACAGACAGGTGGGACGAGTGTAGCTGGGACATGTTGGGCCTGTTTCCACACTGTATCACTCTATGACTCTAAACACTAAATGTTTTCTAATTGTGCATCGGAAACAATCGCTTTAGAAACATGTTTCACTCTGATTAAATCAAGAGAAAGGTTGCAATGCTCAGTAGGTTAGGCAGCTCCTTTGGAACTCGATAAACAGAGGTCATGTTTCTGCTCAACAACATTGCATCAGTAATTGTGCATATTGTTTAATCACAGGACATTCCATTAGAACAAACATAAATGTTGCTCTTTATTTCAGATCTTTCACCATTTTGACTATGTGCATGATATTTATTGGCTGTTTTAAAAGCATGACAGTTTTTATTCATTTTCTAGTCTGACAAGAAAAGGTTGCCTGTTGATTTTATTTTTTCAATTAACTTTAACATGCTCTTCCAGGTTTCTGCTTTTTAACTACATGTTCATCTTATGTGGGATTGGACCCTTCACCCACCAGACTGAAGATCTAGTTTGGTCACGTTAGCTCTGGGAATGGCTCGCATTGAGCTAGGCTACTGGGAGCATGCATTCAAAATACTATTTATTGTTCAAAGTGCTATTTAAATGAAAGCTTTCTGGCAAGGTCAAAGGCTTCAGATGCTCAATAAATCAGTATTTTAAAAGTCATCATGGGAAATTTCTTGTCTCGCTTATGTTTAAAGATGTATAAATAGGATGTGCAAGCATTACCCATAATGCAAATCCATTCCACTTCAATGTTACATTTCAATTCTTTCATAGTGTTGGTTCTACACTTAATCCCTACATGAGCTAGCTGGTATCTGTATCTATCTAATTCTTAAATATATCAACATCAGTATCAGAAAAAGACATTCCGTTTATTCTGTTCTTGGGTAAAATAAAAGTAAATGAATCCGCCGCAGTATCTTGTTCTTCTTTAATATTGACCTTTCTGGTTTTTCAAGGGAATACTTGTTAATGGTATTATCAATATCTTTTAAAACACAATCCAGTGCTCTTGTCCACTTTATGATTTTTTAAAAATTATAATACTAAAGGGAAAATGAGTTATGTTGGTCATTTAGCCTTTTCACATTTTCAAAATGCGAAAATAGAAACATTGTAGTTAAAATTTCAATTTATACCATTTCCAGTCTTTGATTTTAATGTATAGTTATCAAATTCAAAAGCAGTCAGACTTGGCTGTTAGAGTTTCATGTTGCTACAGTACAGGAAAAAAATAAGGACTGCTCTGACTATTTTGCAAGTAAGTGGGACAGGACTGTTAAATAAGGCACATGTAATCTGAGTGTCAGTGCCGTATACTTCACAATTAGATTTAGAATTTGGACATGTTCACGAGTGTTCAGTTTGAACAAGTCCAAATTGTAAAATGTTGCTACATTACTGCCACACCTGCACAATTGAAAGGGAACAAAATAAATTAACTCTCCCTCACTTCTATTCTGGTGACAACAAAATTAAAAATGCACATCAATTTAAAAAAATCAAGCTAAAATCCTCGAGAATGATACAGTGTAGAAACAGGCCCACCCCCAACTTACATGTCCCAGCTACACTAGTCCCCCTTTCTTACTAAGGGGTCTGAAGAAGGGTCTCATCCCAAAAGTCTGAAAGCCATGTCGTTATCCAAAGAGGAATGCAGGTCTATTATGAAGGCTTCAAAGGCGGATAATCTTTTTGTTACCACAAACTCCATGGTGGTCCAAAGGCATCCAACATCAAGTTCAAGTGAGTTTATAGTCATGTGTCCCTGATAGGACAATGAAATTCTTGATTTGCTTCGGCACACAGAACATAGTAGGCATTTACAACAAACAGATCAGTGTGTCCATATACTATAATATAAATATATACACACATGAATAAATAAACTGTTAAAGTGCAAATAACAGATAATTGGTTATCAATAATCAGAGTTTTGCCAGTTGCAGTACTGCAGAGTAATGCGTTCCTCCATTCAGTTTAAGATTTGCAGCACAATGTCAGGCATGGTTTATAGGCCTTGCATATTTGTGATGCTGTGCATGCATCCATCTTCTAACCACGAGCTTTGTATCATCAGGCTCTTCAGACAGGAGGCAATATAACCTTGTCTTGTAGGTGTGCGGATTGAGATACTGTTGCGTTGAGTGCAACGGACTTGGTCTTACAATAAACAGGAAAGAGCAAAACTTTCATTTCTATAATAATTTTCATGCTTTTGCTCTAAAACACATCACAGCCGACAATGTACTATAGAAGTGGACGCATATTTGTAATATAGTAAACAAGGCAGCACTATATTGACCAAGCACCCACAAACTCCAATATGAATGGATAATGTGTAGAAAGGAACTGCAGATGCTGGTTTAAACCAAAGATAGACACAAAAAGCTGAATTAACTCAACGGGTCAGACAACCTCTCTGGAAAAAAGGAATATGTGACGTTTAGGGTCGAGACCCTTATTCAGACTCTTATAATACGAAGGGCGTGTGAGGTATCTTGGACCTAGGTCAGGAGAGATTGGACCAGGTGGGATAGGATGGAGTCGAGTTACGTAAAAATAATTTAATGGGACAGGAACAGGCAGAAACAATGGGTTTGCCAGAGCAGTTGTGTTTATGGATTTTGGGGAGAAGGTAAAACCGGGCCGTGCGGGGCTGGGGAATGATTATATTACAAAGAGCGTGTGAGGTATCTTGGACATAGGTCGGGAGAGATTGGACCAGGGGGGATAGGATGAAGTTGAGGTACGTGGAAATGATTTAAGTGCTATAATATGAATGGGTCTGAAGAAGGGTCTTGACCCGAAACGTCACCTCTTCCTTTTCTCCAGAGATGCTGTCTGACCCGCTGAGTTACTCCAGCTTCTTGAGTCTATATATGAATGGATAATCTGCTTTTAATGGAAGTGCTAGCTGAAGCACCCAGATTCTGGTCACTTCAATTCCCTTTTCCTTTCCAAAAGTGACCTGTCTGTCCACAGTCTCCATTGCCAGAGTGAGGCCACACGTTGTCATTGTGACTATCTCCATCCGTCTCTTCACAACAAGACTTATCTGCCAATCAACTCCATCTTAACTGGATCCATCTATCAATAGGCAACTCCTGCCCAACATTCTCCTCACTTTTTTCTACCTGTTGACTACTCCAATCTTGAAGAAAGTTCCCACTTGAACCATCGTTTGTCCATTTCCCTCCGCAAATGCTGCCTGACTTGGTGAGTTCTTGTAGCAGTTTGTTTTTTTGCTCAGATTTTCAGCATCTGTAGCCTCTTCTGTGTCCTGCCTATCTGTGATGTTGGGGTCAACTGACTGACCCGATCATTTTCTTCCACACTATCGTATTGCCAAACCTTCTGAATAACTTACCATGGGAGCATTTTCCCACATCTAATAAACATTGTTTCCCTTTCGCATGATCTTAATTTCTATCACTGACAAGTTCAAACACATTGAACGCCTATCTTTTTGTTCATAGATAAATTTTGTTGTGATAAAAAAACAAACTTTATACACACTGTAAATATGTCCTTTTGGTGCCAGACTCTTCACATTGATGCTTACCAAATAATGATTTTTTTAGCATGAAAAGAGGCTCATTGGCTCACTGAGGTCATGTTGGCATCAAACATCCATTTTCACTAATGCGACAGCATCTATATTATCACAATATCATCACCACCCCCCATATTTTACTGCACATTGAGTCTATTGGTCTGCAGAGTGTAAGCCTTGAAGGTATGGGATGAAGCCAGAGTATTCTTGGGAAACCCACATGGTCGCAGGAAGAATATGTATACTCCACACAGACAGCAGAGGACATGATTGAAGCTGGGTCACTGGATCTGTGAGGTGCTGGCCCTGTTATTTGTGCCACTGAGTTGTAGATATTGAGTTTTGTTTCTTAGACAGTGGCATTTCTGGTGTTTCAATTTCCCCAAGTATTTTAAACCAGACCTCAGAAACCACAGCATGGTTGTTTCATTATATATTGGGCTGATATGAATTATACACTGTCTTACTTCTTTAAGGGAGTGGGGACATTAGCACCCCATCAGTTGGTCATCCTTCGTGGCGATAAATTAGGGCGCTTAAGACAGTCAAAGTTTATCTGTGGTCTTCCCAATCAATCAAGAATGTGCATTTCTTTGAGAAGTAGATTATCATAAATTTCAAAATCCATCTATTTATTATAAAAGCAATACATGTGGAGTTAGCAGTCAATACAGAATGAATAGCCTTCACTGGAGTTGGCTGTCTTTAAAGAAAGTTGCCCACCAAGATCTATTGATCTTTGTGGTGGTGGAGTTTCCATTTATCAATTTTGTTTGCTGTCAAGTGCATCCCTAGATTTTTTTGTTTTAATTTTAGAGATACAGTGCAGAAACAAGCCCTTCGGCCTACCGAATCTGCTCCGATTCCCCCCACACTACACGATTCTACACACACTAGTCAATTTACCAGCCAATTATCCTACAAACCTGCACGTCTTTGGAGTGTGTGAGGAAACTGTAGATCTTGGAGAAAACCCACGCAGTCACGGGGAGAACGTACAAACTCCGTACAGACAGCACCCGTAGTTGGGAGCGAACTCGGGTCTCTGGCGTTGCAAGTACTGAAATGGGCCTGTCCCACTTAGGCTATTTTTCTGGCGAATGGCAACTGGAACGGTGACTGAGTGGAACACCAACACACACACATGATACACACATCGCTTCCTTCACCAGCCCGTTATGCTGGCGGGGGACAATGCAAGCGGGGGACAATGCAATCCGCCGTCCCAGCCGCTGCCGCCACCATCCCAGCTCCGATGCCGGGGCGGCCGCTGCCACTGTCCCAGCTCCGAGGCCAGGCCGCCGCTGCCGCTGTCAAAGCTGCCGCTACCGCTGCCCAGCTCCGAGTTCTGGTCGCCGCTGCCGCTGTCCCAGCCGCCGCTGCTGCTGCCCCAGCTCCGAGGCCGCCAGCTCCGCCATTAGGCCTCGGCGCAGGCAGAGACGGGGGATACGACAAAAGAAGTCGCATCCCCCGAAGGAAGAGAACAAAAACGTGCCCTCCCCCAATCACATACACAACATAATAAACCAAAAACCAACTAAACAGGACAAAAGAACAACACAAAAAAAGAAGAAAAAAACAGACAGACTGCAGGCGAGCCGCAGCTGCTAAGGCAGCGCCGCCATCTTTTTGTTAGGTTGAGAAAATAAATACAAAACTTGGATTTATAACAGCTCATGGGCCACGGCTAGCCGCTAATGAGGAGGCGCAATATTTTAAACTGCCCCGGGTGCTCAAAATCCACCCTACGCCACTGGAGTGGAGACAACCTTTAAGAAGTTAAAGATACACGGCTGTGAAGCTCGGCGGACATTTAACATTATGGGCCTGTCCCACTTAGGCAAGTTAGGCGCAGGGAATTTTCCAAACAATTAATGCTCACTTTAAACCTCACCTCATGCAAGAAGACATGAAACTTTCAGGTTATTTCAGAGCACACATAGTTTTTAAATATCTCAACCAGTCACTACCAGGTCACCATTTTCTCTTGATTATGCAGGAGAAGCCTAAAAATGATAGTAGCTTGTAAAGGAGCAGAGAAACACTGAAAGGAGGTTCTGCATTTTTGCATTTAAATGTAAATGTGCAGTTCTTAGAAGTTCCTGTAACTTTCAAGATGTAATGATGCTGATCAGTGATAAGTTTGTCACCATAAAGGACACACAATACAGTCTATCATTTTGTAAACTTTCCATTCCTCATAATTCAGTATCACATTTTCGTGCCGCACTTTAGATGTGATAGCTCTTTAAACACCTATATATGTATTATTCAGTGACTGGATTGAAATTTCATTGACCTGAAAATTCTTGTAAATTATGATAAAATGGTGATTCAAATTGAAGATTAGCAGCTGAGCAAATATGAAAATTTGAGTGAGAGCTGATAATCTTACCTCCTTATTCATAAGACTATTTTCACAATGGTGCATGTTAAGCTTACCTGTTAACTTCCCCATTATGGTTACACTAATGGCCTCATTCAAAGGCTCAGTCACATAGAAGCTTAAATTGCAATTGAAATTTACCACTCATGAGTAGCAGAATGTTATACTGTACGTGTTCCTACTACTGCTAGGGCGATGCAGCCAAAGAAAATGCAGCACGTTGAAGGTCTTGTCAACTGGATGATTCTCTTGTGCAGCAATGGCCTTCCTCAGATGGTGGCACTTTGCTAAATTTGCTTTTAAAAGCTTTGGAACGCAAACTATTTAATTAATTTTAGGCAAAGCCTCGCAATGCAATTGAAATAAAGTGCCTGCATTTCACCTCGCAAATAGATTCATAGGAAAAGATAGATTATAAAATATTATCTGTATACTGACAATTCTGAAG
The DNA here is from genome assembly GCF_028641065.1 of Leucoraja erinaceus. Taxonomy (NCBI): domain Eukaryota; kingdom Metazoa; phylum Chordata; class Chondrichthyes; order Rajiformes; family Rajidae; genus Leucoraja; species Leucoraja erinaceus. The sequence goes on along the minus strand of NC_073391.1, from coordinate 13,057,206 downwards.
CAATTATTTACATTTTTTATTCATCATCGTTGAAGTGTGATTTAGTTTGGAGGGGGGGGTGCGGGAATTGGGGGAAACTGTTTTTTAGTCACTTACCTCAGTGGAATGTGACTTTTCTCCTAGTTGCATTTTGCCCTCCCTCGCGGCTTAACAGCTTGGATTGGTGCGGCCTTTCCCAGTCGAGTCCAGAGCTTCAGCAGCGGGTGCAGTGCAGACTTTCCATCGCGGAGCGGGCGATCCCTTGCCGGGGGTCGCTGGAAGAAGTGCTCCTACTGCCGGCCTGCGGCCTATAACATACTGAAGCTGCGGTATGCGGAGCTTCTAGCCGCGGGCGCAGTGTGGACTTTAAGAGCTCCGTCTGCCGGCCTGCGGCCTATAACATCGTGAAGCCCCGGTCTCCAGTAGGAAGCGGCCGATTCGGGACCTCTAAGCCGTGGAGTGTCCGTCCGTCCTGATGTCGGAGTTTCGAGCATCCTGACTAGAGGGCCAGTACATCGGGCCATCCGTAGCTGTGACTGACTGTCAGTCCTCCTCCTTTGTTCATGGCCCCGACCACAGATGAACAAAGGAGGAGGACTGACAAAGTTATTGCCTTCCACCACAGTGAAGAATGTTGATTCCACTGTGGTGGATGCTCATGTTCTATTCCATTGTGTATTGTGCTCTTTTATTTGTATGGCTGCATGGTAAGTCAAATTCCACTGTACCTTAATTGGTGCATGTGCCAATAAATGTGAACTTGAACTTGAACTTGAAAACATTAGTGGTGCTGCTTTCCGACGGGAATGGTGACGGATGCACCACACATCTCTGTCCTCCAGTTCCTATGAAATTCCGCCGCTGGAAGTATAGCATTTTGGTGTGTGTGTCCTTACAATGCTCTGTACGACAGTGATTGCAACTTTTACTGAAGTGTGGATGGCCGTTGGCTCGTTAGAGGCTCATCCACCCTTTGACAGGTCTTTTTCGTGTTCTGTTGCTAGGTCTGTGTGAAACCCGAGAGTCTTCAATATATTACTCAATGCTGGCAGCAAGACAACTCAAAATGGCTGCACACTCACTGTCTACAGACAGGAAAAACTATGTACAAAACATCTTTCATTGTCCTGTGCAGGGAACAACGGGTCCTCCCACCCCACATAGTCTACCAAACATCACATTCCCCCTTTCCAGTTTGAACATCTCCATTTAGCTGGACGTCACTTCACTCCTTTTAGCAGCCTTTTTTTGTGTTTCACAACTCTTGCTAAAGGCTCAGAATCAATAGAGTTTTGCTCAATCAGTGTTATCTTTTGAAGAGAGATCAGTTTCTGCTTTATCTATATGTTCTTTCTCCACTTGACTGTAGTTTTTCTCGTCAGTGTTTTGGATGCGAACGCGATTGGTTCTTCCTTGCCGTTTGGCGCCGTTTGTGAGATTACAGCTCCAGGACCATACGGCGATGCATCGGCGGCCAGCGAGATCGGCTTCGATGGATCATAGTGGACCAAACGCGTCTTCTGGACGAGCATCTCCTTCAACCTGGTGAATGCATGGTCATACTCTTTGGACCAGTGCCATTCGACGTCCTGTTTTCACAGGTTGTTCAATGGTGCGCACAAAAGTCGAAAGTGCCGGTATGGCCTTGTCATAGTAGTTCACCTTGCCATTGAAGCTTTCAAGCTGCTTCACGTTCTCGGGCGTCGGCAATTTCACAATGGCGTCCATTCGTTCTTCAGATGACTTCAGGCCACTTGACGAGATCACATGTCCAGGATATGTGACCTGTTGTCGGAAAAATGCGCACCTGTCCATGCGCAACTTCATGCCGCAGCTGTTCAGTGCCGTGAGGGCCTGTTTTAGGTTCTGCAGGTGTTCTTCCTCTGTCCAGCCAGTGACAATTATGTCATCCAGGTAGGCGGCGACGTACGGAATCCCGGCAACCAGATTGTCGACCAGTTTCTGGAAGATGGTCGGCACCAGTGCTGGTCTGAATGTCAATCAGTTGTATCTGAACAGTCCCTTGTGCGTGTTGATCACAAACAGGTTTTTTGTCTCGTCCGATTTCGAGAAGTGCTGTCCTCCTCGCACCTTGACGAACAGCTCGTCCACTCTTGGTATGGGGTGTTGATCAATGTGCAATTGAGGATTTACAGTCACTTTGTAGTCGCCACAGATGTGCACCTTGCCGCAAGGCTTCTGAATGACAACTATGGGTGTGGCCCATTCTGAATGGTCCACATGGGTGATAATTCCCATTTCTTCAAGATGGCAGAGTTCCTTGTCGACGGTGTCCATCCGACTGAACGGAACTGGTCTTGGTTTGAGGGACGGCATCATCTTTGTGCAATGCCCGAGTCCAGGTGCGAAAAGGCCGGAAACTGGTCAAGAACCTCCTGCAGGTTGTTCTCGCCCTTGCTGACCATGTTGCAATCCGTGGTAGATGACAATGTCATAGTTGATCCACTGTAGATCAAGGCGTTCATGTCAAGAAAGCATGGATCCAGTCGATGATTCACAGGGATGTACCTTCTTTACCAACGATGATCAGCGGCAACATCTGTGTCATACCATTACTGAAAACGGCGACAGTACATTTGCCTTTTGTTGGAATGGGCTGTCGTCCGTATCCGAAAAACAGGATGTTGTCCGGTTTCAGTTTCGGCGATCCGATCCTCTCCAAGATGTCCTGAACCACTAGCGACATAGCCGCACCGTGTCCACCAGGAATTGAAGATTGACGTTCGAGACCCGCAGCGAAATCCTCAGCTTGTTGGTGATCGTAGACACACCAAGCAATTCAACAGGAATGGTCTCCGCGATTTGGTTGACTGTGTTTTGCGCTTTCTTGCCCTTTCTCAGCTTTCCTACGGATTGACACACTGCCTGGAGATTACCTTTTCGGAAACAGGCATCGCAAACGGACTCGATATACAGGCACTCACGGCAATGATGACCAGTCGAGAGAGAGAGAGGATATGAGAATATAGCCATAATAAAGAAAAAAAGAGGTCTGGATATAAAAACAATCAAGAAATAATAGTGCAAATATAAAAACAATAAACCCACCACCCAAGTCTTTAGTTTGAAGCTCAGTTGGAGGTTGCAGTCTTTACTAGGTTGTTGGTTGTTGGGAAGAAGTTGCTCTTGAACTTGAACGTTACTGTTTTCAGGCTTCTGTACCTGTTTCCTTTTGCAGGAGTAAAATGAGAGTATTGCCATGGTGGTGTGGGTCCCTGATGATGCAGGCTACCTTTTTTGAGGCAGCAACTCCTGTAGTCCCTTTGATGGTGGGGAGGTCAGTACCTGTGATGGTATTATATAATTCCATAATATGAAAAGTCAAGATGTAATAAAGAATCAATATGAAAACTTAGCAAGCCCGCGGGTCCCTGCTGGGATACCGCTTTTCGGGGCTTCCGCAATGGCAACTTCTCCCGCCCGAGTTGCGGGGTTGAAGAGTACCCGGAGCGTGGCCTTGCATCGCCCGGCGCGGCTTTAATGACCGCGGGACACTTACCATCGCCCGCCGGGGGCTTTGACTCTGACATCGGGAGGAGAATGGGGAGTGCAGGGGAGATGCCTTCCATCACAGCGAGGAGGAGGTGCGCTGTGATGGATTTGTGTAAATTGTGTTGTGTCTTGGTTCTTTTCCTTGTGTGTATGACTGCAGAAACCAAATTTCGTTTGAACCTCAATGAGGTTCAAATGACAACAAATAAAAGTATTGTATTGTATTGTATTGTATTGTATTGTATTGTATTGTATTGTAGGTGGAATATTGCATGTAGTTTTAGGTCGCACATCCTGGAAGGATTATGATGAGGGCAAAGGTTAGATGCAAATCCACCAGACTGTACAAAGTCTAAGGAAGCACAAATATAGGAAGGCGGACTTTTTTTTAACAGGGAGAGATACCAGTATTTAAAATTACAGTTTTCTTACCTTGATTAGTATTCAGAGCTGAAAACACACAGATAGGCAAAAGATTCAAAATATATTTTATCTATATTCCTTCAGTTCCATACTTCTCAAAAATCTCTTTAATTTTAGGAAATTATATTTCTTGAGATATTCCAATTATCTTTTCACAAACATTGTGATCAGTACACAATCCAGACGAGAACGGTTTGAAAAGCTTGTAAACCAAAGTGTGAAATTAGCACTTGTACATGGAGTACTTGGACAGTCTGGGGTAGAATGCATCGTTAATGTAGATAACAAACATCGGTGGGCACAGTAATAACTCCTGTGACACTCGACTGGTCACAGGCCTCCAATCAGCAAAACATTTTCCACAACCATCCTTTGACTCCTTCCTCCAAGCCAATTTTGAATTAAATTAGACAGGTCACCTTGGATTTCATGTGACCTAACCTTCCATTCTAGCCTGCCATGCTGGACCTTGTCAATGGTCTTAATAAAGTCCACACTGAATGTCTATTTCCCAGTCCTCACCAGTCCACTTGGCGACCTCTTCAAGAAAACTCATGTTGTGATCTCCCAAGCATGGTGCCATGTTGACTATCCCTAATTAGTCTGTGCCTTTCCAAATGCTGGTAGATCATATCACTAAGCATCCCCTCCAACAACTTTCCCTTCCCTGACATCAATCTCACCAGCTTGTAGTTTCCTGACTGCCCTTCTCAAATGACCAGTCTATTAGCAGGAGTGGAAGGACTGGATAGGCAGAAAGAATGGAGTGGAGAATCATGTGATAGGAGCAGAATTAGGCCATTTGGCCCATCAAGTCTACTCTACCATTCAATTTCCCCCTCCTAACCCCATTCTCCTGCCTTCTCCCCATGACCCCCGACACCCATACAATGCACAATGTACTGAATCTGATACTCACTAATATGTGATGAGACAATACAGCAGTGAAGGCCTGATATCCAAGACAATGTGGTCAGTGAATATCGCCAGAGATGACTGCCTGCTTCATTTTTATAGGGCTTCATAATGAACAGACACTGGTGTATAAGGCACGGTGGCGCAGTGGTAGAGTTGCTGCTCTACAGCGCCAGAGACCCGGGTTCGATATTGACCATGGGTGTTGTCTGTACGGAGTTTGTACGTTCTCCTTGTGACCGCATTGGTTTCCTCCGAGAACTTTGGTTTACTCCCACACTCTAAAGACGTAGAGGTTTGTGGGTTAATTGGCTTAGTATAAATGTAAGCATTGTCCCTAGTGTAGGGTAGTGTTAATGTGCGGGGATGGCTGGTCGGTGTGGAGTCAGTGGGTCGAAGGGCTTGTTTCCGTTCTATATCTCTCAACTAAAAAAAATGAAAAGTCATGTCATTCTTAAGTCATAACTCACTCTTCATTTTATGACAGCCAACAAAAATAAGGCTAGCCAATCAATGTTTAGTTTAGTTTAGAGATAGAGCGTGTAAACGGGCCCTTCAGCACACCGAGACTGATCAGTGCACCAAACAGCAATCCCCGTAAACTTACTCTGTCCTACACACAAGGGACACATTTTTACCAAAGCCAATTAACCTACAACCCTATACATCTTTGGAGTGTGGGAGGAAACCGGAGCACCCGAGGAAATCCCATGGGGCCACCCGTAGTCAGGATCGAACCCAGGTTTCTGGCGCCACGGTGTTGCCCCCAATGTGCCAAGGTCTATGGGTATGAAACTCAGGATAAAATGTGGGAGAAACTGTTTTCTAATTCAGAGATTCCAAAGCTGTGAGAAGCACCACCAGACTTAATAATTGTTTGAGGCCATCACAACATTTAAGCAGGTTTGAACAAAAAGGTGTAAAAGAATAAATGAGTGAAGGATTAAAAGATACACTGCAGGCACATGGGATTAAAACAACAGGTTTATATGTACAATAAACACTAACACAAACATATTGGTCTGGGTAGTCTGTTTCTATATTGTAATTCCTATATCGTACTATGTAATTAATTTTTTCCAGAGTAAACCTGTTGCCTGTATTTCTTCAGGCTATAAAAATATTGTTCTGTTTCGAATGTTTTGAACACGAGTTGAATTTTGGAATGATTTTAAGATGAGGTTTCACAGGAAAAATAATATCAGATGTTTAATTTTTAATGTCAACTGCTACTGGCTGAGAGAGAGAGGTGAAGCGAGATAGAGGAGAGATTTCAGCACCTTTGCTTCATGGTTTATGGAACTCAAAATGGTGAGAGACAGTCAAATAAAGTAAAGGACTCATTACTGTCATTTTCTATATTTGAAGAAATAGCTGCTTCAAAAAATTCTAATCAAACTTGTTGAAGAATTTCTCATCAACAATTATCCAAATCCAAGGTTTATCATCGTAAAAAAGATTACTTTTATAGATCTTTCACTTTAAAAGGTATATTTTATGTCCATCCGTCTGTAAATTGCTGTAAAAAGGCTTCGGGAGGAAATTGGTAAAGGTCCGACTAACAATTTGCTTTAGGAATGCAAACTACATACGTGATATAAAGAAAAGATTCAAAGCTTTGCATGTGAGGGTGCCACTGATGATATATTGTCATAGGTCTGGAGTCACAGACAGACCACACCTGGTAACAATGATAGATTTCCTTCGCTGAAAGATACTAGAATCCAGACAGGCTTTTGTGACTATCCAGCAGTTTCATAGTAATTGTTACCAATTACATTTTTTTTCTGGATTTATTTAATTAATTGAGTTAAAATATTCCAGCTACTATGGTGGGATTTGAATATCACCTCTGGTTCATTATCCCAGACCTCTCGGTTGCCTGTCAAGTAACATTTTACTGAGCTACCTACAGGTCTATAATATCACAGTGATTACATTACCGGGAATATACATGATGTTTAGCAGAAAGACATAAATTACTTTTGATATCCAATTCCAAGTATACCAAGAGAAAAATGCATGCACCTTCACTGGTCTCGTCATGCCAAAGACACCTCACAGATGATGAGGTACTGCTAAGGGTCAGCGATAAATGCTTGGCAGTAATCAGTAGCCAAGTATGTGGTTCACCTTTAAAAGATCACTTCAGCTCCGTTTGCAATGCTGAACATGTTTCTGTCAGGCATGTCCAAGGCAGTGACATCAATCCTCTTGTTATGGGTGAATACCTTGACTCTTGACAGGGAGCTGTCAGAGGCAAGTTCTGATCAATTGGACACCCTTCTGATCAAATGGTCAGGTATGCTTTGTTAAACCTTTCTTCTTCGTGTACATCTGATAATTCATGTGCCTCCCAGGGATAGAGAAAATGATACCTACTTCTGTATTAACAGTTTTAGTCATGCTAATATTCCTGACAAGCTAATGCATTTGTCTCTGTACCATAAATCACACATCAACTGAAACTAGCTTCCTTGTAGCAATGGCCAAACTATCAGGATAATAGCACATGACGGGCTGCTTTTCATTCCTCTTGGCTAATGTTAACAGTGCAGAAATGGCCTCAAATATAAATATGGTATGCTAGCAGCTCTAGAAGCACTAATGTCGAGGCTGGCACCATTTTGTAGGACAATGCAGCACAGGTCACACGGGTTCCATGAGCAATGGAAGAAATAGAGGGCGTGCAAAGATAAATCTTAATTGATTTTGGTGTCCCCGGTGTGCTAACCCTCTATAATTGCAATCCCTTTCCACCCAACCCTGCTCCCTAACCCCAGCAATTAATCTTGCGGGTGATGTGCGCAGTCTGTTCCCCTTTGGTGAATAAGGTGAACTACTGTGGGAATCCTATTTGACGCTCAACCATTCACGTGGCAAGTGTAAATGAGGCAGGAATCGCACCACTGAAGAAGCTTTCTGTTAAACCTGAAGCATAAATGGGAACTCAGCTGGTATATTACATTCCACTCTGAGGCCAAAATGTTGGGTTTCAACATCTCAGAGAAGGTGCAGAAGAAATGTTGTGTAAGGGCAGTAAATATAAGAACGTTAGTTATTTGACGTATATGCTGTATATGGCGAGCAGAGGAGATTAAGAGGGAATATGCTAGAGCTCTAAATCAGGAATAGTTTTGATAGAGTGAAAAAGAAGACACTTTCAGGCAGCGAATTCCAGATCACAACAATTTGTAAACCTTTGGTTCCCTTGCTAATTACCTTAAATCTGTACCCTTTGATCACTCATCCATGTCATTGTGTCAAATGGCTCAGGAACCATAGGGCACAGATTAAAAGTAATTGGCAAAAATAAGTGGATATTTGCAGATCGTGGTGACCTAGGACTGGTTGTCTGAAAGAATCCCTCAAGCAGATTGAATATCAATGCTCAACATTGAACTGGATAAATCTTTCAAAGGAGGGGAAAAATGATATGATTACCAAGACTGAGCAGGAGAACGGGATTAATAGCAAAGAGCTTGATATTAGCACAATAATCTGAATAGTCTCCTTCTGAGGTTCACCATTGGAGCATTCCATATTTGCCGGTCAATAAATAGTCTCTGTGTGACAGACACACTCGATCCTGGTGAATTTTATTAGGATTACCTTGACCACTCTAAAAACCTTTTGAGTGGATATTTAACATGGATGTTGCCAGGACTAGAGGGACTGAGCTACAGGGAATGCTTGGGCAGACTAGGACTTTATCCCTTGGAGCGTAGGAGGGGTGATCTTATAGGTGTATGTATAAAGGTGTAGAACATCATAGGGTGAATGCACATTCTTTTACCCAGGGTAGGTAGGGCAATTAAAAACCAGAGGACACAGCTTTAAGATGAGAGGGGCAAGATTTAACAGGATCCTGAGGGGCATCTTTAACATTCAGAGGGGGATAGGTACATGGAACATGCTGCCAGAGAAGGTAGTTGAGGCAGGTACTATAACAGAACTTAAAAGATGCTTGGGCATGTACATGGATAGGAACCGTTTAGAGAGATATGGGCCAAATTCAGGCAAATGGGACTATCTTAGATGAGACATCTTGATCAACGTCGATGTTGGGCTGAAGGGCTTCTTCCCATGCTGTATGATGACTCTATTTGCCTGCATTATCGTTTCCAAGATATTGTTTGTTGAACAATGCGATAAAATGCGAAAGGAAAATCAGAAAAACTGCAGATGCTAGAAATCTGAAATAAAATGGGAATACCTTTGTGAATATGAGTGAAGAGTGAATGATTAAAGACTTATAATTCAGACTGACGAAGGGTCTCGACCCGAAATGTCACCCATTCCTTCTCTCCAGATATGTTGAGCTACTCCAGCATTTTGTATCTATCTTTGGCTCCATATATCTGTTGCTTTCCCAATACTTTCGACCGTTATGCCCTGTGTTTCGTAGAGGGTTGCGAAAGTAATGTTAAGTTGGGGGATAAAATGTTGAAAAGGGCTATCCAGAGGATTGAACAGGCTTTTAGTGAGACGGAAAGAGATCTCAAATAATAACTGTGGTCATTATTCTTGAGGGGAAAAAATAGACTTAGCCAGCCAAGAGGAGAAATAAACTGATTCAGAGAATATATCACAAGAGGCCAAACCAAAATACGTGTATTTTTATTTTAGAGCATTCTGACTATTAAAGTCAGTTGACCTCCCATCAAGAGCATCTTAAGAAAAGACTCCATGCACGACAAACCCGCCAGGGGCACAACAGTAATCTCAGAGCATAAGCCTAATGGAGGAGGGAAGAACAGGTCTGAGCTTTTGGCTGAGTGCATACAATGCCATTTCCAAGGGGAGAAGTAACGAAATGTTAGTGGCAAAAACCCAAAGGTATGACTAGTTGATTTGTAAGCTATCCCTTGCTCTCTGACGTTCTGGTTACTTCCTGATATAAATATAGCACTGCTGGCTTAGCACGAAACCAAATGTGCACTTGCTTTGTATATTGTGAGGGTTGTCGGCTATTCAGCAAAGGAATCAATTCATTGTTCATGTGAATCAACATATTCCATTTGTATCATATTCATTTTTGTTTCTCTTGTCTGCTATTTGAACCACAATGTAACTGGGCTACACTTTATAACTACAGCCCAGAGGGATCTCAGTATTACTGCAGACATATAACCTTGCTACATGTTGCTGAGCCTGGCACTGAATCTCAAGCCTCAAGCTACTGTATTTGTGTAGTAACAAAGATAGAAAGAAATGAAAACTGTGAGAAAATGCAGTGCTGAATTTAAAACAAGATCTGATTTTAACAGCCATAGCGTGGTCACTGTGCCTACTCTGGTAGGCATGTATCTTCAGCTTTTCAAAAACTATTCTGAAAGATTTTGCATGCATTATTTTTTCTGCATGATTGATTGATGCACAAGGAAAGCCACCATCATGTTTTACACTCTCCAAATCAAAGTATTCTGAAATTTATACCTACAAGTTACTCTTTATGGAGCCTAGACCTTTTCCCTGTTGAAACACCTTCCGTTTCTCTCAATCCAGAGTAGGCTAGAAGTGAATGGTTCAGAATGGTCTAAAAGTTGAAGGGGTATTGCTGGAACCTGGGAGCTTAAAGTGTCTTCAAGAGGACATCAGCCATACACTATAATGGCCATATTTAGACTTTGGAGCAGGTTATCAGGGAACTAATGGAAAGAGCAAAATAAACCCTTTGGATTCTGTTCCTGAGCCTGACTGGATCGTCAGTTGTGGTTTTTGAATGCTGCTGATCTTTGCAATACTGTGCTTTTGAAGGTGGATTGCGATACAAATTTCAGAATGGTGAAGTGCTTCAGACAGCATAGAAGTTGCTGCGTACAGACGTTGTTTTTTAATAATCTGATGTCTGCAGGACTGCCACAATTGAACAGCATTTTGTTGGAACCACAGCCGACAAGCAGAGCAGATCTGCAAACTAGCGGGAAAAGGGAAGCTGAATTCAATAAAATGGCATCAAAGCAACAGGGAACTGTGTCACTTTGATACTATTTTCTTTTTTCCCCCCCCTGGATATTTCCCTCAGTGTGATGGACAAATTGAACACCAAGATCTAAAATTTCTTATTGGTTTGAAGATTTACTTCAAACGTCTAATAGAAAACTGAATTGCTGAAATGGCTTAATTGACTTACGAAATGCGATGATCAGAAATCATCATCTAGATCTTGATCATTCATCCGGAAACCTTTCAGCTGATCTGGAGGGATTTGTGCGCTTATTTTTGAATCTGCCACAAGTTAGACCTAACTTCTTCTTTTGCCATGTTCTGCTGGGCGCAAAGCTATCCTTTCCGAGGGAACAGCAAACTTACCATCTCAGTACTGATGAAAGCTTGTGAGTTTTTGAAAGAAGCATCAGAGGCAAATAAATAGTGCGCTTTGATGAATATTCAGTCAAAATATGTAGATTGTCTCAAAATAGGAATCTTTCTTCTTCGCCTTTCCTTCTGTTGGACAAATGGCACAGCAAATGTTTTAAGTCCATCCAGCAGAAATCAGAGACACAACTTTCACATTATGCTTTCACACTTCTTAAACAATTGAATGATAGCTTGATAATGGGGAAATGATAAGTATCTGTAAGACAGTGGTGCATGCAGCAAAATGGAAAGGCTAGTGGTTGTAGGAAATTTTATGTATGTCACGGTTGACTGCTCGGGACACATACATTCTCCTTCATGTAAGTGTCTGCAGATTTCTCGTAAACCCTGTTACCCACCTTCAGGTCAAGTCCACTATCAGCCCATCACAATCCTCCATGGAGTCCCGATGACAGCATTCAGCTGAGCCCTGATGACAGTTCATGCACTGGAAGAGAATGAAGTTATGGCCGACTTGCCAGCCAGTTCATTTCTGTTCATTGATTGCCTTCATTTCTTCCCAATGTTGTTGAGATTATCGCTTATATATAAATTCCACCTCCTTATATTAAGAATGACTGACTAGTCAATGAGCCTACAGCTAAGCCCAGACAATCGTAAATGGAGGCAATGGCCACCAGTGGGGGAGGTGAAAGAGGTAAACGGTAGCTTGAAATACGCAGCATCTGTCAGACAATACCAAAAATGAGTGAGATCAGTCTTAATTTAAATTGGTCCAAATGCATTGATTATCATGACAGGTAGCAATGAGAACTTATACTGGTCAGCGGTTGGTTGCCAGTCACAGAACAACACTGCTGTGTCGTGCTCAGAAGAGAGCATTTACACATGCCTTGCATTAAATTCATAGTAGATATTCTGATATCTGGTCAGTGTTAAGTATTTACAAGCCAGTAACAATGTTCCTTTTTGTTCCCATTATTTTTCTTTCAATGATGAAAATTTCAGCAACTTTCGGCAGTCCCTTTTTGAATGTCTTGACAACTTCTGATTACTCTTCAACCTGAAGACTTCAGATTATGCTTTAAACTCGACACTTACAGTATGATTTCACTTTAATCATTACCTCGTATAGCTTTCCTCTTGCTCTCCGACACTTTATATATAAAACCTAAGTTATGGTGGATTGTTTTTTTTGAGCATACCATCAGAGGATTATGCATCTGTTTTCTCACACTCCTTAGTGTCTTTTTTATTAAATACATATACACATTTGCTTTTCCCCTGAAATTCATACTTATTAATTTTTACCTTTTAATGATCCATTCTGTTTATGTGTTGGTTTTATTTTCAATTCCTATTACCCTCATTGATTGCGTAACATAACCTTTCTGTATTTAACTCAAATCTCAACATTGTTCTCCCTAAATCCACATTTTGTAATGGTACTGAGTAGAAATGTGGCTTAGTATTAACCATTAATGCTGCAACATCTCCGATTCTTTACTGATGTCAGCAGTATTAACTCTAACCATTTCCCATCTATAAATCTGTTTTCTGACCACTCGGCCAAATTTCCCCTCACACCATACAGCTGCATTTTTATAATATGTTCCAAGCAAACAACAGAGACATCAAATAACCTTTGAAATTCCACATGTGTTACTTAATGGTTCGATTCCTGTAACTCTATAATGCGGAAAACTATACTTATCAAACATAACCTTTTGAAAATCTGAAAACAGATACTGTCAGTAACCATGACTTGAGCATAAGACAAAAGGCTGAAGGAACACTCTGGGTCAGGCAGCATTTCTGAAGAAGGGTCTCGACCTGAAACGTCACCCATTCCTTCTCTCCAGAGATACGGCCTGTCCTGCTCAGTTACTCCAGCATTTTGTGTCTTTCTCTGGAGGGAATGGACTGACGATGTTTCGGGCCATGACTCTTCTTCAGACTTCATCTTGTCTGAGGAAGGATCAGGATCCAAAACGTCATCTGTCCATTCCCTCCACAGACCCTTCAACGAGTTTCTCCAGCGCATTGTTTTTTGCTCAAGAACCAGCTTCTGTATTTACTTGTATCTCCATCGAGTTAACTAATGTTCTTCAGGGATGGAAGTCTGCCATTCATACTCGGTTCAGTCTGTTTATGGATACCAGAAACACTAATGTAGTTGACTGATAAGCATTCGCTGAAATGGATGAGGAAACACTAAGTTCAGCAGGACATTCGAGTTGGATAATAAAAGGTGGCCTTGCTAATGTCATCCTCAATTTAAGATTAACGTTGTGGATGCTTTTACAGCGCTCCTTAGTGTTGTAGATCAAGGAGAGAGAGCAGTTTCTTCACCAGGCCAATGAACCTTGGTTGCCCATCTCCCTCCACCATACCTAATTGTATGAGCTCTGACGTTGCCTATAACCCCACACGGACATCCCCCCCCCCCCCCCCCACACACACACACACACACACACACACACACACACACACACACACACACACACACACACACACACACACACACACACACACACACACACACACACACACACACACACACACACAACAACTCATTTAAAGAGATTGACTCCAATCCTCAGTATACTGCAATTTATCTTTCCTACCTGTAACCTTGTGTTCCAGACTAATCAGACATCCAAACACAAGCATAGCTGTGCTTTTAGGTTTTCTCAGTGGAAATCCTCAACAATATACTCCCTTTGTTGCAAACACATATGTGGCTCATATTTGAGTTTGGTTGAAAGATTCTAAAGATGTCTGTGGATCTGTTTCTTCAGTCACCATACACATACCAACTTACTACATGACTCTTTGATCTATTTGTGTTAAATGTCACAAATTAGTGATGGTTTATTGAGACCCAGAGTGAGGAAGGCAGGTAAACTATTCACTTGTGACTCATTCGCATTGAGTATCAACCTTTTTTTCAGTAGATATTGACTGCTGGTCTGCAGTCAACTTGTTGATAAATCACTGAATCTGTTGCCACTGGAGTCAGTTGTAAATTGTTACAGCTCACATTTTATTAGCGCAGTTATACTTACATCATTGCAAAGTACCTCTTGCCGTGTGCATCTGAGCAAGTTGTGGGTTGAGGTCCCACCCTTGAGACTTGAGCAAGAGATTCCAAACTGGCACTTCAGTGCTGTAGTGAGGCAATGCAATGCAGCACTGAACAGTTGGAGGCCTCTTCCACTAACTGACTTGTTAAACTGAGATCCCATCCGTTTCCTTAAGTAGATGTAAAATATCACACCATGTTGAAGAAGGGCGGGTGAGTTATTCATGATATATTCTGTCCAATATTTACTCCTCCATATTTGTGCCAGTGTGCTTTTACTACATTATGACTATAAGACTTTAAGACATAGGAGCAGAATTAGGCCATTCTGCCCATCGGGTCTGCTCTGCCATGCGATTATGACTGATCTATTTTCCCCTCTCAACCCCATTCTCCTGCCTTCTTACCGTAAGCTTTGACGCCCTCACTAATCAAGCACCAATCAATCTTTGCTTTAAAAATACCTAAAGACTTGGCCTCCACCATCACCTGTGGCAATGAATTCAACAGATTCACCACCCTCTGACTAAAAAAATTCCTCCTCATCTCCATTCTAAAAGTACGTCCATTGATTCTGAGGCTGTACCCTCTGGTCCTAGACTCTCCCACAACTGGAAATACAGGGCAAAGGTACTTTGTTCTATCGTTTGGGACCTCTGGTGGCAGAGCGGTAATCTGACGTAGTTCCCTGGCAGATATCTTTGGGAATCTACCTCCTCATCTACCAGATGAGATCTTAAACCCCTGTCTCACGTTGCGAGTCCACCCACGAGTGATCCCGAGTTTAAAACAAATCAAACTCACGGTAATCACGTAGAATTAACGTAGCGGGAACGTCGGAACTCGTAACGCAAACGGCCGGCACTCAAAAAACTTGTTAACTCGTGAAAATCGTTCAACATGATGAAAGATTTCCACGAGTCAAATTTACTCTTGAAGTAAACATTTTAAACTTTTAAACTCGTTGTAAGAACATAGTAGCCCGTGTGTTTACCGTTGTGACTCGTGAGTCTACCGTGGGCACTCTTTCACTCAGCGGGACAGGCAGCATCTCTGGAGAGAAGCAATGGGTGATGGGATGACGTTTCCAAAATTCTGCTAGGTCTTTGTGTTACTCCAGCACTGTGTGTTCACTTTTTGTCAACCAGCATCTGTCCTTTCTTGTGTATGACATTATTTGTATCCGTAAAATAAAAAAAATATATATACATATATTTTTTTTTAAACAGATTTTGGTGGTCAATAACATTTGGAGGCATTCAATATCTTTGCTAGCTTTGGCAGCTGGCAAAGCTTAACACACAGTGTAGTTGGCTGTCAAAGATCATTTCAGTCATCTTTTTGTGTGGATGGGTATGTAAGATGTTGCAGGATAATGGCATTGCACATACTAAAAAGTTGACCGATGCATCAGCAAATGCTTTGATTATAGTGTTGCGTATGGGAGGGCCTCGTCTGGCAAGAAATTGGTGCCTTTCCCTTTTCATCATTAAGTAGAACATCCCATTACTGTAGCATTCAATTCTGTAATTCATTGTTCAACCAAACTGAAGCAACAAAATGCACTTAAATAAAGATATACTGTATGCCTGAATATTCCAGTAGTTTTCTCTCGCTTCTATTTATTCATGTGTATTTTCTATGATTATTACTTCTTCCATTGTTAGCTTTTTGCTTACAATTCATTTTCTTGGTTGCTACGCAGTTTGCAATCCACCAAATTAGCATGGGCAAAGATTGGCTACTGCATCCTGGCGATCAAATTGGTTTTTCTCCATTTGAAAATGTAGGAGAGAATTAATTAATTTCAAAACTTTGTGAATGGGATTCTATTTTACCATTAGCAGCAGAAACAAGAAGGGCGGAACTTTTAGTTTAGTTTAGTTTATCGTCACATGTACTGAGGTATAGTAAAAAGCCTTTTTTGTTGTTGTTGCATGCTATCCAGTCAGCAGAAAGACTATACATGATTACAATCAAACCACCCACAGTGTACACATACAGGATAAAGGGAATAACGTTTGGAGCAAGATAGAGTCCAGTAAAGTCTGATTAAAGATAGTCTAATGGTTTTGCAAGTGGCCAATAGTACTAACATATGCATCTGTGATTGTTGAGGTTATAGAGATCAAAGGTTCACCTTGACCCTGAAGCCTTGGTAGCTACCATCTATCCCTCTACATGTCATGCATAAGAGTTTTGAGATGTGCACAAATCTATATCATCCTGTTTTAAGATCCTTGTACTTGAAATAATTGTTTCAGTAGATCATGAAGTGGTTGATATTTATCATTTCTCTTTGTGCATATCCTTCCATTATACTAGTAATAGGAATAGGACTACCATAGTTTTCATTTCACACTCTCTCACTCAAACTGTGATATTCTGTTATTATTGGTGAAATATCCAAAACATCTCAGTCCAGTGCCTATCTCAGGCATGGAAACCTTAGTCTTTTCTGTGACCACTCAATCCGCTAGCACTGAATCTGTTTTCATCTAAAATATTGTACAGTTCCTCAGCTTGCATCTCAGTCTGCAATTGCTCTCTGTTTTACCATTCCATTGTGTGTACCTGATATGTATACACACTTCACATTTGTTTGAAAGATAGGCTCAAAATGCTGGAGTAACTCAGGCAGCATCTCTGGAGAAAATGGATCGGTGACGTTTTAGGTCGGGACCCTTCATTTGCATGTTTAATTTATTTCAATACTACTTAACCTCGGAATTTCATTTCTTGGTTCTTATCAATGAAAAATATTTCAATTCAAGAAAAAAACAAGTAACAAAAATCTTGTTTAGTTAGGCAGCGTATATGAGTTTGAATGGTATTGGTATCTTGTGATGTTTGGGTGTCACCAGGTTGTGAGTAAAAATGTTTCAATTAGAATAATTTATTTATCTTCAGATAGAAACACTATTTTTAAAGTTATGAAAATCACAGGAATATTGAATGAAATGTGATGTTCAAAGGAAAGACTCTGAACTCTTGAAGGGTCATATTGAATGAAAAATTAATGAAACCACATACATGCATCACAGTCACTTACTGGACATAGATTCAAGGGGCAACAATTAACCTTCACACTCAGCCTGCATTTGGAACTGACCCTGCATGGGAAGTCACTACTTATGTTTTGCTGATCTATCAGTGTCAATTTGCTCATTCTTATTCAAGAGATCATCATGTAGACGTTTACCATAACTAGCTCTGCCCATGAAACAATTGAAACATTATTTGACAACTAGCCAAGCTGCCCAGACAACCATCCTCCCTCTTCTCATCTGCCCTCCCCCCAGTTCCTTTCCCCTCTTGCATCCACTCATCTCCTACCTCTTCCTACTCTAAGTTCCCCCATTTGCACGTATTCCCCCATTCCCACCCACTGCCATCCCTCAGGTTCCACCTTTCACTCCCTGTCTTCCTTATCAGATTCCATGTCTGCATGTTTTGTCTCCACCACCTCCAGCCTATCCATCCATCTGCCAATCATCCCTCCATGCTGGAATCCACCTATCACTTGCCCGTTCTTGCCCCGCCATTTCCTGTCACCTCCCTCTCCTGGCTTTCTCTTCCTGTGCTCCATTAGCTTGAAGAACGACCCCAACCCAAAATGTTGTCTGTCCTTTACCCTTCCGAGATGCTACCTGGCCTGTTAAATTCCTCCAGCACTTAGCTTTTTGATCAAGGTTCCAGGATCTGCAATCTCTTGCGCAGTGAAGCCATGCCTCCTCGCTTGACTTGCTGTCAAACCTATCAGGTATTCAGAATGTTTCTAAATGTTCCTGACAAGCTTCAAACATGTTCCAAGAAAATCAAAATCCATTAAAGTAAATTTAATGTAAAAATACAAATGATTAAAAATACACTGATTATTTTAAATCAGTTAAATAAAATCAGTTAAATAAAAAATAACACATGAGTTTACTTTAAATTAATTCAAAAGATATAATTTTCCCAAGTACCCAGGCCCCATTCAATCATTCCTTTCCATTGACTGCACTCACTAGTAGACCTGGTCTAACAGTGGGTTTAACAAGCAGATGCACACGTTTTGAAATGCAACAAACGTCTGCTCTGACCCTTCTTCAGACCCGATCCAAAAAGTCATCCATCCATTTTCTCCAGAGATGCTGCCTGACGTGCTAAGTTACTCCAGCACTTTGTGTCTATCTTTGCTATAAATCACCATTTTTAAATCAGTTCATTTTTATTACATTTAAACTTCTGCTTTGCCATTGGATTCTATGAAGGGTGAAATATGGGAGCAGAGTGGGGAAAGGGATGGGGAGGAGTGGTGGCCAAGTTCAGTACGCACATGCTTATGTTGCAATACTGTTCCTGTTAATGGTTGGAGCTACAAAATGCCAACATTTCTTTCTAAAACTGCTTATGTTTTCCGGTAGGTTCTGTCCCATTGTCTTTTGCTGTCATTGTTTTGGGCCTCTTTGTTGTCTCTTTAATAATCTTCAATATTTTATCAATTTCTTAAACAATAAATAGGGTTTATTCTCTAAACTCCCTTGGTTTGTGATCTGCAGAGTTTGAAATGTAGCTCGTTGACAGCAAAACACAGCGATGTTGGGCTCACACATCAATCACTGGCGGAACTCAGTGGCTCAGGCAACATCTATGGAGATGACAGGCTAAGGAAGGGCTAGATAGACTAAAACATCTGTCCATTTCTCTCCACAGATGCTGCCTAACCTGCTGAGTTCCTCAAGTATTTTGTTTTGCACAAGATTCCAGCATCAGCACTCTCTTGGGTGTCTATAGAGTCATAGAGTTGTACTGCATGGAACAGGCCTTTTGGCCCAACTTGCTCTTTCTAACGAAGATGAAGCCCAACTACACTAGTCCCACCTGGCCATGTTTGGCTAATATCCCTCTAAACCATCCGTGTCTACAGTATGTACATATCGAAATGTCTTTGAAATGTTGTTATAGTTTTAATCATGAAGTGGATAAATATCTAAAATAAGTTGAACTTGGAATTAAATCATTTCTACATACTCAAATCACCACAGACAAATATACTATTGCGTTAAGTATGTTTGCAAATATAAACTGATTGACCAGTGGACGAGACTTCTGAATGGGATAAATAACTAGAGTTTAAGGTCCAATTATGACATCTATGGAATCTGGGCTCGCTGTGAATGCATAAACTACTGAGGACTCAGAGATCATTTTCATCCATATGTGATTTATAACCTTGTGCATGAACTAGATACCAATCTTAATTTAAATCAAAGTCATTAAAAAAACCTGTCGACAACTCAATTTTATTTTATTGAACTTGAGATGGAGCTAGATTGTGAAAAAAATGTTAATGTAATAAAATGTGATCAATGAAATTCCTTTTGCTTCCAGTCTCTTATTCAAGATTAAAAAAATCTAACTACTTTTATTTCATTCTTTATTATGTTAGATCTTGGATTTTTAATTGAATAGGTGTGTCCTTAAGCTCATTTCACTAAAGACCCTGAACATTAAGAACTTTTTCTCTCATTCTCTTTTCTAAAATGAACATTTCCATGACAGCCAGAACTTACACAATGTTTCTCGACAAGGTTTGGGAATGGGATTTGACTATTTCATCAATATCTAACACAATCTGTTACATGCAGAAGTATCTACAACATAATATTTGTCATGACTTACTTGTTGGTATCTGATGGTTTATTTCAATGGTAAGCACAGTGTATAAAAAGGAACGATGCAAACAAAAAATCATTTTCAAATGAACCCTCTTCTATCTGATAATTGTAGATACCAAAGAATGATGTACTAACGTATTCAAAGATTAATACATTAAGTAGGCAATGCATCAAAATATTTCATGTGAAGATCCCCTATTAGATATATTGATAGATTGCAATATACTGCTACTTTGTCAAAGTTAAGATTTTGTTAACGCAGCTGTAAATGTTTTATATAGCAGAAGTCATGCTAAATTTCACTTCAATGGCTGTTGTGACTGAAATACATAAATATGGTGTTTGTTTGGTTTTTTTGATTTATTTCAACCTTTTTCTCCTTTGGAGCCCCTTGTGAATTATCACTTTGTTTATTACAAATTAAAGTTCAGCTGATTGTTTGCAGACTCTGGGCCTCGTATGTATTTCTATAGCAGTTCCCTTTTCATATCACAGCCCAGCATTCATTTGCAAGTGGCCCTCATCTGCATGAGAATTATACAATTAACTTTTGATTAACCACCTAGTTTGTGAAAGCCATGGTGTATAGGATATTCTGCATTTAAATAAATTCCCTAAATTAGGAGCAGATCTTCCATTAATCTATGACCCACAATAAACAACAACACTGGGTGATAATCAGGGTCAAAACAATAGATCCAGCAGCAGGGCTAGAATGTCATCTTTAAATATAACAGCCCAGATAAAGGCTTCCAGATTGCACCTTATCATAACACAAAAAAAATCAAAGCTCTCTCTTGTCTGTGGCAATGCGCCAGAGCACAGTGTCTCGAGCAACCATTGTTTGGGACCACAGCCATTGCCAGATTTGCATTCAGAAAGACAGTTCTAACACACATTACATCACGTAGAGCACTTATCTCTGCCTCTGACAATAATTATCAGTAAGAATGTACTCAAAATGACTTTTTTGTGATATTTATGCATCGCAGACACAAGGAAGGTGAGATAACAGCATTATGAGAAAGAAGAGTCTCAGAAGGCATTGCTCAGAGCTGTGCTCTTCGATTAAATTTACTCTGACACTGGTGTGACTGAACAAGTGAAAAAAGACTATAAAGCTTTTATTTAATGCAATAATAGCTACGAACACATTTCTCCCTGAAAGATAAGATCCTTTGACAAAACAAACAATAGAACCTGTATTAAACATTATCTGAAGAATATATATGCGGAAACTAAAATAACTGGTTTATTAACAAACAATTTGTTTATTTGACATTCAAAATAAAATGCTGGTGCTATTTAGCTGTGATATTTAAAATTGACCCAACCATACAAAAGTAAAAATCACTGCATTTATATAATACACAGCAGTTTTGTGAAATAAATCACTTTTTTTTGTTTGCATGGGAGAAACATGTGTAAAATATTTAGTCTTCATTCATGCTTGCTTGCATTTAGTTAGACAAATGTCAGCTAGGTTTTAATAATTAGATGAGTACTGCATTGTTACCAAGCCGCTTGACGGAAAGTTTATTCATTATGCTAATCACAGTTTGAGGTTTTCGCTCAGCTTCAGTTTGCACAATTTCAACATACTTTCCCTGAAAAATAAAAACGAATAAAATCATTACTCTGTTGTACTGTACTCATTTGGGCATTCATTCTTCTTGTGATCAACAACGAGGCTGTTTCTCTACTCCTGCTAAAATATTTCATTAAAATTAGAAACAACTTAGGATAAATGCAAGTGTTTGAAAAAACAAACTGGAAGTATAACATATAGCTCCTTTGCAACCGTGATAGAAATGAGTAGCTTTACAAGGTTATTGGACAAAAATATGCAGAATGTTTGCTTTATACTGACTTAATAATTTATCAGTTGGAGAAATGACCCTCATAGCTTGTAAGAATATAAATTTAATTAATTGTGTGAATTAAAGCTACAATATGTTTGTTTTATATAACACAATGCAAGAATAATTGTGGAGAATGTTTCTGCTAACATTTTAAGCACCAGCACTGGGCTAATTATTCCAGCAGCAGGAAATTATGACCAAATTAAAATAATACGTTAGAGACTGGTTACGTAAAACCCCCTGCGGTAAATGCTTCAATTACATTTGAGAGTCCTATTTTAGCAGACCTTGTCTGAAAAGGTTTTGAACATCTTTATGGTAGAAGTTGTCATGCTTTAGAAAAATCACATGCGGTAAAAAATCAGAATTGTCAGTTCTGAAGACATTGCTAGTTCCGTTGGGTAAAGCAGGGAAAGCAGCGTTGGCAAACGATCTTTAGAAAAGGACAGAAACAGCAGCAGAATGATGATAAAAAGCACTGCACGCTTTATTCTCACTGAAGGATGGCAACAGTAAATCATTTTGAGAAGAAGTGGAATATCTGATAGGTCATCTGTTGTATAATGAAAGAATGGGAGACAAGAGAGAAGTTAAAGAAGGAAGGTGATTCAAACTCTCATGGGAAGTTAGATTCAGACACATGTTTAGGTGATGAAGATGCATATGCAGCATCTGCCATCTGTGTCCTTCATTACCCCAGGTAAATTCTAACACATGCATTATAGTCTACATGCAAATTTTATCAACTTTATATAAGGCTAATGACAAAAGCAACAATGCAAGTACTGAATGTTAGGATTTAGTGTCAAGTCCTAATGGTTTGCTGTTCTGGGCCTTAAGTAGCCAAATCTTTATTGAGTGGTAAACCACTGGGACATTTTAGTCTTTCAGAAGGTTGTTCTGGTTACTACTGCTTTAGTGGATAAAATCCACAAGGACACTCTTTTAACTTGTTTAGACTGTAACCATTCAGTTTTATTTGATTTGGACCCACCAGGGAGGTGGCTAATTTAAACATGTCTGGAATGGCTTTTATTCTGGACTTTTGCTGGGGAAATGCAGGCAGGTGATCTTTAAATGGTCTCCTTATCCTGGTCAAAGAGCAATGAATCTATTTTACTTTTAATATTCCACATGGACGTACTGTTTTCAAATCAATACCCAGCCCCCCTCCTCCCCACATCTGCACTTAGAGTGAATTGCTTTTGTGGGGCTGCACAACTGTAAAAGTTTCCTGTTCTGTTTGCTTACTACTTGGGCCTGGGCTTACTCATTTTACTAAAATCTAATCTGAGCGGTTTAAAGTAACAACTCATCACAGGCTTTCCAGAGGTCATGGTGCCATACACCACCTGAGCTTTATGCTTATTTTAGATTAGTGTTGATGGAAGCTTAATGAGGAGGAAAAGGTTTAATTACCATATGTTTCCTAAGGTTGTTTAATAGAACAGGACTTACAGTTTTGCGGGGGTCACAGGTCCATGAATAATATTGAAGTGCATTCTGCATTATTGTGTTCAATATTATTAGTCCTAGTTTTGATTTTAAATCAGCCTTGTTTGAAAAAGTATACAAGGGATTAGCTGCAATAGTTCTGAGTCACATTAATAATCCAAATAAAAAATAAAGCTGTAGGCAGATTTGCTAATATAGGAGAAAAGAAATCAAGCTCCAAATGCTGAACATATTTCTTGGTCCTGGTTACAATTAATTAACTTTAAAATATGAAGCAGAGATGGAGTCATAGAGTGATACAGTGTGGAAACAGGCCCTTCAGCCCAACTAGCCCACACCGGCCAACATGTCCCAGCTACACTAGGCCCACTTGCCAGCATTTGGTCCATATTCCCTCCAAACCCGTACTATCCAAGTACAACCAGGATGCAGGACTGAACACCACAGGAGATCATTTTTCCCAGTAGGTATCAAACTGTACAACTCTCCCCCCCCCTTCTGTTCACTCGTCCCTTTAATTTCATGTATTTTGTGTTTTTATGACTGTTGGCAGATCAATTTCCTCTCCTGGGATAAATAAAGTTCTATCGTATGGTATGGGTATACAATATATTATAGTGGGATCACTCTAAATTTATTTCAGTCAGCCATCAATCGCTTTTGGGAAATCTGTTGGAGCTTTTTAATCATTGGATCAGCATTTGACATGGACAGTACTGGCTGAAGCAGAATGCTTTGACTTCTTCTGTCAGTAAGATAGCACTGACAAAGATAACACACTAATTTTCTTAATTGAGAAAATGAGTACTATTAAAGGTCAGTTTAGCTTGAACCATTCCAGTTTCCTACAAGACAGGTGCACTCTCTCATCACACTAGGACAGAAAATGTAGCAATCCTAACTATCAGGGACAGTTAGTTTCATCCCAGCTGTTATCAGGCAGCTGAACCAGAGAACAGCAACCAGAGAACAGTCTTGAACTACTATCAGTCTATCTTTGATGGGACTTTACTGGCTTTACTTTGCACTAAACGTTATTCCCTTATCATGCATCTGTACACGGTGAATGGCTCGATTGTAATTATGTATTGTCTTTCTGTTGGCTGGTTAGCACGCAACAAAAGCTTTTCACTGTACCTCGGTACACGTGACAATAAACTAAACTAAACTAAACTATCAGGCTATAACATTACCGGTAAACGATGCCAAAGAACAGATGTTGGTATGTCATGTGTATTAAATAATGCCTTGCTTGGATCTTTGACTTTAATTGTGTCCATGCTGCGATTCAGGAGAGACAAAGATTTCCTTCTTATGTTACCATGTTCTTTCGACATATAGGCCTGCTTATATGATGTGTGCTCTAATTTTCTTGGTTCAAACAAATATCTGCTGCTATTGGGTATTGTATTAAAAAAAACTGGTTGCATCTAACAGGATTAAAATGCCTTTGGTTTGGGATTGACCAATGGATGGACACTCATGCAACCTTGTACAAGCTCAGCAAAATGCAGCAGAAAAGATTTGCTTGGATGTTGTATATTTTGAAGGAAACTGCTGTTCAAATGGCCTCTGACGGTGAAAGATGGGCACTGGCATGGCACATTACGGAGGACTGGATGGTTATGGTCAAATAAGCAAAAGGAGTAACTCAACAGGTCAGACAGCATCTCTGGAGAACATGGATAGGTGATGTTTCAGGTTGAGATCCTTCTTCAGACTGCAATGGACGGAAGAAGGGTTTCAAGTTCAAGTGAGTTTATTGTCATGTGTCCCTGTATAGGACAATTAAATTCTTGCTTAGGTGGTTAGTGAATAGTGACATTTCAACCTGAAATGTCACTATCCATGTTCTCCAGAGATGCTACTTGACCTGCTGAGTTACTCCAGCACTCTGTGTCCTTTTGTGTATTAACCAGCATCTGCAGTTCTTTGTTTCCACTCAAGGAAGCAAAACGAGCAGCGGGGGGGATAAAGTATTTCTTGAACTCCAGCTGTTCTTCTTCAGATCCTTCTGTTTCTTTGTAATTCTGTACTAATTTATTAATATAGCCCAATTGCATCAGGTGGGGTGAATGCATGCAGGTTTCAGGTAGCGTTCATTCTTTCTCCTTGAGATTATGAACATAATGAAAGTGTTGAACATTAAGGATTGTTTCATCAAATTCATTTTATGAATGATAAATACACTCCCTGTCAGAATCGTGTATCTGGAAATGTAATCACATATTGTGTTTTCAGAGTTATACAATTGAAAATCATTATATTCTAGGTTAAACACAATTATGGCCCTCACTGGGTAATTTAGTGTTATCTGGATATGCCATCCTTATGGGTTAGGGGAGGGAGATAGATCAGCCATGATTGAATGGCAGAGTAGACTTGATGGGCCAAATGGCCTAATTCTGCTCCTATCACATGATCTTATGATCCTTATGTCTTTGCAGTGATTTCCGGTATGGTCACGCAAAGGATGACACCATCTTGGGTGTAGTATTTCTTGCAGAAAATCTTAGGGACACAAGGAAGTGCAGACAGTAGAATCTTAAGTTAAACACAAAGTGTTAGAGTAACTCAGTGGGTCTGGCAGCATCTCCAGAGGGAGTGGACAGGTGACGTTTGAGATTGGAACAACGTTTTCCCATGAGCAGCCATCATCTGGGCCAACTACTTCTTCACCTTGTATTACTGCATTGTGCCATCACCAAGGAAAGGTTTTCACAGAAACTTTTTATCTCGCTGGTCCTCTTCCCACACTGCAGCAAATGGCCCTCCACTGCCTGATTTAACTCAAGCATTCTGATCCCACTGTCAAACCAGAAATTAACCGATATATCAGGAGAGTTCCTTGATGTTTAATCACCCTTTCCCTGCTTATTAATTCATCGCTGCCTCTGCACCTCAGCACAACCCTTCAATTTTTGGACTTTACGCTTAACACTATTAAGGACCATGTCGGATTATTGCTGACGTGGACCTCAGACCCCAATTTAAATTGCCTCCCCAGAAATCCTACATTTCTGGCTTGGGTTGTTTTGGACTCCCTTTGATTCATACAACACCACACTACCCCACAGGTTCTGATCATGTCAATATTCACTGGCCATCCACCCCCACTTTCCTGTCATATCCAGACTCATTGCTGGATGGAAGATAGACACAAAAAGCTGGAGTAACTCAACGGGACAGGCAGCATCTCTGTAGAGAATGAATGGGGGAATGTGTGACATTTCGGGTCAAGACCCTTCTTCAGGCTCTCCAGCATTTTATGTCTGTCTTTGGTGTAAACCAACACCTGCTGTTCCTTCCTGCACATTATTGCCAGATGGCATGGTTTTGAATTTAAAAAGATGCAGCACCCACTTATATATGATGACCAAGGCCTTGGTCTTCATTACACCCAGAGCTTGCAGTCAAGGGCTCATGAGGTGGAGGTTATTGGAGTCCTGCACCGACACTGTCCTGGAACATCATTTTGCCACATTAATCTCTACTTACTTGGAGAATTACTTATGAACAAGTCTGAAGTTGTCTCCATTTTCCTAAAGCTGTTCACTCTTAAATCTCAGAGTAACATTTTTCCTCATTCTTTCAGTTCCGATTCAGATGACTTTACTGTCATATAGACTAGGATGCAGTGAAAATCCTTGTTCACATTAAACGTAAAGATTAAACAGTGTACACACAGTAATGATAAATACAACAATGAATGCAATGATGAGAGTAAACCAACAGAATGGTGCAAGGTTGGAATGCAAGTTCCATGTAGAGTAAAAGTATATTAAAGTACAATGAATGAATAATCGATTAAGGTCCAGTAAGAGTATGTGGCAGCGCATCTGAGAGTAGGGTGGAAAGAGGTGATTGGGTTCAGGAATCTGATAACAGTGGAGAAGAAGCTGTCCTAAAGGCTGATGTCCAAACTTCCAAGCTTCTGTATTATCTTTCAGAAGGTAGAAGAGAGAAAAGGGAATGGCCGAGGTGACAGCCATCCTTGATGATACTCCCAGCCTTCATGAAGATGGCTGGAAGTATCATTGCACCATAGAGATGGACTGGATGGAAGGAAGTGACAAGTCTTGATGGACTGGGCTGTGTTCACCACTGGACCATGTTCACCAGTCTCAGCAGCTCCAGGCAATGAAGAGCAGAGTTGTTGCTATTTCTTGCTCAATCATTTCTATAGCACATCTGTAGAAGTTTGAAAGACATGCTAAATCTTCTCAGATGTCTTAGAAAATGGTTTAATTTTTGCATTGTGGCAAGCTAATATTTGGAAAGAAACGTTATAATATATTTTACCTCATCTGCAATACTGTGACTTTAACCATACAGAGCCCTTTATTTCAGCTTGTAAATATCTAAGTAAGTTATGCATTATTTCAATGTACACTCACATCTATGATGAACTTAAAAATATTTTCAAATCGTTGTGTAATTATTGCAGTATATTTGCAACGGTGCAAGAGATGTATGCTATTCCCATTATCCCCATTGCCCCCACGATAAAGGGAAAACTCAATATGCCACAGTCAAACTCACCGATAAACAAAATAGTAAGAATTTTGCTTAATGAAAAATGGAGTCAGGAATATACGACTGACAAAATATTATTATAGCAAAAGACAATGATGAAGGAATGCAAGGGTCAGGAATCTGAGGAGGGAAACGAACATATAGCATTTTGGATCAGGTCAGCCCAAACTATTTCTCATCCAAACAGTAACTAACTCATAATGATAACTATAAAATAAGGGCAAAGTGTTGTATTCAGTTGTAACAGAATGTAGCCTAAATCACAATAACTTACTTTTAATGATTTAGAAACAAGGAACTGCAGATGCTGGTTTACAAAAAAGGACACAAAGAGCTGGAGTAACTTAGCGGGACAGGCAGCATCTCTGTAGAACATGGATAGGTGACGTTTCAGGTTGTAACCCTTCTTTGGATCCAGTATGAAAAAGGTGCCCAACATGAAACATTGCGTATCTATATTCTTCAGAGATGTTGCTTAACCCGCTGAATTACTCCAGCATTTTGTGTCTGACGTTAAATTATTGTTTTAATGAACCACATGCTTAAAAAAGGTATCTGAGTGGTTTGCTGAGAAAGAATGTGTTTAAAAAAATGCAATTCCTCTACTTTCACTAAAAACTATCCTTTTTTTAACTAGAAATCATTCATGAACTCTGTAAATAGCTTTTTCCATAGATACGTGATGGATATTTCAATTAAAATTGCTTTGTAAGTTTAGGGATCAGGGAAGTCTGATTGTAGCTTTATCTATTGTTTTCCAGTAGATGGCAGTCTTCAGCTTTCTAATGAAAGTATACCTCCCACAGTCGCACTCCAAGAAATGATTTGGGGCACTTTTCAGCAGTTGTGTAACAGGGAGAAGGTTGTGACAAATCCCCCTGGCAATTTTAAAGTTACTGAACTTTGTGGGAGACTATTTTTATTTCCTATAACTCCGGTGTTATTTATTTTCCAGAACATTCAATAGAGGAGCCCACATTCAGGTCGACAGCGATTTTTGAAATCTGGTTTGTTCATTCGTTTTTTTTCTTGGGTATGTGCCACTGCAATAAAACTTAGATTAAAAAAAAAAGAAAACATGGAGCATGAAAATATTTCAAATTCAGCAATTATTTATGGAGCTACAGAAATTTATCATGGTGTTACACTCCGTGAGGTCGATTTTTGACTCTGTGGGAGAGTGTAATGCAGGTGATGCATCTCTCCTGATTTTTATTTTATTAAAGTCAAAAGCTGCCCTGTGTGCTTAATGGAATGGTCATGTTAAGTGGAGAAAATGCATGTTGGAAAAATGATTTGGGAGCCTGGTTAAAAACTCAAGCTACAAGAAGCGATGTACATTAGCATTAGTGCATTACAAGAAACCTTCTGAAGGTGTTTTACAGTCACACTCACACAAAGTGACAATTTGAGGACTGTACATTATTACGAATCTGTGTGCATCTGTGAAAAGCATAAATAGAGATATTATTTTCCATCTAACTTCTGTTAAATGACCAGTTATTAGCTAAATTCACATTTTCAGCACACACTCACACACAAATGCAAAAAGCTCAATGAGACAGAGAGAGACGATGTGAGTGTCTAATTGTTAAGCATCAGCAGGGACCCTATGGAGGTGGCACCGGCCAACCCTATTAGATACATTTACAGCCAGTCCTTTGTCATTCAACGAGGTGATCTCCTCTTCAAATCCCCTCCAGTTGAAACTTGCAGCCCTCACCCCGAGTCTTCGCTCAAGGGAATTAGCTCCTTACAATCAAAAACATCAAAGGCTCAAGCATTTGTTCATTTTGGGATTTGGAGGTGGAACATGGGGACATCCAGCCTGCTTGCAGTACCACTCTGTCTTGATTCTGACAGCAGGAGGGACACAGTGTTTTTATCAGTTAATTAGAAACCTGAAGGCAGTGGGGCTCACACTGGCAAGCCACCTTCTGCTTTGAGTGTGCTGTGAAACTGTGGTCCTCTCTGCTCCTGCCTGGTCATGAACACTCACAGAAGCCAGCAGAGTGAAGTCCATTCTCGCCATGCTGGTTGCCTGCCTTTGATCTAGTTGATATCAAACCATTGTATACAACTGAGAGTTGAACTGCAGGCAGCGGCACCACAGTAACTAGCACTAGCACCTGTATAGGATAGATTTCTTACCTTTGTGCTTTAAACTCAACCTGTGAACTGCTACATGACATCTAAGGCAAACCAATTGACTGCTGGTTTAATTAGATTTGAATATTATATTAAAGAACAAAGAGTCTCCAAAGAAAAGAAATGTGCTGCATATGTGACAAAGATAAATTGGATTATTCAAAATATTCCTGATGAAACATTACATTTTGTCACTAATTATCATCTGTTTTATCTCTGAACAGGCTGGGTGGATTTTACATGCAGGATCTAGCACACCAAAAGTATTTAAACATTCCTGCAACATTTACATCCTTAATTTTGAAATTAAAATTGTGGGAATCAGCAGGTGTAAATCACAGCTGAGAACAAAGTTCAATCTCATTGAATTCCTTCCAACCTGATACTTTACTAATGAAGTTCTTAGCTGTGTGAAGAAATTGTAACAACAGTGCCATTTTTTCCCTTGATTCATTGAGGTTCACTTCTTTGAGAAACATGCCAGGTATTTCTGGTCTCAATCAGAGCCTTTAAAATGTTTTATTTCTTCTGAATTCTACTTTAATGAAAGTCACACAAACTGTTCAGTCTGTAATTGGAGTAAATGCAAATGAAAATGTTAATAAGCTATCAACTTAACATTGGACATAGTACATGCCTATTGTTTCTGACTCCATAGTCGTGCAAGATAATCATTGACCTCTTGAATCTGCCATTGTTTGTTCAGGACGGAGAACCACACTGACGAATGGTGACAAGAAAGAAGTGTAAAGTTGCTGCATCACAGCGCCAGAGACCTGGGTACAATACTGTCTGTGTGGAGTTTGCTTGTTCTCCCTGTGACCACGTGGATTTCCTTCGGTTGCTCTGGTTTCCTCCCACATCCCAAAGATGTCCAGGTTTGTAAATTAATTAGAAACTTAGAAACATTGAAAAATAGGTGCAGGAGTAGGCCATTCGGCCCTTCGAGTTTGCACCGCCATTCAATATGATCATGGCTGACCATCTAAAATCAGTACCCCAACCCCAGTAATGCTTTTTCCCCTATAATCCCTTGATTCCTTTAGCCCTAAAAGCTAAATCTAACTCTCTCTTCAAAACATCCAGTGAATTAGCCTCCACTGCCTTCTGTGGCAGAGAATTCCACAGATTCACAACTCACTGGGTGAAGAATGTTTTCCTCATTTCAGTCCTAAATATCCTACCCCTTATTCTTAAACTATGATTCCTGGTTCTGGACTCCCCCAACATCGGAAACATTTTTCCTGCACCTAGCCTGTCCAATCCTTTAAGAATTTTATATGTTTCTAATTGGCCTCTGTAAATTCCCCCTAGTGTATAGTGGGATAACTAGTGTGAATGGTTGTGTGGACTCGGTGGGCCGAAGAGCCTGTTTCCACGCTGCATCACTATAATAAAAGAAAGACTTTGAGTAAATGTTGGGTAGTTTACAACCCCACGATATGACCACTGAATTCTCCGAGTTAGGTCACCAGTAACTAACCTTCCCACAAATCCCCCCTCCTTTTCTCCCCCATAGTCTCCTCTTTTCCCCCTCTCCACTCCCAGACGCCCCACCTGCAATCACACCTATTTCCTCCCTTTAACTCTCCATGCTTTTCCTCCTACTGGCCTCACTGTTCGCAAACTTCTCATTCCTATCTCGAACCTTCTGCTTTTGTCTCTGGCCTTTGTTCCAGCCACCTGCCTATCAACCTCCCTCCTCTGTGATCACCTGTTACCCTCCACTCTTTGTCCTGCCTCTCCCCTCCCACCTTCCTTCTCCCCTCCCCTCCCCATAATCAGTTTGAAGAAAGTCTCGACTCAAAATGTCACCTATCCATGTTCTCCCGAGATGCTGCCTGACCCACTGAGTTACCCCAGCACTTTGAGTAAATATTTCTTTGGTGAAGACATACTTTTAAATTTCCACTCCTTCCCCCATTCTACCTGGACCATTCAATAGGTTTAATTAAATACTTCTTTGAGCTAGTCTATATGTTCTGAGTGAGACCAGTCCCATCAACTCTCCTGGTGACTTTGCCTCTCTATTTGCCTTTATTGTAATGCCTGGCCCCGCCTTAATGTTTGACTAAAGGGCCTGTCCCACTTGGCTGTCCTTTACGCCACAGGCCGGTAGTGACTGACGCTTGACGGTCGCGTGCGTCATCATGCGTCCGCACAGCCGTCTGGAGCGCGTGACGTCATTTGAAGATAGACACAAAATGCAGGAGTAACTCAGCGGGACGGGCAGCATCTCTGGAAAGAAGGAATGGATGATGTTTCGGGTCGAGACACTTCTTCAGTCTGAAGAGGGGTCTCGACCCGAAACGTCACCCATTGCTTCGCTCCAGAGATGCTGCCAGTCCCGCTGAGTTACTCCAGCATTTTGTGTCTATCTCCAATCATCTTGGCCCCGCTCTGGGAGTAGGAGTGGGGGCGGATCTGGATCCGCAACGGCCGTGAGCTCCAGGCCGAGTTCGACGGTCATTTGTCTGCTGCTGCTGCTGTTGGAGGTGAGACGTTGCGCCGGGCCAGGTACTTGGGCCTGTCCCACTTTGGCCGTCAGTTTCGACAGGCTGGTGGTGCACGAAGATTTAGAGCTGGACGAAGTCCACACTCCTCCATGCTACTCCACACTCCCACACACAACTCCATGCACCCGTCCCGCGCTACCCACATGCTACACACACGCTACCCACACGCTACCCACATGCTACAAACACACGACAACACACTACCCACATGCTGCCCACATGCTAGCAGGTTGTGCAAATGGCGTGAGAATGACGGTCAAGTGGGACTGGCCCTTAAGACAGCACATGAATGGATCAAACCTCAGTGCCATTTCTCCATAGTGCAATATGACATTGTCTGTTGCACTTTGCCACTGAGAGCATTATGTTTAGCTACGCTTGCTAAAGTAAATTTGGCTTTGAATTTATAAACAGTCCAATGTAAAACCGACTGTGTGAAAAACATAAATAAATTCCTAATTCCTTTTACCTATTAAAAAATCCTTCCAATTGTAATAGTTTTCCATTGAACATGAAACTAATTGATTAAAATCATGCATTATTCAAACTAGGATTTCTTTCCTCATTGATTTACAGTGTAATGTATTGATAAAATGTGTCTTGAATTAGACATACAGCGTGGAGACAGACTCTTTGGCCCACCGAGTCTGGGTCGAGCAGCGATCCACACACACTCACAATATCCTACACGCACCATGGGGCAATTTACAATTTTACCAAGCCCAATAGCCTACAAACCTGTATGTCTTTGGAATGTGGTTGGAAACCGGAGCACCCGGAGAAACCCCACGCAGGTCACGGGGAGAAGGAATAAACTCCATACAGACAGCACCCGTAGCCAGAATCGAATCTGGGTCTCTGGCAGTATAAGGCAGTAACTCTACCGCTGCACCACTGTGCCGCCCATATTTTGGTGTAATATTCTGTAACTATTGGGAAATTTAACCAAGATTGTTGAGATCAAAATAATTGCCAATTTGTCATGGAGCTTTATAGGACTTTGGTTAGGCCACATTAGGAGTATTGTGTGCAGTTCTGGTCGCCTCTTTACAGGAAGGTTGTGGAGGCTTTGGAAAGGGTGCAGAGGAGGTTTAACAGAATGATCCCTGGATTTGGGGGTATTAGCTACAGGGAAAGATTGACAGATTAGGGTTAGAAACATAGAAACATAGAAAATAGGTGCAGGAGTAGGGCATTCGGCCCTTCGAGCCTGCACCGCCATTCAATATGATCATGGCTGATCATCCAACTCAGTATCCTGTACCTGCCTTCTCTCCATACCCCCTGATCCCTTTAGCCACAAGGGCCACATCTAACTCCCTCTTAAATATAGCCAATGAACTGGCCTCAACTACCTTCTGCGGCAGAGAACTTCCAGAGATTCACCACTCTCTCTGTGAAAAATGTTTTCCTCATCTCGGTCCTAAAAGATTTCCCCCTTATCCTTAAACTGACCCCTTGTTCTGGACTTTCCCAACATCGGGAACAATCTTCCTACATCTAGCCTATCCAACCCCTTAAGAATTTTGTATGTTTCTATAAGATCCCCTCTCAATCTTCTAAATTCTAGCGAGTACAAACCAAGTCTATCCAGTCTTTCTTCATATGAAAGCCCTGCCATCCCAGGAATCAGTCTAGTGAACCTTCTCTGTACTCCCTCTTGTTTTCTCTGGAATACTGGAGGTTGTGTGGGGACTTGTAGAGGTATATAACATTTCAGAGGTATTGATAGGGTAGATAGTCAGAATCTTTTTCCCAGGTTAGAAAAATCAAATACTAGAGGTCATACTTTTAAGGTGAGAGGAGAAAAGATTAAAGGAGATGTGCTGGGCAAGTTTTTTCACAGAGGGTGGTGAGTGCCTGCAACATGCTATCCAGGGATGGTGGTTGAAGCAGTTACGTTAGTGACATTTAAAATAGTTTTGGACAGGCGCATGGATATGGAGAGATGTGGATTATGTGGTGGTAGATAGGTAATGGACTTGGCATTATGTTCGGCACAGACATTGTTGGCCAAAGGGCCAGTTCTTGTGCTGTACTCTTCTATATCCTATGACAATTAAAATGGCACCTACCACTATATATATATATATATATATATATATATATATATATCTACACACACACATATATATATATATATATATAGTGTATATATATATATATATATATAAATATATATATATATATATATATATATATATATATATATATCAATATATATATACACATAGAGACAGGTTACCGTATATATATATATATATATATATATATATATATATATATATACAGGGGCATATATAGATATATATATATATAACTGACTCTAAACTTTTTAATGATGCTCTCATCATTAAAATTGCATATAACTATATGAATGTTATGTTGTATTCAAATAATGTTAGCTGCCGAGTCATGGTAGATAGTAGGAACTGACTCTAATAATATCCTCCACATTATTTATCTGTTTATTTTCCAGATTCTGGAATATTTTGCCATTTTCATTGGATGATTTGGTAGAAATAATTCCTCAAACAATAACTCTTTGGTGATGGGTAAGAACTGCAGACATAATGAATGACAACAAGATATTACTAAAGAAGGAAAAGCCATTCAAAAATAATGATGAAAAGTAGAATATTATTAAAATATTAATAGTCCAGATAGATTTTTAATAATATCGTCAATTAAACATATTTCTTTTAATTTTCCTTTCAACATGCATTGCGGTGAGATATATTTGATTTAAAGTACGCATCCCAGCCAAACTTGAAGCATTACTAATTCCACAGAATTTGCATTTGACCAAATCTGAGATCCCAAACAGTACATCTTTTCTCATGGCTGTGGCCGCTAGCAAATTTTATACAATCCTTTTTCCTCTGAGTAAATTTGGCCTCACATCTTTGGTCAATCAAGTGCTACATCCTCCAGAGAAAATGAGGGGAAAAAAAATCACTTGAAAATAGCTGGAAAAAAATCTTTGTTCCATAAGGAGTTTATAAAAGGTGGACTCAAGGTCAGTAAAGTGCTAAACGCTGTTCCCGACTCTCTTGCCAATCCCTCGGTGCTCCGGTACATACTCCAAGTTGATTAGACCAAATAGAGTTGACTACTCTTAAGATATCTTGCACAGGTCCTTTGTGTGTCTATTAGAGGCATGAAAATATACATTTAAGGCTTCGCGAATGCATATTTCTGCCTCATCATAAAGGAGGATGTCCAATGTGTTCAGGATGCAATATAATCCACGATATGTTTAAATGCTAACTATTGTACAATGATTTGGAGCAGAAAGGATTAATTCCCCTAAGGTATCTGTACAAACTACTGCAACATCTTAGTGCAAAGCAAATCAGGTTGAAATAAGTGATCTCCACTAACTTGCATTTAAAAGTTGCATGATTCCTTTTCCCCTCCTAATCTGAAGTGCACAACTTGCCGATGAACAGCATGCTTCCAGTGCCATGTTTTAAAGATGTGTTCTGTGGAATAAATGTTGTTTTTCTTGGTCACAACTTCTCACAGCACAGGATAATTAGTTTCCCATTCATTTTCAAATCAGCTGAGCATAGAGGTGAACGAACAGTGAGAGAAGTTTGCATACTGTGAACACTGTATTTTGACTGTATTTTTTTGCTACAAAGCCTTTGTTTGGCAGAGGGGCAAACCTGAAATATTTTCAGTTTGTGTTTTCACAGTTAAAACCAGTGCATTCCGGTAATATTGTTGCTTCGGGTTTGTTGTTTATGAATTCAAGGCACTGCTTTATCCACAAGATGAAATACTGTGTGAATATCATCATCTACATAATGATATACTGATACATGTACCTTTTTACATATTTATTACTGTGTTGATAAACAGGCACGAGGCATAAGAATAAAAATGAATCTTTATTAGCAATTGACATCATATGTGCCCATTACTGTATTGTCAGTAATAAAGATAGTAGGGTTTGATGCAACATATCATCATTGTAATACATTGTGCTGCATTTAACCATCTTTACACCATTTAGATATTCTCTTTTATTATCTTGGGTTTAATTTTATAGCCTCTTTAATTTTTTTTAAATTCAACATTAAGGATGGGCATAGGCTTTTGAAATTCACTGATGTGTTAATTATGACCTTTAGAAACTCCAGTTCTCAAGATTAAAGATGTGATATTGTTTTAACATGCTGGAACAGGTTCGACAGAGGAGTACGATAAAACGAGAAAGGTAAAAGAAAATTTAAAGCTGACAGCCCTGCTTAAGAGACTTTTAACTAAAATTCACATAAAAACTTTTCGAGCATTCTCCACATAAACGGTGTCAGTTGCAGTTATTGTAAAATATCTTGGAGTTATTTTGCCTCCCCATCATGTATGCTGCGTGGCAGAAATCAAATCTGGCAAGGATTTTTATTACAATAAAGCATTGTAAAAGAACACAGATCCTCTAATACAATAAACGGCACTGTTTTCACAAACTACATCTGGAAATTGCATGAACTAAAAATTGTATTCTGGCCAATAAATAATTTAAAAAAAAGCCAAAAACTGTCTTGGTACATTACAAAACATGATATGCTTTGCAACCTGGGGCAGGAGAGTGTCTAGGGGGGTAGTGGACAAGGTCAGTGGGGGTGAGAAGGAGGCTCACTGGCCTGAAGCCCAAGGCCTATTTAACACCAGAGCCCTTCTTGCACTGAAGGAGTGGTTTCTAGCCGACTGACGGGAATGATGTGCAGGCTGGTAGGAAGGATGGGAGTGGTGAGCCCTGCAGCAAACCATTGCCAGGGACCTATGGGAACAGTCCCATGGCTGTCAGGTCAGTGCTTGGAGGAGGCAGGTCATGGCTGTGGTCAGGAGACGGGGGATGCCTTGGGCAGGAGAGGTTCAAGGTTTCCTTGTGGGACCCAGAGGAACAATACTGCTCTCCCCGACCCACAAGGAGACTGTTAAAAATGAAAACTGACTTGCCTTATTGACCCCCTACTAGCCCTGCTGCTCTGAGGAGCCCCAGTCCCTGCTAACCCAGGCACAGGCAGGTGATGTTATTACGGGGCTGAAAACCGTCATTAAATTGAACCTTTGTATTTCAGTGAGGCCCCCGTTTAGAAAGGTCTTCACACAGCTTCTGAAAGCCAAGAGTTGAAAGATCAGCTGGCATAAGATCAGGATACTTCCTCTAGTTTAACCCCTAACATGCCCTGCTCTTCTTCGGGGTGGAGGTGGAGGGGAGGGGGGGGGGGGGTCAGAGGTAGCAATAAAGCCGACCATTACATATTTGTCTGAAGAAGGGTCTTGACCTGAAATATCACCAATTCCTTCTCTCCACAGATGCTGCCTGTCCTGCTGAGTTACTCCAGCATTTTGTGTCTACCTTCGATTTAAACCAACATCTGCAGTTCTTTCCTACACGTTATATATTTGTGCCAGGTACATATGGTTTGGTATCTTGTAAACATTTAAAACCTTATAAAACGCGAAGGGGAGGTATGTGTAGGAACAAGTATCGATTATTTCAAACTAATTATTTAAGACCATTTCCATTTCTTGCCCCTCCTCTCACTACTCCCAATATAATAAGCTCTGTTTGTTCTTGGTATTTTTGATTTCCTTGAGAACACAACTATTGGTTAAACATATCCATTTTAGATGGCATAAGTTATTACAGCTTGGTCTGAGTTATCGTATTACCAATAGGTGAGATTAGTAGTTAAATAAAAGGATTTGGAAATGAGCAATTCACATTGCACTGTAAAATAAAACACTTAGCTGTTACATACCAACGTCAACTTATTTTCGCTCTCTCCCCTTTATCATTTTCCCCTCTGTAGATTTTTTTTCTTCTTTGAAGTACTACATATTTCACGATACAGTCTGATACCAAAACTAGAAAGCGAGAGAAGAAAGTACTTGGTTGCACAAAAATGCCTCTGGCAAGTGATCAAAAGTTCCTCGCCAATAAGTAAAAAAGTTTTTACTTATGTATGGGTCATACGAAAACTCATACAAAAACAGTATGACCTTTTCTGGCAAAGCCAGTGTAGAAGAGGGAGTAATACTGTAACTCTAAAAGCAGCAACCTGCAGCCACAATTCACAAATCTTAAACTGAATAATCAGGCATTCCCATTATACCGCCATCTCCCCAACCCACATGAAGAGGGTTCAACTTCATTATGGTTTTTAGTGGAAAGGTGGCCCAAATCAGCATCAAAGTCAATGAAAAAGGAAGCAAATTGTCTTGGAATTCACCTCAGCTAAACACTGCACCATCAGTATATTGTACCCTGCCTCGGAAATGTATTCATTGATTTGAATTCAATGAATTTTGGAGATGAATTTTGAGGCATCAAACACTTTATTTTCCTCATTACCTGGAAATTCCTCCTCATTTACCAAGATAAATATCCTGTATGGTCATATTTGTACTCCCTGGCGTTTGACCATGCCTGAGACTTTGCTTCTGTTTTTATTGTTTTTAATGTTTCTTTATTTTACATATCTTTTCCTACTATTTCTTTTGATTGCTATTATTGGTGTGTATTAACTTTTTTTTCAATGATTAGTGATGTACAGCACTTGGTTGCAACTGTGATTGTTTTTAAAGTGCTCTATAAATAAAATTATTATTATTATTATTATATCGGTATCTCGCTCGCTACCTTCAAACTTTTCCCTGTTGGCTTCGATGGAGAGAGAGTTGCAAACAATGCATAGATGTGAATGTGTATCGCACACGCAATCAGGGCTGAACTTCTCGACAAATATTCTACTTCAAATCACAACAAGGACATGTCTGCAAAGAATAGAGTCCGAAGGGACTGGAGACAGAGGCTGGAATCCTAACCAAAATTCAAAGTCCTGGATGTACTTGGTGGATCATGCGGCATCTGTGGAGGGAAATGCACAGACCACGATTTGGGTTTGGACCCTCTTGAGACTGATTTCTGCAAGGAATATTGTGATCCAGTATTCATGTAACCACTCAAACACGCTTTTTGGTGTTTGAAAGCCAGACTTTCTCACTCAAAGTGAGATTTGATGCTGTCATTCACACTTCAGGTACTGTACATCATCGGTACCTGTATATTCACTCTGCTGTCGTAATACCTTAACGAGTCCATGAAAATTCCAATTGCGGTGCTGGTTCGAAGGGCCGAATGATCTACTCCTGCACCTATTGTCTATTTGTCATACAACGTTTGACAAAATTATTATTTTTTATTTCTTACATTATTAAGAATATGATAAATACTGTCACAAAAACAGTAAAATATATATATTTAAGTGGAGCGGGACACAAATATGTCATTCCACTCTGTAAACAACTTCGGTTAGTGTTCAGTTTCTGCTTGCATTGTTTTCACAACAAAAGGATGTATCATCACAGTACATATCCTCGTATACTTCAGTCTCAGATTTTCAGATCAAAGTTAATATGTCAGGACCATACTTTCCTTGAAACAGTAAACTCAAACTTAATGAGGCTTCAAAAAGAAATGGCTTTCAATTAGATATAATTTTATCAAGGACCAAGCAATGTAAGTATTACTGAAGATTTTTATAATCATGTTTGAATGTGACAACAGTATTAATCTCTGCAAGGGAGATTATAAAAAAGAAACATTGGAACAACTATTAATTGCTTGTTACATTTTTATTACTCCACTATAAACTGGATGGGTACATAAACAGATAACACATGGAAACAAAAAAAACCTGTTATTGACGCAAGTGATTCCACATGTAAGTTAGTACATTGTACTCCACATTCACTTCAATACACCACAAGCTTTACACATTTGAGCTCCTGCTTCAACAAATGTAACCACAAATGCAGCATATGCAACAACAAAAAAGGATGAGTATGAATGCAGAACAAAAATAGCACATTTCCAATTAACGCCTGTCCCCGGCTTTTCTTTCCGAGCCAAGTTTCATAATCAACTTCAAGAAAAAAAAACACATACAACTTGAAAAAAAGTTGAGCTATGCTTGTGGATTTTAATTTCAGATGTTGTCAACTCAAGGGCATTTGGACCAATCAATATCTGTCTGTCTGCTGGCACATAGAAAGTTTGCTATTAGGATAGACCGACTTACAGCAGACTGAGCCAATACCATTAGCCCTAGCCTTAGGGCAGTTCTAGCCATGAGATGGGGTAGGCACCTGCCCACCACCCCTCCCCCACCATTAAGCTAGCCACATGGGATGTCATTTGGACATTACGGGCAAAGAGCAGTTCTTTTTTTCTTTTTTTTCCCTCACCCAGACTTTACAAAATCAATAAATCTGTTTCTTGCTTATTTGAGAACTTTGCTTCAATATTATAGCAAGGACTTACCTTCAAGCAACAAACTCCTGCCAGACCAGGTCAGAATTTGTTCTTTCTGGTTTCTTCCCTGCCTCAATTTAAAAATAATTATAACATTTTTTGACAGACAGAGAATGATTTTTTTCTTACCATGATGGATTTCACGTGCTAAAATCTTTACAAGAAATTATACTTGAGGAAGAGAGGTTTTACAGCTGCAATGGTATGGTTTCATAATACAACAATTTCATTTAACAGTCCCATGATTTTTCTTATTAGCAGAGATTAGTTAAATTTTGAGGGCACATCAAGTAGGCTTTGGAAAGAAATAA
This sequence comes from Leucoraja erinaceus, assembly GCF_028641065.1. Taxonomy (NCBI): domain Eukaryota; kingdom Metazoa; phylum Chordata; class Chondrichthyes; order Rajiformes; family Rajidae; genus Leucoraja; species Leucoraja erinaceus. The sequence goes on along the minus strand of NC_073391.1, from coordinate 13,016,144 downwards.
CTTTAATTGATGCAGCTGTAATTATATGGTTGCAGTGAATGAGCTGTGAAATTCTACCTCTACAAAAGGGAAGTGTTTCAAAAAAAAGGCAAAGCCGTTCTCATAATAAGTAGGCTGCAATAGTGTAAATAGATTTAAGAAAAAAAAAGAATACTTGTAATGCGGGGATGTAAGACTCCAAAATTACTGGATGCCTGCTCAACCAGCCAACCCTCTATCCACTGCAGGCCCAGGCAGGGACACCTACCCTATCCTGGTGGGAAGGTCACTTATACAGACTGAGAAAGCCACCAGAATTGTGGTGGTTTATGAATAGTGAATGCCCCACCCTGACTTGACCTGCTGTTGCATGGCAGCGACGTTGGCCTGAAACGCCACCCATTCTTTTTCTCCAGAGATGCTGTCTGTCCTGCTGAGTAACTATCCAGCATTTTGTGACTATATCTTCAGTGTAACACAGCATCTGTAGTTCCATCCCTCACAGCGAGGCATCTTTCCGCTTGGCCACATGTACTTCCCTTATCGTCGCCATCATCACTCTTCAACCCCACTGAAGTTCAGCTGAGCCACTGAATAAAACGTGGGCCAGCTCCCATTTGAAAACCGAAGATAGACACAAAATGCTGGAGTAACTCAGCGAGACAGGCAGCATCTCTGGAGAGAAGGAATGGGTGACGTTTCAGATCGAGACCCTTCTTCAGATTGAAGCCCTTTCCAGTCCCATTCGAAAACATTGCTTCAGAAAAGTAACCCAAGTCCTTCCCTCCAAGGGATGCACATCCAGGCCTTGGGAATTCCCATTGACATGGGGAATGTGGTCACCATCTACCCACCCACGCTGCACTTTAACATTTTGTTCCACGTCAGATGCACATCTATTGGATCAGATTTGCACCCCATATCTTGATACCTCCCAGAGCAGGTTAATTTATGCCCATTTTACCCCTTGAGAAATTCACGGCAAATTTCTTTATTAATACCGTTTGCCGTGGAATGAGATTTAAATTTTTCCCAAATCCCGCATAAATTTTAAGCAGCTGTCAGTGAGACAAGCATGTGGCAATTAAAAATCAGAAGAACATGGGCCACCGCTGTGTAACCTAAAACACTCTACCTGGTAAGCTTGCAGTCTCACTCACCTCATTCAAAGGGGATATGTGAAACTTTCTTCCCAGATTTGGCGAAATTCGGTGCAAAGTCATGTAGCACCGATTTAACACACCCGTGATGGTTGGCTATGAAGTGAGAGGGAAAAGGTTTTCAGCAAGAGTCGCCTGCTCTCAGCCTCATCAAGCGGAACTGTGCGGATACATGATACTTGAACTCCATTGAAATTCCTTTCAATATAACCATTCACAATTCAAATGAAATATAAGTAATTTCTCCTGGATTACCTGTTTTATGCGTTGGCAGAATAGTTTGAAATAGCAAGTGATAAATAAAGCTGAATTAAGAGCCGAAATTTCAAAACCAGTAACACCCAAAGACCAGATCGCCAACTTATCATAAAACCAGTGTATCAGAACAGAACATAGTTTAAAAAACTAAACAGATGAATAAAGTAAGAGCCAGAAAAAATCACAAAGTTTCCACAGAGATAACAGCAGAGGTACAAATTCACAGCGATAATATAAAGTTATTTAAAATTATTTGAGACAAAATTTGTATTTATTTGCAACTGATTTAAGGAAAGAGTTATAGCTGACCATTCATATCCATAAATGTTACTATTAGATACATTATTTAGTGGTATTGAAAGCCAGTAACTCCAGCACAGCTTGCAATTGCTAAACATTGGTCCCAGGTGCATGCCTGGGACTGTGCCTGCAAGTTCAGCTGCACATGCCACAGCCCCGGCGTAATGAGGAATGATAATACATTGCCATTTTCTGTGCTTCTCATCCTCAGGAACGGTAGCTGCAGAGCACCTGAATACAGTGCTGCTTATTTTATATTTTAGCCAAGGCAGAGAAACAAAAAAATTGTCGTGAGGAAAGGTTTGAGTGATTCTTCATTAATACTGAACCCTTCCCATGATACCCAGGATAATTATATTTCAAACCAGCGTAAACCTCCAAATAATATCAGCGCAGTGAACGGAAAAATAAAAAATCTAAAGAGCCTGAAACAATTTTTGGAGTGCGTGTTAAAGTGGCTGATATTTTTGTTGTGTATTAAAATAGCAAGATTTAATATTACTTACAGTCTTGCACTTTCTATATAAAAACACAATGATGGCAGTAGCTGTGCAGTATCAAGAACAGACAAATGCTTAAATTAAAATGTAATTTTTGCACAAAGCTGAAACTTAATGGTCACGAGTATCAGCAGAAATTGAATATTTAGAAAACACAGCAGAATTTCCCAACATTTTCCAAATACATTTTTAGTTATTTAACAGCAGTTCAGAATTGCAAATGCATTTTTTTTTAATAATGATCAATATTTTAGTAGAAACCTCCTGGTATTTTCACATTGTGTGCCAGAAGTACATCAATAAATCTAGAAATCATAAGGTTCCTATGTTGGCTCGGTGAGCCAATGATCATCTTGTTCATCTGCTGCTGGAATCATCAGCACACAGGAGGCTCTAAGACGTCTCTCCCATGTCGGCACTGGCCTATATGAAGAGAGGCCCTTCTATTGTGAACTTTGCAGTTGCCGACTATGCAGAAGAAACCAATTAAGTCCTGGGGTTAGCACACTGTGGACTCAGGTGGGAGCTGGCGAGGGAGAGAGGCTCTGGCATGGAAACCTTTGGGGATCAGTCGGTGACCATTGAGCTAGTATTGGAAGAAGAGAAGTATTGACCATCAAGTATTGAAGTATCAGCAAATGCATCTGTGGGAGTAAGGGAGAGTTGCCGAGGATTGGTAGTAAGGGTTGGGACGTTGGTGGAGGGCGTTGGGTCAGCAGATTGTTTGTCGAGAGGGGAGTGCCAGGCGTTGGGCAGGCAAGGTACAGATTGGACAAGGATCAAACGATTAGGGCAGGATGTGTGTGGTGGGGGTGGGAGGTGGTGTGGGCAGGGAAAACATTGCTTAAATGGGATTGGCCTGATCTTGATTCCAGCCTACACTGACGGCAATGTGCTGGACCTGTCCCCTTTAAATCACAGTGGAGAACACCGAACTTGCACTGTGGAGATGCCATGGGCCAAAGTCCCAACAGCTATGTTCTAATACTGTACATGTATCAATGCATTAGATGCATGGAGAACCCAGAAAGAAAATTTGAAAACTTTGGAAATTGCAGTAAGTTGCTAATTTTCCTATATTTAACAATTGTCATTGAAATTGAATCAGTAAAAAGTGTTTCTGCACAATCTGGTGTGACCATATGAGGGCAGCAAGTAGCTTTCCTGGCTTTATAGTAACATCAACACTACTTCAATGATCTACACCATATTTTTCATTTATGTATTTATACAAGTACAGGCCCTGATAAATCTCAGATACAGTGCCAGTATTTCAAGCGTTCTTTGGTATTGATCTGCTTTAATAAGCACCAGTGGATTTTTCTTTTTACTAATGGTGGTGTGACTGTTTTTTAGGGCAAAAGTAATAGAAAATAACCCCAGGAGGCTTGAGAGTGACCAGATTGCCCCAAGCCCTCTAGGCACTTGAGACCACCTTTTTAAATTAAGCAAAACTTTTCTGCTTTCAATGTCTGAAGAATAATATTTGTATTAATGAAACTTACAGAGGGAATATCATTCCATTTAATCTTCATTTGAAGCAACATAATCTTTTATTCACATTTCTTGAATGGTTAGTTTAATAGACAAGTTAAGCATCATGTCGGACTCTTAATTTTTTTTTCACAATGAAGCCATATCAAAAATTCATTGTTAGTTGCCAGAAAAAGTGCTTTACATTTTATATTTTACAAGGTGGTCTAAAACTCTCAAAGGAATATTGCAAACATTGGTTTTATTGATTTGAAATAGCCTGTTCTGATGCCCTAATTGCTTGTCTCACTTTCTATGTTGTTATGCTCGTTTCACACTGCAATATCCTTCTTTTAGTCAAACTCATGCATTTAAATCACTCACAGGGCAACCTACCTGCATAGATTTAGACGCAGGGCTATTAATATACTGATTGCTGTAACAAAATTACTGTAACAAAAAGCAGTCAAAATAAACTCAGATTTCATATTTGAATTTTTTTATAAATATTAATCTGCATTTGCTAATTTCTGATGTGGGATTGGAAATGCTGAAACAAAATAGATGACTTTTCAGAGTAAATTATATGCTTAAAAAAGGCACAATTTAGTTTTGTATTTGGTTTGGCAGTCATTTATGGAAAAGCCACAAAGTGGGATAGCAAAGCTTGAAGCAGCCACCTAATGAATGTGTTACTAGTCCAGTTATTCACCAAATCAAGCAGCGGTAACTAATCAATTAACTGTTTGTGGGTTGGTGTTACTCTTCAAGGAGAGTGTGAATATGAATTCAATTATTATTAATGCAATGAACGAGATGGCACAGTGGCGCAGTGGTAGAACTGCTGCCTCACAGTGCCAGAGACCCGTGTTTGATCCTAGAAACATAGAAATTAGGTGCAGGAGTAGGCCATTCGGCCCATCGAGCCTGCACCGCCATTCAATATGATCATGGCTGATCATCCAACTCAGTATCCCGTACCTGCCTTCTCTCCATATCCTCTGATCCCCTTAGCCACAAGGGCCACATCTAACTCCCTCTTAAATATAGCCAATGAACTGGCCTCGACTACCCTCTGCGGCAGAGAGTTCCAGAGATTCACCACTCTCTGTGTGAAAAAAGTTCTTCTCATCTCGGTATTAAAGGATTTCCCACTTATCCTTAAGCTGTGACCCCTTGTCCTGGACTTCCCCAACATCGGGAGCAATCCTCCTGCATCTAGCCTGTCCAACCCCTTAAGAATTTTGTAAGTTTCTATAAGAACCTGGCTACAGGTGCTGCCTATGTGGAGTTTCTATGTTCTCCCTGTGACCATGTGGGTTTCCTCTGAATGTTCTGGTTTCCTTCCACATTATAGGTTAAGTGGCTTCTGTGAATTGCCCCCAGTGTGTAGGATGGTCTAACGTGGAACGAGTGTATGGGTAATTGATGGTGGGCGTGGACTCAGTGGACTGAAGGACCTGTTTTCACATTGTATCTCTAAAATCAAAATCCTCACGGAAAATCTTGATTCTTCTGGCACACTATCTTTCATTTGATTTGTAACGTGTAGAAATCGACTTTCTGGAGTTAGCAAATGAAGAGATTGATTGATATTCAACTTATGAGACTAATGTCTCCTGCCAGAAATTCATAGTTGATTCCTTTCTTCAATTTTTAAATGCAATAACTGGATACTTAGTTTAGACTAGAAAACAGGCCCTTTGGCCCAGCGAGTCCGCGCCGACCGACGATCCCCGCACATTAATACTATTCTACACACACTAGGGACAATTGTTACATTTAGACCAAGCCAATTAACCTACAAACCTGTATGTCATTGGCGTGTGGGAGGAAACTGAAGATCTCTGAGAAAACCCACACAAATTACGAGGAGAACATACAAACTTCGTACAGACAGCCTCCGTGGTCAGGATCGAACCCGGGTCTCTAGCGCTGTAAGGCAGCAGCTCTACCTCTGCGCCACAGTGCCGCCCACTTCGAAACTCCACATGTACATCTGATAAAGTATCTGGGGTGGGTTGGGCGGGTTGTTAAATATGACCTGGTCACCAGATAATGTTCAGGTGGATTTAAATTACGGGATAATTTCCGTGGAGCGGTTATCACTGCTCAGGATTGAGGAGCTGACAAGATGAATGACTCACAGCCCACAAGATGTGAGGATCCACCATTCTGAAGGCTTCCCAAATGGACTCTGCAGGGATAGAGAGAACAGCTAAGAAGATCCATACAGTAGATCAGTTGAATTGTTATTTGGTTGAACATAGCACCATATATACATGAGTAAATATTTAATACATGAGGTGGCTTTATTTGTCGAAGTGGGGATGATGAGCTGTAAGGGGAGTGGGAGACCAGCTGTGCATCGAGAGCAGGTGGCATTGGGATTCTTTATGTTATAACTTGTGTATGGAGCTCAAGGTGACGCTAAACTCAGTAGAAACCTCAAGTAATATTGAACCATCCTGCGGAAGAGGTGAAGCTCCATAACATTTGTTCACTCTCTCACGCATTCAAAACAACCGCCACCTTTTCCCAGTTCAATTGTCAATCAAGCGGATTGTCGACGCTGAACTCAAGAATGACAGGTTTATGCAGGGTAGGGGGGGGGGGGGGAGGTGGGAGCAGGAAGAAGAAAGGAAGAGGAGGAGCCAGAGGGCTGAGGGAGAGCTGAGAAGGGGAGGAGACAGCAAGGGCTACCGGAAATTGGATGAGTCAATGTTCAGGCCACCGGGATGCAGACTGCCCAAGCGGAATATGAGGTGCTGCTCCTCCAGTTTCCGGTGGTGCTCACTCTGGCAATGGAGGAGGCCCAGGACAGAAAGGTCGGATTCGTAATGGGAGTGGGAGTTGAACTGCTGAGCTGCAGGGAGGTCAGGTTAATTAATGCGGACCGAGTGGAGGTGTTCGGCGAAACGATCGCCAAGCCTCTGTGACCTGCTGAATGCTTCTCGAGAACCACCAAGCATTCCTGTTCTATCTGTGAGTGGCTGAGGATATTATCTTGATTAAATGCACATGCTAGGGCCCCTTATAACATTTTATCCATCACTGACGCCAAGGTTTTTGGAACTGACTTATCGCAAATGGTAGCTTAGAGGAGGCACACAACCCCTTGGATGTATTAATTGTCAAGTAGCACGGATTCCACATTCAATTGTTCATTGGTATAGGTAAAGCTTCTAGAGAGCCAAGCAATTCCACAAATAAATCTTACGACGTGGCCAGTGGATATGTCTCATCATTATTGCTTCTGTCCCAGGTTACTTTTGGCTTAAAATAACAGTCTTAACACACAAAATAACACTTAACTGTCCTTGTGACCATTAATAATAGGTGTGGCCATTTTGTGTTGGACCAGTACCAACACCCCATTCTGTTCTAATGTATCCAGCTCCTCCTCCAATTGCAACTTAAGGACATCAACCACCAGTCTTGGGCAACGATAAATGGACTGAGCTCCTGAAAGTGCATTTTCTCCTCAACCGTTAAGCTAAATCAACAGTATGCTCTCAGTTGTCCGTTTGAAGGTTAGAGTCTGTGGCCAGTCCTTCCCAATCAGAACTGGCGTTCATCACCTGCACTTAGCCATGATCTTCGGCATCTTTTTTCTTCTTAACCTTGTACTGAAACATTTGTGATTTCCACAAGGATCTAAGCTCTCCTGCAGAATGTGATGTAGCTTAGCAATGGATTTGTATTGACCAACCACTCTTACATGTCTCAATCTATAAATGAGTGATCTGCATCTGTGTTGGTTGCTATCTTCACGTGGATGTTTGTTTATTAATACAACTGCCTTATAATGACCAAAATGGTGTAGACCTGTGTCGATGGCAGTGAATCATCTATAAACCATTGGGGTTTATCTGTATGGACACACCACCCTGGTCTGTGGAGAGCTCCTCCAAAATCTTCTTTCACAACATTGCTCTTTCCCACCTTTCTGAACCGCCTGACCCAAGGATTTCCCATTAAAGTCACTTCTAGGGACCACATGTCCAATTGTTGTGGACACCATTACTGTGCGTTCTGCTTGTTGATAATCGCAGAATGGAAGCATACACCAAGAGGAACTTTCTCGGCCTCTTAAATCTATTTCCAAATGAGCCACCATTTTACACACTGCCTCAACCATTTACAATTATGACTTAATGCTCTCAACAACCAATGTTCACAGTAAGTGATCCCCAAATGCCTGATCCAAAATTGTTTGTAAATTCTACCTTTTTGCGGTGTTTTTCACCCAAGCCGATCCTTTACAGTGGTGCCTGGTTACACATACCAATCCTGTGCCTTTTCCTAAATCTGTGATGGCATCAATCTACTTTTTTATTGAGTCCACACACAAGATTAGAACTTGGTCAGCCAGAGCTGAACACACATCTCGGCATCCGCATACAATAGTGTCTGTCTTGCGCTTCTTGTGCTTCTTGTGTGTGGTGGTGGAAAGATTGGTTGAAACAGGGCCGCAACGTGAACGCTCTTTCCTTGATCTCCATGGCAACAATTAAAATGTCCTTTGAGGTTCTCATTCTGTACTCTATGAAAGCGTTTCAGTAGTTCACCAACATCCCAAATGTTTCTGACTCTCTCACTAGTAACTACACTACTTCCTCTTCTAAAATGCAGCTATGTTTCTTTGGTGTATGCCCACACTTGGGGCCTCATTTACCTTTAAGGACATATCCATACATTTCTTAGATGCATCAAATGGTTGAGTCTACCTGTGTATTTAAAGCTCCATGCTGTATCCAACACAACCACTGCCTGTTATTGTCACTGTTCTACACATGGAAATCTGTTCTCTATTTATCCCACGTTAGATTGCAGTCCTGCTATTTCCTCAAATGGCAACATCCCCAATTTTACACTATTGTAATAAGTGGGGGTTTTCTCATAAAATAGATAATTGACTAAAGTTGCTTTAAGGAATCCTGAAGGGGATGTGATAAGTTTTATAAATGTAAGAGTCTTTTTCATTTTTTCTTCAATAGATACATGGGAGCTTGCAACATAGTCATAGAGCACATAAACTGGCCCTTGGGCCCAAGGTGCCCATGCCAACCAAAATGTTCCATCTAAGCTAATCCCATTTGTTCACATTTAGCCCATATCACTCTAAACCTATCCTATCCATGTACCTGTTCACGTCTTGTTTAAATGCTGTTGTTGCATCTCCCTCAACTAACTCCTCGGGCAGCTTGTAATGTGGACCCACCACCCACTCAGCGAAAAAGCTCTCCCTCAGGTTCCTAATAAATGTCGTCTTTCTCATGTTAAACCCATGTCCTCTGGTTCTTGATTCCTCTACCGTGGGTAAAAGACTCTGCGCATTCATTCTATCTATTCCAAACATGTACTGTGCCTGGTCACTGAAGTGCAGCATGTAATTAAAGAAGAGGAACGACTCAAAAATATATCCTTGTGGTATTCCCTAGGTAACAATTTTGGATAGAGAAGAAAGACATTAGTGGAGGTGGCTAAGCATGTTTGGAAAGGTAAGATGGTGTTGAATTTGACAGATCAGTCCTCCATAAATAGTGAAGCAAAGGAATTAAATGTTCTGGAGGAATTTTCCTTAAATATCAAACATGTTGAAAGAATGTAAAGCACATTGGGAGAGGATAATTTATGTACAATAACCCACCTGGTTCCCACCACAATAACTCATTTGCACTTGTAGCGCTTATGAGTTATACGACTAGCGTCACTTAGTAGTTTATTTTGCATAAAATGCTGGTCCCAAAGTGCATCTTCTATTTATAAATTAAACAGAACTAAGGGATGATATGACCCTCAGTCCAACCCCTACCCCAAATCTCAGCACACCCCTCCAGGCAATAACAAGATATCAAGGACAGCAGAAAACGATATGCAGCAAAATACCCAGAGCTGGGTTTGGCTAATTCTTTCTTGATGCATTAGTTTAGTAGATTGTAGTTCTTTGCTGAATTAACTTAATAATTAAAAGTCAATTGTAGGATTAAAAAAAAAACTCACAGCTCTAAGATAGTTAATGTAAAATTGTTCTAACTGTCAAGCTATCGAGGAGCCAAACTGGGAATTTTCCTTTTCAATCGTCTGTACAAATCAGAATCGAAATAGAACGAAGCTTGCAAAGTTGATTGCTTTTGTGGGAAATAATATATAAATCGCATTTAATTTGTCAATTATTATTCATCTAATTCTGAATGAAAGGGCAATTAGAGAAAGTAAAACAGTCTGTTGTGAATATTTTTGCAAAGCTGCTCAGACTGCAGCACACTAAGAATGCACTACTGCTCAAACGCAAACACTTAAAATGATTAAGAAACAAAATCTCTGGAGAGAAGGAATGGGTGACGATTCAGGTCGAGACCCTGCTTCAGAACCTGAAGAAGACGGAAGAAAGGTCTCGACCCGAAATGTCACCCATTCCTTCTCTCCAGAGATGCTGCCTGTCCCATTGAGTTACTCCAGTATTTTGTGTCTATCTTCAGTGTCTAACAAGCATCTGCAGTTCCTTCCTACACAAGACACATGTACACGTGTTAGATAAAGAAATACATGATCATATCACTAATATTGTCACCAGGTAAAATGTCTCAAACTGACTTTATAAATATTTTAATTGATACTTCACAGAGGTGGAAAGAAGAAAACAAGGGGACTGAGCCAATAGTTGCTGTAGCAAGCTTACTACAAGATGTAAGTTCTAAGGAGGATCTAGACGAGGCACAGGAGGTGAAGAAGTAGAGAATTTTAAGGTGCAAAATTAAGATCATTCTTTCTCAGTGATTGAAAGTGGACTAACCATTGTGAGGAGGAAGGAGATTTGGCTGCACAAGGAACTTTTAGGGCCTGTCCCACTGCGGCGACCTAATTGGCGAGTTCAGAAGAGTTTAGGAGAGTTTGAAAAAGTGTCATGTTGAAGACCCTTTGACTATGTATAAGACCTCCTTCGACTATGTTGAGGACTAACATCGACTAGCTTTGGGAAAATTGGACACTGAATAGTGGAGAGTGAAGATGACCTCCTTCGATCTACTTCGACCTCCCTTCGACTATGTTGAAGACTATCTACGACTACCTTCGACTACCCCCGATTACCTATGAATAACATGCCGACCTACTACGACGTACCTCGACTAAACCTCTGAGTAAAAAAAATATCGATTTTTTCCACGGCGACCTTTTTTTACTCGCGGGCATTTTTCAGCATGTTTCAGCATTAACTATCTTAGAGCTGTGAGGTTTTTTTTTAATCCTACAATTGACTTTTAATACACCGTGACCTAGCTGAGGTCTCGAGTACGCGGGGACTACTCTCGAGCATGAAGGAGAGTTACAAAGACCACCTAGGACCTTGTGTCGACCATGCTGCGAGTATGTCGAGGGAAAACTCTTCTGAACTCGCGGATTAGGTCGCCGCAGTGGGACAGCCCCTTAAGACAAATAGATGTAGCGTTTGAGAAGCCGTAGCTCTGGGGATGGTTTTAGAAAAAGCCAGCGTGGGAGTGGATAGGGAGAGGTGTACGTCAAGGACCAATGGAGATAATAAGAACAACTGTGTAGGAAGGAACTGCAGATGCTGGTTTACACCGAAGATAGACACAAAATGCTGGAGTAACTCGGCAGGACAGGCAGCATCGCTGGAGAGGTGGAATGGGTGATGTTTCGGATGGAGAAAGCTCTCGACTTGAAACATCACCCATTCCTTCTATCCATAGATGCTCCCTGTCCCGCTGAGTTTCTCCAGCATTTTGTGCCTATCTTCGATAATAAGAACATCTTTTTGTTGAGAATCAAAACATAACAAAGTAAATCAACCACCACTTCTTGTGCACCTACTGTCTCTAAAGTGTTTGATATTTCAGTGGTGAATGAGCTGAAATTTCCTCTCATTAATTATTAGGAAATTCCCAATCAATGGTCGATTCGCTTTTCCCTGTCTCTATGCAGATCCATTGTATCCTCCTCACCCTTCATTTAGCTTTGTGTCATAACATCTTGGATACATTGTACGCAGTAATCCATTTCACTAATCTTCATTGTGAACAGTGCCTGCTTGTCTATTCTATTCACGGGGGCCCCAGGTCCCATTCTCCCTCGAATCCTTGGTTCCCACACTTCCTTTCCACTCATCAGGGGCTATCATTACCCCATTCTTTCAAAAACACCTTGGCCTCAGCTTCTGTGCACTCATTCACCCTTGTTGTGGTTTAGTTTAATTTAGTTTAGAGGTACAGAGCAGAAACAGGCCCTTTGGCCGTGTCAACCAGCGATCCCCGCTAATGCTATCCTACACACACTAGGGACATTTGATATTTTTACCAAGCCAATTAGCCGACAAACCTGTTTGTATTTGGAATGTGGGAGGAAACTGGAGCTCCCGGAGAAAAGCCATGGGGAGAATGTACAAACTCCGTACAGACAGCACCTGAGGTCAGGATTGAACCTGGGACCTTGGCACTGTGAGGCGGCAACTCTACAGCTGCACCCGCCGTGCTCCCTTTCAACACACCCATGCCCCAGTTCCCATGCTCTCTTTTCTAAATGACCTGGTAATTTTATTATCATACTGTAACGACTAAATGAAAGTGAATTTTAAAAAGGCATTGGGGTATTAATAGAAGTAGCATCCATGAGTCCTGAAAATCTGCCAATCCAACTCCAACAGAGCATGTTGGCTTATCAGAGTATCACTGGAATGAATACTTAGCAGATAATGTCAATAGATTTCCAGGAGTCCTTTAATAGTGTGTCAGAGGCAGAGCAAGTAAAGGTGAGGCTCAATTTTGGAAAAGTTCCAACAGTCCTCTGCTATCCATCGTGTTGTGGCTCCTTGATCCTCAGAATGACAAAGTTACCGAGAAAGGAAGAATTGGAATTATCCAACGCATCTTTATTGCACATATAATACACAACCTACACATCTGCAGCTATTTTTAATTATTGGAATTAATTCCCCTTGAGGAAATAAGTTTTCAATGTGCTGTCTGGAAGCAACATTAGCTTTGCAGATTGGTCATTCCTATAAACAATGTCATTCATCATTGGAGTGAGCTTGGTTTGAAGAATATTTATTTGCTATGTCATTTTATTGTTACACAATCGGTAAAATGCCCAGTGTGTAGGAAGATATTGCAGATGCTGGTTTACACCGAAGTTAAACACAAAATGCTGGAGTAACTCAGTGGGACAGGCAGCATCTCTGGAGAAAAGGGATAGGTGACGTTTCCGGTGGAGACCCTTCTTCAGATTGAGCGTCAGGGGAGAGGGAAACTAGAGGGATTAAAAGGTACAAAGAACAAATGAATGGAAGGTATGAAAAGAATAAATCAAAGCCAGCAACGATGATCAAAGAAATGTGGAGCCCACAATGGTCCATTGTTGGCTATGGAAAAGGTGATAATGAGTGGATATAAACCGTGAAACTAAGCAGAATGACAGTGAATACAAACAGCGAATGACCCTGGCATTTAAGAAGCAAACTAGAACTGAAATATCTGCACAGGTCTGTGTATGGCTGCAATCTTAAACTATTTGTGAAGAGTCAATAAGAGCTTCTCAATCTCATCAAAAAACTTGCACTTGGAGATGATTTGAGGCTGCATTGTGTAACAGGAAATGGGACAGTATATTGTGCCTTTGGGAAGTGTACTTTCTAATGGCTAAGCTCAGAGTAGCAGCTGCACCAAAGGTGTAAGCCTCACTAAAGGATGCCTAATTGTGCCAAGAGATTTGAGGCTGAATTCAGTGAAATAATGGGCATAATCTTCTGCCCACACGCAAGCACTGGTCCTGGCACACACCCATGCTACGCAATGGTAGTCTCAGCATCTTGCACTAACAAGGGCTTAAGATGGCAGAGGCATTTTCAGTTCTGCCACCTAAGGTATAGGTCGCCCCTGCACAGTACTGGTGGATTCTCACTTCACTACTCCTCTCATCTCCTGTGGCCAGGAAACCTGCTTACGGTACCTATGCCCCATTCAGCCCGATGCTTGTACTGCAGTCCTAATACAATGAATTTAATTGTAATCATGTATTGTCTTTCCGCTGACTGGTTAGCATGCAACAAAAGTTTTGCACTGTACCTTGGTATACGTGACAATAAATAAACTAAACTAAACTAAAACTGAAGGAAATTGACTACTGGGAGAGTGATGAATCCTTTAAAAAGGTTATTGAGGTAGTTTAAAATATTTAAATAACTTTTATTTGTGAGTGTGAGGATGTGGGCCTGTGTGTCTGCCTCAGCATGTTCACTGCTCAAAAATTGAAATAGTTTGAACTTTTTTGGCAGTATTTTTGTTTTTGATTATTCCCATTTGTTATGGATATTTGTGAGCGTTAACGGCAGTTCACAAATATTGAGTAATGGTGACAGCTTGACAGCCAGTAAGCCTGGGATTGAGTGTTGAAGCTGTTCAATGGGTTCAGCCACTAACATGCGTAGGCTGCCAGAAACCTCACTGAAGTGCTGGGAGCCAGATTTTCGAGGAATGCTGGAAGATAAACACGAGGAACTGCATTGAATCATCGAGTCATAGAGTGATACACTGTGGAAACAGGCCCTTCGGCCCAACTTGCCAACACTGGCCAACATGTCGCAGCTACACTAGTCCCACTTGCCTGTGCTTGGTCCAAATCCCTCCAAACTTGTTCTGTCCATGTACCTGTCTAACTGTTTCTTAAACGTTGGGATAGTCCAGCCTACACCTCCTCCTCTGGCAGTTTATTCCATTCACCCACAACCCTTTGTGTGTAAACGTTGCCCCTCAGATTCCTATTAAATCTTTTCCCCTTCACCTTGAACCTATGTTCCCTGGTCCTCAATTCCCCTACTCTGGGCAAGAGATTCTGCGCATCCACCCGATCTATTCCTCTCATGATTTTATACACCGCTATAAAATTACCCCTCATCCTCCTGCGCTCCAAGGAATAGAGACCCAGCCTACTCAACCTCTCCCTATAGCTCAGACCCTCTAGTTCTGGCAATTGCAGACACTGGTTTACAAAAAAAAAAGACACAACGTGCTGGAGTAACTCAGCAGGTCAGGCAGCATCTCTAGACGATATGGATTGGCGATGATTCAGATCAGGGCCTTTGTTCAAACTAATTGTAGTAGGGGGGAGAAAGCTGAGAAAAGAGGTTGGCCTGGGAAGTGAAAAGGTGGATATCCCATTTGTGAGCTTACAACACTGTTGTATTGAATTCTCCAACTTTAAGTAAGAAAACACCCCTTCCTTTTATTCCCCCTCTTCCCTGTGCCCCACCTGTATGTGCACACATTTATCTCACTATCCCACCTCCATTTTATCCTCCATCTTGTAATCTTCCCTGTATATCCATTCCCGTCTGTTCCATAATTTACTCCTCCTCTCTCTCTTTATCTTACAGCCAGTTCTCTCTGGTTTCAGTCCACACATATGTCAACACCCCCCCCCCCCCCCTCCCCCCCATCACATGTATCCACCTATCACTTCCAGGCCTTCTCACACCCCTACATCTTTTCTCAGCGGTCTCTTCCCCTACTACAATCAGTCTGAAGAAGAGTCCCGACCAGAATCATCACTCATCACTTATCCGTGTCTTCCAGAGATGGACACAAAATGCTGGAGTCAAAGCGGGACAGGCAGCATCTCGGGAGAGAAGGAATGGGTGACGTTTTGGGTCAAGACCCTTCTTCAGACTAATGTCAGGGGAGTGGGCGGGACAGAGAAAGAATGTAGTCGGAGACAGTCAGAATGGTGGGAGAACTGGGAAGGGGGAGGGGATGAAGAGAGAGGGAAAGCAAGGGTTCTTTGAAGTTAGAGAAGTCAATATTCATACCGCTGGGGTGGAAGCTACCCAAACGAAATATGAGGTGCTGTTCCTCCACTTTGCGCTGGGCCTCACTCTGACAATGGAGGAGGCCCAGGACAGAAAGGTCAGATTTGGAATGGGAGGGGGAGTTAAAGTGCTGAGCCACCGGGAGATCAGGTAGTTTAAGGCGAACTGAGTGGAGGTGTTCAGTGAAACGATCGCCGAGCCTGTGCTTGGTCTCGCCGATGTACAGAAGTTGACACCTGAAACAGCGGATACAGTAGATGAGGTTGGAGGACGTGCAAGTAAACCTCTGCCTTACCTGGAAAGGCTGTTTGGGTCCTTGGATGGAGTCGAGGGGAGAAGTGAAGGGACAGGTGTTGCATCTCCTGCAATTGCAGGGGAAAGTACCCGGGGAGGGGGTGGTTTGGGTGGGAAGGGACGAGTTGATGAAGGAGTTGCAGAGGGAGCGGAAAGGAGAAAGGAGTGGAGATGGGA
Organism: Leucoraja erinaceus; assembly: GCF_028641065.1. Taxonomy (NCBI): domain Eukaryota; kingdom Metazoa; phylum Chordata; class Chondrichthyes; order Rajiformes; family Rajidae; genus Leucoraja; species Leucoraja erinaceus. The sequence goes on along the minus strand of NC_073391.1, from coordinate 13,000,179 downwards.
AGATGTGGCCAGTAGTGGGATCCCATTGGATGCGGCAAAAGTGTTGGAGGATTATATGCTGTATGTGACGGCTGATGGGGTGGAAGGTGAGGACAAGGGAGACTCTGGCCTTGTTGTGAATAGGGGAGGGGGAGCAAGAGCCGAGCTGCGAGGAGACTCTAGTGAGAGCCTTATCTATAATGGAAGAGGGGAACCCCTGTTTCCTAAAGAATGGGGACATCTCCGATGATCTAGTATGGGGAAACCTCATCCAGAGATGTTGCCTGACTGTCTGAGTTACTGAAGAGAGACACAAAATGCTGGTGTAACTCAGTAAAACAGGCAACATCTTTGGAGAGAAAGAATGGGTGATGTTTCGTGTCGAGAGCCTTCTTCTGACAAAGTCACGGGGAAAGAAAATGAGAGATATATACGATGATGTAGAGAGATATAGAACAAATCTCTCTACCTTGTTGTGGAACCAGATATAGAACAAACCAGTTCCACCAGGGGCCACGTGCGATGGCAGCTTCTCCGGCAGTCTGTTTGTTTTTTCATATTTTTTAAATTTTTTGTGTTTGTTAAAAATTTGTTTTAATGTTTTCCGGTTTGTCTTATGTGGGGGGAGGGGATCGGGGGAAACTTTTTTTTAGGTTCTTATCTTGCCTGAGATGTGATTAATTTTCGGATCACATTCTCCGGGCACTCTGTGGCCTTCCATCGATGGAGCTGGAGGCCTCCCCGGACTGTCGTGAGCCCCACCACGGCGCTTGGACTTAACATCGGAGCTGATCCCTTGCCTGGGATCGCTCCAAACGCGGCCTGCGGACTTACCATCAAGAGCTCGCAGTCTCGGGAGAGGCCGAGTCGGGAAGCTCCAACAATGCAGAAGGTTCGTCCAGCTCCGACGCGAGGTTCGATCGTCCAGCGTGTGGGGAGCTGACATCCCTCTGATGCGGGAGCTGATCGCCTCGGCGCGGAGGGCCCGAATGCTGCCGGCTTCGGGAGTCAAGATTGTCCCATCAACGGAGGGCTCGATGCCCCCGACTGCGGGAGAACAAAGGGAAGGGACTTGAACTTTATTTCACATTCCATCACAGTGAGGAATGTGGAGGAGTCACTGTGGTAGATGTTAAAATGTGTTCTGTGTGTTCTGTTGCTTTTTATTTGTATGACCACTTGGCAAATGAAATTCCTTGTATGTTGCAAAACATACTTTACAAATAAGGTACTATTCTGATTCTGATAAATGAAAGTTATGCAAAAAAAACCCCATTGATAATGGAAACAAGCCATTGTTCGTGTCTATCTTCAGTTTAGATCAGCATCCGCAGTTCCTTCCCACACATTTCTGAGTTACTCCTGCATTTTGAGTCGTTTTTTACTGGAAGCTAGAGTTCAGCTCAAGGACTGATGGCCAGGAATCTTGGGTGAGTGAAGCATCTTCCCAATCTAGAATCAGTAACTATGTCTCACTGCTACATTTTGGCAATAAATGCACTGGGCCACACAAGTGCATTACACAGATTAGAAGCTTTCATGAAACAGTCTGATCACCAGAATTCTACCATGGTATCGAAAAGCCCAAGTATTAAGTACTACAGTGAGCTTTTCAATAAATGTTAATAAATCATTTGAAGAAATGCCTTACACAAAAAAAAAGAAAAACATCTTTCTTCCATTCACATTTTCATTCTCCACTTTGTTCAGAATCCACAATGAATTAAATGGGAACAGATGGATAGAAAAATGTGATTTAATAAATTATATTATCATTGGTGAATGTAAAAAAGATCCAATACGTTTATTGTTTCAACCCATGAATATTCTCACAGCACCAACTAGATTAAAGTTACAAAGAGTTACAGCTGTCTTGTTTAAGTGTCATACGTGTAGCTTCATTGATTGCATCTCAGTGATTAGGTTTAGAATATGAGTGTTAGCATAATTTGTTGCTTAGACTTGTCTGGATTTTCTAAGTGACTATTAAAACTGTAAAAGATGAGTCAGATTTTTAAAAGCACAGCTGTTTCAAATACATCAATCGTTCTGTTATTAAACAAACATTCAGGAGTCTAAACGTTTCTTATGTGCAAAACTGCATAGATTTCCACTGGTATAGATGATTCCTAATACGCTTGTCATTTGATTAGATGAAAAGCATTCTAATGTTATTAGCTCCTGAATTCTTGAGATCGAACATAGTTGCGGGTCACAATCCTGCCAGGTATATCTTCTACCTGCAATTCCTGGGATTCTGACGGATGTGGAAGCCCAACAGTTTGACCGAGGCTGACTGCCTACTCCACACCACACCACAGCACCGACTTCGAAAAGGTTCAAAGTGCTGCAGTAACTCAACGGGTCAGGCAGCATCTCTGGAGAACACAAACAGGTGACGTTTTTTCTGGTTGGGACCATCACCTATCCATGTTCTCTAAAGATGCTGCATGACCTGTTGAGTAACTGCAGCACTTTGTACCTTTTTTTTGTAAACCTGTATCTGCAGTTCCTTGCGTCAACAGCATCTGCTTAGATTGACATTAATAGAAAATTTGCAGTTCAAAATTGCTGTGACAATCGCAATTACTGTAATGTTCCATTGATTGTGATCTGTTGAAGTTGGAAACTTAGAATAAAAATAGAAAGGTTTAATATGGTAAACAATAGATGGAATCTGCTCACAACGATTTAAAAGGTCTGCTATTTAGTTGTGCTTCAAGTGCCTGCTGAAACCTATGCAATTTCCTGTGCAGAGTCCTTGTGGCTTTTTTGAGACAGTGAACCCATTTCCATGCTGATTAGTACTCCCTAAACATTTTCTCTTTAATAAGTGTAAGCTTGCAACATAATAGTGAATTGCCAATTTTATTAAACTTTCAAGATGTGTCAAGCTAAATCACAGGAGGATAATCCACTCTCAGCATGAGTTGCGATCCAAATGATCGCTGCAGAATATTGCACTAATAAAAATATACAGGGTTGGAGGAGTACCCTAGAAACAAAAAATGAGTCGTTTCCTCGAGAAGTCAAATTGATTGATAAATATGTCAGAATTTAGAACAATTACTAGTCTGAACGAAATGCCAGGCTTTTGTTGATCCTGGATAAGTATTTTCCACGAGAAGATAACTACTTTGGGAGAAATACCTGAATTTGGATACAGTGTTTGTCTTTATACTTTAAACTTTCTGATTAGGCGGAATTTGTCCAGACAAGTGAAATGACTGTGTGTGTTTTCTTTGCTTGCCCTTAAGTGCTGAGCTAATTGTACTGGAATTTTCTTCCAATGATCACAGAATAATTGAGGCCAATTTGCATGTATAAAAAAAATGAAAACAAAGGCCTTAATGTGAATGGATGAATGACAGATATGGTCACATTTCACTGCTGTGAAATCTATTAGAGCTCAATAAGACTGCAAATTGAGGGACACACCTATCTCAAAGGGATCTGGTGTTGTAGCTAACAACGTACCCACGCTGCTAGCGTGCAAAATACAACGCAACACAGAACCATCATTGCCCTGATACTGCTGAGCTCTTAATATTTCATTAGCATTTCATTCTCATTACAGGCTCTACCCAGGTTACGAATGCCCGATTTATGGTCACCCGAACATACTAACGAGCTCCCACAATATTATTCAATTCAAAAGTCTGATTTATGTTCATTCCTGTGAACGGCAGAACTAAATTCCTTTCTCTTTCTCTCTGTCTCTCTCTCTGTCTCTCTCCCTCTCCATGCTTAGTAATTGTTCTTTCATATCAGTCTTATATGCATCTAATGCCTTATTGCTACAATACAATGAAGGCATGGTTACCAGAGTGATCTTTGTGCATTTTCCGATTTACAGACAATAATCAACTAACATAAAAATGGAAACCCTTTGTTGCATGGGGACCGCCTGTATAATTTATAATTTGGAAATCCAGATACATTTGTTTACACTTACATTCACTCTATGACTTGCGTTCATTAGTAATTTCTTTTACCACAACCATGGGAAGTGTTGGTGAACAAGTTCAACCTTCTCTTGGGCACAGACCAGCAATTCAAAAGAGCAAAGGAACAAAATATGTCACATTGTTGCTACAGCTCTATTTTAAAGATAAAAAAAAACATCTACTTCAAATTCAGGTTCAGGTTAAAATACTGAAATCTATCAAATGTCGTACAGATTAACTTATCACCTAGTTAAATGGTCTGTCAGTTTGGGATGGTTTGCTTGGCAGGGTGGATTCAAATGCATGCAAATTTCCCCTGTGGCTGACTAGCAAGTATAGTGAATCTGTCAAACGATGTAATGCAAAAATGCATTAACACAGTTAAGAAAAACAATGAAAGGGCTATTTAATATATTAATAACATTTTCACATTTGGGTGATTTGACAAATATATGAAACTTGGGCCTAACAACTGACAATGTGTGAAATTACTATAGCATAATTGTGATTATTCTACCTGCATTTGGTATTTTCCAGGTTGCCCCAAACAATTAACGATTACAAATCAGAGACTACATGGGAAGAACGTGACATGCTTCCTATGAATTTGTGTTCACAGCATGTCTTCTAAATAAATATTAATAGCTTATTTACAACAACAAGAAAAAACAAGCAAATGCTGCAAATGTTGAATGAAAACCCAAAAGTTGCTAGGAATGACTGGGTCTACTTAGCTGTTAGAACAGGATGTCAGGTTATTTGTATGTATTGGTTTATTATTATCATGTGTATTGAGATACAGAGATTAAATAATAATTTGTGTGCTATCATATCATACATGAGTACACAAGATAGTGCAAAAGAGAAAATCAACAGAGTGCAGGATACACTTTTACTGCAATACAGAAAGTGCAGATTAAAAAAAGTGCAAGGGCCACAAGGAGGTAGACTGAAAGATCGGAAATTCGCCCTTAGATTATGAGAGTCCTGTCAAGACTCCGATAACAAAGACACATGCAATTGCAGATGTAGGAATCTTGCGTGGAACACAAATTATTGGAGTAGCCCAGCAGGCCAGCCAACAGCACTGGACGTCATGGACAGTTGACGCCTTGGGTCGGGACTCTTCCTCAGGCTCAACATAGTCTGAGGAAGGGACCCTAACCCAAAGCGTCACCTGTCCATGATCTCCAAGGAAGCTGCCTGACCCACTGGGCTACTCCAGCACTTTGTGTTCAATGCAAGAGTCTGATAACAGTGGGGAAGAAGCAGTTCGTGAAACTGGTGGTACGTGCTTTCAAGTTTTTAAGGTTAAGGTGCAGGAGACAGACTGTTTGTTCTAAGCTTTGATGAAGTATCTATCTTTTCCTCTAGCCACATGTGAAAGATGCTGCAAAGATTCTCTGGAACATTTTAATTGCCTATAGGAAACATAGCTGAGTAGAGTCCCTTATAAAGCAATTAAATACTTTAGATAACATTTGAAATATTTTAATGTTTAATTTCATTATACCCAAGTAATAGGAAATTATCACAGATTGATCTTAAAATGAAATGCATTGGTTTGAAGTCAAAATGCTGATTAAAGAAATAAAAATTCAATTCTGTATCAAATAAATGATGGCACGTGTTACGCAATGGAACTCCTTAAAAAACACACAGAAACAATAAAACGCACTAAGCATGAATAAAGCAACAAAAGCAATGTTAATTATGCACTGCATAGGTATAGAGTGGTATATACATTCTTTCCTACACTGTAAAATAACATTTCACCCCGTTCCATTTGAAAAGAATGACAGGCCCATTAACATTTCACAAGAAGAACATTGTTTATTTAAACCGGTTCTAAATTGCTAACATTGATTTAAAAACATAGTCAGAGAAGGCGGTTGTAATGGGTACCAATAGATCAGACATGGGCATTAGTAAGAATCAAATCATTTCATATTTCTGTGATTAATTGGCAGGACCACCTGCTGGTCACATAATGAAAATCCAAGCTGTTGACCTTTATACAAACTTTTCACAGCGTAGCATTTTTACAACTTTAAGAAATGGTCGTGCCGTTTAACTTGTAACCCCACATTGCTACATACGTTCTCAATTTTGGTTAGGATTATGACTACACATTCTATGGGGCTTTTATACTAACATGCTAAGGATTCGGCATAATCACAGAGGTGTTGTATCTCCATATCAAGTTGCTGGAAGCAGCAAAACAAAACACCAGCTTGCCAATGACTCTTATACAACGTGCTTTGAGCCTGAGAAATCTCAGGATCTGAGCCGACTCCAAGCAGAAAACACTCGTTCAGTGTCCCTGGGGTAACACATGGGTTGGTGGGGGTGATGGGGTTATGGGTGGTGGTAGGGTTAGAGGTGCAAACCTCACCAGGTAACCTGCACCTGAATAATATTAAGCATCTTTAATAGAAATTATTAATCCCAGACCTGATGCCCTGTCAGTATTACACTCAGATATGAAACTTTCACTGATCAAACAGCCATTGACATTGACTAGTCACAGTCAGACTTGGTTAGATTAAGATGAAGAATAGCTGCTTATCACACTCATGGTACAGACGCATGTCTTGTAAATCTGCATTGATGCATTAAAAAGGTGTAAACACACTTTGATCAAAATGTTCTTCAAAATCACTAAGTAAAAATTATATTTAAAAACTTGAATACTTAATAAATAAATCCAATTTAAATTAAAAAAAAAAAAGTGCAGCCACAATGGTCACATTAGTATACGTAACAAAATACTTCCATGGACAAATGAGTTTTAATGTATTTTTAATTAAATTAATGTTGCATTTAACATTTTTACTTCAAACACAATGTAATAAATATTTAATATTTTATAAATTGCTTGAATATGTACATTGAACACACAGCATCTCTTTTTAAACAATAGTTAAATTATTTTGTTCGAGGATCCAGATGAAAACTGCCTCTTACCATCGTTAAAATTAAGAAAAGTCGTCAGCTGTACACGACTAATTGAAGATCGCATGCCTTGTACTGTAATTTAAAACATTAGATTTAGTTATGGCATCGCTGTGCCCTATCAAGATTTAATGCCGGTTAATTTTCCAGACAGTCATTTTTTTTGTTCTCTTTCCTAAACCACAATCTGCAATGACAGAATGCTTGCAACCGTGCTGCAGAATAAAAGCTATGATCTCCCACCGCAGCTGACTGAATGCAAAACAAATTCAACTTCCATCCGAGGCAAGCTATTTCCTATTCATTACACTCTGATTCTTTGGCATCTGACTATAATGTGTTCTCATTTGTTCATCTGATTGCTGTAGTTTTCTTTCCAGGCTGCGCTGTTAGCCTTCTTTTTATCTCGCTCAACCTGGCATCAGTGTGGTATGTCTGGAAGGCCTACTGAGAGCCGAGGACATGTTTGTGGCAGGTGAAATTTTATGTCCAGGCAACCATTCTAACAGGCAGCGTCAGCCGCCCGAGGCAGTGTGGCTTCACACTCCTTTTGCTCCACAGCTCTAGCTTATTCCTTGTCTCTGTAGAGCTCCTTCTAATGTCTACACACCAGCAAACAAAGCAGATGGGATGGTGGAAAATGAATAATTAGCCTCTGCACCACTGAGTTCAAGCTAATACTCTGAACCAGGTATGACATCAAATCATATCCAGTGGGACAACAAATGTCATGATGGAGATGAGAATTTTTCAGATGCCTCTTGTCAGAAGCAAACACAAGAAAGGTTTTAACTCTTCTACTAGTCTGCAAGTCCCAAAGGCTGTGTTTGTTGGCTACAGAATGGAAATCCCTTCTTTCAGAGCGTAGCCCGGCAATGGCTGCCACCAGTAAGTCTGATCCCTCTGGGCCCAGTTTCTCAACTCAGAGCTTGGAGAATTTTTATTATATTTTTTTTGCAAAGAACAGAGATGGTACTGGCTATTTGTTTCTATTATAGAAATAAAAAAGAACGCTATATGTCACAAAAAAAAGTGAGAAGCTTGAACAAAACAGTTGCTGTTGGCCATGCTGCGATATCCCTGTATATATATATATATTTTATTTATTGCCTGAATTTAACCTTAATTTGCATTTTGTTTTTTTGTTTACCACATAAATCTCACCATTGGCACAACTGGCAGCATGTATTTCACCGTGGACAATGTTTTATGTAAAAGAAAATGCTGTTTCCAGTCATTTCAGGAAGATAGGAAATCTTGTTTCTGCGAGAGTCTGACTGAAATATACCCGAGAGCAAAGAATCCGGCCCTAAGTGCTTCCAGTATCAGATCCACTTTATCTTTTTTTTCCCACAGAAACCTACGGACACTGAACCTGCAAGATTGAGGACCCATTACATCCACAATGCCCCCCCCCCCCCTCACACAAGTGAACAATGAACTGACCAATTCAGAGACATGTTGAAAATCTGCACTGTTTAACCAAATCAAGAACCCTTTATTAGAACTCATTCACAGTTACCATCTGTGTTTGAATTGGCACAGCAGAAGTTCAGTAAAAATAAATAAGAGATTCTTGGCCAGTTTTTTTGTCCATTGCGGGTTTTTTTTTTTCTAATGAAAATAAAAATAAAATTTGGCTGTAAAACAAATGACTGATGAACTGAAAAATGTATGACAGGCAGAAACGCTTTTTAATTATCACACTGATTTTAAAATCAGATGTTGCTGCAGCCTTAGCATGCTGGCAGCACTGTGCAAAGAACAGAACGGATTGTGTGTTTTATGACAATTTTACATGAACACTAACAGTACATTCTTCCTGGAGTAGTAGATTCCAGATTGCTGATTGTAAATATTACTGGAATACATTGTGGAGTTGCATGTGCTGACACATGGGTCATGTAATTATTAGAGTCTATTAAAAATAATAGAGCAAGTAATTTTTCTAATCAACGCTCATGTTCCAGGAATGTAAGCCAAATGGAAACGGCTTGTTTGAAAAATGTTTACATGCTCCCAGTTTTATTCGGAAGATAAATACATTGGCTGCTGCTGCACAGAGTACCCCTGACGAGAGGATTTACTCCCGAAAGTCATGATTTTCATCATTGTGTTCTATAGTTAGGCTGCCAAATCAGGGCAGATCTAGATTTTGTGGTGGAATTTGGGACTGGGTGTAAGCATTTTACAATATGATGATCATCTTCCGTGCACTCTCTTGACTGCAATATTTCTGTATGATGGTTGGCCTCCAGTTATTTGAGTCTCGAGGCATGTGTGAGCCTTGAGTGAGTGCCAGTAGGCTATTTGACTGCGGATGGCTCAACAGCATTGGCCAATGTTACCCTCAGTTAATGCCTACCCTGCACAACTCAAGCAGGGATTGTTGAAAAACAATCTGCGACCTGCAGCCAATATTGAATCCTTATTCCTAAGGCATGGGTAACTGCACTCAATGGTATAATGTGTAACGCTGCCCCTGTTGTGACCAATTAACTCAACAGACTTGGAAATCAAAGCTGCACCCTTCCTGGTCTGGAGAACCCGAGTAGATTTAGGGTTAAGCTGTTAAGTGAGTTGAGCTAATATATAACAAATCTGCCATCTCGTTTTGCCTGGGTGGAGAGAGGAAGAGAGCTTCGAAGGGGCATTGCCTTTTATTGCTCTGCACTGATGATTGAGAGCTTGATGATATTTATATTTTCAATTTTAACTTTTCTTTATGTCAAGACGTTTTGGTGAAATTGGAGACCATGTGAGGCAAGTGTTCATGGCAGTTTGTCATTCAATATTATCGATGTTATCTGACATGTTTATAGATCACCAGAGGACCGTAAATCCAACTGTTTGAGCTTATTGAGAGAAATATGCAAGTGACCATTCAAACCAGCACAAAATAATACCAGGATACCACTTAGTAACCAAATCTGTAACATGTCACCAGATAGTGAAATTAAATGCATGAAGTCAGGATGAAAAATAAACCAGCAATATGCACGTTTTTAACAGAGTCTTTGCTATTTTGATTTACAGTATTTGTACATTTGGTATGAATTACAGCAGGAATGTTGTAATTTACTTAATGAGATTAGAGGTGAATTTTTGGTGGAAAATGATATTGAAAGTGCACTGAGGAATTTGTCAAGTTTTCTATCAAATATTTAATCATAATCCAAAACAATCAGACATATGAAGAGCAAAGGCACAGGGCAGTGACAACATTGGGAATAGGCAGAGCAATACCATAAAAAATGTCAGTTTCTCCGCAGTGATCAAGGGACCCCTGGTTTGCTGAGGCCAATTATTGTGCTTTCACTTCCACCCAGAATTAGGATTGGCAAGCTCATATTAGTTATAGAGTCATACAATGTGGAAACAGACTCTTTGGCCCAACTTTGGCCCAACACGTCGACCAACATGCCCCATCTATACTAGTCCCACCTGCCTGTGCTTGGCCCATGTCCCTCTAAACCTAACCTATCCATGTACCTGGCCAGATGTTGTGAAAGTATCTGCTTCAACTACCTCCTCTGGCATCTCGTTCCATATACCTACCACCCTTCATGTAAAAAGTTGCCCTACAGGTTCCTATTAAATCTTTCCACCTCACCTTAAACCTGAGTCCTCTAGTGCATTTACCCTACCCATTCCTCTCATGATCTTAGACACCTCTTCAAGATCACCCCTCATCCTCCTGTGTTCCAAGGATGACATTAGTGCAGAGATTTGATGGGATGCCCCTGATCGTTCTTGCAAGGTGAACTTCATGTAGTGACATTTGCCTCCTAACTGATGGAGCAGCCCACTTTAGGATGTTTTTATTTGAAAAGTTGCATACCACTCAGTAATCAGAATATGGGAGCTGGGGACCATGTAAAGAAGGGAGCATACATATACTAGACATTTAGCTCCAAGTTTTCATCTTGAGTCATAACAATCTCCTGAAGCTCAGCGGTGGAGTTGCTGCCTTACAGTGGCTACAGCACCAGAGACCTGGGTGTGATCCCGACTACGGGTGCTGTCTGTATGGAGTTTGTACGTTATCCCCTTGACTGCGTGGGTTTTCACCGAAATGTTTGGTTTCCTTCCACACTCCAAGGACATACAGGTTTGTAGGTTAATTGGCATGGAATAGATGTAAATGTGTCCCTAGTGTGTGTAGGATAGTTAGTTGTGCGGGGATCGCTAGTTGGCATGGATGGTGGACTTGAAGGGTCAGTTACTGTGCTGTGTCTCTAAACTAAACTAAACATTAGTTGCCAATGGTGAACAAGTGGATGGCACACAACTGAAAAGAGATCTGTATGTACACAAAAATGCTGGAGAAATTCAGCGGGTGCAGCAGCATCTATTGAGCGAAGGAAATAGGCAACGCTTCTTCAGACTGAAGGTGGGGAGGTGGGGAGGTGGGGAGAAGAAAGGAAAAAGGAGGAGGAGGAGCCCGAGGGCTGAGGGAGAGCTAGGAAGGGGAGGAGACAGCAAGGGCTAACAGAATTGTGAGAATTCAATGTTCATGCCACCAGGATGCAGACTCCCCAAGCGGAATATGAGGTGCTGTTCCTCCAATTTATGGTGTTGCTCACTCTGGCCGTGGAGGAGGCCCAGGACAGAGAGGTCGGATACGGAATGGGAGGGGGAGTTGAAGTGCTGAGCCACCGGGAGGTCAGATTGGCTAATGCGGACCGAGTGGAGGTGTTCAGCGAAACGATCGCCAAGCCTACGCTTGGTCTTACCGATCTGTATGGTTGGGTAGATGTGAGTAGTACATTTGGCAGGGTCAACATTCAATGGAGGGCTAGGATGTGCCAAGAACTGATGATGGTGGGGTCTTGGCCTTGGGACAGTCATGAAATACAAGGGTCCAGCTGGCCTCTTGTGGAGTTTGTGTAATCACAATAATCAGCAATGGGACAGTCCACTAATGATCATCAATGGATTTGCAGTTCCATTGTGACATTCTAGTGAAAACAAGTTCACCCTTACAAGATCAAGCAACCTACAAGCTATACCAATGGCACAACAATGTCAATCAATGGTCTCTACCAAGTTGTCAATAATAAACTTAACAGCATGGTTTTACCCACTTTTGTAGCATACTAGCATTTAGTTTAGCTGCTAGCTTTGCTTCAGTCCAGAACAGTCCTTGGTGTGCAGAAAACTAATGATAAATCTACACCTTGTTTATTATTGTGTAACCTTCAGCTGTTACATATTAAAACACATTACCTTATCGGCTCCTCTGTAAGTCGATTCAAATTAATCTACTGTAAACAGTGTGATGTGAAGCTACGTTCACCTCCTGACCTTTAGAACACCACAGCTCATGTGTTGTTGGAGTGTAATTAGAAATTGCCCAGTGCCTGCCTTTGTTTAGAACTAAGATACAGCAGAGAGAGCGAGTAAATTGAATTCAGCTGCAATCATCATAGTTCCAATCAAATCCAATCCCGGGTCTGCAACTGATAAAAGACCCTTGCCACATCAGTTAATGCCCACTTTCATGAATAGAGACATAAACGCCCAACTTACAAATGGCAGGTATATATGATATGCTTATCCCTTAAATTATTGAATTTTGAGCTAGGGCTGGTATGCTGCCTTTATTTACTAATTGCCATGTTTTCCATTTCTGGAGATGCTCGGACTCAGAAACACAGCAAGAAAATAGAAATGTGTAAGAAAGAACTGCAGATGCTGGTTTTCAAAATGTGTAAGAAAGAACTGCAGATGCTGGTTTGTCTGAAGAAGGGTCTCAACCCGAAAATCTCGGTCCTAAAGGATTTCCCCTTTATCCTTAAACAAGGGGTCACAGTTTAAGGATAAAGGGGGAATCCTTTCAGACTGAGATGAGAAAAACATTTTTCACACAGAGTGGTAAATCTCTGGAACTCTCTGCCACAGAAGGTAGTTGAGGCCAGTTCATTGGCTATATTTAAGAGGGAGTTAGATGTGGCCCTTGTGGCTAAAGGGATCAAGGGGTATGGAGAGAAGGCAGGTACGGGATACTGAGTTGGATGATCAGCCATGATCATGTTGAATGGCGGTGCAGGCTCGAAGGGCCGAATGGCCTACTCCTGCACCTATTTTCTATGTTTCTATGTTTCTATGAAACGTCGCCCATTCCTTCTCTCCATAGATGCTGCCCAACCCGCTGAGTTACTCCAGCATTTTGTGTCTACCTTTGACAAGATAGAAATTCTCCATCTAACCGTGTAAGCAAAGCACCATGAAAGCAAATCATGCAGTGTGCCCCGAACTTCACAGATAAATGCAAAGAATGGAAATCTTATTTCGTCATGGGCAGCTATTGCTGGTGTTAGCCAGGCTGTTTGTTCAAAACAATGCGAGTTGTCTAATCTCTTACACTGTTCCCAATCAGGGCATGTGCTCAGTAACACTAGGGGATACAAAGTGGAGAAAATGTTCCAATCACCAGCACTGCACACAAAAAAAAGTAATTAAAATTTTAGGCATAGGACTAGCTATCTGGTTCATTTAAGCTTCAGAATGTTAATGGTTTTTTTATAACAGATGTTACAGTGTTTCATTGCTTTTACATTAGCTATCTGTTTCTCGTGGTGTGAAGAAAAATCTTGTGTCAGCCCTGTGAGGTTACAAAGTTAAGAAATGAGTGCGGCTCATTTAAAGCAGTAAAATCTACACCCCACGGTGACCACGCAGAGCTTCTGTGTCAGATGTCTTGGATTCCATTGCACTCCTCTGCCTTTCATTTGCAGCTGAATTACAATAACTTTATGCTTCTCTAAGCTGTGTGTTAAATCTTACACTATCCACTGGTTGAGTGCACAAATAGTGCTGACCTGCCTTGGTGGTCATTCTTTGGCACATTCTGGCTCCTGCAGGAGTCATCTTCTTTTGGAACCATTTCATCCTTCAGAGAACTTTTTATTTTATATATAAGTGCGCATGCAAGGTTAGTGTACCATAGTTCTTAAACTCGGTGAGGGATTTCATAACATTTGACAGAAATCTCATTATTCGTATTGATTTAACATCTTATTGAAGTTGATTGCACACCAAAAATCTGTGGTATTTACAATAAAAGTAGAAATTAAAGTCAAATAAAAAGAAGCCACGCTTAAGCACTCTAGTATAGTCATGCACTAATCTGGTCTTGCTACACATGACTGCTCCAGTGGTACATGGTTTCTGATGCCTGGTCAGCAAACCTATGGAACCCAGTGTAAAATGTGCGTCCCTTATTACTGCTGTTCAATACCTTTGACAACAAATTGTCATTTTATTTCATTTAGTTTAGTTTCCTTCAAAGATCACCTGTTCCTTCAACACCCCACTCTCAGCTCCTTAGTTTAGTTTAGAGATACAGCATGGAAGCAGGCCCTTCGGCCCACCAAGTGTGCGCCAACCATCAATCCCCGCACATTAACACTATCCTACACACTCCAGGTACAATTCACAATTATACCAAGCCAATTAACCTGCAAACCTGTACATTTTTGGAGTGTTGGAGGAAAGCGGAGGTCCCAGAGAAAATCCACGCAGGTCACAGGGAGAATTTACAAACTCTGCACAGACAGCGCCCATAGTCAGTATTGAACCTGGGTCTCTGGCATTGTAAGACAGCAGCTCTACTGCTGCGCCACCGTGCCGCCTCTTCATAAATGATTAAATTGGGAAATTACTGTGCGCTGGCTACTGAATAGCAAAGCAGTGATTCACATGCTGCTTAACCCACCGTGCTGATAGAAAACGGCTGTTTACTAGAATCATTTTAATCGGAATCAGAGCAGATTCAAAGTTATGGCCATGGATATTTGTGGCTACTGAAATAGCTCGCATAGTCCCTTGAGAGTTTATTTAGTAATAACCAAGGGAAAGGATTAAAAATCTGCTCTGAAACCATTAATCACACACTGTGCTTACATATTCAGATTTTAAAATGTATCCTGCATTTCTTGGAAAATACCTAGGTAATGTAGTTTACATATTTCAACCTCAAACACACAATTATCAGGAAACGAATCACCAACAATGATAGATAATGTCATAACATTATTGTCTATGTTTTGGTAGTAGTGGATCAAATAGTAGGTATTCCTACCACAATCTATTTGTATTCCTTCCATAACTCCTTCCAGAACTGGGTAAAATGGATGAATATCAGTGTGTGTTAGATGTTACTTTCATCTGCAAGTGTCCTGGGTATTGGCCAATGGTATGGTTGATGATTCCCCTGGCAACTTAAAATCTCAACGCAGGGCTCGAGAATCCCTGGCTTCCTCTTGTCTCAGTCCCAGAGCTTGGCTCCGAGTCTCCCGGTAACATCTGTGCTAAATCCCATGGAGTAGCTGTTGAATCTTACAATGCTCTCCTACATCAATCCCATGACAAGCTTGTTGAGCTCTCCCTGTCCTCCTCCCAATATCCCATGGCGAAACCTCTGCATCCTTCGACTTCATCTGGCAGCCTCCAGCACTCTGGCGAGTTCACCGATGTCCCTGATGTCCTCTTCTCTAAGGTCAGCAACATGGCTGCTGTGCACCTCAGCAACTTCTGCACCAGACCCAGCAGCGTGGCTGTGAAATCCCATTCTGTTTAGCTGCCGACTTATTTCCACAGCCGACCCTCAGTGCTTTGGCCATGCTTCAGATATTTAGATTTGCTCACTTTGAGCCCCTTCTCTTTGTCCAGACACAAATTGAGCCACAATACATAATAACTAAATAATATATTTAAAATAAAATTAGAAGCAAATCCCATGCTTGTGTGACACTGTCCTGGAAATGAAGTCCAGCAGCATTCATGGCTATGCAGAAATTGATGTACAGACAATGATATTATTCACAAACATGACAGGCCAACAAAAAACTTAGATATTGACCCGACAGTTCAACAAACCAACTGAGATTGAGCCGAGCTTTAGAGATAGAGATAAGAAATTATCTTCAGTTGATTATCTGCTTGTTCCCTTGGGCCTCCATGACACCATGTCCCAGGGCCTGGCAAGCAAGTCCCTTGGTGCCCTCTCTTCACCAGTCCTGCTGCATCCCTGCTCAGGGTTTCAGTGGGTGCTTTCAATCTGTGGATTCCCTTGTCAAGTTCTGGTCAGGCGATTCCAAGCCTTGTGCGTTCCCCTCCGGGTCTCCAGTGCGTACTCTGAATCCTCTGGCTCCCCTCTCTGGTCTTTGGCATCCTGCTTTTTCTTGGTCTCTTGTGCTGAATCTTCTAGTGTCTTTGAAGCTTTCTGGTCTCTCCCACTGAGCTCCCCAATGTATCCATCTCTTTGCTCCTGATAAACATTGCACCCTGCCACACACTGAAATCTGACTGTTTGAATTGTTCCTGTACCATGAAATATATTTAAAGAAAAAACACGATAAAAGCTTCATGCATTCTTCAATGAATTTTCATATTTTTATTCTTAATTTTCCGTTCCCTGATTCCCTGATTATTCCACACTGGAACAAACTAGTGGCACAGTCTGTGGGAGGATGTCCTTGTAGAATTCCTTGCCGGCATTCTCCATCATACTCCTCCAGGCGCAGGAACTTCCCTGTATTTAGCGAACCCCAGGTTGCCAATCCAGCGTGTAAGCAACATCACAGCAACTCGTGGAATTTAGCTTCCTGTATCTCATATTTGGCATCTCAGCAATCAAACTTCTGCACTCAAACGGCAGAATCTACCAACAATTGGATTTCTCTCAATGCTGAGCTGTTCCAGAAAGATAAAACATTGGCAAGTTTGACAGCCAAGCTGACTGGAGAGAGATAAGGAGGAAGAGAGACTGGAAAATGGAGGTAAGAAAATAAAAGATTATTGCTACATTAATGTTTAAATGATTGATGCAACTAACAGCATAGCCTGTATGGAGTCAAAATAGGAGATGCCCAGAGCTCTCGCTACCTTGGCTATTGCCATTTTATTTCTTCTCAAGTGGAAATGTTTTGATTGTGCTCGATATAATGGTTTGAGCTAATTGGAGTTGTGACTCTTTTACTTATTTATAGTTCAGTTGGATATTATACTACTACCAGTTGTGTGGAGAGGTTTAGGTGTATTATTATCATGTGTACTGAAATACCGTGAAAAGCTTTGTTTTGCATGCTATCAAATCAGTTCAGATAAACGTACGGAGTTTGTTCGTTCTCCCCGTGACCGCGTGGGTATTCTCCGAGATCTTTGGTTTCCTGCCACACTCCAAAGATGTACAGGTATGTAGGTTAATTGGCTTAGTGTATGTGTAAATTGTCCCTAGTGTGTGTAGTAGGATAGTGTTACTATGCGGGGATCACTGGTCGGCACGGACTCGGTGGGCCGAAGTGCTTGTTTCCGCACTGTATCTCTAAACTAAACTAACTAATAATACTATACATAAATACAATTGTCAAACTCAAATGCAATAGATAGATCTAAAGGGAAGATACAGAGACTGTTTTAATATCTTATTAAAGGACCTGTCCCACTTACACGATCTAATTCACGACCTCTGCCAAGCTTGCCCTTGACATACTCGCAGCATGGTCGTCACGAGGTCGTAGGAGGTCGTAGGTAGGTCATAGGTAGGTTGTGATGCTAGTCGTAGGTACTCATGGCATCAAGTAGATCGGGGCGTTTTTCTAGCCTGATGAAAAATGTCCACGAGTAAAAATGGTTGTGAATTAGGTCGTGAAAGTGGGACAGGCCCTTTAGGAGCTTTTTGTCCTGCCTCTTACAACTATTTGGAAAATATAATCATTTTCAGTCACAGTTGTCAATGATGGGAACTATGACAGTGCGTGTATTATGTGCATGTTATGATGCTGTGATTATGTGCATGTTAACTCCAGAAAAATTCTAAAATGAATTAAAATGTTGTGATAATTGTCATGAAGTAAGCATTCTGCAGTCCTCTAAGACTTTGGTCCCTAGTTCCTTTACCATTCCTCCAGAGAGGAATGCCATGGAGTTCCGTTCATTCACAGGAGACCCAATGGGGTCTTGACTAGAGAAACCGCAGCTCAAAGGGCCCATTGAAACTCTGAGGAGAATGACAGTGTAGTCTGCGGACAAATAGGCGCAAGAATTGGAATTAAAAATCAACACCAAAACTTGACACGTTGGGAATTTATCCTAAGTTGGTTATGTTAAACATGCTACCCAGTCAAATCAACATAGTGTGCTTTCTAATTAAAATTGAATACAGAAAGGTCAATGGAAGCACAGGACAAAAGCTTGTGAAGCTACCTACCACACTCAATGCAACTCGCTGGGATTCATTTACCATAGCATTGGGATCAAAAAAGGGATAGATTGCTCATTATGCACCGGAGAAAAAAAATTAGATGGGTTAATAAAATGGAGCTGATCTGCTTCCTTCTGTTTGGCAGCAATGTCGCCAATGGAGTCTGTCTGCCCCAAAGATAAAGTTCTATTATTGAATCACCAATTCACTGCAGTCCTTATGGCTCTGATTGAATTGCAACAAACGTGTACAGTTGTCAGCTAAATGCTAGGTGTTTAGAATGTCATGGTGGCTATGATTTTTGTTTCGGCCCAAGAACTTATTTCAGCCTATGTGGTCTAACAATGACTTGCCAAAAAGCTGGTACCAGTTTTTGTAATAGATGTACTTTTGTAGCAAATGCTCTTAAAATGTATTAATGCTCAGACCCCTTATCCAGCATTATAATAGGACAGGTGTTTTCGAGGCCAGAGCATGAAAGAAACGAACACAAAATGTAATATAAAATTGTAGTTTTTTTTGCCAAATACCGATAGAAAAGCATGCATGTGCAAAGGGTCATGGGATACCCAGAATCCTTCACCACTTGGAAAGCCGCTGACTCATTCCCTCAGTAATCAGCGTTGTGTGCAGTTACAAATGGGATGGTTAATAGGCCTGCATCCATTATCATTAGTGCATCTCAGCACGCAGGTACATGATGGGTCCTGCCAGCACGTTTGCTCCAGCTCACTGAGCCAGGGGCCATGCTCCATTGCAAATGAGGATGAGAAACACCTGCTCCAGGGTTTCTCAGCAGACCATCTCCATCGCTCACATCTCATGCAACACTTGTTCTGTCATAATGTAATCCTGGCTCCAGCCAAAAGAGGTTTACTGTATCCAACTAAAGATTACAAACTTCCCCGTTGTTTGCTGAATATATTCAGTTTGGAAAACCCAGCGCTATGAAAATTGAACACAATTGTGCTTTGCCGAGCACTCTAATGCCAGCAGTATTTTTCTTTTGAAAATGAACATACATCCAAGTTGACTGCTCAGACTGTGTGGCGTTACTTTTTACACTTTAACTGCAGAAACCAAGATGCTGTAGATTATGCCTGTGAACAAAACTACTCAAACAGCTCCACCAATAAATTGCCCGCCCTATTTATTTCAGTTGTTACCCTTAATAAATATTTATGTTGAAAATCTGATCTGACTGGAAGTTGAGAGCTGTACTACAGTTACATTTCAAAGGTATGTGAGGGCACCTGTATGACCTACACTGAGACCTCACTTCAACAGCTAATTGACAGTGACATTTTTACTATAGTGAACCAAAATCAGTATTAAAGATGTGATGCATAGGCATACTTCCAGAAACAAAAATCTGGTTTCAATAAAACTATAGTTCTGATTGGAACTGATGTTACCTTCCGGTTGTGCCTTTGGCTATTATGTGTTCATACGTATAATGACTAGATGCCATATCCACTTTTCATATTCATGTTTTCTGTTTGTCTTCTGTGCTAGACACATTGGAATGATTAGAACATCACTCCACACCATGCAGGATTTGATTTAATTTGAAACAGATTAGGACCTACAGGAAAAGAAATGATAGCTATGCTAACCTCTCTTTTTTTTTGTTTGCAGTAATAAAATAGCATGCAGTGTGTTTGCAAAAGTTACTACCTGGGTTCAGTAAAATCCTGAATTAATCCCACAATTACCATGCAAAGAGAATTGCAACAAAAGATGAGCCAGATTGAGCGAATGCTATCCTTCTACAGAGGTTTATAGAAGACACATCAGCCCACGATTCACATGCCACATTTTGATAGAAAATTATGCAAAGATTGGCGTTTGGATGGGCTACAGTGACAGAATACAGATGAATAAGAGAGCTCCCCATCAGGCTTATTTGTAGCAGGGTGCTGTGGCATGGGATCAAGAAGTCAATTCGGAAATAAGTTTGGCTAAATTTAAGTTTGATTAGAGCCTTTCAGATTTGACATAATGCTGCATGAGAAAGGGGGTCACATCAAACTGAATAACATTTGTAAACCAAGGCTTCTAAGCTCACTCCTGAAAGTAAAAGTGCAGTGGGTCATGCAAGACCCTTGGGCAAGAAGCTGCTAAGATCTACCCAGTGATGAGAGAAGCTTGTACAAGCTTCAGTAAAACATTGTTCAAATATGAAAAATATAAGGCGCGGATAAAAGATTGGGGCAATGGTTTAATTGGAAAGGTGTCAAATAAGTAATTAAGTAATTAAGTAATGGAAAAGGAGTAGTATTTTGTCCCCCCCCATAGTTCAATATTTAAAAACATTGAGTTTCTGGAAGAAACCAGTGATGGAGTGTCAGACAAATTCTCAGCTCCGGATAGCAGTCACTGACCAAGACTGGAATGGACTTTGCTACAACTTGTGGAGATAGTTAAATCTTTTGCAGACAATCTTTGTCTTAAGTTCACAGATGAGGGATTGCCCCACAGATGAAGTGAAGAAGGCCCTTGGCACTTATGCAGGGACCAACGTTTTCAGGGCCAGTGAAGAAAAAAGGAAAACAAATTAATAATCAGCGGTGGCATCGGTCGCTATTGCATGTAATAGGGTCAGAATAGTACAGGGTGAAAATGTAAACCTAGTGTGATCTTTGAACCAGATATTTGAGTAGACTGGGCACAGATTCAAATGTTATGGCAATACTTAGTTTCCCCTCTGGGGAGCAGCAGTGCATATCCCCCCTGTAAAAATGCAGACAAAAAATATATTAGCTTGGGGTATTAAACACAGTGGTCATTTATAGGTTTGCAATGGCGGATTCCCCAAATAATGAGGAGCAGTCTCAGGCCTGTTGTTTCTCGACAGTGGTGAGTGAGGCTCAGTCACCTTCCTACATGGAGGAAACGGATAAGCATAGAAGAAGTATCTCTAGTGCATCTTGTACAGACAAGCTTAAAGACAACTTCAAGGATAAAGCAGTGGGAAATTTGTAACTTTCAGTCAGAATTCTGTAGGTGGGATGGAAAGTTTTAAAATAATAAAGCAGAATAACTTTTAATCGAACAAGTGTTATTAAGAAAATATATTTGGATAGAAAATGCGTTCTGACTCCATGCCTTGACACATTGTTGTAACATGATCAAAAATTGACCCATTGAGAGAGAGCACAACACTGGATAAGCAAATTAAAAAAAATCCTTTTCTGTATAAAGATTATTATTCCGCTGCAGTTCATAACATTGCGTACACATCAAATTTATAGCAGTTGAGTTAAACATTCCCTGAACAGACATGACTTCTGTTGTCAGAGAAATGGGATCAAGTGAAAAACAAGAGAGTGGAGAGAAAAGGGAAAAATAAATCTCGACGTGTGAGTGCCCCGGTCAGAACAGCCTGGATCTTGCAATATCCAGCTTCATCACATCATTATTGCAAATGTATGCAGCACAAGAGGCTGTACCTTCCAGATTATGGTGTACATATGTGCTGCTGTCATCAGTCCTCATGTAACACCTGCTTAAGCAACCAAAACTATTAGGTGTTTTCATATATAGTTAGAACCCGGCATTTAAGCTCAGTGTAGTTTATAGGAACAGCTGATGTCCAGGGGCATCTGTTTTCCCTCTTTAGCTCTTTCAAAACGTACCTTCTCGGCAAATGATTTCCAGTGCACTTCTCAAAATGTGCACATTAAACAGCCATATTTAGGCAAAATCCTCAATAGCGATAGCCTGCTTCAGTTTTCTCAGCTGCTTACTTTGGGGCCAGCGGATTTAAAAAAAATCAACTTTACTTTCAGCGACCAGGTGAAAACAAAGAAACTTCCAGGAATATGCTATTGACTAATTGTTCTGCGTTTACGTGCATTTTATTTTAAATGAATAAAAATGTGACTTAAAGGGTTTGTAGAATATATTAAGCAACATGGCCACTGATTCACTCAAATATTACATTTAAAAAAAATGTATTGTAAATCATCATCATTTTACTGTTCTTATAGTCTGACTAAATGATATTTTAAATTTAAACATTTAAGGGTAACAGCCTCTAATAAAACAGACATTGTTTATCAAAATCATAATCATTATCAAGGATATGCTCATAAACAATCTGTTTACTGATGATCACATGACAAGCGATCTAGAAATTAGTTTCCTCCTGCAGAACGAGGATGTATAAAGTGTAGTCTTTTGTCAAAAGAAAGCTGATCATTTTCAATTCAATAAGCCTCGCTCAATACACTGTAGACTCTCTTCTTCCCAACCAGTGATGATGTGCAGGGGGTCGCAGGTTCACCTGTGATTTTGCATGACAGTCTCGCCACACACATCACGCGCTGCCAAATGCTCTGCCATTAATTTATGATTTAAAGTAATTAACTTTTGCTGATTAAAGTAATTATTTCAAGTGCATTGCACTCAGGCCCAAATGATGCACACGCCGTCTCTCCCAGTTTTTGCGTGCAGCATGCCAAGTGTTTAGAAACTGCACCAGGGAACTCACAGCGACTTCTGTCAGTCTAACAAATATGCCATGTTTATGGCTGATTTGTACTAACTGCTCATTTTAATGCTGTGCTCTGGCAGTACATAGACACAGTGTGAATCATCTTACATGCAAACAAGGTGAACATCGGAAACATGTCATTTGGCTGACAGCGAAAACTGTATAAACAGTTCTTGCCTACAAACTCCAAAAGGTATTTTTAGTATTTTTTTAATGCTGAGATCCTCGTATAGAATGAACACAAAAAGCATGTTAAAGATGCTTCACTGGCTAAAACAAAGGCTGCAAAGGAAACAGTATTTGCAATGTTCTGAGCTGTCAGGTCTACTATATTATGCATGTTGACCCCGGTCTATTTTTAATTAAGCAGTAATGAATGGCAACATTAGTGATGAATAATATACATCAGAATTCATTTGTGCATTGAAGCGATACAAAGCATACTATTTTATCAATAATGCACACTTCTAAAATAATTATTGCTATCATATCATGTCTTAGTGTACTCAGTGTGATTTATAAAATGGTGTTCTAACTTTAAGTGCGGAGGTATGTTATGCTTTCAGTATTAAGCATTCCTGTAAATGGTAATTAAAATTACCTTGAAATTATGACTCAAATAATGCTCATCACTTAGATGACTGCTTCCTGTAAAGCTTAATGTGAGTGTTAGTAAGCATCACTGTAGCATGGTAATAATACACCCACATCTCCACGGGTAAAGGAACAGGCTAAATTTAACCTGCACTCATGTGTGATGAGTTTGTCAGAACTGTCAGCCAAATCTGACAAACCTGGCTCTGAGAACCAAGGTAACTGATCTGGGGTCCAAGCTGTGGAGGAGCCAACAACATCACCTGCCTACATTCAAACTCATCTGTGAGCTTTAACTTCAGTGGTTGCACAGTTGTTGGACTGTAAGAAAGAGCAATTCTGATGTGGAAGAAAAACACACATCTGAACTGCTTCCTATGTACTTAAAAAAAATGTGGGCCGTTCTCTTACCTCACTCTATTCCCTCGTTCTATTTGAAAATGTTTCAGGCCAACTATCTTCTAGTGTGCATTTTCAAAAAATGAAGCCATCTGTTATTGTGTAGGAAAGAACTGCAGATGCTGGTTTAAATCGAAGAGTGACACTTCTTCAGTCTGAAGAAGGGTCTCGACCCACGAAATGTCACCCATTCTTTCGCTTCAGAGATGCTGCCTGTCCCGATGAGTTACTCCAGCATTTTGTGTCTATCTTCCATTCTGTTATAGCTTTGTTTCAAATGCATTTGTGCATTTTCTTGCTGAAGCAGGTTGGAAATAAAGGTATTGTGAGTTGCTTTGAGTAAATAACACGCACTTCAATATGTAGGGATGAACTGATGGTTTAAACCAAAGATAGACACAAAATGCTGGAGTAACTCAGCGGGACAGGCAGAAGAAGTATCTGGAGAGAAGGAATGGGTGATGTTTCAGGTTGAGTCTCTTCTTCAGACTGAACAAGCACTTCAATGATCCATTGACACATTCTGTATATTTAAGTAAAATCAGCTGAACCTTGTTTACCCTGTTTGGATATGTCAGGTACATAAAATGAACTGATGTTGGAATTTTACAATAAATGGGCATATTTATATATGGACCAAGTGAGTAAGCTTCAGTGACTGTATCAAGTGAAGTATGAATTAGATCAATTCAAAGTTACTGCTACATTTCCCAAAAAGCAAGTCTTAATTGCTATTTGATGTGAGTACTTCCTAGTGCTTTAAAGGATCACTTAAATTTGCCACATCATCAATGAGTTTTTACAAGCTAATTTTCCAACTAAGGTTGTATTAGGATAAGCTTTATATAGTGGAGTTATATCCACTGGGAGCAGGTATCAGGCTTCCCAAAATTATTTCTCTTTGACCCTTTAATAGCTTTTGTCACATCGGTCAGGATTGGATTTGAACCCAAATCCTAAAGGGATTTCAATCAAGGGCATCAACCAATTTTCAACATTTAATTGGATTATCTGTTCAGGATGCACACACCGTACGGCTAATCTGGGTGCAGTGCGTGTAGAATTGCACTAATCATATTTACAATGTTGTCTAATCCCATCAATTCAGTATTCCTGTTATTTTTGGCTCTTTGAAAAGAAGATGCCTGATTGCTGGATCTATTGGAAAGACAATATCTAGAAACATACTTCAATCGTTTTAGTTGGAACAGCAATAGCATTAAATGCAGCATTGAGAAAACCAGAGGCTGCGCAAAAGATCTTAAGATGCCCAGCTATCTAAATACATTTCTGTAGGTATCACATCCTGTATTTATATTTCATTTATTTGCAAAGAAGTGATGATCAATAACAGCCAATAATGAGCTGAAGCTGGGAATCTCTGGTGTGCCCTGTTGGATTTCTTCCCTCGTCCTTCAGTATGAAAATATTTGCTGCCAAAAATTGCTGGAAGTGTGAGCTGAAATGTCAGGGTGAAGGCAACAGGCCATCTGGAAATGATGGTCTGTCTTCTTAAGGATTGTGAAGGAAACAGAGGAACAGCATAAAAGGAAGTCGGGTGAATTGGAGTCAGAAAGAGAAACAGCAAACAAAATGAAGAAAAAAATTAGAACATTTGGTTGGTGAAAATTTGTAACAATATAATTTTCTGGTGTTGTAGATACATTTATTAAATTGGTTAATTATGGAACGGGCCCTTGCACTGTTACATGCCAGTCCTAACCCACCAGTGATGAGTTGAAACTAGTTTTAACAGTACAAATGCAGAGATTGCTTGACCTCCATGGGGACATTGATGATAAGGTGAACTGGGGACCCAACCTGCAATTTGTGGCATATTGTAACCTGCTCACTATCTCTTGCTTACTGCTCCAGCTGGATATATTACCCACTAATAGGAGTGGGCACATTAAACCTGCTGCAATTTTGCCATTAAAATTCCATGCCGTGTCATTCTTGGTTTTCAATTTTAGTTATTATCGGTCACTCCAGTCAATCTGGTTCATGGTATAGTTAGTTGATGATCCCATATTTATCCTGTCAATATCGCTGATTCCCTGAGGGACCTCATTGCCTCATTGTTTTGTTCTGCATTTCCACGTGCGATCCCGTAAGAAAGCTTTTACAAAAAAATAACAAATTAAAAATAAAAGTGTACAGTGTCAAGTGAAGTATGGGTTAGATCAATTCAAGTTGCTGCTGCATTTTCCAAAAAGCAAACCTTAATTGCTACTTTATGTGAGTACTTCCTAGTGTTATACTGTACAGGAGCAGCCTGCCGCTTATGGCCTTATACGTATTGTATGCATGTGTACACTCCTTCCAATATAGTGTGAACAGGGCACCGCAATGGAATTTATTAAAAGGGGAAGCTTGACAATCGTTATTTTGGAGGTTGCAATCATTATTTAGTGGGAAAAAGTATGATTAAATATAAGGGCATCATTACACAATGGTGGCGGTTTGGGACTTGTGCCTGGTTGGAGCGAGGAAATCATCAGACTTGAGCTTCTTGCCAGCTGCACTTCACTCTTCCCTCAATAGCACCTGACGGCTGGTTAAATTTTAATGTCAGATGAGAACTGCCCAGTCGACTCTTTTGGCAAGACTGTGTCAGCTGTGGCTCAGTGGGTAGCCTCTCTTGATTCTGATACAGGAGGCTGTTGGTCTGAGTCCCACTCCAGAGAGTTAAACATGGAAATCTAGGTATACATTGGAGGGACTGCTGCCATAGGAAAGTTGCCTTCTTTTGGATGCGATATTAAACCAATGTCCTATTCCTCACTGCACCGCCCTTCCCTCGAAATGGTGAATGTAATAAATAAAGGCATAGCACTAAAACAAAATCATAAAATGCTGGAAAACACTGAACGGGTCTGGCAGTATCTGTGGAATGAGGATCAGAATTAATATTTCAGGTTTCAGCTGTAGAGGAGGTGGGGAGAGATGGAATGGGCAAAGGGAATATCTGTGATAGGGTGAGACCAAGGTTGTCGTGTGGATAAGTAGTGACCAATGTTAAAATGGCAGTGGTTAGAAAGGGATGACATTGGCACAAGATTTGATGAAGTATCACTCTGCCATTTGATGAAGTATCACTCTGTGTGTGTGTGTGACGAAGGGGTTCGGCCCGAACCGTTGCCTATTTCCTTCGCTCCATAGATGCTGCTGCACCCGCTGAGTTTCTCCAGCATTTTTTGTCTACCTGAGATACAAACATTGTTTCTTCTGCAATTTAAAACTAATTTGTATTTCTCTCTTTCCCAGCTGTGCCAAAGAGTATTCAACCTGAAACATTAATTATTTATCTTTCCACAAATACTGCCTGACGTCCTCTGCATTTCCAGCAAATTCCATTTTTATTTCAGATTTTCAGCTTCTGCAAGGTTTAAAAAAATAAAATGATGTCACAATCAATAGACAATTGCTCTTCTATTCTGAAGAACAGCAGATGAGTCAGTGCCAGGGACAGGGAAACTATTTACTGCCCAATATAAAGCTGATTACGAGGCTCTAATCACTTGGAGCCACATTATCTGTTTGTGGATAGATTGTCTCCACTTCAAAAGATCCTGCTTTCTTGTACATTGGCCGGGGCATCCTAAAAAGGAATATATAAATGAAATATTTCTTATTTTCTTTCTAATGTAAATATGAGTAAGAATTTACCATAAAATATTAAATTCTCCACAGGTTCGTGTTAATCTGAAGCAGTACGAGATGACCTCGCAAAATGTCTTTTCATCCAAATTAAATACATGCAGAACTAAATCAGCTACTGGGTGATGTCTTTGTGGCCAACTTGCCAGCAAGCAAGTAACACCCATGTACGTCATAAATGTCTTTACTGCCCAGCTTTTTCTATCTATAATATGAAACATGAAACTAGAACAATCAATTCCACTGTGCTTCCATTAATTCCAATCCTCAGAAGAAAGGTCGATACAGCTTCCATCAAAATACGGTTTAATCATTTTCCAGGCCTATGAATATGGATGACATCCCTTAACTATAGCAACTAAGTTGCCTTCTGGGACAAAACATATTTAAAATAATTAGAATGTTACAACAATTCAGTAGTTGTAAGGGTAGATGGCCGATTAATGAAGTTCAATAATGGACATAGAACTGACCTGCACTATTTTATCATGCCAGACATTGAAATTACTCTGAAAAAAATTCCGGTGTATGTGGCATAATATTTTGTCTGTTTCATCTTTAGTATATAATACAACACAAAGAAAATCGTGTATTCCCTCCACAATGTTGCCATAAATCAGGTGACATAGTTGTGTCAGGGTGTTGTAGATTTATACAGCACAGAAACAGGCCCTTTGGCCGAACCTGTCCATGCTGACTAAGATATCTATCTGAGCTAGTCCCATTTGCCAGTTGAGGCCCATATCTCCCTATGCCTTTCCTACCCATTTACTGTCTAAATGCCTTTTAAACATTCTAAACTTTGTATGCAAAATGGAACAAAACGCTGGGAGACATATAATGCCCTATTGACATTTGGAATTGAAGTTTCTCCCACAAAGACCATCTTTGTCATCTGTTGTTTATTTACATCAGCAGGAAGACTGTCAGATTTTTTCATGAATGATCTCTTGGTTTACCAGGAGAATGCAGTTCAAGTAATTGCAAAAGCCCATCGGGTTACTTAATAGCGAAGTGTTGAATTTCTCATAATATACTCAAAAACATTGATGGCCTCAAATAATGTCATCACCACTGTTTTCAAACTTCTAATGGCCTGTTTGTAACCTAGCTGATGGCCTCCTGGGGTACTAGATGAAATGAGGCTCCTTTGAGCAGGCAGGTTGGTATGTGTGTGCTCCTGGGACTGACATTCAATCACCTTCCATATGCAGAGTAGGTGGCCACAACATTCATGACCAGTGCCTGTTCATTTAAGTCCCATCTACTACTCTCCATCATCACCATCATCGTTGAAAACCACAACGGGCATGGTGCCTTACAATGCTATGTACGACAGTGATCGCAACTTCTACTGAAGTGTGGATGGCCGTTGACTCGCTAGGAGCTCTTCTGCATTTTGACATGTCTTGCTTTTGGTCCTGCTGGGGGTCCACAGCCCCCTCCTCACCTGGCAAACCAGGTGGAGGAGAAGGTTTAGTCGTCGACCATCCGACCATGGAGCAGGTAGCACGGGATTACATGGTACCCGTTACGGGGCGGGAGGGATCTCCCCCCGACGTGACATGCTACCTTCCAGGAAGGTTGAATCCATGGAGTTATGTCTTTGAGTTAGTGAACATATAATGGTGGTTTGTACTGCACACACATTATGATTTTAAGCATGTAGCTAATGGGTGGATAGTGTTGTGGAGTTATAGAGTCACAATATAGCACTGAAACAGTCCATCTGGCCAACCAAGTCCATGCCAGCATATAGCACCCATTTCCACTAATTATATCCTACTATTCCCACTTTCCCATTAACCAGCCTGCCTTTCCCATCAGATTCTACCTCTGACCTATACACTGGGGGGCCAAGCAACCTACCAATGTGTGTATTTGCAGATTCTACCCCTCACCTATACACTGGGGGCCAAGCAACCTACCAACGTGCCTTTCCCATCAGATTCTCCCCCTCACCTATACACTGGGGGGCCAAGCATTCTAGCCCTCACCTATACACTGGAGGCCAAGCAACCTACCAACGTGTGTATTTTCAGATTCTACCCCTCACCTATACACTGGGGGCCAAGCAACCTACCAACATGTGTGTATTTGGGATGTGAGAGTGAAGTAAAGGACCCAGACTAAAACCACGCAGTTGTGGAGAACGTGCAAACCCCACAAAGTCAGCTGCGGAGGTCATTATCAAATCTGGGTTGCTGGAGCTGTGAGGCAGCAGCTCCACTTGCTACACCAATTTCCTGCTCTGTATCTAAGTGCCAATATTAATGTGTTGCACGAGGGGTAATTTTAAGTTCTGTTATGCTCGGTTTTACAAGCCTTTGTGAAATAGCAAGACAACAAGTTCAAGTTGCTTCTGATATGCTTCCTGTGGAATCGATGCCCAGATTGAACTTTCAGGAGTCAGTGCAGAGTGCGTGTCATGTAGAGATTACAGGAACACCTCCTGTGGCAAAGTACAGTTGAGTGCTCATGTTCTGCTAATCCCATCGCCAAGACTGATCCTCAACCTCTGGCTACTCAGTTGGATTATTGATAAGCATTTGTTTTGTTGAATGACTGGATGCTGAAAGTTTCGGTAATGAGCAATAGTGCCAGACACATGATGTCTGAAAAGTTGTGCAGGTTATCAGAAGCTTCTGTAACCCTCTTTCACTGTTAGTGTTGGCTTCAAGATCTGGTCAGGGCCAGCTCTTCCTCTTCCGGAGCTCATCTCCATAAGACCATCAGACATAGGAACAGAATTAGGCCATTTGGCACATCTATCATGGGTGATCTATTTTACCCTCTCAACCCCATTCTCCTGCTTTCTCCCCATAAGCTTTGAAATCTTTACTAATCAAGTACCTATCAATCGCCACTTCAAACATAACCAATGACTTGGCCTCCACTGCTGTCTGTGGCAATGAATTCAACTCTCTGGCTAAAGAAATTCCTCCTCATCCCTATTCTCCATTCTATCTCCATTCAGTTTCTGAAACAAATTTTATCTGAATAGGAACAAGCTATTTGACCATTTAGTGTTGGAAGGACAATAGAATTATAGCTCCTGCGATCATTATCTATTTTGTTAAAGGTATGACTTTATAATGCTGCCAGATTTCTCTCAGCTTTAGTTTTAGTTTTGGAGATACTGTGCGGAAACAGACCCTTCGGTCCACTGAGTCCACACCACCCAGCGATCCCCGCACATTAACACTACCCTGTACACATTAGGGGCTATTTGATTTTTACATTTATACCAATTCAATTAACCTACAAGCCTGTGTGTCTTTGGAGTGTGGGAGGAAACCAAAGATCTCTGAAAAAGTCACAGGTCGAGGAGAGAATGTAAAACTCCCTACAGACAATCACCCACAGTCAGGATCGAACCCGGGTCTCTGGTGCGGTAGGGGAGTAGCTCTACCGCTTCACCACCTGTTTAAATGATCAGGCTAGTGGACATAGCTTTGTACATCATAGCCATGCACCTGATCCCTGGATCTCTCTGAAGTCTGGGTGGATGCCTGTGGCTTTACTGTCCTTACTAGGTGTGCTGTCTGCCAGCATTGCAGTGATTTTGCGGAGTGAGAATTTGCTGAGATAATGTAAGCAAAGTGCTGACTGCAGTTGTTTTCAGTGGTGACCATTGAGTTGTTTCGTTGGTGAACAATGGCATCTGCACTGAGCTCAGTCTCTCATGGGTGGAACATACAGACTTTCAGTTGCTTCTTACCATCTGCTTTTGTCTGGGGAGTTCTTGATTGCTGTTACTGTTGCTCAATCCTGACTTCATGTCTTCTTGCTTATGGCTGGGGTAACGTTTATAAATTAATTTCAACACTTGTAATTCACCGTATGCTCTTTTCACAACTTATTCTAAAACATCTCCATCGAGGACAGGATTGTTTGATCAGAGATACCAAACTGACAGGAAATGAAGGGTTTGCTTTGCAGAAGTGACCACGCTCACTATTCCCATCATCTCCTGTGATGTTCGTAAAACAGAGGGAACTTAGTTGCTCCTGTTCCTGTCAATTTTGTAAATCTGATCAAGCAATCCTGTCCTCAAATTAATTTTAAGGAATATGTTCCAGTCCCTCTACCTTGAAAACATTCATTGACTGAGAAAAAAACAAGCCTGAACAACATTTGCTAGCAATGCATTCCTGATACCTCTTTTCTGTAGCCATGTGGGACACCACAGACCTTTAAGGGTCTTGTTGCTTGGAAATGGTGTTTTTTGTTGGACTGTGGTCATGGCAATTCCAATGACAGTATGGATATATTTTTATATCTGGCTGTGGCAACTTCAGACAGTCAAAGCCGCCACAGCCAGACATAAATACAGCTTTTTTCCATGAGCAGTGGCTCTACGCAATAACCAAAAGCCTGTAGCCTCCTTTTGCTCTGGTATTTTATTTCATTCACATGTTTAAAATATAATGTTTTATTCTTAATGATTTCATGTTTTCTGTTTTATTTATAATTGTTTACTGTATGTCGTGTTGTTACTTGCGAGCGGAGCCAAGGCAAATTCCTTGCATGCGTACATACTTGGCCAATAAACTTATTCATTCATTCATTCGATATGGTACCTGATCGATCTTCCATCCTGGTTTTGCAATTAAAGTGACTATTGGCACCTCAGGTTGACACGTACAATGCTGGATGAGTGCTATTAGCTGGGGAAGCTTCTGAGGTTTTATTCTGGAGCAGCCAACTATCTATTCTTTCCTCTCACTAAGCTTGATCTGTGGGTAGAAATAGAAATCCTGTCAATAAGACATCATTGACTAGAGGTGGATGACAGAGCAGTGCACAGTCTCCTTA
Source organism: Leucoraja erinaceus (assembly GCF_028641065.1). Lineage (NCBI taxonomy): Eukaryota > Metazoa > Chordata > Chondrichthyes > Rajiformes > Rajidae > Leucoraja > Leucoraja erinaceus. The sequence continues at coordinate 12,968,120 of NC_073391.1, read as the reverse complement.
TGGCTGTCTATCGCAATGTTGAAGCAACAGTTAGACAGGTGCATGGATAGGACGGGTTTGGAGGCATATGGACCAAACACGGGCAGATGGAACTAGTGTAGCTGGGACATGTTGTCTGGTGTGGGCAAGTTACACCAACGGGCCTGTTTCACTCTATGACTATGTTGTCCTTCTTGATAGTTCCATGTTGAAAAAGCTGTTGAAAATTAGCCCGGTGATTGGAAGGACCACAGTTAGCCATGTTTCTGATGTTGGCTTGCAAATATTCACAAAAATACAACAATCAGCTTGCTTTCCTCATTGTAGTACACAATTGTGAGCCGTTTACCTGCGGGACTGCTTGAGGTTTGGGAGCTAAAGAAGCTTGAATGTATTTAGTGATTTTATTTGCAAATCCATTGTTGGGCATTGCACCACACCTCAGAAACTGATTGTAAGAAGGAGTAGGTTGTACCTTAATGCGACAACAAGTCCATCTTCACTGCACACTGGGATGGAGAATTCCAAGCCTCTGTTCTATTTAATAAGTTAATGATTGGTCTAACTTTGTTTGTGTTCTATATTCTTGCCTGTTTTGCTTAATTTCTGAATCCCTTAAGGCCTAAAATCCTGCCTATCTCAGTCTTAATGGAGACACAAGATGCTGGAATCTTGAGTAAACAACTATTCCTGGAAGAACTCAATAGGTCAGACTGCATCTGTGGAGGGAAACGACGTTTCAGGTTAGGACCCTTCTTCAGATTGATTGGAGTAGGGGGGAGAAAGATCTGGGTCGTGGGTTTTTAAAGATTTCAAAATCTTTTCAAAGATTTTCAGATTTTATTTCTTACTGAAACAAAAATGATTCTGAAGAGGGTTGACATCTTTAAAAAAAACTCATGACCTCTAGTAATATGAATGAAAAAAGCTTCACATTCATCCGACACCAGATCTACAAGTTTCTTTCTAGGTCACACTGCATCTTGACTTTGAAATATATGCTTAATCCTTTATTATTGCTGGTTCGAAATCCTGGAACAACCTGGCAAGCAGTAAATCTTTCTATTCATTCAAAAACTGGCAACACAAAGAGATAGATTGGTAAAGAAGGCATATGGTGTGCTTGCCTTCATTGGTCGGGGCTTTGAGTATAAGAGCCAGGAAGTCGTGTTGCAGCTTTATAGGACTTTATAGTGACTGCGCTTTTGCGGTTGCAATTGCGATTGGGGAACAGCATCCCTCTCCTCATCAGAACTGCCCCCTCCATCGACTCCTTTAAATTGAGATTCAAAACCTATTTCTACTCCCTAGCGTTTTTGAGTCCCTCTGAGGGAGCGCTGTAAACAGTTTATGTATGTATTGTTAGCTCTGTGTACCATTGTATGTAGCACATTAGTATCTGCACTGATGTGGAGCACTTTGGTCAATGTGAGTTGTTTTTAAATGTGCTATACAAATAAAATTGACTGACTGACTGACTTACTTTGGTTTGCTGAATTTTGAAGATTGCGTGTAGTTTTATTCACCCCAGTGCAGGAAGGATGTGGAGGATTCAGAAAGGGTGCAGAAGATGTTTACCAGACTGCTGAGTCCAAAGAGGGATTCTAACCCAAAACATCATCTATCCATGTACTTCAGAGATGCTGCTTGAGTGCTGAGTTACTCCAGCACTTTTGTAAACCAGCATCTGCAGTTCCTTGTTTCTAAATTACCAAAATGCTGCCTGGATTAGAAGGAGAGGTTGAACAAACTTGGATTGTTTTTTCTGGAACATCAGAGGTTAATCGGAGACTAAGTAGAAATATATAAACTTATGAGGCATAGATAAGGTAGACAGTCAGAGCTTTTTTCTCAGGGTGAAAACAGGGTGGAGCGCATAGCTTTAAGGTGAGAGAGGCAAAGTTTGAAGATGTGTGCGGCAATCTTTTTACACAGAGAGTGTTGGGTGCCTGGAATGCATTACCAGTGATGTTGGCAGAGGCAGATATAATTGTGACATTTAAGAAGCTTTTAGATAGGCTCATGGATATGGAGTTTGCACGTTCACCCTGCGCCCGCATGGGTTTTCTCCAAGTGCTCTGGTTTCCTCCAGCCCTACAAATACATACAGGTTTATAGGTTAATTGGCTTTGGTAATATTGTGAATTATCCCTACTGTGTAGGACAGTAGGACAGTGTCAGGATGATCGCTAGTTGGCACAGACCCGGTGGGCTGAAGGGCCTGTTTCCGCACTGTATCTCCAAAGTCTAACATCTAAAGACTGAAGTGAAATTGATTACAAAGAACAGTTGGCTTAATAATATTCACACCATCAATGGCAATAGCAAATGACCATTTGTAACAATGGAAAGTCTAGTTCCCTACCCGTCACATTTAATGGGTTTATCAGCACGGAGTCCCCACTATCAATAACCTGGGGGTCAGCACTGAACAAAACCTGTTAGATCACTCTCATGAATATTGTGGCTACAAAAGCAGCTGAGAGGTGGGCATTCTGCAGTGAGTAATTGCTCATCTGTCACCCCATAGCTTCTCTACCATCCACAGGCACTCGTCAGACGAATGATCGAATACTCCTGACATGCCCATGGCTGAGTAGTGCTCCAACAATTCCAGCACAAATGGCCAAAGAGTGTTTTGTCTTCAAAAATACCCTGCCATTTCTCACCTGGGCCACTCTGATGGTATGTCACAAATCCACGACCTCCACCACCAAGAAGGATAATGCTTCGCATACATGGAGCATCAGCATTTGCAAGTTCCTTTCCAAGTCTCTGCACCTTGACTTGAAAATATATGGTCACTCCTTTATTGTTGTGGATCTAAACCGTGGAACATCTGCCCAACAGCACCAGAAGAGCTGCAGCGCTTTAAGACAGTGAGTCAGCACAATCCTCTTGTTAGACTGCGCAAAACAAACATCTTTTTTTAAAGGGTCCCAATCCGACACACAGTCTGTCCATTCATTTAACAAATGTTGCCTGACCCGCTGTGTTCCTCCAGCACTTGAGTCTGAAGAAGGGTCTCGATCGGAAAAGTCACCCGTTCATAGAAACATAGAAAATAGGTGTAGGAGTAGGCCATTTAGCCCTTCGAGCCTGCACCGCCATTCAATATGATCATGGCTGATCATCCAACTCAGTATCCCATACCTGCCTTCTCTCCATACCCCCTGATCCCGTTAGCCACAAGGGCAACATCTAACTCCCTCTTAAATATAGCCAATGAACTGGCCTCAACTACCTTCTGTGGCAGAGAGTTCCAGAGATTCACTACTCTCTGTGTGAAAAATGTTTTTCTCAATGTTCCTTCTATCCAGAGATGCTGCCCGTCCCGCTGAATTACTCCAGCATTTTGTGTTTATCTTCGGTTTAAACCAGCATCTGCAGTTCCTTCCTACACATCCAGCAATTTGTGTTTTGGGGATTAATCCATTTTGCCTTTGCCAGTGATGCCGACATTTGAAAAAAGAACATGGGCCAAGTCCATAAATCCCATGGTATTGTTCCCTGTGTTGGCGAGATATCTCTCTGGTCTCCTCTGATCCTGCATTGATGAGGTTAGCTGCTTTGCCTAGGGAAAGTGATTCACGGAATGCATCGTTACCTGAACAGCTTCCTCATGTCTTCCAATAATTAGCTAACAATGGCATTTGGAGAAGGAAGGAATGGTCAGGTTAGTGCCTTCAAATGAAAAGGACAGTTTATGTTTTCTTGAGTGACAATTCCGCCAAGGATAACCAGTGGGAAAATGTTTTTTGTGGGGAACATTAAACCTTTTTATTCTAAAGGATATATCACAGGTGAATAGAACATTTCACTGCTGAAAGTTTATTTTAAAAGATGTTATATTTTCCCCATACACCTTCCTATAGGTCACAGGAACCCTGTGTTGTTTAGTAGGCAGGACAATGTAACCTAGAGTCTACCCTTAGAAAGCCGGTTCTGACAGAGATAAGCTAAAATAGCACACAAAACGGAGGGGTGAAAATTAAGCCTCTGGGTAGCTATTATACAGCAAAAAAGAGATAGCGCAGCAAAAAAAACTGTGTTTACATAAGTAAGACATTTAGTAACTGTTCAGGAATGATGTCCTATGAAGGAATTTTAATTTCTAAATCTGATGAATGATGAGCTGTTTTTATACGGCTGTGGCCTACATTCTGTGAGTAATTTTAGAGCAATTTGCAGTCAACAAGCAGATCTACTACATATAAAATATTATCAATGATTTTGTCAACCTGAGCCCTAACCTCCTTTGTTATTTTCATCAGTTCTCCCCTCAGATGTCTCTCCTAGTGCCCATACCCCCTGAAGACTAGCAACAGGATGTCATACACCTGTTTTGCTTAAGGCTGGGACTTCAAACCCTTTGTGATAGCGAAGGCATTGGCTCACGCTGCCTTGCACAACGTATATGTCAAAATGTCAGATGATAGTTGTTGTATCTGCAGCTGTTGCATAAGGAGATTGCCAGCGGCACAACTTTCCTGCGGTGAGCTTTAATTTGCTTCCCCCTCCCAGAAGAGTTTCCTCCCCTCACCTTGCTGCTTTAGTTGCAGCTGTAGTGGAGCACAGTCTACATGCAGCTGGGACTGGGATATGTGCAGAACCTTCACACAAGGCACGCTTAAGGTAGGAGAAGATACCACAGCGAACTCCAGTCACAGAAAACAAACCGACATCTGCTGCCTTCATTTTAATTGCCTTTTATGAGAGCAGAAGTGAAGGTGTTGGTCGAGATTAAAATTATAAATGAGTGGAATTTCAGCCATTTCGCTTCACTCTCGAAGCAGATTCCACTGTCAGATGGTCACACGTGCCGAGTGTGTAGATGTACAGGACACAGGCACATCACTGCTCTGAGTCACAGGTTTTTTAACTAAGCTGCATGAGATCAGGATTTCTGTTCTTCGATAGTAATCCTAATGCATGTTACATGCCATATATTTAACAAAGCACCCTGATTAATTAGAATTAATCTTAGAAATTTGAGGAACAAAACAGTGTAAGATGGAAGAGATTTCATTCTGTTTGATGTAATTTCTAGACACAATATACAAATGTAATTGCAATTCTGACTGCTGAGGATGGGAAGGCGGCTAAGCGGAAGGACTGTTCCCATGTAAAGGCAGCAAATGGCAATGCCCATAGTGGCCACACCTCATTTTGATCCAAACCACCAGCGGCCTATCTCAAACGTGTGGAAAGAAGCAGCTGGTTGACATTGTAGTTAGAGATTAGCACCAGCCATCGGCCACATGTCAATGAGGAGGCAAATTAAGGCAGGGAAGGGTGGAAAGGGTTGTCAGCAAGACCCTTACACAGGAAGCTGGGTGGGAGGAATCTATAGCAGTAGAATTCCCCTGTGACATCCAAGAAATATTAGAACTCTTTCCAGCTGAATGTGGGAAAGCCTCATTAGGATTCTTCTTCCTCCTGGCCAAGAGAGGCGATGATCGAAACATAGAAAATAAGTGCAGCAGTAGGCCATTTGGCCCTTCGAGCCAGCACCAGCATTCAATATGATCATGGCTGATCATCCAAAATCAGTTCCCCGTTCCTGTTTTCTCCCCATGTCCCTTGATTCTGTTACATGGTGACATGAGTCACTTGGTGACTGGGGCACCTTGTATGCCAGTGGAATATGATTCAAAAATGTGAGGGTGATATCATATTCAGTCAAACAGCCCAGCTGGCATAAACAAATGGGTGTCTATATATACATTATCTGTTTGTCTTTAAGCAATCTCCGTGGATTGTCATCTTGTCGTGGTGGAGAAGCTTGTGTGGACCTGAGATCCCGAGAGCGATGCCGTCTGGAGCTATGCTCCTGGTAGGGCCACCCATGGCGGTAAGGTCGATGGGGAGGTCTCTGACAAAGAGCAACCCAACCAAGACCTCAACGGTGGAACAGGCAGAGGATGATGGCTGACCTTAGTGGAGCGTCACAACGGCTGGGAAGGCGGATGAAGGCTGCAGCAGAAAAGGGACCCCAGTTGTCTTAGACTCCCTACCACTGGATCCTGACCCAGATCTGTCAAGGACTGTGGGGTTGCTGTCTGTGCACCGGTCTCCCCATGTTAAACAAAGTCACGCACAGGCATCCCCCACATAGGGAATAACACCCTGGAGACACCCATGGTCAGCCATGACCGAAAGGGGCCTAAGAAGAAGACTTATGCAAAATCCATTGGTTTCTGAGGCATGAAGGAACTTATTATTTTGCAACTGGTGTCAAAGTGTGCATTAGAAGTCATTTGATGTCACTGTACATGTCCAGTGATCTCTGTGTTATATTCATGGTGCACTCAGAACAGATTTGTGGAACATCAACGTCACACACAAAAGACCTGTTGACATTGTGCCATTTGTAATTCTAAATATTTTGTTGCCAGGTAAAAGGCTTTCCAGTCTTTTTTTCTGTTTCTGTAGCCGAGGCAAACAATTGAATGTAATTATAAATATTCTTGGACTGATAAATAGATTTTAACAGCAACATAATAGCCAAGGTTAAATTTCATCCTGTACACCGGGAACAAATCTATTTAAATAGAGCTTGATACCAAACAATTCCGCATCCCAAGAGCATTATTTTCAGTTGAAGTGGCAACTTGCATGGATGGTTTGGTAGGGTCATTCCCACATTGATATTTAAAGGAGGGATCAAATGACATCCACTCATATTTTGACCCATAAAAGACATGGGATTGTCAGTGTGAACATGAGCCATTTGTGGCTTGCAGTTGGGTTGTTAACTGATAGCTTTGTGAGTTTTTGCCAGATTGCTTGCTACTGTATATTTTGGATGCAAATAGTAAAAAAAAAGGTTGAATGTCTCCCTAGAATCTAGATTCTGTTATTTTATATATTTTAATATATACTGTACAGACCATCTTGTTTTAAAGTTAGATCTCTGCATCCACATATATTCAAAATCCAGAGGCGACCAAAACAAGGTACGACTCTTTGGGCGACTACTCACAAACTTAGAGGCTTCCCCCCGCGATATTTTGCCAAGATGTCGCCTGTTTGGTCGTGAGTCGTCTCCTCAGTCGCCCAAAGAGTCGTAGCGTCTTTCTGGTCGCCGCTGAATTTTCAACATGTTGAACATTTTCGGCGATCTGCAACGACCTATGACATGTGCCGGCAGTCGCCGAATAAGTTGCGTAAATGGGACAGGCCCATATCTAACCTGACTTCCACACACAGGCAGGAGACAGCCACATATTATATTCTGGTAGCTGGTGCGGGTACAATGAAAGATCTAAATCTTGACCCATTAGCCACCTAAATGTTGAATTGGATATAAGAGCACTGTGGCCTTTGTGCTTGCTGCATTTAAGAGAATGTATGGAATACAAAAATGCCTCCCACACAACGTGTGAAATGCTAACAAGAGAATGAATTTTTATATTGCTGTTTCTTCTAACAGTTAAACACGATGTGATGAAAATCAAAAAGCCCTGAGAAGCAGAGTATTAAATAAAAACGACTCTGATAGCTTCAAATAGCTTGTAGTTTTGCTTGATGTGGTAAAGCAGGTTATTTTTTTTCCTGTGTTCTTAATTAGACAAAATTAATTTTTGATTTAAATCTATAAATTTAACCTGGGGGAGTAGTGCAATATGTATTTGCTTATACAAAATGCATGTTTAACAAAGCTATCCTGTCTGCAATGGTGGGTCTGCAACAATAAGAATACTCCAGAGGTGACAGGGAATGTTGTACTTCTAATGAGTGTAAGTGCTCCATGCAACTAAATGGTTCAGGCTGACAAATTGTATGATCACCTCAAACTAGCACTATGAGAATGGCCGTTCAAACATGACTAGTTGGCCATAGTTAGGAATATTTTACTAATATGCCTGTTGTTTATTTTTAAATCATTCTCAATATAAACATCCCTAGTTGAAGCAATTTTACATGTGTCACTTTCTTGAATTAAAATAATCACATTTCCCTACAAATATGTTGCAGTTTGATTTGGCCAGTTAGATCATTGTGCTATTATTTTTAAAAATAATATATACAATGATCTCTTCTTTCAGAGTTTGGTCAATTTATTGTGAGAAGGCTGTGTACGTGTTCTTGTATTTTGATCATAATTATCACTGCAGAAGTGTATCAATTAGGTAAACCACTCTAGCATCTTAGCATTAATGCTCTCACTATTAATAAACAAGTCTACTCTGAATATCAATAAGAAAACAGAAGAAAAGACAAACATTCAAGATTTGCACTGTAACGGTATGCATATTTTTAATAATTTCATGCATATTTATTTAAAGTTGGTGATAAACATTTAATACATTGCCAACATCGCAAACAAAATGCGAAGTTGGCTCTCAGCTATTTTCTGGCGAGACGCTTTAAATAAATATGCTCAATGAAGTCATTACAGCTGTTAAGATTGGCACACTTTTAATCAGATAAATGGGAAATGAACTAAGTGTGCCATTTTATTTAAAAACTATCCTTCACAGTCATGATACAATAGTCAATACAAATATTCAGCCTTGTGTTTCAATCATATACCTAGTTATACCAGTTTTAGGTCAATCCAATTTTGACTGTAGCAGTTTGCTTGAAAGATGACTGCTCACAACAATGCCCCATCTCTCTGCTCAAAATCTTCTTCATAGTTTAGAATTGCTTAAACTTTACACAATCTGACTAATTCCAAGGGTCAGCTTTCTCCTATCATCTGGCACAATAATACAATCATGCAATACTCACAATTTGGATTGACATTATGGGTTGAGGCAATGTAAAAGAGAATAGCACCAAACAATTTATTCACACATGACATGTATAAGCTCTGTTGTACACAAAGTACTGGAGTAAAACAATGGGTCAGGCAGCAATCCTGGAGAACATGGAAAGGTGACGTTTTGGATGAAGGCCCTTATTCAAGCCTGAAGAGGGGTTCCATCCCGAAACGTCTCCTGTCCATGTTCTCCAGGGTTGCTGCCTGGCCCGCTGAGTTACTCCAGCACTTTGCACCCTTCTTTGTAAACCAGCTCCTTATTTCTAAATTAGCTTTAAGATGTTGTTTTTCAGGACAGCTGTTGGTAATATATTTGCAAACATTGTCCCCTTCATATCATCTGAAGCTATTTATCTTACTTGCAGAGCACCTGAAGTGATGCTGACAAAGTACATGATACCAATAGTAAAATAAATGGGAGGAAGAGGGTGGTGAGACGAGAGTTATCCAGTTAAGATTTATACTGTTTGGACCAGTCCACCATCTTGTTTTCCTCTCCCCTTTCAGCATTTTGAGAGACCACACTGTTCGCGATTCCCCAAACTGTTATTTTATCTCCATCAACCACCATACTCTTTAGCAATCTTTCATATGTAACTGCGGGAGTCTAATAGTTCTCCGGGTGAAGTTGCAATTCGTTACATTCAATCCCACAATGTCTCTCCTCTACATTGGAGAAACCAATCCAAGTTTGGATGACCAAATTGACTAAATTGACCAAATTGACTAAAACGATAAATGTTTTTATTTCAGACTTCAAGCATCTGCAATTTTGGGGGGATTTTCAAGAATTACAGTACATTGTTTTATCTCGTAATGCTTGAATGGAAAATGCTCGACATTAAAATAAAATGTCAGCCCTTTTTATTATTAAAAAACAGGCAAAATGAGTATGTTGGCATTGCAACAGGCTGTGTAAACTGTTCAAGATTTCCTTGCACATTTTTTTTATTCTTTATTAATTTGCTCATGCAATACTTGACAGGGGCATTTTGTGTATTTATGGCAGTCCATTGTTAGCTACATTAATGGAGGTATTACCCCATTTTATAATTTATTACGGGGTGGGAGATTGCAACCTTCACGTAGTCCGCCTGGTTTAGACAAATGCAATCAACCCAGCGTGCACAATCAAATAAGATCAAATAGAACAAGTTGTCCTACAACTTTAGGCTGTGCACGCCATACACAAGAAGAAGAAGATAATTTATTGTCAAATCGTTATGAAATCGTATGGTAATATTCACATTGTACAATTCCAAAGTTTACAAAGTAGTGATATTTATTCTCTCTCTATAGTGAAAAGTTTGCCATTCAATCAATTATGATCATTTTACTATTATTTGATAGGTATGATTTAAAACATTTTTTTTTACAACATTTAAAAGAATACAGTATTGTGATACAATATTTTTTTCCAGGTGCCATTATTTCAGTTTCAACAGGTGTATGAAAACAATATTTAAGGTTATTCAATGAAATGTATATAATTCACATCAGGAAGAAATAAAATAAAACGGTTTATTATTCTAAAAAATGTGAAATTTTAAGCATTATCTCAAATGGCTTTTACATAATATAGAATATAGAAATCTTCGTCTAAGATAAGTTTAAGAGATGCTTCCTCATATACAGTGTGGAAACCAAATTACAGCAAAACATAGAATGGTTTGTAGCTAACAAATTTTGGAGTAAACACCAAATTGTAATAACAAAAGTTAGTCCAAAGAATTTTTTGATAATCTTGAAATTAAGAAAGGACATTGTAAATAAAACTTTAAATGTCAACCGTAATCTGCATAAAAATATGTCTGGTTCCCTGAATCTTTCTTTAAGCCTTTCCTCATGGATACCAATATTCAAGAGAGATGGAGCATGTTAATGCACTGTTAGTTTTAAATAATCACCTGCAGTGAACCAACTTATATTTTATATATTGTTGGATCTAGAACATCAAACTAAAATATTAGCACCTGCTTATCCTCCAGTGGTAATATGTGGACAAATATGATCATGGTGAGTAAACAACAATAACCTATTTAAGCTTGCTCATTAAAATAAACCAAACTTTCTATTTTTATCTTCCATTATTATCTGAGTACAGACAACATTTTTAAACATATTTCTCCCCCTCTCCTCCTCTCCTCCTCTCTCCTCCCCTCTCCACTTCCCCTCTCCCCCTCTCCTCATCCCCTCTCCTCCTCTCCCTTCTCTCCTATCCCTTCTCTCTTATCCCCCTTCTCTCCCTTCTCTACCTTCCTCTCTCTACCTCTCTCTCTCATTGTTTTTCTCTGCTGGATGCTGGGTTTGATGTTGTGCAATTCCTTCAGGGAGGCAGAAAAAAAAACGTGGATAAGGTTATGAACAAATGATGCCGGGGAAAGATTTGAGAAAGACCTTATTGGAAATGGCCTTTGGCAGTTTTGGCTGTTGGTTTCAGATTAGTTTACACAGTATGTAAAAGTGAACTTGAAACACTTTCAAATCCTCCATAATTATATTTTCAGGGTCTTATTATAGTTGCTTTTGAATAATCAAATCAGCCGGCTACAAGATCAAACATTCATATTAGGAACAAATAGTTACACAGCAGTTTTCAGAAGAAGGTCAGATCACAAATAATTCATGTTGATAATAGAATCCCAAATTGCAGCCAAAAAGTACTAGCAGATGTGTTATCCCAGAGTGGAATTAACTTACATTGCTATTTCTTTCCTTTATAAGTCAATATCAAGCATATGTAAAAATCTGCAAATCGCACACACACATGAAAAGAGTAATCCAAATCAGACATGCAATGAAGATAATTGGTCTTTAAGAACAATTATCACAGCTAATATTTCAATCCAATCTTTGCATTAAATATATATGCAGCATATTTCTGTGTTATAGAAGGGTTGCTTTCCTAGAAAATTGTCTTTATTAAAATTATGCATGACGAACCCGTGATAAAAAATGATAATGCTTGTTTATTTCGCATTTTGTGGGGTTTTTTCTCACATTAATTGCATCAAAGTGAATCTTTATTTCATATCTCAGATTTTCTTTTGATATATATATATATATATATATATATATATGAATACTGAAAGGGCAATTTCCGTTACCTGAACTGCCGTACTGTGGGTAGACTGCAGTTGGTAATGTTTAAGAGTTTTATTTTTAAATAGCCAAGCAGTTACCACAGATTCTATAACATGTGATTACTCTTAGTTGTTAGGAAGCTGTAACTATTAGTTGCTCACTTAACGTTTAATAGTCCATTTGCTGCGTTGATTAAAATTCATTATATTGTTACCAGACGATTAAAATCTTTATTTTCAGACTGACATTCGACTAAACAGCCTAATAAAACCCTGTACCATAGTGGTGCAGCAGTAGAGTTGCGGCCTTACAGTGCCAGAGACCCCAGGTTCTATCCTGACTACAGGATTCTATTGCAGTCTGTATGGAGTTTGTATGTTCTCCCTGTGACCACATGGGTTTTTTCCACGTGTTCTGGTTTCCTCCCACATACCAAAGACATGCAGGTTTGGAGGTTAATTGGCTTCTGTAAAATTGCCACTAGTGTGTACGATAGTACTAGTGTGTAGGATAGTGTATGGGGTGATTGTTGGTAGGCACGATTTGGTGAGCCCAAGGGCCTGTTTCGACACAGTATCTCTAATACTAAAACCAAAGTAAACATAGCTAGTCTCCAAATATTTGTGGGAGTTTGGCAGAGTTTTGGAAGAAATGAATTGATTAAACAAATATATTAGTTGAGACAGTTTTGCTATGAAATATATTTGTCCATCAATTTTACTGGAAATCTCTTACTAAATTTTAGTCTAAATTAACGTAAATTGTATATGAATATTTTGGGGACCTATCATTAGATTTGGTAATCAATAATTCTAGCTCAGGTTACCAGGTGACTTGAACAAATCAAACGCAAGCAGGCAAAATAACAAATTTTGCTCTCGATAATTCCTTGAGGGAAAAACATAGTCAACAATCATTAAGGATTCTGTGTTGATTTACGTCTAATAGAGTGACATTAATAATAGAATGATAGATCATCACCCTTATTAATCGTGGTGATTGTTGGAAGTGGATGTACTATATCAATAGGTCTGATCCCTCTGGACATCACCTCTGTCAGACACCTCCTCTGGTAGACTCGGTGCCTGTGATGCTCTGTCAGTTTTTTTGCACATAGTAGCCGGATCAACACGATTTTCTGCATCGGCAAGGTGCTGCTGTTTGCAAGTGATGACTAGTCCTGAAATCCCACCCCCAGACATAAGAACTGGTTTTAAATGAGTCTCATGTTTAATAAAATGATGAAATATATCTAAATGTTTAAAAAAATAATAACAAATAAATTACAGAGGATTAATTAACATTTGTTAAATATCTAATCACATAATTAAATGCACCAAATTAAAGGTACAATAACTCAAACATTTATCTGCGGAGGAAGAAACTGTAGATGCTGGTTTATACAGAAGATAGACACAAAATGCTGGAGTAACTCAACGGAACAGGCATCATCTCTGGATAGAAGGCATGGGTGGCGTTTCGGGTCGAGACTGTAGATGGGTCTCGACCCGAAATATCACCCATTCCTTCTATCCATAGATGCAGCCAGTCCCGCTGAGTTACTCCAGTATTTTGTGTCAAGCATTTATCTTTTTTACAACAATGGTGGCCCAATTGGGCAGTATGGGGCTTACGACTAAGTACATACTACAGGTGCACAACCTTTTAACCGAAAGCCTTGGGACCAGACACTTGTCGGATTTCGGACATTTTCGGATTTCCGAATGGAAGATTTTTAGCGTAGATTAGGTAGGTAGCGCGGGCGGCTTGAAAAGTCTGGAGCAGCTGCCTCCTCCCCGGAGAATCATTGAGACTCATTGCATAAATGTTAGTCAGTTAGTTTGGAGGAATTTTATGTGGTGGTGGTGGAGTCCCAAGTGAAGTTTGTCCACTTTAATTCTTAGTCCCCTACCTGGTCGGCGACTCCCAACCTCGCGGAGCACGGGGCTCCGTCCGGCCGCGCCAGGCGGCGCCAGTTGGAGCTCCGACCCCGGCAACTCTACCCCTGGCTGCGCGGCTCCAAATCCAGCGACGCTCCGCGATGTTGTGTGTCGGCGGCCACAGCGCTCCGGAGCTTGCCGCACGGCGACCCGGTAAGGCATTGCCCGCTCCCCGCTGGTATCCCAGCGCTGCGACGCCGCCGACTCCCGACATTCGCGGAGCTGGGGCGTCCGGCCGCAGGCCGCGCTGGATTTGGAGCGCCTCGCAGCCAGGGGTAGAGTTGCCGGGGTCGGAGCTACAACCGGCGCCGCCCGCAGCCCCACCGGCCACAGCGCTGCGGAGCTTACTGCACGGCGACCCGGTAAGGCATTGACCGCTCCCCGCCTCTCCGACCAGGTAGGGGATTAAGAATTAAAGTTTACCCCTTCACCCCCCCCCTTCACATAAAAGCCCTCCAAACTAACTGACTAACATTTAAGCAATGATTTACAGATGTTTAAGCGTCTCCCGGTCTCCGGAGAGGAGGCAGCCGCTACAGTAGTACAGACCTGGGTTGACCGTGGGTCGTTTCGGGTCAAGTTTGGCGCCAAACGCGAGCTTTGGTGCGCAGACGACATCCTGGAAAAAATGGCCGGTTTTCGGAGTTTTTCGGTTTCCGGAACACCGGATAAAACGTTGTGCACCTGTACCTCCAGCCTTTAAACTTCAGTGATTTGGATGCCTGTTGCTGGGCTCAATAACAAGCCAGTGGTGAAGCAGGAGTCAGATGCCCTGGCATGTGATCCCTTGATTACTTTGGACCTGCACATTTGGCTGAACATGCGTTCAAGTTTGAATAAGCTGACCGTTGAGTGGCTCACAGGGGTGGGAGATTGCAACCTTCATGTGGTCTACCCTGTTTCGACTAATGCAATCAACCCGACGTGCACAAACAATTAGGTCAAATAGAACAAGTTGACCTACAACTTTAGGCTGTACACGCCATATGCAAGAAGAAGAAGAAATATCACACTGAGTTTCCCTATGGCCAGTCAGCTCAATTTGGCCTATTCAGCTCACTATTTTTTTAACATCAACACAACTGAGATCAAACTATATTTAATTGGTAGCAGTTCTGTTACCATAATCATAATACGTCCCTGTCAGAAACAACAAGCCTCTTTGTTAGGAGGTTTAAGATTGTTAGGAGGTTTAAGATCATTACAATAACATTGGAAAATATATATTTGTTTAAATAAATGCACGCTCCTTTCCTTCAGGTTACCATTTTGAAACCTGGCACCAGTTCTCTCCACAACATCGAAGGCTGCATGCATGATGGTGTAGTGGTAGAGCTACTGTCTTACAGCGTCAGAGACCCGGGTTCCATCCTGACTACGGGTGCTTGTCTGTACGGAGTTGTGCGTTCTCCCCGTGACCTGCATGGGTTTTCTCCGAGATCTTCAGTTTCCTCCCACACTCCAAAGAAGTAAAGGCTTGTAGGTTAATTGGCTTGGAGTAAGTGTAAAATTGTCCCTAGTGTGTTGGGTAGTGTTAATGTGCGGGGATCACTGGTTGGTGCGGACTCCGTGGGCCGAAGGGCCTGTTTTTATGCTGTATCTCTAAACTAAGCTAAACATCAACAGTTGTTGATACTCTCCACATACGCTGATACCCTATCGAAGAGGCTTATTAGATCTTTTACTGTGTAGTAGTCCCGTTTTATAATTGTGTTTTTTTTTAATGAGTCTTTGTAGTGTTGGCACTTAGTTAAATACATTTTTTATACTTTTATTATTTAAAATTTTCATTCACTTCACACATTTTACTAAAATGCCGAGAGTTAAATTGATTCTATCTCTGGGTTATGCTTATCTTTAAACAACTACCTAGCTGGCACTGTGCCTTTGAATGTGAAAAAGAGACTAATGACTTCATAAATCTTATGCAAATCTTATATTCTTTACAAGATGTCTCCATTGACTGTATAAAATTGAGTATGTAAACTCAAGTATACAGATAAGATTTGATATTCTGCTTTGGAAGGCGCTGTCTAAATTTGCATTCATTACTTACATACATGAAGATTAATTTTATTTCACAGATGTATTGAAATTTAAATTATTGATTATTTAATATTCCCATGATTATTGAAAAGCTTTACTGAAAATTAGTTTTCAACTCAAAACCTTGATTCCTTATATTACTTTGTGTGGTTCTGGTTTACTCACTGAAATGTATAAACAAATACAATACCTGAGGGGAAAGAATGTCTGACAAGCTCAGCAGTAAGTTTACATCCCCGGTTATATTTTTCAAATGGCAACAAGACTGTTTGTATCATTTAAAAGACTTTGAGTTGTGTTTGGGCAGCTCCCTTTGTTAATTTAGAAGCGTTTTTAAAGTTAAGTTACACTGCACAGCTTCTTCTTTGAGTCCACACACAAGATTAGAGGTTGTTTAGCCAGAGCTGAACACGCTTCTCAGCATCTGCATGCAATGGTGTCTGTCTTGCGCTTCTTGTGCGTGGTGGTGGAAAGATTGGTGAAAACAGGGCTGTGACGTGAACGCTCTTTCCTTGACCCCACAGCAAGACTTAAAAGTGATTAATCTATTCACACCTTTATGCTGAATGATGAGCTACACGGCAAATCTTGATCTTCTAAACATTCTAAAGTGTCCAAATCTCAATATGGCTTTTTTGTAATATTAACAAATAAACATTAAATATAGTCAAATAAACATGGCAGCTACGTGACTATCCTCTGCTTGGTTGCAATGTAGGTTGTACAGCGGCTTTCTGGCAACTAATGGTCCGACTGGACAAAATTACGAAAGCTCAGTTGAAATTCCCTGAGCGGCCACAGATGGTGTTGTGAGTGGTGAGCGTTCTCTCCGGTGAGGGGGTGAGGGGGGCATGTAGGAGGGGGCAGCGACATAAAGGAAGTGCTTCCCCATGGTTTAAACGTGGGCCGCAACAAGAGCCATGTTGGAACATGCAGTGGGTGAAGAAGGGCTCGGTGTTGCACTTTGCGAGTGAGGGGTGGGATCAAGTACTGTCAGGAGTACCGCAAGGCATGGTCCTCGGGCCACTGTTGTTCCTGACGTACATTAATGATCTACCTGAACACATACAGGTAAATTGTAAAACAAGACTCTTCACAGATGATTGTCTTGTATATACACCTGTTACTAATGTGGAGAATATAAACTCCTTACAAGAAGACCTTAAGTCTTTGGAATTATGGCAAAACACATGGAAGATGAGCTTCAACCCAACCAAATGCTCAATTATGGTACTTTCAAACACGAAGAAACCACCTATTCAAGACTATGTCTTCTGTGGACCAATACTTCATCGTACAAGTTCACAACCATACCTTGGAGTTCATCTTGATAGCAAGCTTTTGTGGGGGGAACATATGGACAACACAGTCACTAAAGCCAACTGGATGTTACGATTCCTTTGACGAAACCTCTGGTTCTGCCCAAAGGAAGTGAAAACCACAGCATATACAACATTGATTAGACCCTTACTGGAATATGCTTCATGCACCTGGGACCCATACAAAACTGGCCCTATCAACAAACTAGAAGGGGTACAGAGGAAAGCAGCACACTTTTGCATCCGGAACTACAATAGAGGCAGCAGTGTCACCCAGATGCTGACGTACCTGGAGCGGGAAACGCTGGAAACAAGAAGGGCAAGGAACAGACTAGCCATGTTGTACAAGATTCAAAAGGGGATCGTGGCCATAACTGCAGATAGATACATAACATACTCAACAGAAAGCAGAACAAGAAAGAGAAATTATAAGCAAATAGAAACCCCATTCGCCAGGTCAGATATTTATAAGAACTCATTCTTTGTAAGAACCTTAAGGGAATGGAATAAACTAGACACCAATACAGTCAAATCACCTTCACTAGATAGTTTTAGGGGGGTGCTAACAGCACGTTAGTGTGCACAACACATCCAAGTTGGCGATATGCAGAGTACTGCCCTGCCAACCACAAATTCGGAAGGTTCAGAGGTTCAAGGTCACAAAATAATCTTGATATTAGGCTATGTGAGGAGATGTAAGGACCTGCGATCTAAAACATATACCAGAGAGGTCCATTTTAAAGAATTGCTTAAAGAAAAGGAAGGGAGAGAATGAGGGAGGGAATTAAACACATTGGGTCTTGGTAACTAGTGATAAAATGATCAAGTTTGGAGTTAAGCAAGAGAACAGAATAAGAGGATTGAAGACACCTCTAATGGTTGGAGGCACAGAGGAACTTGCTGAAAGGGGAGGGGAGGGGCGAGGCTGTAGAGTTTGGGAAAAAAAGATTGAGAGTTTTGAAGTGGGAGGATTACTTAATCAAGGGTCAGTGTAGGTGTGAATAAGGTGATGTGTGAGTGGGATATGATGCGACATAACGATGAGAGCACATTGGGCTTTGGTGATGTTGGGTCAGAAATTCATCATTGGCCTGATGTGAGATACACTCACTGTAGTGATTAAAATGTCCCTGTAAGTCTACTTCAAAATTTGGCCTTGTTACGGATTATTCAGGGGTTATAAGATTGTGTGAACAAAGCAGGCATTAATTCCAACAAGAATCAGTCTTCAGAAAACAGTTCTGATGTACATTCCAAGCAGAAAGCAGTTTGAAATTAAAAGATAGCTTTGTGAAAAAAACAATGTTGTCTGTCTGCTGGGCCATGAGATCAGTTGCAACAAGATGTGAGGCAATGATGGAGTATGTTAAATGGCCTACATCAAATTAGACACTTTCAATTTGAATAAGGGTCCCAACCCAAAGTTGTCTTTCTATCCCCTCCCCTTCGTTATCACCTTGGTCATCTGTTGCCAGCCCTGCTATGGCCTTTTCTTATCTCCAGTTCCATCTCCTGTACTTTCAGTCATTACCTGAAACGTCATCCATCCTTTTTCTCCAGAAATGCTGCCTGACTGAATGAGTTACTCTAGCACTTTGTGTCCCCTTCCCTCCAATGATGCTGCTTGACCCATTGAGCTCCTTTGATACTTGTTTTTTTTGTTCAAGGCTCTTGCATCTGCAGTCTCTTGTGTCTCCACATTCAGTTTAAGTTATTTCTCACCATTGCGGTAGAGGTGAAGGATCCTTCAGACCACTTCCTTTTTTACACATCAAACATGATCAAAGGGATTTTTGCCTCTCCAGCAATAATGGGACGGTGTACTCAACAGTGTCAATCCCTACCACATCAATTTTGGGTACACAGGAAATGCAAGGCACTGCAGATGCTGAAATCTTGAGGAGAACACCAAGTGCTGGAAGAACTCTGTGGGTCAGGTAGCATCTGTGGAAGGAATATACATATGGACAACATCTGTTTTGAGATTTCTGTCCACAGAAGCTTTTAGACCATCCATATGAATGACTTTGTATCAGCAAAGGTGTTTGAACATTCAGTGGTGGACAAAAATGCTGGAGAAACTCAGCGGGTGAGGCAGCATCTATGGAGCAAAGGAAATAAGCAACGTTTCAGGTCGAGACCGTTCTTCAGAACATTCAGTGGTGTCTTTTCAATTACCATGTGCTCACATTAAACCTTTTGTCAATCTCAAATATAGAAGAAAACATGTCAGTGTCAGTCAGTGTCAGTTAGTTTATTGTCATGTGTACTGTGTGCTGTCCAGTCAAATCATACTATCATATCATAGGTCTTCTTCTCAAACAGCACGCAAAGAGTCGCCACATTCCGTCGCCATCTTGCAATTCCCAAGTGTCTGAAAAGTCCAATTTTGGCCTAAGGTTGTATGCAATTTCTTAGTTTCTCACTTTAAGGCCTGTGTCTTTAGTTTAGTTTAGTTTATTATCATGTGTACAAAGGTACAGCGAAAAGCTTTTTATTTGCATGCTAACCAGTCAGCGAAAAGACTATACATGATTACAATCGAGCTATCCACAGTGTACAGATACAGGATAAAAGGAATGATGTTTAGTGCATGATTAAGTCCAGTAATGTCCATTTAAAGATAGGCCGATGAGGTAGATGGTAGCTCAGGACCGCTTTGTAGTTGGTGATAGAATGGTTCAGTAGCCTGATGGCAGCTGGCAAGAAACTGTCCCTGAATCTGGAGTTGTGTGTTTTCACACTTCTGTACCTCTTGCCTGATGACACTGGATTGACGAAGCTGGGGTCAGCCAGGCCTAGAGCAATGCTGTTGTCTCCTTCCACTGCCACTCCATGCATCTGCCATATGTTGTGCCCGATTCATTCACTCACAGAGTTGCTGTATGGCCTCCCACAGCTACCTCCACTAACACCACAACCCGCGACCACCACAAATGCACCATCTGTCACCTCCATCAGCTGAATCTTTGAGTCCATGCGTCAAGAATGCCATGTACCACTTTCTGAACCAATCATAGAACATTAGGACACTCCCCAAGGGTGAGTTTGTGAACCGTTCACAGCTGCCAACTTTCCCCTTCATAGTCTATGACTGCCATCTTTGTACCTATGAAAGTTGTATTGAATTACCTGCTGTTATCTTTGACCTTAGGAATATAAAAGCTCAATGTACTTTTGACTTTGGGAGACTCCATAGAGAGAATCTCCAGGAGAATGTCTGCTTTTTCTGATGAATAAAAATATACATACCTGAAACGGTAATATCTCTGAATGACTCAGCTGACAAGTCACAGCTTTTTCATTGACGTCAGTGAGCCAAACTTCTGTTATCGTCAGAAGTTTCCTGAGAAACATCTGACGATATCGTCAGAGCAAAAATTGCCACAACCTTCAGCAACCTTTCAGATTTGTGGAGATCGGCCAGTCAAGAGTAAATTGGGACAATCAAGTCGAGAGGTACCAAAGGCGGAGATGGTATTCTCAGCCGCATAAGATCTCAAGCAGGGACAGTGTTATGGAAATGGAAATAGAAATTAATAAGGATGTCACAGGTCGTAAGGTGGAAGCAACTCAGATTTAGCTAGGGCACCAATGTCTCAAATATCTGCAAGAAGGAACTGCAGATGCTGGTTTAAACCAAAGATGGACACAGAAAGCTGGATTAACTCAGGACAGGCTGGATTAACTCTGGACAGGCAGCATCTCCGGAGAGAAGGAATGGGTAACGTTTCCCAAAACGTCATCCATTCCTTCCCTCCAGAGATGCTGCTTGCCCCGCAGAGTTCGTCCAGCTTCTTGTGTCAATCTCAAATATCTGACTTAGTTTCATGCTGTTGCCAATGGAAATAGTAATTGATGTGAAGTCAACCATTGATTCTGATTCTGATTTATGTAGCTAAAGTTACTAAATGAGTGCAGAGAGAGTGAAAGAAAGCAACAAGGCAACAACCATGCCATTGAGTTGCAGAACAAGCTCTGGTGCTGAATGTCCTAATTTTGTTTTTGGTTTTCACTAATCCTCATCTCTTTATGTGTCAGTTTGGGCTTTTCCTGTAATCTGATGGATATACAAGTGCAGGGAAAGTGTAGAATTATTGTGCGTGCAGGAATGCATGGAAGGCAGATTCAGTGCACTGATGTTGAAACCCAGGAGTCCATGGATTTGTATTACATGGGGCCACGTATATGCTGAATTCCATTCCATGGGGCAGAGAGAATTATGCAGGGACAGACTGAGAAAAGTCCGGAGTGGATCTTTATTAATGATTTGCGAAAATGTACTATTTCTTTCATCTTTCATTGCAGTTTCCGAAGTCAGTAAATTCATTTATGAATTTAAATAATCCAATCAGTTAGATTAAAAAAAGCCCGATGTAATGTTGAAGTTTGCACCTGTACTGTGCATGTGTAAAATCAGTAATGTTTCTCATTACTCTGACTTTCCTGTTTTACAAAGAATTTGACCCTGGGATGGTCTTCCTGCATTTTTGGTAATCTTTAGCACATTGGATTCATTTAAATACGTCAAAACAGTTCTAAATGTTCCACCCATTGAAATTCAATATGATGGAAACGAGACAATTTATGGGATATCGTGGGATGGTTGAAGAGGAGCATATGAAATAGATTTTAATAAAATCACTTAACTGCTTTAAAGAATGTCAATCCTAACTTTCAACCTACTTTCTGCACCCGCACTAGTCTTGGTGCAGAATATTGTAGAAAAAAAATTAAAGCAATCAAAACGTACTGCAGTCTGTACCTGAGATTTGCTGGCTCGTGGTAGAGTCTTGCACATGTAACTGATTAATATAATCATCTTCAAGTTGATTCAGGTGCTTCCTGACCACCTTTCCTGACCATATTATCACTGCATAATATCACATTTATCTCCACATGGTATCACACGGAATGAGGTGCGTTGGAAGCCAGAAGCATATTGAAGGACTCAATGGCATCATAATCGGTGAGGGCATAGGTGAACATTAATGAGGAGAGGATTTATTCCATTTGATAGATGGCAGTCGATTCTAATCATAACTTGAACTGAAGTTGCATGCGGGGATTTTGGCTTCATTTAAACACCAGGAGTAACATATTATGCATGCAGACTGTGATGGAGGAATGTGCCATTAGCCTGGGTTGTCCAAAAGTGATTGAGACCCAATTTCAGATGCACAAAGCTGAAAGTGATTTACTTCACTTCATGATAAGTTACACAATGTAACTGCTGTTTATTTTTGATACAACGGAGATTGGACATTGCATTCCTCTGTCTGCTTTTCCTTCCCATTGTGACCAGGGAAGTGAATGTAAACCAGGCGACCAGGCACCAGGGAGAGGGATACGGAGGTCGAAGTTTCTGTATATATATGTCGGTCTGATTATGGGTTTATAATTATGTGAGATATTGTTGATGTTACACATGACGATCAGGCTGATTTATGTCAATGGGGATTGCATTTATTTTTTCTTGGACTTTTTTTGTTCCTGTACTATTCCTGAGGTTCCACCGCCCAAAAAAAAATCGTGGCCTTCTTAGCCAAGTGACCATGTTCATAATTGCCAGCAGGCAATTTGATTGTAGGACTGCATCACAGCTGAAAGCAGTCACACTCTCACCTTTCAGCAGGGGTCAGTTAATTCTCAACAGAAACCCTGGCTGATATTTTCTCCTCATTACCCGAGGGAAACTAGTGAAGCCAATTATTGTGTCCAACTATCACACCGGCCAAAAGCAGATGATTTAACAGAGAGCGAGGTTCGGAGAAAAGAAGCATTTGGCCCTGCTGGGTTTGATTCCTGTACATATAAGATGAGGTCTAAGATTCCCCTGGTTTTGAGCCTGAGTGGAATTAGGAGGTTTGCTTCTATGTGGAGTCCATGGAGTAGAGTCAATGGATTTGATTGGGATGAGGCTGATTGAATCGTCTGGCAACTGAAGGTAACATTGAGGGAAGTGGGACAACTCACATTCTGGTTGATTATTGACAGATAAATCCTCGCTGATGGGGTGTATTAGATAGGAAGGATCAAAGACTAGGAGCACCAAAAAGTGAATGTGATAGGGATTAGGAGCAGGGATCAAGATAATCAGAAGGAATCTTGCTTTATTTAAGCTTGGGGTTGGAATACATGGTTCATTGGTCTGGTTTTGAATCAGCTGGTTTTGAATCAGCTGTCTTAAGCCAAAATATGTCTAACAGTGAGGGTTTCATAAGGTGGTTGGTTCTTTATTCACTTACATTATGAGCCTATCCCTTTCCTGTCTGGTCACTACATAACATCCAGTCACAGAGTTAGACAGCATAGAAACAGGCCCTTCGGCCCAACCTGTCCACACCGATCAAGGGCCTACTTGAGTTTGTCCCATTTGCCTGCATTTGGTCCTATCCCTCTGAACGTTTTCTATCCATGAACCTGTCCAAATGTCTTTTAAACTTCTAATGATCAATTCTACATGCCTCTGTGTGAAAAACGTTCCTCTCAAGTTCCTTATAAATCTTTCCCGCCCATCCTAAATCTATGTTCTCCAGTTTTTGTCTCCCCTACCCTGGGATAAAGATTGTGACCATCCACCTCATCTGTGGCCTCATTATTTTATAAAAGTCTATAAGGTCACTTCTCAGCCTCCTTTGCTCCAGGGAAAACAGTCCCAGCCTATCCTGGATTGCAAGGGATTGCTGGAATCGTGAACAAATGTGTAGGAGAAACTTGATGGGTCAGGCAGCATCAGTACAGTCTGAAGAAGGGACCCGAATCAATACGTTATCTATTCATTTCCCTCCACAAATGCTGCCTGACCTGCGGTTGGTTTTTCTGGCACAGCCAAACTAGGAGTCTCTCCTCCTAACTCAAGCCATGTTGGAAGCACAGTATGCCCATAAGCATCTCATGAACATGCTGCATAATCTAAGTCACTGACAGTTTGATGTGCAATGCTTATGTTGCACTGCTGAACAAACAGACAGTTCTCATGCTGGACCCAAAAAGCTGGAGTAACTCAGCAGGTCAGACAGCATCTCTGGAGAAAATAAATAGGTGACGTTTTGGGTCGAGACCCTTCTCTAAAACTCCACTAACTCAAAATCCATCAATGAGAAAATTCAACAATGAGCATCTGAAACAAAATGTAATTCAAACAAATTCAGACAACCAAAGCCTTATTCAGAAGTTGAGAACATTTATATTGTTTAATTGCTTTCAGTGTTTTCCAATGAACTGCACTCTTTATTCTGCCCAATGTCAGACATCCCAGGATCCATGTGGAAATGTGTTGTTTATAACAGAACATGTCTTGGTTTGGAAAGCGTAGTGGACCAATTGAACACGCAGATCCAAGGATTTAATACTTTGCTTTACAGAGACTTTAACTGTAATGCGTAATGCAATTGACCAAGGAGCTGTCATGCTGTAAAACATGGTGGTTGTGCTACCTTAATGGATGAGCATAACACAGTCAAATTCAGATGGTAATATTGCCCAGAGCCATCACAGTATGTCCTTGTAACATGATATGTGAATAAAGGTTTAGCCTGAAATCTTAAGGGCCTGTCCCACTTGGCCGTCATTGATGCGACAGGCCAGTGGTGCACGATGATTTCGTCCAGAACAAAATCCTGGAGCGCTGCACGATACCGCGCGCAACTCCACACTCTTCCACGCCACTCCATGCGCCCGTCCAGCGCTAACAGGTCGCGTAAATGGCGCGCAAATGACGGCCAAGTGGGACAGGCTCTTTAAGGACACACCAACAAGTTCTGAAATTCCTTTTCTGGGATTCTTGGCAATTTTTAAACATCTTCACAATAAAGTGCTATTTAAAATCTTTGTGAGTCATATGGCAGTATTAAATGGAGCAGCCATGGCTATTATCACAGTTATCGATGTTAAGTGAGTTCATCTGTTTGGAGTTGATAAAACTATAGGGTGAAAAATTTCACAGCTGATTATCCATGAAGGCAGTAAAATTGAAAGACGCTGATAAGAGAGAACAGGATAATAATAAAACATTGAGGAAAAGAAAGTAATGTTATACATCAGTTTTGCATAAATGTAAAATGTTCTTTAATGCGATAATATGTAAGTAGCAGCATACGCCAGAAGACTGTTTAAGATCTGTCTCCTGAGTTTACCAAAGCTAATGCAGACTAGTTTGGCTTCACAGCATAACCCCTGTCTGATGTGAGGCTGTGCTTTAAAACATCTTCATATCGCCCAGAGGGCCTCCTGGACACTGCTTAACAGTAGTTAAAGGTTGTTTCCTTTCATATAAGAGCTGCCTTTGTTGCAAAACTTCTTAAAGCTTATGCACATCTCTCTGCTGGTGGGCAAAGTGTGAGTCACAGTTTGATGTAGCCATTGACTAACATAGTCCACAAAGCTGCCTTGAATTTCATATATGGTACGAGAAGAGTACAGCATGGAAACAGGCGCTTCGGTCCACAATGATTGTGCCAAACATGATGCCAAGTTAAACTGATCCGTATACCTCTATTGCCTGCAATTCATGTGCCGATCTAAAAGCCTCTTAAACGACACCATCGTATCTGCCTCCACCACCACCACATCTGGCAATGCGTTCCAGATCTCCACCACTCTCTGTGTGAAACAACTTGCCCCGCATAAATCCTTTAATCTTTCCCCCTCTCAACCTTAAAGCTATACCCTCCAGTTTTGGACATTTCCACCCTTGGCAAAAGGTTCTGACTGTCAACTCTCTCTGTGCCTCTCACAGTTTTATATACTTCTATGAAGTCTCTCCTTTATATACTGCTATGAAGTCTCCCCTTCTCCTTTGACTCCACCCACTTCCTCCAAGTCCAAGGCGTAACATGGGCCCCAGCTATGCCTGCCTGTTTATAAGGTACATTGAACAATCCCTGTTCCGGCGTACACTGGCCCTATCCCCGAACTCTATCTCTGTTACATTGATGACTGCATCGCTGCTACCTCCTGCACCCATGCAGAACTCATGGACTTCATCCACTTCACCAGCAATTTTCATCCTGCGCTCAAATTTACTTGGACCATCTCCGACGTCTCCCTCCCCTTTCTTGATCTCACAGTCTCCATCACAAGAAATAGACTATTGACTGACGTCTATTACAAACCCACTGACTCCGACAACTATCTCAACCACACTTCTTCCCACCCTGCTTCCTGCAAGAACTCTATCCCTAACTCCCAATTCTTCCCTCTATGCCGCATCTGCTCCCAAGATGAGGTGTTCCATATTAGAACATCCGAGATGTCCTCATTCTTAAGGGACGGGGGTTCCCCTCTCCCATCATAGATGAGGCGCTCACTCGTGTCTCTTTGGTACCCCACAGCTCCGCCCTTGCTCCCCCTCCTCCTAGTCGCAACAGAGACAGTCCCCCTAGTCCTTACCTACTACCCCATCAGCCGTCGCATACAACACATAATCCTCCAAAATTTCCGCCACCTCCAACGGGATCCGAATACGAGCCACATTTGCTCATCTCCACCCCTTTTCGCCTTCAGCAGATACCGTTCCCTTTGCAACTCCCTGGTTAACTCATCCCTTCCCACTCAAACCACCCCCCCCCTCCCAGGTACCTTCCCCTGTAACCGCAGAAGATGCAACACCTGTCACTATACCTCCTCCCTCAACTCTGTCCGGGGACCCCAACAGTCCTTTCAAGTTAGGCAGAGGTTCACTTGCACCTCCTCCAACCTCATTTACTGTATCCATTGTTCAAGATGTGGACTCCTATACATCGACGAGACCAAACACAGACTGGGATATCATTTTGCAGAACACCTTCACTCAGCCCACGTGAACCAACCTGATCTCCCAGTTGCTGGACACTTTAATTCTCCTTCCCATTCCCACCCAGATCTTCCTGTCCTAGGTCTCCTCCACTGGCAGTGAACTAAACACAAATTGGATGAACGGCATCCCATATTTCGCTTGGGCAGCTTACAGCCCAGTGGTATGAATATTGATTTCTCTCACCAGGTAGCCCTGGCATTCCCTCTCCCTCCATCCATTCCCCACCCAAGTTACACTAGCTTCTCATTTTCACCCTACAAACAGCTTACAATGGCCTGTTTCCTTTATCATTGTTACTTTTTTGCAGATCTTTCGGGGTGGAAGATTGCAACCTTCACGTGGTCCGCCCTGTTTCGACAAATGCAATCAACCCGGTGTACACAAACACATAAGATCAAATAGAACAAGTTGTCCAACAACTTTAGGCTGTGCACGCCGTACACAAGAAGAAGAAGCTTATCTTTCATTCATTGTTCTTTATCTCTCCACATCACCATCAATATCTCTCGTTTCCCTTATCCCAAACCAGTATGAGGAAGGGCCTCGACCAGAAACGTCACGGATTCCTTCTCTCCAGTGATACTGCCTGTCCCGCTGAGTCACTCCAGCATTTTGTGTCTACCACACACCGTCTTTACCACCCTATCTACTTGTGCTACCGCCTTCACTGAGCTATCAACATGAATTCCAAGATCCCTCTGCATATGAATGGTGTTAAGGGTCTTGCCATTAACTGAATACTTTCTCCTTACATTCAACCTGCCAATGTGCAACACCTCACAGATGTTCGAGTTAAACTTGATCAACTTGGAGCAAGTTGATTCTCCACCCATTTCTGCAGTTGATCAATATCCCGCTGTATATACTGACAGCCTTCCTCACTGCCTGCAACTCCTCCAATGTTGGTGTCAGCAGCAAAACTTACTCACCAACACATCCACATTTAGATCAAGGCCATTTTATTATATCACAAACAGCAGAGGACCCAGATCCCTGCGGAACTTCACTGGTCACAGACCTCCAGCTTGAATATCTACCTTCCACTACAACCCTCTGTCTTCTATGAATGAGTTAGTTCTGAATTCATACCACCAAGCCATAGTGAATCCCATACACCTTAATCAAAGTAACATTAGCAAATTTGCAGTTGACACCAAGCTGGGTGGCAGTGTGAAATGTGAGGAGGATGCTATGAGAATGCAGGGTGACTTGGACAGGTTGGGGGAGTGGGCAGATTAAGTTTAATGCGGATAAATGTGAGGTTATCCACTTTGGTAGCAAAAACAGGAAGGCAGATTACTATCTAAATGGCGTCAAGTTGGGAAAAGGGGAAGTACAACGGGATCTGAGAGTCCTTGTACATCAGTCTATGAAAGTAAGCATGTAGGCACAGCAGGCAGTGAAGAAAGCGAATGGCATGTTGGCCTTTATAACAAGAGGAATCGAATATAGGAGCAAAGAGGTCCTAGTGCAGCTGTACAGTGCCGTAGTAAGACCACACCAGGAGTATTGTGTGCAGTTTTGGTCCCCTAATTTGGTGGAAGGACATTCTTACTATTGAGGGAGTGCAGCGTAGGTTTACAAGGTTATTTCCTGGGATGGCGGGACTGTCATATGCTGAGAGAATGGAGCAGCTGGGCTTGTACACTCTGGAGTTTAGAAGGATGAGAGGGTATCTCATTGAAACATATAAGATTGTTAAGGGCTTGGACACGCTAGAGGCAGGAG
The DNA here is from genome assembly GCF_028641065.1 of Leucoraja erinaceus. NCBI lineage: Eukaryota > Metazoa > Chordata > Chondrichthyes > Rajiformes > Rajidae > Leucoraja > Leucoraja erinaceus. The sequence continues at coordinate 12,939,455 of NC_073391.1, read as the reverse complement.
ACATGTTCCCGATGTTGGGGGAGTCGAGAACCAGGGGCCACAGTTTAAGAATAAGGAGTAAGCCATTTAGAATGGAGACGAGGATACACTTTTTCTCACAGAGAGTGGAGAGTCTGTGGAATTGTCTGCCTCAGAGGGCGGTGGAGGCAGGTTCTCTGGATGCTTTCAACAGAGAGCTAGATAGGGCTCTTAAAAATAGCGGAGTCAGGGGATATGGGGAGAAGGCAGGAACGGGGTACTGATTGGGGATGATCAGCCATGATCACATTGAATGGCAGTGCTGGCTCGAAGGGCCAAATGGCCTACTCTTGCACCTATTGTCTATTGTCTATTATCTTCTGGATCAGTATACCATGAGGGACCTTATCAAAAGCCTTACTAAAATCCATGTGTATAACATCTTCCACTCTATTTTCATCACCTCCTCAAAAAACACAACCAAGTTAGCAAAACACGTCCTCCCGAGTGCAAAGCTGTGCTGGAATTCCCCAATTAACCCATTCCCTTCCAAATGCATGTTGAAAAAGCACACCATTCCCTTCCAAATGCATGTAAATCCTATCTTGAAAAATTCACACCAGTAGTTTCCCCACCACTGAAATGAGGCTCACTGGCTTATAGTTCCCTAGATACTCTCTACCCTTCTGCAACGAAGGAACAACATTGGCCACTCTCCAGTTATCAGGGACTTCTCCTGTGGCTAGGGAGTGTGGTATATATAGGGATGTCCACATTAAGGGACTGTTTTATGTGCAGAAATTCCCAGGACCTGTATGGATTTAATGGGTCAAACAGCCCATTATAACCATGGACTATTAAATAAATGAGAGAGGTGAGAGAAAATATAATGTACAATCTGCCAGTTATCTATTCCTGAAATTTGACATTAAATTCAAAAGACTTTTCCAGCTTTTCAGAAGAAAAAAACCCAAGGGTACTCTTTGAAAATGTAACTGTCCAGACTTAAATCTCTTAGGACAAATATTTCCTATTCCTTAGGGAAGCAGAGACATTTCCTCCCTGCTGTACCTCAAAAACAACGGTCGTTTGCAGCATCAGCTTTTTCTGGGAATCTCTCATTTTCATCTGGAAGTGCCCGTCTTCAATAAGAGTAAAGTTTGGGATGAAGCTAGAAGCATGGATGACAATCTAAAGTATTTACATTCCGTTCTGCCTGTAATGTCTCTTTAAAAGAGATCTATGAAATTGCAGTTAGTAACAATCCTTTCGTCGGGTGTGCTGAGGTATTGGGTTGATTGAGACAAGAATTGAATTATTTTAGACATAGGAGCAGAATAAGGCCATTTGGCTCATCAAGTCTGCTCTGCCATTCGATCATAGCTGATCTATTTTCCCCTTTCAAACCCATTCTCCTGCCTCCTCCCCATAACCTATGACACCCTTACTAATCAAGAAGCTATCAACCTCTTCTTTAAAAATACCCAATGACTTGGACTCCACTGCAATTTGTGACAATGAATTCCATAGATTCACCAACCCCTGGCTAAAGAAATTCCTCCTCATCTCCATTCTAAAGGTACGTCCTTTTATTCTGAGGCTGTGCCCGCTGGTCCAAGGCTCTCCCACTATATTTCATCCTCACCACATCCACATCCACTCTGTCTAGACCTTCAGATGCACCTTGGCAGTACTCCTGGTTACCGCATGGTGCAGGAATTCAAGGTCAACTACGTGTGGCCGTCACTGATAACCTCTATATCTTTATTACTAAATCTCTGTTCTTGACCGCCTTTGGCCTTCTGTGCTGCGATTTCCGAGAGAACGCCGCCACCTACGGCCGTCATTTTTGACCACCTCGCTCAGAGCTCTCCTCCGCCGCATGTGTGCCAAGGATTTTTCCCGTCGATAAAAAATGACAGAGATATTAATGTTTTTACAAAATTCCCCATTCTCTCTGCTGCCCCATGCTGGAGGGAGGGGGAGGGACTGTAAAACCAGGAAGTGGTGTGCCTCAATCCGCCCCTGCAAGTGGTGTGCCTCAATCCGTCCCTGCAAGTGGTGTGCCTCAATCAGAGCTCTGAATAACACTGAACAAATGTCTCCACAGCTGTGAGTACCCATAATGTGGTTTGAAAATGAAAATATGGTTAGTTTGAGGGGAAAAAACACTGCCTGCAAATGGTTGTTTGGGTTGAAGTAAAAAGGAACCCTCTCTCTCTCTCCCCTCCTCTCTCTCCCCACCTCTCTCTCTCCCTATCCTTCTCTCTCTCCCTCTCCTCTCTCCCTATCCCCACCTCTCTCCCTATCCCTCTCTTTCTCTCTCTCTCTCTCTCCCCTGTCTCTCTCTCTCTCTCTCCCCCTCCTCCCTCTCTCCCCCTCTCCCCATCACCCCCCTCTCCTCTCCTCCTCCCTCCTCCCTCCTCCCTCCCTCCTCTCTCTCCTCTCCCTCTCCTCTCTCCCCCCCTCCATCTCTCCCTCTCTCCCCCCCCCCCTCTCCCCCCTCTCCCCCTCCCCCTCCCTCCTCCCTCCCCCCCCCCCCCCCCTCCCCCCCCCCCTCCCCCCCCCCCCCCCCCCTCTCCCCCCTCCCTCTCCCCCCCCTCCCCTCCCCCCCCCTCTCCTCCCCCCCCCTCTCCTCCCCCTCTCTCCCCCCTCCCCCTCTCCCTCTCCCTCTCTCCCCTTCTCCCTCTCCCCCCTCCCCCTCTCCCCCTCCCCCTCCCCCTCCCTCCCCCCCCCTCTCCTCCCTCCCCCTCCCCCCCTCCCTCCCCTCCCCCCACCTCACCTCCTCCCCTCTCCTCCACCCCCCTCTCCCCCCCTCCCCTCCCTCCCCCCCTCTCCTCTCCTCCCCCCCCTCCCCTCCCTCTCCTCCCCTCCATCCCCTCCCCCACCCCCCCTCCCCCCTAAACCCCCCCCTCCCCCCCCACACCCCCTACCCCCCTTCCCTCCACCCTCCCTCCCCCTCCCTGCTCCCCCCCTCTCCCCCTCCCCTCTCCCCCCTCTCCACACTCTCTCTCCTCCCCTCCCCCCTCTCCCCCCCCCCCCTCTCCCCCTCTCCCCCCCCCCCCCCCCCCCCCCCCCCCCCCCCCCCCCCCCCCCTCCCTCCCCCCCCCCCCCCTCCCCCCCCCCCCCCCCCCCCCCCCCCCCCCTCCCCCTCCCTCTCCTCCCCCCCCCCCCCCCTCCACCCCCCCTACCCCCTTCCCTCCCTGCTCCCTCCCCCCCCCCCTGCTCCCCACCTCCCCCCCCTCCCCCTCTCCCCCCCCCTCTCTCTCCCTCTCTCTCTACTCTCCTCCCCCCCTCCCCCTCCTCCCCCCCCTCTCTCCCCCCCCCCCCCTCCCTCCCCCCCCCTTCCTTTCCCCCCCTCCCCTCCCCCCTCCCTCCCTCCCCTAAACCCCCTCCCCTCCACACACCCTATCCTCTTCCCTCCACCCTCCCCCCCCCCCCTCCATCCCCCTCCCACCTCCCCCCCCTCCCCCCTCACCCCCTTTCAGCACCCCCCTCTCTCCCCTCCCCCCTCACTCTCACCCTCTCTCTCTCCCTCCCCTCCTCTCCCACCTTTCCCCCCTCACCCACCCTCCCTCTTCTCCTCCTCTCCACCCCCATCCCTCTTGCCCCTCTCTGTGTCTCTGTCTCTCTCTCTCTCCCGTCTCTGCCCCTTCTCTCTCTGCCCTCACTCTCTAACCCCCCCGCCTCTCTAGATGTGACTGCAAGTTGGGGGCTATGCGTCAGTAGATAGGGTGGTTATGGGGCAAATTAATAACATTGATATAATATCAAGGGGGGTAATTAGCGTGAGTGTGGGGGATAGTTAGTGTGTGTGATGCTGCATGCTACCCCGCCCCCCCTCAACAGCACGTTGCGGGAACAGGCCCAACGCGTCTGCACTTGGGCTAGTATATTACTAAATCTCTGATCTTGACCGCTTTTGGCCCATTCTGCTGCGATTTCCAACAGAACGCCGCCACCTACGGCTGTCATTTTTGGCCACCTTGCTCAGAGCCCCCCTCCGCCTTACGGGTGCGGAGGATTTTTCTCATGGATGAAAAATCAGAGAGATATCAATGTTGGAAATCGCAGCAGAATGGGCCAAAAGCGGTCAATGTTGAAAAGCAGTACTTACTACAAATCGTGGCTTGGGAGCTTTGGCATGAAGTTTAAAAAAAATCACCATTCTCTCTGTTGCACCTACTGGAGGGAGGGGGAAGGACTATAAAACCGGGAAGTGGTGTGCCTCACTCAGTCTCTGCAAGTTGGATGAAGCCAAGGGTCACGTCTCTCTGAGCTCTGAGTAACACTGAACAATATCTATACAGCTGTGAGTACCCTTAATTTGGTTTTAAAAATGAAAATATGGTTTGTTTGCAGTAAAAAGGCACTGCCTGCAAATGGTTGTTTGGGTGCTTTGGCTTGAAGTTGAAAGGCACTACTTACTGCAAATGGTGGCTTGGGTCCTTTGACTGGAAGTTGAAAGGCACTACTTACTGCAAATGGTGGCTTGGGAGCTTTGGTTTAAAGTTGAAAGGCACTACTTACTGCGAATGGTGGCTTGGGAGCTTTGGCTTGGTTGAAAGGCACTACCTACTGCAAATGGTGGCTTGGGTGCTTTGGCTTGAAGTTGAAAGTCACTACTTACTGCAAATGATGGCTTGGGTGATTTGGCTTGAAGTTGAAAGGCACTTCTTACTGCAAATGGTGGCTTGGGTGCTTTGGCTTGATGTTGAAAGGCAATACTTACTGCAAATGGTGGCTTGGGTGCTTTGGCTTGAAGTTGAAAGGCACTACTGACTGCAAATGGTGGCTTGGGAGCTTTGGTTTAAATTTGAAAGGCACTACTTACTGCAAATGGTGGCTTGGGAGCTTTGGCTTGATGTTTAAAAGAATCACCATTTTCTCTGCTGCCCCTGCTGGAGGGAGGGGGAGGGATTATAAAACCAGGAAGTGGTATGCCCTAGTCTCTGCAAGATGAATGAAGCAAAGGGTCACATCTCTCTGAGCTCTGAATAACACTGAACAATGCCTACACAATTGTGAGTACCCTTAATGTTGTTTGAAAATGAAAATATGGTTTGTTTGAAGTAAAAAGGAACTGCCTGCAAATGGTTGTTTGGGTGCTTTGGCTTGAAGTTGAAAGGCACTACTTACTGCAAATAGTGGCTTGGGTGCTTCGGCTTGAAGTTGAAAGGCACTACTTACTGCAAATGGTAGCGGGTGCTTTGGGTTGAAGTTGAAAGGCACTACTTACTGCAAATGGTGGCTTGGGTGCTTTTGGCTTGAAGTTGAAAGGCACTAACTGCAAATATTGGCTTGGGTGCTTTGGCTTGAAGTTGAAAGGCACTACTTACTGCAAATGGTAGCTTGGGTGCTTTGGGTTGAAGTTGAAAGGCACTACTTACTGCAAATGGTGGCTTGGGTGCTTTGGCTTGAAGTTGAAAGGCACTAACTGCAAATATTGGCTTGGGTGCTTTGGCTTGAAGTTGAAATGCACTATTTTGCTGCAACTGGTGGCTTGGGTGCTTTGGCTTGAAGTTGAAATGCACTATTTAGTGCAAATGGTGGCTTGGGTGCTTCGGCTTGAAGTTGAAAGGCACTACTGCAAATGCACTTCCTGTTTGCACAGTATATTGATTTTAGATAAAACGCTATCACTTACGGCTGTGATTTTTGGCCATCTTACTCAGTCCCCCCTCCGCTGAGCAGGTGCAGAGCATTCTTCCCATCAATGAAAAATAAAAGTGTTATTATTGTTTAAAAAATGTTGAGAATCTCTCTCCTGTCAATCACGCCCTGAAAGCCACACCTTTTCCAGTGGGAAGTGGAGGGGTTTTAAAACCCAGAAGTGTGGGTGTGGCTCAGTCTCTGCATGATGGGGGAGGGAGAGGTCATTACTGTGTCTGAGCTGTGAATCAACTGAACACACTGAATGTCTACTGAACTGAGTTTTGTGATTTGTGTGGTTTTATGGTGGTTTCACCCTGCATGAAATGGTATGAAGCTGCATTTGAATTTGGTGGCCTTGCACCATGCTGAAAGTGGTATGAAACTGCACTTGAATTTGGTGGCCTTGCACCATGCTGAAAGTGGTATGAAACTGCACTTGAATTCAGTGGCGTTCCACCCTGCTTGAAGTGGTATGAAACTGCACTTGAATTCGGTGGCCTTGCCCCCTGCTCGTAGTGGTAAGAAACTGTACTTGAATTTGGTGGCCTTGCACCCTGCTTGAAATGGTAGGAACATGGATTTGAATTTGGTGGCCTTGCACCCTGCTTGAAATGGAATTTCAAGGAATAGTCAAGAGTCAATTGCCAGCCCACCAGCCGTGAGTGAGCTGCCAGCAGATCAGGCATGAGCGACTGAGCTGCCACCACAAGAAAGCATACCAGCACTCCAGAAAGCCCCCCCACTGGCCACCAATATTGGAATCGGTGGAGAGGTGGAATATTGCGTCGGGGGACCCGCCCTCCTGTGTGAACATGGGACCCAACGGGTCCCACTTAGTCTAGTATTATAATAAAAAATGGCTTGTCCCAGGGAATGCTGCGTGGTGTAACCATGCCGTCTGTTGTATGGAGAAATTACCCTCCAATTACAATAACCTTTGGCATGGACAACTTCCCTATTGATATGGGAAGTCCTGAGAAACACAGGGACGTTGATACAACTAGAAAGTGAAAGACCTGGGAAAGAGCGAATGGGCATGCAAAGAAGAAATAAATTAAATTGCTACGAATGAGAAAGGGCAAATGATAGGAGAAATAGACCCAAAGGGAAAATGAAGGGTAACAATGGTAATGGTAAAGTATTAATTTTAATTACAGAATAGAAGGACTGCACGGTGGCGTAGTGGCTACTGCCTTACAGCGCCAGAGACTCGGGTTCGATCCTGACTACGGGTGCTTGTTTGTATGGAGTTTGTACATTCTCCCCGTGACCCGCTTGGGTTTTCTCCCACACTCCACAGACGTACGGGTTTGTAGGTTAAGGGCCTGTCCCACTTGGGCATCATTTGCGCATCATTTATGCGACATCCTAAAAATTGGTTGGCGCATCGTGATGCACGTGTGATGCCCCAGGATTTTTGAATGCTCAAAATCCTCTCACACTACCTGCATGTCATATCGCTTGCGCACACTGACGTACTGATGGGCATACGTGCAGTTTGTGGTGACGCATGGTTACGCATGAACATTGCCTATGCTAATTTATTATACATCACTATGCGTCAATGTCCATACCCATGCGCCGCCCGAACGCCTTCGGCGCATAATTTGAGTGCCGCACCACGTGACCACCCGGGTATAAAGCGCGCGTAGTTTAGACATTTTTTCATTGGGAAAATCCTTGCCACGGAGATCGGACTAAGTACGATCGACATCACATATAGCTCCCAAAAGAAGCAGGGCCCTCAAGAGCACTTGGCGCGCGACTGTCTAGACGATTTTTGCTCGACTGTCGTGCATCAGTCACTACCGGCCTGTCGCGTAAATGACGCGCAAATAACGCCCAAGTGGGACAGGCCCTTTAATTGTCTTGGTATGAATGTAAAATTGTCCCTAGTGTGTGTAGGGTTGTGTTAATGTGTGGGGATCGCTGGTCGGTACAGACTCGCTGGGCTGAAGGGCCTGTTTCCACGCTGTATCTCTAAACTTAAAAACTAAACAAAGGAAGGAAGGAAAGAAAGCACTATCATGCTTAATTCAGCTTGTTTCCTGCAAATGACATCTCCGTTGAAGAAGTACTTTGTTTTCTAGGTTAGCAGAACCAATGCAGGACATGAATGTTGAGTGACATTCAGAAGGGCCACACAGAATTAACCCCCCCCCCCCCCCCCCCCCCCCCACAATATTGCCTCACTCAGATCACGTTAATGTTGCCCGGTGACAGCCAAGCAGTTCTGAATGAGGTGCCTCAAAATAATTTATGCAGTCTCTTACTTCAGGAGCAGTTTTTTAAAAAAGCACCAGGATCCAGCATTTAAAATGTCTTTAGATTGTAGCTGCCTGACTGCGACGTGCGGCTCTATTTTATTTCCTTGCATATTCTCCACATTCTCTGATGTCACCTTGACAGTTCCCCATTTCCAACCGTGCAGTGTTTGCTGAAATTCTGCCTTCAAGCTGGTTGTCACAAAGGAGTTCCAAAAAAAAGTGTCACAGACGAGCTGTGCCTTTCCACACTACCTCCCCTTGGACGGGATTTGCTGCACTGAAATACTGAAATGGCAAAGTAGTCATGGCAGCTCGTAAGTGTAGCAAATTCTGAAACTATTCCTCATGTAAATGTGGCAGCTGATATTCAGATGGTGATTGTTTACAGCCGGAATGGATAGTTTTTCTTTTCACAGACATGGGTGACTTCAACATATATTTTCCTGACAGTGCCGTCGCACGTGGATTTGCACTCTGGGTTTTATTTCTTTTCGCTGTTTCCGCACGAGCTTTGGCCTTCGGTGAAAGTGTTTGTCTCACTTCACTACATAATGGGTTTCTTTTAGGTGTCCTTCACCCTTCATGTTGATCTGAGCCCGAGACAGACTGAGAGCGCTGCATTCCTTCCAGGCTGCCAAAGTAGCAGCGGCTGCCAAGAAATAAACTGCGCGGGGTTTCAGCGAAAAGGCACAGGTGTGTCACGCCGTGGGTGTCGGAAATGGATCAGAAGAAATAGACGGACTTGCATCACCCGGTTTCATTATCCTCTCCATAATTAGGCCGCAGCTTAGATAGATCCTAACTTGTGCCATATGGGCTGATACTCCAGTGAAAGGGGCCCCCTGCAATGAAGGCAGTCTGTCACATTGAAGGCTGTCAGTGAATTACTAAGCACAATGCACACCATCGTGGGAAAGGATCAGTGTTTTAAATAAAACCTTCGAAGACCCATAAATCACAGAGTTATAAATAGTCGCTTTTGTAGCCCAATTTGTCAAGTATACAAGTTTTCTTCTTGTTAAATTTTGAATTAAACGTGTATTTCCACAATTATCTTTAGAGATATTGAGAATAAGGAAAGGATTCTTTGCGTTGAGGTGATCGCCAGTTGGGGGCTATTTGACCTGCACTTTTCTCAGTTGGTGGAATCAGGATCAGTATTAACATACTGCTAACACCATGAAAATGGCAACTTTACTCTTCACTGTGTTTTCAAATGGTAATTTGATAAGCATGAACAGACACTGGGAATGTTGTAGAGATGGCTTGGTTTCACACTTTTGGTTAATATTCAGCCCCCATGATTCAGTCACTTATCTCCAGGCATCATGAGTGCTATACAGGCCTGCTGGGTGTCACTATCTGCTTCTTAAATGTGACATGACAAGGATAGCCACTTGTCTTACAGTCAGTGCAGTAGTAGAGAGGCCAGATCGCAGGGTTACTGTGAAACAAACTGTGCCTCATTGCACCTGGTTTCCAGGCAGAAAATGTGCAAAGATGCTTATTTTAACAGAGCTTGAGCAATGTCAGAGATATCCAACACTTTATTGTTTTTGGCACCAGAAAGGATGGTTGCTTAATATAGCGGGGGAGCCTCGATTACATTCAAAATGCCTCCCTTATGGGCCTGTCACGCGTAGGAAACTTTTTAGGTGACTGCAGGAGACTATGCAGTCACCACATGTTCACGGGTGGTTGCCTGCGAGTCGCCTTTATGGTCGTGAGGAGTTCCCGCAATCTGGGAACTAGTCGCGGCCTCATTATGGTCACCGTGAATTTTTCGACATGTTGAAAAATTAGCGGCAACTAGAATGAAACCGCCATGGAGAGTAGCGAGAATTCTCAAGCCGTAGGTGGGTCGCCAGGAGGTCGAAGGTTCTCGGAGGTTCTCGTAGGTTGGAGCGGTGGTGACCGGTGAATTTCATTGGCTCACTGGGAAAAAAAAAGGTAAGCAGTAGTTTTCAGAACCAAGGATAACCGACCGGTAATGTTAAACGTCCGTCGAGCTTCACAGCCGTGTATCTCTGGCTTCTTAAAAGTTGTCTCCACTCCTTCTTTCCCCTTCTTCACCCCCTTTCTCCCCCCAATCTCCCCTTCTCCCCCCCCCGCTTTTAAAGGACTTCCATACACCGTGCTTTAGCCGTCTTTTTACAGTGCCAAACTTCCTGTTCATTGCGGTGTGTGTCTGTTTCACCTTGGTTTTGCACCATGTGAGTTTTTTAGAAAGCGCTCCCCCCCGCTTGCCCTGTCCCCCATCTGCATAAAGGGCTGGTGATGGAAGCGATGTGTTTGTGTGTGTTCCACTCTGACAGTCGCCGTTCCAGTTGCCGGTTTTTCAGGCGAATGCCGGCAACTTGATATCGCCGGCAGTCTGCTGAAAAATCGCCTAAGTGAAATATTAGGATCTGAACCAGAAAAATATTTTCTTGCGTTCACGTATCAGGCCAAGGAAAAACAGACTGGACAAGCTGATCAGGAAGGCCGGCTCAGTGGTCGGGGCTGAGCAACTAACGATCCAGCAGGTGGCAGAGGCCAGAACTCTGAACAAACTAGGTTCAATAATGACCAACCCCACTCACCAACTCCACGCCCTGAAGGTGATCAAGAGCAGCATCTTCAGTCAGACACTGATTGCACCAATGTGCAAAACGGAGAGATATAGGAAGTCTTGTATACCAGCTGCTATAAGGTTTTATAATGCACAAAAATAATTTTGGATTTTTTTAGTATTCATTCATTGTATTTTAACTTATTAAGTATTGAAGCTATCTGTGGAAATGTGTGGTGTTATGTCTGTCTTGAAGCTGTTGTGGCACTGTAATTTCCTGTAAAGGATTATTAAAGGTTATTCAATTCAAGGGCCTACTGCAAATGAGCACAATTCAAAGTGCTAGAGGAACTCAGCTAACTGCATGGAATCATAGTGATAGAGTGATACAGTATGGAAACAGGCCCTTTGGCCCAACTTTCCCACACCGGCCAACATGTCACAGCTACACTAGCCCCACCTGCTTGCGTTTGATTCCATGCAGTTAGCTCATACTTGGAATATAGAGTAGAAGCTCAACACTTACTGTAGACCAAAGACCGGAGGGTGCCTAATGTTGTGTCTACATTTAAAAAGGGCTGCAAAGAAACTCCAAACCTGTCTTTCCATGTATCTGTCTAACGGTTTCTTAAATATTGTAGCAATGTTACAAAATTTTGAGATTTTATAAATCAAGTCTGCAATTTAACCCATCAGATAAAGCATAAAAAGAAGTTTAATTTGATACCTAATTCACTTTCATATCTTCAGTATCAAAAAAGTTATGGCCATTTTCATACTTGGGAATTAGCATCTTGTTCCCTATTGCTTTTCCATTGACTTAACACAAAAGCTGTGATCGAGGACAGTCAAAAGCCCATAACTTGCTTAAAAATTAAGCGAACTGAATGAAATTTGCAGTTATTATAGATTGAAGCATTCTGAAACAAATATAAAACATCTTACTTGGATGACCTGAAATGAAAACATATAATTAGTTAATTACCTAATTGTAGTTAATTACAAAATTGACCGTTGTGACGGAAATAGTAATAAACACCCAGACTGCCTTGAAAATTCAAAAAATGTGATATTCTCAAGATCAGAACTTTAATATTATTGTATTATATGCTGTAAATCCACAACAGATAGGTAAATATATTACAATTTCTAGCAATAGACCAAGTCTTTATGGAGAAGATCAGTTGCGAGCTGGTACATTGGCATATCATAATCAGTAGCATCATCATACTCCTCAGATTGTAACCAATAAGCAACTCTGTACACCTTGTTTTTCCTCAACATTTCAATTTTGGCATTGTAAACTACAAGTTTTTGCTCTTCAAACCATGCATGACATGCCTTTCTGCCCACTATTTTCCCATTAAGAATGTCCTGTAGATTCCATTTCTTAAGAAAAGGGTATTTTTTTAAATAGCCCAAGTATCCAAATAACAAACTAATCCCATTCACACAAGAATTCACAATATAACATGATTTTTAAATCTCACTGTCATGAATTTATATGCCAGATTGAATGAATTTATTGTTTAATTCCCATAAATTAATCCATAAACAGCCACTCAAAATATATCAAAATGATTGTTTTTTGCACAATACATGTGACTCAAACTGTTGTGAATATTTAGTTAAAAAATAATGATCATGGAGAGAGAATAACACAAAATATAGACAATTTAGACGACTTCTGATATGATTGTCCAAAAAAAGAGGATTTACATCATCTTGCGAGTGGGTTTTTCTTGAACTCGATCGATTGGAAAGTTGTATTTGCGGTGAATTTGAACTCCATATTGGCAGGAAAAACACTGCCAGTTTGTATGGGGCCCAAATAAAATTTTTGCAACATAAAATTAGATTAAAGCCATCCCAAGAAGCAAGATTATATATAAAATAAACAATTTACCCTTTGTTTTGTCCCGTTCTTGTGATCCGTCACATTGTGTAAGCGTTGAGGGCGTTAGAAGTTGCCTTGTATTTTAATCCAATTATTAAATTTTCTAGCAAATTAAAAAAAGATATATACTGGGAACGGAAGTCCGATCAATTTTTCTTCATCAGCTAGCAGCCCGAGGAAATGTGCCTCTTACAGGCAGTAAAAAAACTGGATTTTAATCCCCCCCCCCCCCCTCAAAGGCACCAAAGTCGTCGCGCACACAGCCAGTGGCAGAACTGCAGCGCCACTGAATGTAGGTATTATAACATCGCTAAATATTGGAATAGTCCCAGCCTCGACTATCTCCTCTGGCAGCTCATTCCATACACCCACCACCCTTTGTGTGAAAATGTTTTCCCTCGGGTTCCTTTGAAATCTTTTCCCCTTCACCTTACACCTCTGTTCTTCGTTTCACCTACTCTGGGCAAGAGTCTGTGCATCTACCCGATCTATTCCTCTCATGATTTTGTATACCTCTATAAGATCACCCCTCATCCTCCTGCGCTCCATGGAATAGATTCCCAGCATACTCAACCTCTCCCTATAGCTGACACCCTCTAGTCCTGGCAACAGCCCTGTAAATCTTCCCTGTACCCTTTCCAGCTTGACAACATCTTTACTATAGCATGGTTTCCTATAATAACTGCAGTCCAAAACACAACCTTTATTGGTAGTGCACGGGTAAGCCATTAATATTCTAGAATGTTTTGAACTCAAAATAAAAGAATAGAACAGCACAGACAAAGGTGGGTTTGCTCTTCATCAAATGTTAACACACAAAGAGCATCAGAGTTGATCAGAAGGATGTACAGGTGTGTAACATGGAGTGGCTTTGGAGTGGGCATTTAAACAGATGCATATTAGAAAATCTATGCAGACATACCAACATCCTTGATGTGTTTAACAATGACTAGACTAAGTGGGACCCATTGGGTCCCATGTTCACTCGAGAGGGCTGGTTCCCCAACGCATTATTCCACCTCTCCACTAATTCCAGTATTAGCGGCCAGTGGGGGGGGGGGGGGGGGGGGGGGGGGGGGCTTCTGGAGCACCAGTATGGGTGTTTCTGGGCCTAAGGGACTGTTTCCTGATGGCTAGTATGGACATTGTGGGCCAAATGGATTATTGGGGTGCAGCTCAGTCACTCAGGCCTGGTGGGCTAGCAGTTCAGTTGCTCAGGCCTGGTGGGCTGGCAGCTCAGTGACTCAGGCCTGGAGGGCTGGCAGTTCAGTCACTCAAGTTTGGTGCCCTGGCAGCACAGTCACTCAGGCCTTCTGGGCTGGCAGCACAGTCACGCAGGCCTGGTGGGCTGGCAGCTCAGTCACGCAGGCCTGGTGGGCTGGCAGCTCAGTCACTCAGGCCTGGTGGGCTGGCAGCTCAGTCACTCAGGCCTGGTGGGCTGGCAGCTCAGTCACTCAGGCCTGGTGGGCTGGCAGCACAGTCACTCAGGCCTGGTGGGCTGGCAGCTCAGTGACTCAGGCCTGGAGGGCTGGCAGTTCAGTCACTCAGGCCTGGTGGGCTGGCAGCTCAGTCACTCAGGCCTGGTGGGCTGGCAGCTCAGTCACTCAGGCCTGGTGGGCTGGCAGCTCAGTCACTCAGGCCTGGTGGGCTGGCAGCTCAGAAATTGTCATAAATTCTGCACAAAACAGGTGAGAAACTCTGTGAAAGAGAAGGGGGAGGGAGGGTGGAGAAACAATTTTAGACATTTTTCATCTTTTTCTGCAGATCACAGCAATGAAGGAGGAAAGTCTATCCTGGCCTGGCTCTCACAGGTAGCCAATTTAAGGAGAAAAATACTGGGGTGAGGTTTAATACTTGCAGGGGGAATACTTACTGATGGGCTGAATGGACTCCTCTTGAGCTAGTACATGCCTGATGGGCTGAAGGGGCTCTTTAAAAAAATTCTGAGTGCAATCTTAGTGACAGGCACTTTTTCTGAACATTTCCTGGCCTGGCACGGGCCTTTCAGGCCAAAATGCTTCTCATGGACTATTACGGGCATTTTGGACAAAAGGGACTGGTTTCTCGGCGAACAGGGGCCTTGTGGTCCAAAATTACTGGTTTCAGGCAGGCCAAACATCTCATTGCATTTTCATTTCATTTCCATTTCCATTTCAGTTTCAAGCACAGGGCAAGCCAAACAATTAATCTTATTTTCATTTCATAGAAACATTGAAATTAGGTGCAGGAGTAGGCCATTCGGCCCTTCGAGCCTGCACCGCCATTCAATATGATCATGGCTGAACATCCAACTCAGTATCCCGTACCTGCCTTCTCTCCATACCCCCTGAGCCACAAGGACCACATCTAACTCCCTCTTAAATATAGCTAATGAATAGGCCTCAATTACCTTCTGTGGCAGAGAATTCCAGAGATTCACCACTTTCTGAGTGAAAAATGTTTTTCTCATCTTGGTCCTAAAAGATTTCCCCTTTATCCTTAAACTGTGACCCCTTGTTCTGGACTTCCCCAACATCGGGAACAATCTTCCTGCATCTAGCCTGTCCAACCCCTTAAGAATTTTGTAAGTTTCTATAAGATCCCCCCTCAATCTTCTAAAATCTAGCGAGTACAAGCCAAGTCTATCCAGTCTTTCTTCATATGAAAGTCCAGACATCCCAGGAATCAGTCTGGTGAACCTTCTCTGTACTCCCTCTATGGCAAGAATGTCTTTCCTCAGATTAGGAGACCAAAACTGTACGCAATACTCCAGGTGTGGTCTCACCAAGACCCTGTTCATTTCATTTCCATTGCCATTTCAGTTTCAAGCACAGGACAGGTGAAACAACTCATTTATTTTCATTAAGGGCTAAGAAATCATTTATTGCAAGTACATTGCAGACTCACAGTTCAGTAGACTCACAAGTTCTCACAGTTTAGTTGACTCACAGCAGAATCAGAGTTGTGGCCTCTCCCTCGCGATCTTCCAGAGTGACTGACTGAAGTCCAGGCATCCAGGGTTTTATAGTCCTGCACCCCCCCGGAAGGCGCGTAACCTTCATCATGGTGATTGACAGGCAAGAGGACCAATTAGCTGATCTCAAGATTTTTTAAACACTCATAACTTTTTAATATTTCATCGATCGAAAAAATCCTTGGGGCTGCCTCAGCAGAGGAGGACTGTGAGTAAGATGGCCAAAAATCATAGCGATATAGGGTAGCGTTGTTTCTAAAATCAATATACAGCGCAGACAGAAAGTGGTCAAGATGAGACTTTTAATTATATAGAAAGACTATGGGTGTCCTTGTTGACCACCCACCCTGCCCATGTTTCTGGATCTGATTTGTATTGATTTTGTGTTAAACCATGTTAAATAACAAAACACATCAAAAGCAGGCAAAGCATAAACTTCTAATGAAAGCCTGCTCAGCATGTATGAACACAACCAATGAATAATAAATGACCATCGAGCAGAAACAATCACTTCAAAAAGATAACTCATAAGGCTCCAAATATTAAAAATATATGTTTTTCAGCTATCTTGAACTTGTTCTAAAGTCCAGATCCTGTTCTCGGCACAAAGGTTGCAGCATATATACAACAGAATTAAACGTTATTCTGCTGAATGGAAATGGGGAATGTCACTATTCCTCTGATCAACCTTTGGTTTGATTTCATGGCATTTGCCAGATTTTGCAATCGATTAGATAAAAGAGATTCAACAAAGTAATAAACTAATACTTACAGCATGCACTGGCACCTGCAGCTCCAACATATCTCTTGCAACTCCCTGCAAGTACTCTCCAGTAAAGCTGCCAGCATGCACTGGTGTTTATAGCTTTTAACATGCCTTGGTGTTAATCTATGTAAACACCCTGTAGCAAAATCTCCCAGTTTACACTTATATCTAGTTGCTCCCATGGCCTGGCAACAGTAGGAGGAAATTCCCAGCACATACAGCATCTGCAGTTTCTCACATGTCCTGTTGCAAGCCTATGTAAACTTAACACCTGGAAGCTATTGGCAAAACCAAACTAAACAGAACTGGAAGCCTGAGAATGTAGCTGTACAGTAGAGCATTTGCTTCTTTTGCCCCAAAATACTCACTACACTTGCAGTTTGTTTATCAACACAGCGGTAAACAGAATTTCTAAACCGATTCAGGTTTTGAAAGCCACAACATGCATTTATCCAGAAAGACTTGCTTCTGTTGTGATGTGGTATAAAAGTAACATTTCAGTTTCATTTGAATAACTGATATTCTTTCACATGCCTACCCTGCCTTACTGACATTGGGTCCCACTCCACCAATAACTCACCTTTAATCAGCATCCATGTTGTTGCCAATGAATCCAAGGTATTTCACAGGAATGGCATCAAACAAGATTTGACACAAAACCACATTGAGTTATTAGGGCAAATGACCTTGACCATACATGGAAGTATTTAATAGGAAAGGGAGGTTGGCCAGACAGGTTTATGGGTCACATCTTCAATTACCAAGACCCGAAGTGCCCTATTTGAGAATTTGGTAAAATGGAAGCAATATAGGGCTATGTGAAGGTGCAACATGGAGATGCAACATCAGTGAAAATATAAAGGCACAGAAACTCGAACTAACCTTCTCCTTCGCCTTCTCATTTCTGTTAATGGGGTGGGAGAGTGCAACCTTCACGTGGTCCACCCTGATTCGACTGATGCAATCAACCCGATGTGCACAAACAATTAGATCAAATAGACCAAGTTGACCTACAACTTTAGGCTGTGCATGCCATACACAAGAAGAAGATTTCTGTTAATGTATCCTTCAGGGCTGCAGGGCCAGAGGTGGTGGTAACAATGGGATAGGGTGAGGTCATGGGGGGATTTAATAACTTAAACCAGGACGGATCACAGAGCACAGGTGAATGGGACTTGGTGAGAATTAAGGGCCTGCCCCATTGGGCATCATTTGCACGTCGCGCAGGTGGCGGGCGAAGATTTTGTGAATCCCAAAATCCTGGGGCGCCGCGCACGACCACGCGTCATTGCCTATGTCACCATGCCTCACCACGTGCCATGCGCACATCACGTGCACGTCACAACATGTGCGTCGTGACGCGTAAATGATGTCGCGCAAATGACGCCCAAGTAGGATAGGCCCTTTAGGATACTAACAGCAGAGTTTGGTTGAACTCAAATTTTTAGAGGGTAGAAAATGGGAGGCCAGATGACAAAGAAACAAGCAAGGGTTTCAACAGCAGATGGACTGGGCAGGGGTGCAGGCGATGTTACAGAGATGGAAATAGATGATTTTGGGAGTGGATATGTTTGAAAATTCAGCTCAAGGTCAAACAAAAGCCATTGTTATTCAGCCTCACACAGTATCTTTCAGATGGTTTCTGGACTGGTTGTGATTTTGCTGTACAACACTCTTCACGGTCAATTGCAGGCTGCTGTCTTTCATCGGCTTCTGGCCCAGAAATACCTTAGTTTTAAATTTTACAAATCCCTCCATGCCTCATCACTCTCAAGTGTGTTTCAAGTTCCTTAAATCTAATGATGAGTGCATTTTAGCTTCAGCAACACGACAAATGTTGGCTAGCAACTCTCAAATAATCAAAATCATGGTTGCTTTTTGTCAGTAGTGGGTTTAGACATAATTCAAAGCTTGTTCAATTTTAGCCTATTTCTTACTGAAGAAATGGCTCCGAATTTTCTACTTGCTCATTATAGGCATATTATTGAAGCAGCATAGTGTTTTTATTTTGATCATGATGCAAAAGATTTCTGTATCAGGTCTTACTTTAAAATTAAGAAATCTACCTACGTTTTTAAGCATTTACTGTGACTGAATGCGCAAAGGTCAAATGATTACCATGCCTGTATGTTACCTCCTTCAGAATATGATATTTAAGATAAATTATGCAATGAAGCAACAGTCATTCTAATTATGCTACCATCTGTTTGTATAAGTTACTTTTTATGATCTTAATGATGATTCTGTGCATTGTAATTATGTAGCCACTTCTAATCAGTCTGAAAAGTGACTGCTTGATAACAGGTTTGCCAAAATATATTAGGAGAATTAGACTGCAGTGCTTAGTTTGCTATGTCTAAATGCTTAATAATTGACTGAAAAGTAATTTTATAATCAACTTGTTGCCATCTTATTTCCCAGATTTCATTAACATTCATTTTGAAGGATGCAAATAATGTTATCTACTGGGTAACTAAAGGGGGGAACAATTATTATTTTCTAATTAATTGATCAGTTAATGAATCACAAGTGTGTAATTATTTCACCCTTCATGGGACAATGGGCACCAAGCTGCACATAATTTAAAAGGGCACGGGACCTTCTCTTTCATTTAGTAGTTGTATTGAGGTAGTTACTGTGAGAGAGTTATCTTTGGCCAGTATCTGAATAATTTGTTATAGTTTGGTTACATTACCGGACTAGGACTGATTCTTGAAACGGTTTGGGGATAGTCAGCTCAGCAATTTGATCGTGTAAAATCTTGATGTTTTAAGGATATTAAAAAAAAAAAAATTATGTGCATATTTTACTGCCAAATATCTAAATTGTGCTGATTAAGCAGCACTGCCGTGATAATGAGGAAATCCAGAGATAAATGGCATAATGTGCAAAGGACAAAGGGAATCATTAGAAAATTCCCATAACTACAACCTTTCTAAGCCTATATCCTGCGGTACTCAAACTTCCAAAACTGGATTTTTTTTTCATAAAACACTTTGATTTAGCATAACCTAATATGATATGCTTTTAAGACAGTACTATTCATAAATTACCAATAAAACATTAACTGGTGTGCATATATGCACATGCATAGCATTATTGTAAACGTAGACTCTATTGTAGCATTTAATCTTTTCAGTGCATGTTCATGAAACACATTTTCCACATTTTGCTTATATTTTCTTGTGTTTCAGAGACATAACCAAATATTTCTGTTTGATCAGCACCTGAATGATCCACTGGTACAGGTACGGCACGGTAAAGCTGAGGAAACCACTGTGAGGATGCTGAAATGCCAATGATTACAATTCCATGTAGCCAAGGAAATGGTGAGCACAGAGAGACCCATAGCATTTACATCTCAGCATTTGCTACAGCAGAAGCAAGGAATGCTAACAAAGAATCAAGACTGGAGACTCAAGGAACTGCAGATGCTGGAATCTTGAGTAAAACACCAGGTGCTGGAGTGACTCAACAGGTCAGGCAACCTCTGTCAATTCTTATGAAGGGTCCCAACCTTAAACGTCACACATCCATGTCCGTCACAAATGCTGCCCGACTCAGAGTTACTGCAGCACTTTGAGTTTCTCTCACAAACAAAGACTATTAGCAGTCGAGAATGGATATGCACAATTCCACACCTACATCTATGAAGAAAATATTAGTTTCTAAACCTGTTTACTGACTTTGGAGCAAAACTATGAGAAACTCACATGAAGAACTGGTAAATTTGCGATGTTTGCTCTTATGGCTGTTGATTACCCAGAAGTGCAAGTCAGGAAAAGAAATGGTGCTAATGGATGCACTATCTCTTGGTTATTGCTGCTGGAGGGATATGAGATAAGAGAGCTAGGTGTGAAGATAGAGCACTGAGCAGGAGTGACACCAACATCATCTCAGCAGCATCAGCAACAATGCAGAGTGAGTGTCATTTCTTCAACAATTGACACTAAACCACCAAAACAAGCACAGATAGAAATGTTGACAACCAAATCAACAAAACGACAATGTAATATTTAACTACCTGAATGAAATTTAAAATAGCATTTTTGTACGTAGATTGTAAGAGTTAAAATATGTTAAAATCGTTCATCTATGTTAAAGATAAAGTTTAAAAGATTTGGCTTTTTTTAGGAAAGAAAAAATGATATTGTTATGTGTTTTTTTTTTATTTCAAATGTGCTGAAACTGTGAATATAGCTGTGCAAAATAGTTTCACTTTGCTGTGCATACATGACAATACACCATTGAATCTAAAAGAGGACTCTTGATGACACCATTAAAGTGTTTCGGACTGGTTCCTCTGATGTATTATATTCTGTACAAAGATTATGCATTGTGCAGATAGCTCATGGCATGAATTGGAAAGTATAAAAAGTCATGATGTTCAACTATATTCTGATTAACAAAGCATGATGTGAGAAACAATGTGACATAGCCGAAAATAACACTTTACTTAGCATTTATTTAGACATTCCCATTACCACCATAGAATACAAACTTAAGTCTCAGTTTCAATAGCCCTGGGCTCTGATCACAAGTCTAGGAATATCACCCCCTCCTTGGCCACTACTAGAGGGGCCAGTGTAGGCAGCCTAAACCAGTATCCTCTGTAAGGGGAAATTAATAAGGTGGTGATGCTGCAAGTGGGACAGTGAATGAGGGAGAAAGTTATTCATTTAACCCCTTTCATTCGAGATTCAAAATGGAATCCTTAAATTTGCGTCAAGAAATATCTTACAAAAATGAAAAATAACCTGTACCTGACTCTGTCCTTGATTGCCTTAAGGAAATCACTGGGGATTTTTTGTTTTTTCATGACTTCACTCAGCAGATTCCTGCACAGCTGCTTTCTATCTCCAAGTACTTGAGTGAGAACAAGTGGACAGCACAGACTGCAGACAGTTTCATGACCTCCTGGTTCCCATCAGCGGTGAATCATGATTAATCAGCAGGATGAGCACTATTGACAACTGGGCTAACTTGCCTCGTTGAACCCAGTGAGTTCAAGTGCCAATTTAGAGTGGGATCTTCCCCTGAAGGCTAAGAGAAGGAGGAAAAGCTGTCTGCTCTCTCAATTACCTTCATCCAACTAAATCCACCTTCTGTGTTATTGGGTAATAGGAAGGCATGGATACTTTTAAGCTTTTTTATTTATCGTTGGCTTTGCGCTGCGACAATTCTTACATTAAAAATAGTTTCAAACACTTTTTCAAAATAATTACTTTTTTTTTTAAAAAAGGGGGGAAAAAGACAAATTAATTACCTGTATTTTCAAGCCAGGATTTTGAAATGTGATGTTTTTCAATATATGTGAGGCAGCAGAGGGCTCAAGGAAACCCAGCGCTCTCCGATTAGTGGGGATTTAGTGTGGTTGTTCGCTGTGTTATTTCTTTTAAAATGAACTAACTGTTCAGAAGTTTCATTGTGGCCTTCAACAATGTTATAATCCAGCTGTCAATGTGCAGCCAGAGAGATTCTGCCAGTTTATGAGTTTCAACCATAAACATCGATCTATTCCTCTTGGTCTGTCAGTGCCTTGCAAGACCCATACAGAGAGGAGCATCATTACCATTTGTACAAAGGTATGAGTGAAGCTATTCTGTACAATTCTGTACATGGGTCAGAGGAAGGATCTCACCCCGAAACCTCACCCATTCCTTCTTTCCAGTAATTCTGCCTGTCCCACTGAGTTACACCAGCATTTTGTGTCTATCTTTGGTGTAAACCGGCATCTGCAGTTCCTTCCTATACAGGGAGTTTACACAGATTGTTATCTATAAAACGGGAGCATTTGGAGACAAAATAACAACCACATTGGCAGATATCGCAATCAATGTGAAAAACGGCGTGATAAATGCAAAACTTCTGGTAGTCATTTGTGTATTTACTGAAATAATTTGTTCTTTGTCTGTGAGGTTTCGGGCCTGTTTATGTATCTGGCACATTTCTCAATGTATTAACTATAGTTTAAATCGTTAATAGTGGGGGGCTGCTGATATCGAAGGGGGGACCTAGCAGGGGGCCAGCGAGAATGAAGGGAGTGGGCGGTGGTGTGGAGGCTGGTGTGCAGGAGATAAGACTTCGATTTACTTTTTGTAACTTTGTCAGTGCCAGAAACGTGGCGACTCTTTGTGCACTGCCTAGGTAAGGTCTCCTGTACAATTTTACCGGGTTGTATGCAAAACAAAGAATGTTACCGTACCTAGGTACATGTGACAATAATGTACCATTGAATTGTTGAATGTGATATGCGATATGATATGATATGCCATTTATTGTCACTATACATGTACAGTGAAAGTGAAAGCTGCTCGTACTCAGTGCATACATACAATTTAGCACAAAAAACAAGAAACAGAAAAAACAAAAAACAGAATGGGGGCGGGAATAGGTGCACAATTTCTGCGGCGCTACATACATATATACATATATACAGATGGAAGTCTGTGGTGTTGGGCAGTGAAATCAGTGCATGTGTGAATTAGAATTAATAGTAGTTATAATGTCCGAATTATAGTCACCTCCCACCCTACATTATATAGAGAGAATCTTCTAAGCGTTTCAGCCTCGTATGTTGGATATTCTTCCAACGTTGTGTTTCAATTACTGCATCCGATGTTCAAGATGAATTAAACAAAAACCTTCAAGGCCTAAACATTATTTGTGTAATGAAGACACAAAATGCTGGAGTAACTCAGTGGGACAGGCAGCATCTCTGGAGAGATTCTATTTCTACAGAGAAGGAATGGGTGATGTTTCGGGTCGAGACCCTTCATCAGAGTCCCATGAAGAGTCTTGACCTGAAATGTTACCCATTCCTTCTCTCCAGAGATGCTGCCTGTCCGCTGAGTTACTCCAGCATTTTGTATCTATCTTCAGCGTAAACCAGCATCTGCAGTTTCTTCCTACACATTATTTGTGTAATGTTTATTTATAAGGTGCGACAAGTTCCCATTTGCATGCTCCTTGGAGCCATGGGCCCATGTCTGAGACAGGACATCAGATGTCTCAAAAGAGGCCCATTGGCCCACTGAATCCACGCCCATCAGCGATCCCTGCACATTAACACTATCCTACTTACAATACTGGGGACATTTTTTAACATTTACACCAAGCCAATTAACCTACAATCCTGTATGTCTTTGGATCGTGGGAGGAAACCGAATATCTCGGAGAAAACCCATGCAGGACACAGGGAGAACGTGCAAACGCTGTACAGACAGCACTCATAGTCTAAATAGAACTCTGATCTCAAGGAATGCAATGCCATGTTTATTAGCACAGATTGATGTTAGCTAGTGCATGACATTCCTGAAGAATGCATGGTTGGTGTGCTAATGATGATGCTTGATAAATCCTAGCATGAAATGAGTGCACCAAAATCATGTGGAAATAAAGGTGTATAAAATCATGACAATAGACTATAGACAATAGGTGCATTCGGCTCTTCAAGCCAGCACCGCAATTCAATATGATCATGGCTGATCATCCCCAATCACTACCCTGTTCCTACCTTCCCCCCATATCCCCTGACAGCTATTTTTAAGAGCCCTATCTATCTCTCTCTTGGAAGTATCCAGAGAAATGGCCTCCACCGCCCTCTGAGGCAGAGAATTCCACACACAACTCTCTGTGAGAAAAAGTGTTTCCTCGTCTCCGTTCTGAATGGCTTACCCCTTATTCTTAAACTGTGGCCCGTGGTTCTGGACTCTCCCAATATCGGGAACATGTTTCCTGCCTCTAGCGTGTCCAAACCCTTAATAATCTTATGTTTGAATAAGATATCCTCTCATCCTTCTAAACTCCAGAGTGTACAAGCCCAGCCGTTCTATTCTCTCAGCATATGACAGTCCCGCCATCCCAGGCATTATCCTTATAAACCTACGCTGCGCTCCAATGGCAAGCATGTCCTTCCTCAAATTAAGGGACCAAAACTACACACAATACTCCAGGTGTTGTCTCACTAGGGCCCTATACAACTGCAGAAGGACCTCTTTGCTCCTATATTCAACTCCTCTTGCTATAAAGGCCAACATGCCATTCGCTTTCTTCACTGCCTGCTGTACCTACATGCTTACTTTCATTGACTGATGAACAAGGACCCCAGATCCCGTTGTACTTCCCCTTTTCCCTACTTGACATCATTTAGATAGTAATCGGCCTTCCTTTTTTTGCTACCAAAGTGGATAATCTCACATTTATCCACATTAAACTGCATCTGCCATGTATCTGCCCACTCACCCAACCTGTCCAAGATACCCTGCATTCTCATAGCATCCTGCTCACAGTTCACACTGACACCCAGCTTTGTGTCATCTGCAAATTTACTAATGCACCTTTGAATCCCTTCATCTAAATCATGAATGCACAATGTATTTTACCCAAAGCTGGGGGCTCACGGCCCTGAGGATATAGGTTTAAGGTGAGGTGAGCAAGATTTAATATAGTTTAGTTTAGGTTAGTGCGTGGAAAACAGGCCCTTCAGCCACACATAGTCCGTGCGGCCATCGGTCCCTGCATGCTAACGGTATCGCACACATACTAGGGACAATTTACACTTATACAAAGCCAATTAACCTTAAAAACATGTCCGTCTTTGGAGTGTGGGAGGAAACCGTAGATGCTAAAGAAAAAACATGCAGATCATGGGGAGAACATACAAACTCCGTACAGACAGCTCTCATAGTCAGGATTGAACCTGGGTCTCTGGCGCTGTGAGGCTGCAACTCTACTGCTGTGTCACCGTGCCGCCCATTTAGTAGACCCCAAGTGGCATTTTTTTCACTAGGTGACTGGTGGGTACTGGGAATGAGCTGCAGACGACGTGGTTGAGGCAGGTGCTATAACATCATTTAAAAGACAGTTGGACAGGTGCATGGATAGGAAAGGTTAGGATTTATATATGTCAAATGTGAGCAAATGGGGCTATCATAGATGTGGCATTTTGGTTGGTATGGATGAGTTGGGCCAAAGAGCCTGCTTCCATGCTGTATGACTTTATGAAATACAAATAACATTTCTGCATATTTGTGCATTATAGCCGTATATTTTCATGCATAATTAGATTTCATCTCCATCTTTTCTGTGTCAACCCTAAAAACTCCATTATAATTTTAATGACCTGGGTTACCTCTTAGCCCCCTCTTTCCTTGGAGTGAAAACTCTGGTCTGTTCATCTTTTCCTACTTGTTTTATTCAACATGACAGTAAAGGAAGGATCTGCTTCATATCAGCAGTGCACCCTTGTATAGTTTGACATGCTGCTTTTTGCCAAGGTCAGAGATTAAAGCAAACTGAAAAAACTTCAAAAATGGTCCCGAAGTATTCCGATAACCAGTTTTAATGAAGAGCTCTTCGAGATCAGCAAACTGTCAGGCAACTTTTAACTCCGCTTCATTACAGGGTCGCTTCAAGATAATTTTCTGCTCATTTATGTGATTCGCATCTACTTGTGCTAGCTGGTTGACATTAAATAGAGAATCCCTCTGAGGTGGAACTTTCAGCAGCTGAGTACCATTATTACCACTCAGCATTGGAGTGTAATTGAAACCAATAAAGAATGGGGGAGGAATAACCAAAATTGAAAATAATCAGTGGAGGGGAATGGGAAGCAAGTACAAAATTCTAGCTGTGGAAAAGATGATGTTAATGGGAAAATTATATGTGAATCTTTTAGAGGAGAAAACATTTCCAAAATCCTAGTAGTAACAAATGATTTATTCTGGGTATGTGTAATTGGCTGTTGTTATATCTATTCCTCTTTATGCCTCTTAATCAATGATACAGGGGATGAATTTCCACTGAATTCTTTCCAACTGGCTGCTGTAATTCCTGGCTCACGTCAAACAAATGGATGTAACCAGCTCTTTTTAAGCAGTGATTATTATTCTACAGGTAAATTTAAGGTGTGCCAGGAATTATGATTCAAACACCATATATTTTCTTCTAAAACTGACGTGTTTCTTTTCATGGTACAATTGTTTAAAGTGGATTTTTACAGGGGACAAAAGAGAAGTTAAAGGTGGATGTAATAAATTGGGACAGTACAATGGTGCAGTCAATACATCTGCTGCCTCCCTGCACCAGAGACTCAGGTTCAAGCTGGCTGTGTGGAATTTGTGCAATCTCTCTGTAACCGAGTCAACTTCCTTCCTCTGGTTTCCTCCCACATCTCAAAAAAAGTGTGGGTCGGTAGATTAATTGGTCACCGTACACTGCCTTTAAAGTGCAGGTGAGCAGTAAATTCTTTGCGGAGTCACTGAGAATGTGGTGAAAATGGGATTGATGTTGGATTAGGGGTAGGAGAGGACTCTTGGTCGGTGCAGAACGTAATGCGTAGTCTTCGTCTTTATATATAGGAAAAAATCAAAAAAGAAAGTTGAGAATATGACCAATAGGACAATAGGTGCAGGAATAGGCCATTCAGTCCTTCGAGCCAGCACCGCCATTCAATGTGATCATGGCTGATTATCCCCAATCAGTACCCCGTTCCTGCCTTCTCCCCATATCTCTTGACTCCGCTATCTTTAAGAGTCCTATCTAACTCGCTCTTGAAAGTATCCAGAGAATCGGCCTCCACCACCCTCTGAGGCAGAGAATTCCACAGACTCACAACTCTCTGTGAGAAAAAGTGTTTTCTCGTCTCCGTTCTAAATGGCTTACCCCTTATTCTTAAATTGTGGCCCCTGGTTCTGGACTTCCCCAACATCGGGAACATGTTTCCTGCCTCTAGCGTGTCCAAACCCATAACAATTTTATATGTTTCATTAAGATATCCTCTCATCCTTCTAAACTCCAGAGTGTACAAGTCCAGCCGCTCTATTCTCCCAGCATATGACAGTCCTGCCATCCTGGGAATTAACCTTGTAAACCTATATTGCAGAAGAAAATCAGTGGATGTAAAGGAATTGGGCACACGGCAGAAGAGGGGAGAGATGGGAAATAATAGGGCACAGTAAGGCGGAAGTAAAAGGTATAAGAAGGGAAGGCTGCAGAGAGCAGGGAAGAACATGATGGGAAGGGAAAGAAAGCAGCACAGGAGTGCGTAGAGATCAGGGAAGGGGAAAAGAAGGAAAGTGCATGAGAAGAGAAATGGATGAGAGGAAATGTGTGCAGAAAAGGTGTGAATCTGCTGCATCTCCAGGCAGTTTTCCCATGGTCCTACTCTTTGACATCTGCAGCAGTGAGGGAGGAGCAAGGAGCTGGGATATTCCTGGCATGGACTTCCCCCTAGATCTTCCCCCAATGGCAATGGCAAAGAGTAAAAACAGATAACTGAACTTCATGAACTGATGTTTGTTAACATGCACACATTGAGAGATTGCCAAAAATAAGCATGGATTTGCTTCTTGTTGCCTTCCTTACTTCCGGGAAGTGGGGCAGAAAAGTGGAATTACAACGAGATCTGGGGGTCCTTGTACATCAGCCACTGAAAGTAAGCATGCAGGTACAGCAGGCAGTGAAGAAAGCTAATGGCATGTTGGCCTTCACAACAAGAGGAGTTGAGTATAGGAGCAAAGAGGTCCTTCTGCAGTTGTACAGGGCCCTAGAGAGATCACATCTGGAGTATTGTGTGCAGTTGTGGTCTCCAAATTTGAGGAAGGACTTTCTTGCTATTGAGGGATTGCAACATAGGTTTACGAGGTTAATTCCCGGGATGGCGAGACTGTTATGTGCTGAGAGAATGGAGCGACTGGACATGTATACACTTGAATTTATAAGGATGAGAGTGGTTCTTATTGAAACATATAAGATTATTAAGGGATTGGATATGCTAGTGGCAGGAAACATGTTCCCGATGTTGGGGGAGTCCAGAACCAGGGGCCACAGTTTAAGAATAAGCGGTAAGCCATTTAGAATGGAGATGAGGAAAAACGTTTTCACCCCGAGAGTTGTGAATCTGTGGAATTCTTTGCCTCAGAAGGCAGTGGAGGCCGATTCTCCGGATGCTTTCAAGAGAGAGTTAGATAGAGCTCTTAAAGATAGCGGAGTCAAGGAATATGGGGAGACGGCAGGAACGGGGTACTGATTGTGGGTGATCAGCCATGATCACAGTGAATGGCGTTGCTGGCTCGAATGGCCTACTCATGCACCTATTGTCTATTGAGCAAAATAAGAATTTGCTGTTTGCACAAAATGACATATTTTCATTTCATTAAGTCATGAAAACTTCTAGTCAATTCTGACTCATTTTAAATAGTCATCAATTTGTTTTTCAGTACATGGCTTGAAGGACTGTGAAATGAAGAAAGGAAAGGCACCAGGAAGAGTCCTTCAACTAAATGGGTCAAAATGGTTCAACAGTCTGGTTGAAAGAGAGTGGTTTATTTGTACTCTCACATCTTCAAGCCTTGAATAGAAAGGCATCAGGTAGTTTAGTGAGAGCGTTTGGTTTTGATTTATGGTATATGTTACATTTGAATAAATTACAACATTTGTACAAAGTTTATTCTTGGGAAAATGTATTCTATAGAGTTACAGTAATTGAGGTTGGTTACTGTTTTCTAGAAGAAGCAATTGAAATCATTCCAGTGTTAGATTAAAATTCTTTCATTTTATTTGATGTGAGATTTTATTTCATTTTATCAGTTGTCTTTTTACAAAGTTAACTGGTAAGTCCAAATAAATGCAAATTAGTGCGCTGTTGCACATAGATTGAGAAAACAATGAAACCGCTAGAGATTAGTTGTGAGGTCTTTAAAGCAAAGAAGTCTTAAGGATGCAAGTCCTAGTAGATACATCAATCACAAAAAAGGAGAAATATTGGGCAGGAAAGAACTGCAGATCCTGGCTTAAACCAAAGATAGACACAAAATGCTGGAGTAACTCAGCGGGACAGGCAACATCTCTGGATATCCATAGAAATATTGGGCAACTGAGTATTATATTCATTGGCTACTCCTTAATGCTATAATGCAAGTGAAAGTAAGAAAAAGGTAATTGAAATCTGTACAAATCAGTTTGAAATATGACCAGATAGGCAAATGGTAAATTAAGGCAACACAGTCATTAAATTATATCAACGTAACATTACTGTTTAAATTAATGGAGGTTTAGAAGTGTGAGATCACTTCTTTCATAGGTCAAAGAGGAAGGACCAGCTGACCCTGTGGAAACATATGAAGGTCTAATGTGGAACAACCAAATCAGAAATTAGTACAAAAATTAGCAGTAAAATAAAAGTGATTTTTATTAGATAAACCAAAAGCTATCATTTCCCAGTGTGTAGTTAAAATGGAATCTAACATGACATTTTCTCTACTCATTTTGAAATTTATCAAGAGGATCAGACTAGTTTAACAAAGGAATCGCATATTATCGCATGCCTAAACTGAACACAGAGGGAGCAGTGCCAAGTGAATGTGTCAAAAGCATTTAAGATGTCAGGAGAATCAGCGTGAGTTTCAACATTTTGATTTAAACCATTGGCCCCATGCTAATAGAGAAACAGTTTGAGATCAAGGGTAGAGTAACCTGGGAAGAAGCCAAACTCTTGATGGAAGATTAAGGATGTGGAAAAACAGTTTAAACCATTTCTAGCCACCATAGATCATATTGTGTTGCTAACAAAGGAAAGACTGATCAGGTCAGTAATTAATGGATTATGTTTTTTTTTCATATGTTTATAAATGGCCTAGGCTAAGCCACGGGTAGGCGAGATACAAAGCAAGTCAAACATATCCGTGAATACCAGTCTGTTCAATAATAATTTGAGATATGAAGTTAATTCCTTGAGACCATTAGTTGTCATTTATTAAGTGTAACATCTGGGTTTCAACTCATTTATTATTTCAGCAGATGTACCAACCAAGCCTGCATGGTTACATTGAGAATATATCAACGTGATGCCTAGATTCCAACTTGGCTTTAGTAAGTTGTTGAAATAAAAGGTGTCAGTTATATATTAACCATGCAATTTCCGTCATTTTTTTAAATCAATGGTTAGTTGGATTGGTAAATTGTTAGTAGAAGAAAAGTCTAAAAGTAATAAAATAGATACAAAATGGTGGAGTAACTCAGTGGGGCAGCAAGTGTCTCTGGAGAGAAGGAATAGGTGACATTTCGGGTCGAGACCCTTCTTCAGAAGTAATAGTTACTTTCCAAATGAAAAAAAGCTCGTATTCCTCTCTGCCAGTTTTCTATCATCTATCTGAAAAATGATTGCCCTTTTGCTGCTTTAGATTTCATTAAGTACAGTCCTCGATTATTTCACCCATTACTTCATTGATGGTGTGTGAGCATTGATGGGAAGTGCATGTTCTTCACAATGTGATATTCAAAGATACTTAAAGTTGCAATCCACAGAACCTTCATAGAATGTGCATCAGTTACAGGACACCATGCTGGGCTTCTCCCCACCATCCCTCCCCTACAATCCAGGGGCACGGGGGCAATTATGAGAATGTTCCTGACACGTAGACCGACAGTAGATGCCATAATGTGGACTGAGAATATTTTGCATTTTCATGATTCATCCATTTGCAGAGACCCTCGCTGAGGGATCCCAAATTTTTCTTTTCAAACTGGTTGTACTTCCATATTCAATGGGAAATGAGAATCTGATCCTTCATTCCAGGAATTCTACACCAGTTAGAGATACCTTCCTGGCTCTATTGATGGTTTTCTTACTAGAAAGGGGATCAAGTTCTTTTGTAAATATTTTAATCGTTCTTCCTGCTCGATTTATCTTGTTCTACAGGTTGGGTGGGTTACTAAGTTCAGTTTTGTTGTATTCTTTCTATCTGTATGGGAAATAATAGTGTCAGTCGAGATTATGTACCTGGTGTACTACTATGCAAATTAACGGCCAATATTATACATTAACGCTTGTGTTAATTTAGTTCAGTTTAGAGGTACAACACAGAAAAAGGCCCTTCGACCCATGGAGTGAACTCCGACCAGTGGCCTCTTACACTAGCACTATCTTACACACCAGGGACAATTTACAATCTTTACTGAAGCCAATTAATCGTGTACGTTTTTGGAATGCAGGAGGAAACCAGAGCACCCTGAGAAAACCCACGCGGTCACATAGAGAACGTACAAAATCCGAACAGAGTTCCATCCATAGTCAGGTTTGAACTCTGGTCTCTGGTGCAGTACAGCAGCAACTCTACTGCTGCACCACTGTGCCGCCCCTAGATTATGTAGTTTTACCAAATTTCAACTTTAAATGAAAAATGAATTTTTTAATCAAATTAATAAAGTTGTGGCTGTCTTGAGAAAAAATATGACGTTATTTGATGAATTCTCAACATTCTCTTGTATGATTCTTTTCAAAGATTTTGTGGAACATAGAATTGTATGGAGAGGACAACAGACTGCAGACACATGAATATTGAGCATAAGAAACTCCTGGAGGAACTCAGTGAATCACACTGTCTCTGTGGATGAAATGAAATTGGACAGGCAACTCTTCGGGTCAACACCTTTCTTGAAAAGTGGAGTAGAGGGGAAATAGCTGGTAGATGTGGGTGAGGGGAAAGGGGTGGGTGTTAGACCTGACAATAACTGGAGAATCCAGGGGTTGATTTGCAGATGGCTCATGTGGGGGAGAGAAGAGTGGAGATATTCATAAAAGCTGGAGGTGATAAGTGGAGGCCACAGAGGGTTTCAGATGAAGGAGTAGATTATTTTCTAAATGGAGAGAGCATCCAGAAATCAGAGGTGCAGAGGGATTACGGAGTGCTGGTGCAGGACTCTCAAAAAGTTAATTTGCAAGTCGAATCGGTAGTAAGAAAGGCAAATTCAATGCTAGCATTTACCTGTATATCAAGAGGACTGGAATACAAAAACAGAGATGTAATGCTGAGGCTCTATAAGGCACTGGTCAGGCCACATTTGGAGTACTGTGAGCAAATATCGGCCCCATATCTGAGGAAGGGTGTGCTGGCTCTGGAGAGGGTCCAGAGGAGGTTTACAAGAATGATTCCAGGAATGAGTGGGTTAGCATATGATGAGCGTTTGACAGTACTGGGCCTCTACTCGCTGGAGTTTAGAAGGTTAAGGAGGGACCTCATTGAAACTTACAGAATAATGAAAGGCGTAGAAAGAGGGGATGTGGAAAGCATGTTTCCACTGGAGGAAGAATCCAGGACCAGAGGTCATCGCATCAGAATTAGTGGGCGTTCCTTTAGAAAGGAGATGAGGAGGAACCTCTTTAGTCAGAGGGTAGTTAATCAGTGGAACACATAGCTGTGAAGGCCAAGTCAGTGGATATCTTTAAGGTAGAGATAGACAGATTCTTGATTTGAATGGGTGGGGGAAAGGCAGGAAAATGGTTGAACGGTTGATTTGAACAGTTGTTGGGGAGAAGACAGGAAAATGGGATTAGGAGGCAGAGATTAGCCATGATTTAATGGCAGAGTGGAGTCGATGGGCCAAATGGCCTAATTCTACTCCTATAACTTGTGAACTTGTAAACGTGAGGAATCTGAGAAGAAAAGAAGGTGTGGAGTGAAATGTAGAATTCGAGGGAGGGATGGTAGGTAGATGGGAACAGGGGTGAGGTGTGGAGATTGGTGACCCAGGTGGGAAGAAGCTGAGTGATGAGCAGAAAGACGAGGTGGAGAAGGAGAAATGAATTGGGCGACGGGGCTGGGGGGGGGTGAGAGGGGCTGAGTGAAATGAAAGTACCCCTGCAGATCAGAAGGAAAGAAGGGGATTGTGTAAGAAGGAACTGCAGATACTGGTTTAAACTGAAGATCGACCAAAACTTGACCTGAAACGTGAAACGTCACCAATTCCTTCTCTCTAGAGATGCTGCCTGTCCTGCTGAGTTCATCAGCTTTTTGTGTCTATCTTCAGAGAGAGGGGTATTTCCTGACATTGGAGAATTTGCTGCTAATGCCGTTGGTTTGTAGCTACCCAAGTGGAACATGTTCTCACGATGTTTTATATGTTCTCACTCTGGCAATGGAGGAAGCCAAGGACAGACTAGTCGGTTGGTATAGGAAGGGGAAATTAAGTGGCTTGCAACCAAGAGCTCCAGCTGGCTGTGGTGGAGAGCACATACATTCATCAAGGCTGGTGCCTAGTCCTCACTTGGTCCCACTGATGAAGAGGTGGCCACATCCAGAACATTGAATGTATTAGATGAGGATACAGGGAATTGCTGATGTTGGTTTACAAAATGAAGACACAAAGTACTGGAGGTTTGGTTTGGTTCAGTAGGTTTGGCAGCATTTCCAGAGAAAATGGTTGGGTGACATTTTCAATCAGGAAGAAGGGTCCCGGCTTGAAACGTTACCTATCCACACTCTCCAGAGATTTTGCATGACCCACTGAGCACTTTATGTAATAGCGTTGGAATGACTATTCCAAGTGGATAAGGTGCAGTTTGGAAAAGATGCATGGAAACCTCTGTCTCGCCCGGTAAGTTGAAATCAAACAGTAACACGATGGTTGGAAACCCCTCCCCCTCCCATAAAATTGACTACATGAAATATGTTTATATAATCAAGAATTTTGGATAGGAAAAGAATTGGAAAAATAATTCAGAAGGAAGGAAATAGGAGGGAATTTTCTATTCACAATGACACCAACTTATTAATGAAACGTGTTCTTCAATTGTGGGAGAAAATAAAATGATGCAGCCAATAAGTATAGTGAACTTTGTATAGTAAATGCAAGAGTCTCACTCCAGCCACTCTATCTTCTCCCCCCTCCCACCAGGCAAGAGGTACAGAAGTGTGAAAACACACACGTCCAGATTCATGGACAGTTTTTTTCCCCAGCTGTTAAGGGCCTGTCCCACTGTATAAGGTAATTCGAGAGCTCTTCCGAGTTTTCCCCTGATTAGAATTCAGAGACAGTCTGTAGCGGGTCCGTAGGAGTTTGTGGATGTCTCGTAGTGGCTCGTACGAGTAACGATAGGTACTCGGGAAATCCGGTAAAACCGTGAAGTTTTTTTCAAAAATGTGAAAAATGTCCACAACTAAAATAATACTCATGATGAAAAAAATGGTTACTTTTTACTCGTATGAGCCGCTACGAGACATCCACCAACTCCTACGGACAAGCTACGGACATTCTCCGATTTCGAATAGGGAAAACTTGGGAGAACTTGAATCACCTCGAAACAGTGGGACAGCCCCTTTATCAGGGAAATTATCCTACCAAAAACTCGAGTATAGGCCTGAGCTACTATCTACCTCATTCGCGACCCTTAGACTACCTTTGATCTGACTTTACTGCACTTTATCTTGCATTAAACATTATTCATGTTATTCCCTTTATCATGTATTTGTACACTGTGGATGGCTCGATTGTAATCTTGTATTGACTTTCCACTGACTGGTTAGCATGCAATGAAAGCTTCTCATTATACCTCAGTAAACATGAGAATTAACTAAACTCAACTCAAGAGTTTAATAACCTGAAACCTATCTATACTTCAGTGTTCATTTCAGAGTATAAACATCGTTCTGAAGTAACTAACTAATGTGAGAAAAACCTGTCTGAGTTAATAACAGTCTAAAATTAAATGATCATTAAAAAAACTGCAAAGTATAAATATTCATAAAGTGCTTGTGGCTGAAATAATAAAATGAATTAAGATTGAACTAAGATTGCTTTGGCAGAAATTGTGGAAAGCACAATGAATATATGGGCCAAACCTAAAGACTGGAAAGTAACTAATGTGATTCCAATTTTTAAAAAAGGTCAGAAGCATGATCGTGGGAATTAAGGGCCTGTTAGCTTGACATCTACAGTGGGAAAATTATTGGAGTCTATTATAAAGGAAGCAATTGAAGTACAACTAGCAAGAGCAAAAGCAATAAAGGTAATAAATCCAAACCATTGTGGGTTTGTGAAAGGCAGGTCATGCCTAACAAATCTGCTAGATATTTGGAAAATTTAACAGGGCTGCCGATAGAGATGGTGTCTTTATATCCTGACTTTTAGTAAGCAGTTAATAAAGCCCCTCGGAAGAGACATTGGACCAAAACGAAAATTTATGGTATTGCAAAAAGAAGTTAAGTAATTTGGCAGAAAATACAAAACTGAGAGTATATATAAGTGGTAATAGTTTTCGTTGGGCAGGTGTGACCAGTGGAACATCCCAGTGGTATGAGAAATAGGACATCTTTGGTCAGTACTAATGTCACATTTATGTTACGAAGCTGAATGTGCCAAGGAGTGCAATACTGTTCAACGACCTGAATGGAGGGCTGGACATTTGTCCAAGTAACAATGATTGCATTGAATATTGGAAAGGTAAATCAAATGGTAATGCCTTAAAAAAAAAAAACAACTGCAAATCAAAGAGTAAATTACAAGAAAATGGGGAAAATCACATTGATGTGACGTCCAAAGACCTGGAATTATCCATCTTTTAAAACTGTGAAAGCATTCATTGAAAATAAAAGTGGCGTGTGAGAAGGCAATGCAATTGAAGAGTTCTGTTGATAGTTGAAAGCCAAATAACTGAAAGCCATTTCTCCAGTGAAAATGACTTGGATTTGTCTTGAAAATTCTGCAATGAATGATGAGAATGGATCTGGAGTTTCACATAATCATTAACAAAATGAATTACGTTGTCACTTTTGGCAACATTTTTTTTGGCAAAGGGAATGAATAGCTAAGCAATTCCAAATGATAGCTGAAATAGTCAATTAAAGTTTTTACTGGAATGCAAAAAAAAAATAGAAATGTGAAAACTAAAATTAGTGAAGTCTGGGAGCAATCTTTCATTTCCACTGTAACAAGCCGAACTAACATCAGAAACAGGAGATAAGTCTTCCTCTTCTTATCGAGTCCACATACAAGATTAGAAGTTGTTCAGCCAGAGCTGAACACACTTCTCGGCATCTGCACAATGGTGTCTTCTTGCGCTTCTTGTGCTCCTTGTGCGTGGTGGTGGAAACAGGGCCGTGACGTGAACGCTCTTTCCTTGACCCCAGGAGATAAATGATCAGGAGATATTGTGAGCAATTTTGGGCACCATATCTGAGGAAGGATGTGCTGGGTCTGGAGAAGGTCCAGAGGAGGCTTACAAGAATGATCCCAGGAATGAGTAGGTTAACATCTGATCAGTGTTTGACGGCACTGAGCCTATACTCGCTGGAGTTTAGAAGAAAGAGGAGGGATCTCATTGAAACCTATCGAATAGTGAAAAGCTTGGATAGAGTGGATGTGGAGAGGATGTTTCCACTATTGGGAGAGTTTAGGACTAGAGGTCATAGCCTCAGAATGAAAGGACGTTCTTTTAGGAAGGAGATGAGGAGGAATTTCTTTAGTCAGAGGGTGGTGAATCTGTGGAATTCTTTGCCACAGAAGGCTGCTGAGGCCAAGTCAGTGGATATATTTAAAGGAGAGTGTGATGTTTGGTGGACTGTGTGGGGTGGGAGGACCCGTTGCTCCTCCCGTGCAGCAGGTGGCGCTGCACAGGACAAAGGGACATGTTTTGTATATAGTTCTCCCCTGTCTGTAGACAGGGTGTGTGTGCAGCCATTTTTGAGTTGTCTTGCTGCCAGCATTGAGTAAAGCATTAATGACTTCTGTTGTAAATCGAAGACTCTCAAGTTTTGTGCAGCCCTACAATAAGAACACGAAAGTGGTGTCAGGAGTGGGATACTTTGGATTGCGTCCAAAGACCCAGATAAGAGCCTATTTGTCGATTAAAAAAAACAAAAAAAAAACGTTTTTGGAGTTCTGTAGTGTACTCAAATTAACATATCTCAGCAATTCGATCGTTTCAATCCCAAGCGAGAAAGGTGGTCCTCGCATTTAATGTGCGCTGAGTTTTATTAGAAAGTATGGCAATTATGACTGACCAGAGGAAGAAGGCTCTCTTGTGTTCATCAATGTCTCCAGAAACTTTTGCACTGCTTCAAAATGTACTTACAAAAGAAGTAACTGAAGCCTCATATGCTGAAATCACAACGGCTTTGCAGCTGGATTTCGAAGAAAGTCGAAATTTCCTCGCTTTGATTTCTACAGGACAGTGCAACAAGAAGGGCAATCGATTACTTCACACCAAGGCAAAGGCGTGTGATTTTAAAACACAATGCTGCAAAAAGTGCCAAGACAATGAGTTGCGGGATACACTGGTCATGGGCTGCAGGCACGCATTCATCCAGCAGGCGATTCTCAAGGAATCGGATGCCTTATTGAAGAATGTGCTGCAGTGTGCTAGGATGGCCGAGCTGCTGAGTAAAGAACTGTACAAAATGGCCGGTGAAACAGCATCGAAGCTCCCTCAGGAGGTGCATACAGTTCATCAGACCCGCCCACAATGACAGAAACCAGTTTATCGACGCAGAGCAAATCTGGAGAAGGTGGGACAGTTTCAGAAGAGCCATTCCCCTGTGGGAGGAGGATCGAAACCCTGCTACTGGTACGGCTCGACTACTCATCATCACAGTGAGTGCCCGTATATCAAGTCCATTTGTTTTGCTTGTTATCAAAAAGGTCATCTCCAGGCAGTGTGGCAATCCATAGGAAAGCTGAGAAAGGGCAAGAAAGCACAAAACACAGTTGACCAAATCGCGGAGACCATTCCTATTGAAGTGCTCGGTGTGTCTACAATCACCGACAAGCTGAGGATTTCGCTACGGGTCTCGAACATCGATCTGCAGTTCCATGTGGACACTGGTGCGGCTGTATCGCTAGTGGGTCAGGACATCTGGGAGAGGATCGTATCGTCAAAACTGAAACTGGTCAACATCCGACTTTTCGGATACGGACGACAGCCGATTCCCACGAAAGGCACCGTCGCCGTTTCCTGTAATGGTCTGACACAGATGTTGCCGCTGATCGTCGTCGGTAAAGATGGTACATCCCTGTGCGCCATCGACTGGATCCATGCTTTCAAGCTTGACATGAACGCCTTGATCTATGATGGATCAACCATGGCATTTTCATCAACCACGGATTGCAACATGGTCAGCAAGTGCGAGAATAACCTACAAAAACAAGACGTTGAATGGCACTTGTCCAAAGAGTGTGACCATGCATTCACCAGGTTAGGAGATGCTCCCCCAGAAGATGCGTTTGGTCCACTATGACCCATCGAAGCCGATCTCGCTGGCCGCCGATGCATCGCCGTATGGTCTTGGAGCTGTAATCTCACAAACGGCGCCGAACGGCAAGGAAGAACCAATCGCGTTCGCATCCAAAATGCTGACGACCGCCGAGAAAAACTACAGTCAAGTGGAGAAAGAACAGCACACAGATAAAGCAAATACTGATATCTCTTCAAAAGAGAACACTGAGGAAAACTCTGTTGATTCTGAGCCTTTAGCAAGAGTTGTGAAACGCAAAAAAGTCTGGGAAAAAAAGAGTGAAGCAAGGTCCAGCTAAATGGAGACGTTCAAACTGGAAAGGGGGAATGTGATGATTGGTGGACTGTGTGGGGTGGGAGATCCTGTTGCTCCTCCCGTGCAGCAGGTGGCGCTGCACAGGACAAAGGGAGATGTCTTGTAGGTACACAAAAATGCTGGAGAAACTCAGCGGCTGCAGCAGCATCTATGGAGTGAAGGAAATAGGTAACGTTTCGGGCCGAAACCCTTCTTCAGACAGCCCGAAACGTTACCTATTTCCTTCGCTCCTTAGATGCTGTTGCACCCGCTGAGTTTCTCCAGCATTTTTGTGTACCTTCGATTTTCCCGCATCTGCAGTTCCTTCTTGAACAACGAGATGTCTTGTATATAGTTCTCTCCTGTCTGTAGACAGGGTGTGTGTGCAGCCATTTTTGAGTTGTCCTCCTTGCCAGCATTGAGTAAAGCACTAAAGACTTCTGTTTGAAATTGAAGACTCTCAGGTTTTGTGCAGACCTAGAATAAGAACACGAAAGAGATAGATACATTCTTGATTATTACGGGTGTCAGATGTTATGGGGAGAAGTCAGGAGAATGGAGTTAGGAGGGAGAGATAGATCAACCATGATTGAATGGCGGAGTAGACTTGGTGGGCCGAATGGCCTAATTCTACTCCTATAGCTTATGATCTTATGAAGTGGATGGTTAAAGAAAAACAGCTACATGGTTAAAGAAAAACAGCTACAAATCTTATAGCATTTAGTTTAGTCTTTAGAGATACAGCATGGAAACAGGCCCTTTGGCCCTCAGAGTCTGTGCTGACCAACGATCCCCATACACTAGCGTAACCTACACACTAGGGACAATTCACAATTAACAATTTTTACCAAAGCCAATTAACCCTACATGCCTGTATGTCTTTGGAATGTGGGAAGAAACCGGAGCACCCGGAGAAAACCCATGCGGTCACAGGGAGAACGTACAAACTCCACCAGACAGCACCTGTAGTCGGGATTGAACCCAAGATACAAAACTATCGAGGCTTGTGGTTTTTTTTTTTCGTATGGCTGTATGGTGACCACAAATTTCACTGTTGGTGCATGTGACAATAAATGTCTCTTGTCTCTAGCCCTGAAAGGGAGCAGCTTTACCACTGCACACCCATGTCGTCCTTAAATTTAATTCATGTCTCTATTAATAGGGAACGCTTCATATAGGCGGGCTATTTGTCACACTGAAGGCCTTTCAAAGAGGTTGCCTGCTTCACAAGCCCATGGTCTACAAGACCAGATGTAAGATTGTAAAGTAAGATTGAGTTGAGGTGTATCATTCAGACGGTGGTCAGGGAGATGCTGGTCCAGTGTGTCCACAAATTGGTTGCTGGGAGCTGTGGTGTCAGAGATGTAGTGAGGAAGGGAGCAGACTTTGATAGTGGTGGGTTGGAGAGGTAGGAGATATTTTATGTGTGGACCCTTGAGGAAGCTCTAGTCACCCCCCCTCCCCGTCCATGAAATAGTATTGTGAAGGCAATATGATATCATATCGTAATGTATCACAGCTTGGATTCAGATCCATTTTGAAGTCTTTCTTATGCCAAGTTTCCTGTAACACTGGAAAGCCCTGTAGTCAGGTGACAAGAGGCAAAAAAGGACAATCATGTGTTCTAAAGTATGGCTGTATGCTACCCCATTTCACTGTTGGTGCAAAGTCCAATAAATTTCATACAAGTGGAAATAGCATCTGTTGTCACTGCTGCTACCATTTCCTTAACTGGAATTGGGCGTCTCTATTAATAGGGATCGCTCTATAGCGGGCTTTTTGTCATCTCTTACAAAGCCTTCAAAACCCACTCACTTTGGGGTGTGAAGAATCGACCTCAAGTCACAAATGACCAAACATTAAAGTGTTAAGCAAGATGGGTGTTATGATCAGTCTGAAGAAGGGTCTCGACCCACTGATAGTAGTCACCAATTCCTTTTCTGTGGACCAGAGGATGCTCTGTCACCCCCGCTGAGGTAGTCCATGAAATAGTTTTGTGTCAATATGATATCATATCGTATTATCACAGCTATAATCCATATAACCTTATGCCACAATTACAGCACGGAAACAGGCCAGGTCTCAGAGGCAAAAGGACATGCATTTCAAAGTATTTGCTCCCCTTATCGTCCCACCTGCCAACCTATTCGTACAATAACCCTCATTCCCTTGCTCATCCATATTCCTACTGTAATTTATTTTTAAATCGATACTAATTAACCTTACAACGCCTCCACTCACTTTGGGGAGTGAAGAATCGACCTCAAGTCACAAATGACCAAACATTAAAGTGTTAAGCAAGATGGGTGTTATGATCAGTCTGAAGAAGGGTCTCGACCCAAAACGTCACCAATTCCTTTTCTCCAGAGATGCTGCCTGTCCCGCTGAGGTAGTCCAGTGTTTTGTGTCGATCTTTATTATAATAACAGGTAATAACAAACATGACAGGCAGCACAAATTCTACTCTAAATGTGTGTGTGTGTGTGTGCCATTGGCTTATACCCAACCTAAGCAATCTAATTCAGCACTGAACTTTGAGCAATAAATTAAATAGCAAGAGTGAACTTAGGGCTGAGAAACGCTAAAATGAGCATGCAAGAATAATAATCAAACAATAGGATAGGAAATAGGAACAATTTGAAAGCACTGTTTTTTGGGGAGTTTTGTTGTAGTGCCCGAAACCCGGGTTCGATCCTGATCAGCGGTGCTATCTGTATGGAGTTTGTACGTTCTCCCCGTGACCGCGTGGGTTTTATCTGAGATCTTCGGTTTCCTCCCACACTGCAAAGACGTACAGGTTTGTAGGTTAATTGGCTTGGTACAAGTGTAAATTGTCCATAGTGTGTGCAGGATAGTGTTAGTGTGTGGGGATCGCTGGTGGGTGGGTCGAAGGGCCTGTTTCCACACTGTATCTCTAAACTAAACTAAAAATGAGGTGAAATAGAGCAAGTGTGGTTTGGGAATGGATGTAGGGCCACAGATTTTGGAAAGCTCTTCCACCTGGGTAAAGTGGAGGATAGGCAAGGAGAGTACATGCAAGACTGAAGTCAGAATAGTGTCTAGGGCATTGACTGTTGAACGGGCTGAGGGAGAAGCTGTAGAATGAGCAATGGATGAAAAGGATAATGCTTTCAAAGCAGCAACAGAAGTTTCAACACTGGCTTGTGGGCATTGGGTTGGTGAAGGGTGGCTGCAGAATTGGAAATCTGTGACCATGTTAGACAGGTAGAGAATCTGGTGACATATCATGGTTGGCCAGGTTTTGAAGAACATGAAGGACGTAGGAGAAAAATGGAGGTGTACGATGTAATCCAGCCACAACAAACTATCCTATCAATTAC
This sequence comes from Leucoraja erinaceus, assembly GCF_028641065.1. Classification (NCBI taxonomy): domain Eukaryota; kingdom Metazoa; phylum Chordata; class Chondrichthyes; order Rajiformes; family Rajidae; genus Leucoraja; species Leucoraja erinaceus. The sequence goes on along the minus strand of NC_073391.1, from coordinate 12,897,763 downwards.
AAATAGCAAAGTGCAGGGGAAATTAAGTGGGTCACACAGCATCAATATAGTGATTATATTGTCTGCCTCAGAGGGGGGGTGGAGGCTGGTTCTCTGGATGCTTTTAAGAGAGAGCTAGACAGAGCTCTTAAAGATAGCGGAGTCAAGGAATATGGGGAGAAGGCAGGAACGGGCTACTGATTGTGGATGATCAGCCATGATCACATTGAATGACGGTGCTGGCTCGAAGGGCCGAATGGCCTGCTCCTGCACCTATTGTCAATTGTCTATTAGGCAGACAATGTTTCAGGTTGGGAGCACCAAGAAGAATCCCAACCTGAAATGTTGCTTGTCTATTCCCTCCACAGCTGGTGGTTCTGCTGCCTCCCATTGCCAGAGACCTGGGTTCAATCCTGACTACTGGTGCTGTCTGCATGGGGTTTGTACACTCAGCTTTGTGTAGGTTTCTGCTTGGTGTTCTGGTTTCCTCCCACATCCCAAAGATATGTGAATCTGTAGATTAATTGGCCGCAGTAAACGGCCTATAATGTTTAGAGAGTGGATGAAAAAGTGAGATAACATTGAACTAGTTGATTGATGGTCAGTATAGACTTGGTGGGCTGAATGGCCTGTTTCCATGCTGTAGTAGTAGGCCCCCTTCGGTCATGACTGACCATGAGTGATGCATCCTAGTTTGTCGGATGCAAGCCTGGGCGATGTCATATGGAGGACAGGCTGTTGCCCATGCAGCATGTCCCCCCCCTCTCCACGTCACTGATTGACCCAAAGGAACAGCAGGACCATTACAGTTTGGCACCAGCGAGGTTGTAGACAACGACAAACTGCCTTAGGGGCTCCGACTCCGGATTTTCTTGAGATTTACTCCTGGAGCCTTTTCCATGACTGGATATGGCCACAAGGCAGTGGAGGTTTTAAATCAGAGTTTTCCCTCTCCTAGATGGACCGCCTTCCCCGGCTGATGAGCCCCATCTGCCCGAGACTTGTGGTGGCGGGAGCATCTACCTTCCCGTGCAGGTCTATAGCACCTGCCTACTGCCTTAATGTTGTATCTCTAAACTAAACTAAAAGATGCAGTCTGCCTGCTGAGTGCCTCCAGCAATTTTTTTTTTTTTTTTAGCTCAAGATTCCAGCATCTGTAGTTTCTTGTGTTCTTTAATGTATTTTATCAATCCTGCATGTTTGTTAGGAAAGGGAGAGGGAGAAAGCTTAAGGGCTGAGGGGACAGTGTCATCAGTAGGATAGCTTTGTTCATATTTATATTTGATGAAAATAAATGTGGCTCATCAGAAAGAAATGGTCACAGATTGACAATAAAGGGTCTGTCCCACTTGGGCGACCTAATCCGCTAGTCCAGAAGAGCGTCTTCGACCTTCAAGCTCGAGGGCACTCTCCTGAAAAGCCTCGAGGTGGATCGACCGGCCGCGTTGAAACCGCGAGCTGCATTTACCGACACGCACACACACACACACACACACACACACACACACACACACACACACACACACACACACACACACACACACACACACACACACACACACACACACACACACACATCGCGAAGGTGGGGGCAAGGGAAAGTGGAGGAGCGCTGTCTGTGCAATGAAGAGGAAGGTAAACGGCTACCACAGAGTACCATAAGTCCTTTAGAGAGCAAGGGGGTTGGGGGGGAGAGAAGGGGGGTGGTGGGTGGGGGTGGGGGGGTGTGGGGGAGGGGAGGGGGAGAGGAGAGAAGAGAAGGGGAGGGTGAAGGAGTGGAGACACTTTTTAAGAAGTTTAATAAGGTTTAGCGGGCATTTTCCCTACCGGTAGGTCTTCCTAGGTCGTGAAACTCCAATGAGCCAATCAAAATGCCCAGTCAGCGAAGGAGACCTATGGCTGCCCTCGACTGCCTGTAAGTAAATAGCGACTCCACTCCACTGCACTACGAGTGAATAAGACCCATGCCGACCAAATTTTACTCGCGGAAAATGTTTAAATATCCTGAAAGTTTTTCTGCGACCTAGCTGTGGGAAGATGGGAACCTCCCTCAAGCATGAAGGAGAGTTCCAGCCACCTTGTACGACCTCCTAGGACCTCGTCTCAAGCATGCTGCCAGTTTGAGTCCAGGGCAAACTCTTCTAAACTCGCAGCTCAGTTCGTCCTAGTGGGACAGCCCCTTAATGGCAGAGGTAGGTGGGACTGGTTTTGATGTGTGGGCTGTAACCCCATGCCTGTGGTGGGGATAAGTACGAAGGAAAATGAAATATTGATAGGATTGCTACCAACTGGCTGGAGTTTTTATGGACATTTTCAATCTCTCACTTCTCAGGTCTGAGGTTCCCACCTGCATCAATAATACCGGTGCCCAGGAAGAGCAAGGTGTCGTGCCTCAATGACTTTCGACCACTGGCACTAACGTCCGTGGTGATGAAGTGCTTTGAGAGGTTGATCATGGCGCAAATCAACTCTCACCTCGACAAAAACCTGGACCCACTGCTGTTTGCTTACCGCCACAACAGGTCAACAGTGGATGCGATATCACTGGCTCTCCAGTCCGCTCTGGACCACTTGGACAACAAAAATTCATATGTCAGGCTGTTATTCATTGACTCCAGCTTGGCATTTAATACCATCATCACCTCCAAGCTGGTTGCCAAGCTCTCAGATATGGGTATCTGCGCATCCCTCTGCAATTGGATCCTCGATTTCCTCATTCACAGACCAGTCTGTACGTATTGGTGGAAATGTGTCATCCTCAATAACAATCAGCACGGGAGCACCTCAAGGCTGCGTGCTCAGCCCCCTGCTGTACTCACTCTTTACTCATGACTGCATAGCCGGACTTAGTGCAAACGCCATCATCAAGTTCGCCGACGACACCACTGTTGTGGGACGTATCACTGATGGAGATGAGTCCGAGTATAGAAGTGAGATCGACCGATTGACCAAATGGTGCCAGCACATTAACCTGGCTCTCAACAACAGCAAAACCGAGGAGCTGATTGTGGATTTCGGAAGGGGTAGGATGGGGAGCCACAGTCCCGTTTATATCAAAGATGGTTGAAAGGGTCAAGAACTTCAAATTCCTGGGTGTGCATATTTCTGAAGAATAAAGAAAGCACATCAGAGCCTCTACTTCCTGAGATTATGGAGAGTCGGTATGTCAAGGAGGACTCTCTCGAACTTCTACAGGTACACAGTAGAGAGCATGCTGACTCGGTTGCTTCATGGTTTGGGATGGCAACCTGAATGTCCAGGAGTGGAAAAGGCTGCAAAATGTTGTAAACACTGCCCAGTCCATCATCGACCCTGATCTCCCTACCATCATGGGAATGGGAATCAGGTAGAAGGTACAGGAGCCTGAAATCTGCAACATCCAGGTTCAGGAACAGCTTCTTCCCACCGCCATCAGACTATTAAACACAACTTCAAACAAACTGAACTATAACAGCCTGTTGCACTTTATCTGTTTATTTATGTGTGTGTGTGTATATATATCTTTCTATATTACTAAAAGTCTGTTCTTGACCGGTTTTGGCCATCTGTGCTGTGATTTCCGAGAGAACGGCGCCACCTACGGCCGTCATTTTTGGCCACCTTGCTCAGAGCCCCCCTCCGCCACATGTGTGCCAAGGATTTTTCCCGTCGATTAAAAATAACAGAGATATTAATGTTTTTACAAAATTCCCCATTCTCTCTGCTGCCCCCGCTGGTGGCAGGGGGGAGGGACTATAAAACCAGGAAGTGGTGTGTCACACAGTCTCTTCAAGATGGAGGAAGGCAGAGGGTTGCGTTTCTCTGAGCTGTGAATAACACTGAACACATGTCTACTCAAATGTAAGTGCCCTTAGTGGTTCTAAAATGCTTGCAGAATGTGTCTAATGGTTCTAAAGCTTGCAAAAACTGTCTATTGGTTCTAAAGCTTGCAAAAAATGTCTATTGGTTCTAAAGCTTGCAAAAAAATGTCTATTGGTTCTAAAGCTTGCAAAAAAAATGTCTATTGGTTCCTAAAGCTGGCAAAAAAGTGTCTATTGGTTCTAAAGCTTGCAAAAAATGTCTATTGGTTCTAAAGCTTGCAAAAAGTGTCTCTATTGGTTCTAAAGCTTGCAAAAAGTGTCTCTATTGGTTCTAAAGCTTGCAAAAAATGTCTATTGGTTCTAAAGCTTGCAAAAAAATGTCTATTGGTTCTAAAGCTTGCAAAAAATGTCTATTGGTTCTAAAGCTTGCAAAAAAGTGTCTATTGGTTCTAAAGCTTGCAAAAAAATGTCTGTTGGTTCTAAAGCTTGCAAAACAATGTCTATTGGTTCTAAAGCTTGCAAAACAATGTCTATTGGTTCTAAAGCTTGCAAAAAAAATGTCTATTGGTTCTAAAGCTTGCAAAAAAGTGTCTATTGGTTCTAAAGCTTGCAAAAAGTGTCTCTATTGGTTCTAAAGCTTGCAAAAGGTGTATCTATTGGTTCTAAAGCTTGCAAAAAATGTCTATTGGTTCTAAAGCTTGCAAAAAAAATGTCTATTGGTTCTAAAGCGTGCAAAAAATGTCTATATTGGTTCTAAAGCTTGCAAAAATATGTCTATTGGTTCTAAAGCTTGCAAAAAATGTCTATTGGTTCTAAAGCTTGCAAAAAATGTCTCTATTGGTTCTAAAGCTTGCACAAAAAATATCTATTGGTTCTCAAGCTTGCAAAAAAATGTCTATTGGTTCTCAAGATTGCCAAAAAAAAGTCTATTTGTTCTAAAATGGTTCATACTAGCGCTCCAGAAAGTGCCCCCCTCTCCCTCCCCTGGTTGGTTTGGTTTGGCTTGGGTGTGTCTTGAAATTGAAAGGCACTACTTACTGCAAATGGTGGCTTGAAGTTGAAAGGCACTACTTACTGTAAATGGTGGCTTGGGAGCTTTAGTTTGAAGTTAAAAGGCACTACTTCCTGAAAATGATGGCTTGGGTGTGGCTTGAAGTTGAAAGACACCACTTACTGCAAATGGTGGCATGAAGTTGAAAGGCACTACTTACTGCAAATGGTGGCTTGGGTGCTTTGACGAAGTTGAAAGGCACTACTTACTGTAAATGGAGGCTTGGGAGCTTTGGCTTGGTTGAAAGCCACTATTACTGCGAATGGTGGCTTGGTTGCTTTGGCTTGATGTTGAAAGGCACTACTTACTGCAAATTATGGCTTGGGTGTGGCTTAGGTGTGGCTTGAAGTTGAAAGGCACTACTTACTGCAGATGGTGGCTTGGGTGCAATGGCTTGAAGTTAAATGCATTACTTACTGCAAATGGGGGCATGGGTGCATTGGCTTGAAGTTGAAAGGCACTACTTACTGCAAATGGTGGCACGAGATTGACAGGCACTACTTACTGCAAATGGGGGCGTGGGTGCATTGGCATGAAGTTGAAAGGCACTATTATTGCAAGTTGGCACGAGGTTGACAGGCACTACTTACTGCAAATGGGGGCGTGGGTGCATTGGCTTGAAGTTGAAAGGCACTATTTACTGCTAATGCTAGCATGAAGTTGGCAGCTATTGACGAAGTTGAAAGGCACCTCTTTGGCTTGAAGTTGAAAGGCTTGGGTGGTGGCTTGGGAGCTTTGACAAAGTTGAAAGGCACCTCTTACTGCAAATTGTGGCTTGGGAGCTTTGGTTAAATATTGAAAGGCACTACTTACTGCAAATGGTGGTTTGGGTGCATTGGCTTGAAGTTGAAAGGCACTACTTACTGCAAATGGTGGCTTGGGTGCTTTAGCTTGAAGTTAAAAGGCACTACTGTAAATGCACTTACTTCCTGTTTGCACTGTATATTGATTTTAGATAAAAACACTACCACTTACGGCTGTGATTTTTGGCCATCTTACTCAGTCCCCCTCCGCTGAGCAGGTGCAGAGAATTCTTCCCATTAATGAAAAATAAAAGTGTTATTAGTTTTTTAAAAAGGTTGAGAATCTCTCTCCTGTCAATCACTCCATGAAAGCCACACCTTTTCCGGTGGGGGGGGGGGGGGGAGGAGAGGTTATACATCCCGGAAATGTGGGTGTGGCTCAGTCTCTGCAAGATGGAGGAGGGAGAGGTCACGACTCGCTGTCTTTAGTGGCTTTGCACCCTACTTCAAATGGTATGAAACTGCACTTGAATTTGGTGGCCTTATACCCTGGTTGAAATAGAATTTCAAGGATTAGTCGTGAGTCAACTAACAGCCCACCAGCACTGTGAGTTGCCAGCACAACAGGCTTGATTGACTGAGACGCCAGCCCAAAAATCCATTTGGCGTACAATTTGCATACTAGCCCTCTGGAAACCAGTCCATTCAGCGCACACCACCTATACTAGTGCTCCAGAAAGCCCTCCCCCACTGGCCACCAACATTGGAATTGGTGGAGAGGTGTAATATTGCACTGGGGAACCAGCCCTCCTGTATGATGCTGGGACCCAACGGGTCCAACTTAGTCTAATATATATATATATATATATTCTGTTGGCTGCAGCAAGCAAGAATTTCATTGTCTTATCTGGGACACATGACAATAAACTCTCTTGACTTGACGACTGACATGTTAGAACGTTACTCATACAACGTGTAAACACATGCACAGAACTGCTCACTGATTGAGCTGCTTCTGTGAGAAAGTGAGGGCCAGGGTGTGCCAACACCGGGAATGAAATGCAGTGTCTAGAGCAGTCATATTTACATGATGATCTCTTTAGCATGAGAGGCAGTGGGCTGGAAATAGACTGCACCATTATAGGGGTGCTTTAGATTGTTGTGCAGTGCAATAGTGACTGTTTTGGCTGCTGGAACTGAGGCTGAATTCAGAGCATCAGGAAACAGAAGGCTTAATGTCAGAAGCTCAGCCGGTGAATGCTGGCTGTCAGAACAGCTGATAGCAGACAGACAATTGATGTATGAAGAAAGGTTGAGCAGGTTGAACCAAAATACATGGTAGCGTAGAAGGATAAGAAATAATCTTACTGAAGCACTTCAGATTCTGAGGGGAATTGACAGAGATGATGGTGAGAGGATGTTTTCCCCAATCGAGATATCATGAACAAGGAGGAAATGTTTTAGAATAAAGAATTGCCTATTTAAGATGGAAATGAGGAAGATTTTCCCTTTTTATAGGTTGTGAATCTTTGTAACTCACTACCCTAGAGGGTTGCTAAAGCAGATTAATTGAAGACATTCGAGGCAGAGATAGCAAGACGTTTAAGGTGTAAGGTTATGGGTAGAAATCTGGAAAATGTTGAACTGAGATTTGAATCGGGCGTAATTACACTGGATGGCAGAGTGATGCAGTGGTTGAGTCGGTAATGAAAAGCTAGAATGGGCAAGCAGGACTTTTTCATGGATCCGGTGCCTAAGGCCATAGGACTCGCGTTTAAACATGAAAGCATTAAACAATACCAGGGCAACAGCAGTGGCTGGGAGGTTGTGAGTGATTTGCTGGGGATGAAAGCTTTGAAGGCAAACAAAAGACCAATGAGAAAATGAATGGGATCTGCAGAGGAATGACTAAGGAAAGGGAACTAGATATTCAAAAGCATTCATGAGCGGTCTTTAGGTTTATTTTAACCATAGGTTAAAGGTTTGTCAAGTTGAGCTGAAGTTTTAAGGAAGGGAAATTTTGGAAGAGATAAGGATGTGATCAGAAATACAGTAGCCTTATCAATGCTCAGATAGATCACTGTAGAAGATAGGGCCAGAGAAAGGCTATTTAACCATCAACAAGTTCATTTAAAAATGTTTGTTCTGAAGTTCAGCTCTGTTTGACATGGGAGATGGAAAGATGGAAAGTGATGGGCAAGACTGAGTGAGGACAGAAGGCAATTAATGAACAGGGAAGTATAGGTTCTTGCATGGAGATCAAACTCACTGGAGAAGGAAATTGACCAAGGAATCAGGTTCTGCAGCCATGGATAACTGGCTACATGATAAATGGTTAAATATCCAAGATTGAAGCAAGATCTCATAACAAGTTTGTTATCATGCTTCACTTCAAAGGAAAAATAGTTTTCAATTGTATAATACTTGCTTGAATTTCTAGGCTGTCATTCTAAAAGGATATGGTATGGTTAGCTTGGAATGATGCTCGAAAACTAAATCGTGAAGTTGAAATACTGTAAATCTTCAGACAAAATCTTAGTGCCATCAGTTCAGTTTGGGCAATGGCATGTGTTGGAGCATTCACTGAACCAAACTAAATGTCACTAAACACGAGGAAGGGTCTCGACCAGAAACATCACCTATTCCTTTTCTCCAGAGATGCTGTCTGTGTTACTCCAGCTTTTTGTGTCTATCTTCACAAAATATGAAACTGGTCCAGAATATCAGTAGATTAATCTATAAAGTTTTTGTAAAAAATGGTGTAATATAAATAGACTGAAAATTAAAGTGAATCTATTAAAAGTGAAAGAAGCACGTATTTCTCAATCTGACAAGGAATTTCCCCTTGTTTGCAGTGATGCCGTTCTAGAATCCCCGATGACATGCCACCATAGCCAAAAATTCAAACATGTCCATGAAAGTTTGACAAATTATCAGAAAACTCTCATAAATTAATATTTTTGTTGAATCCCAAGTCTGGGTTTGACTTGCTAGTTCCTAGGCAATAAGGCATTCAAAATATCCTTATGTTCATTTTTAATACTAGATTATTTCTTTCTGCATAACAATTATTGATCAAGCTATTAGTTGTATTGTTTTCAATCTTGCACTTGCCCCCGTATGGATGTATTAACCCATTTTAGTGTCATGGGTCACTGTGTCTTGTGAGTCTTGTTTCCACAATCAGGCAGAGTGGTCCATCAGCACTGACAAAGCCTTGGGTTATTCAATTGAAATTATAAAGCCGAAGACCCGGTGTGAAATGCATGTGGTGACTTCAGCTTAGTGCAACCAAACGTGGAGTGGAATATCTGTTTTGCAGCCCATTCGGAATTACACTTGGCAATACACAGGCATGCATTTGGGGTTGAGTTGTGAGCCAGACTCTGCTCTTGATTTCACACCAAACCACCAGCAAGATTTAAGTACATTTTGGTTCAATTGCTTTTTTTTTAAACTCTTCGTCTCTGCAATACCTACCACAAGATTATTTCCTGCTGTGCCTGTCTGACATACCAGCCTGTACATTGCTAGACCACACTGTCTGACTCTCCACGTTGCTTTCTGCTCCTTTCTGGATGTTATTTCTCCTCTCTGCTGCTCTAGTTTTGATGCACCTGTTCTTCCCTATCCATTAGTTCATCCAATTACAGAGGAGTTGCCGCAATATACACATTCAAATTGAGGATAAGCAGCAGCAGCAACTCTTTCGTAACAGAGCATGGCCCGAGAGATGTCATTTAGTTCCTCAGGTCTGAGTCAAGACTAAAGTTTCACCTATTATTATCAATTTAAATAGAATTCCCTTAATTGAATCTACCTTCATGCCGTCTTTGCTCAAGTGTTCTGACTTTAGCCTAGCTATTTACTTATTTCATTAAAGGTCATGTCTTGATTAAACAAGCAGCATCCAGCTACCTCACTAATATGCCAGAAACACCTGCTGTTTCCAGAGGTAAGGATGGGTTAAAACAAAGAGAAATTGAATGCTGAATTATTTCACTTTTTTGACAGCTTTTCCCTCAATTGCATTCAAAATACTGGTTCAAAGATGGGAAATGAAAAGGATTTGTGCTGACAAGACTAATTTACCGTCTGCAAATTAAATGATTTTTTTTAGTGATATAGAGATATATAGATGTAGATTTATATATCTCGATCTGCAAAAAAAGTGATTTTGTAGTGATATAGAGATATATATATATATATGTAGATATATATATATATATCTGCAAAAAAAGTGATTTTGTTTTTGCTGATAGTGATATATATATATAGAGAAGAATAAAGCGTATGAAGAGAGTTTAACTTGGTTTATTGAAAGCAGAAAATATAGTGTCGGAGTTTTTCTCCCTATCATTTTCCCATTCTTGGTCCATTCACGTCATGCACTATTCCCCAGCCAAGCTGGCAACCTGCTTCCTAGCCTTTGCCAAAATAGCCCACAAGCGCAGAGAACAAGCTGAGCAACCCTCAGTCTTATTTACCCTCCATCTCTCCAGATAACCACTTGACATCCCTTGCCATCTCCCACTGATGGATTGGATGAGAAGAGTAACTCACCTGGAGGGGAATCAAATTCCAGACACTTCGCAACACATATTGGAGTATCATCGTGTGCTGTATAATTGGATTTAAAGCTTGTGTATTTGTGAGCAGGGTGATGAAGCATGGTATTTCGAACAAACAGATAATATACAAATGGGAAAGTGTAATAAGGTTACAATTTTCAGGAGGAAACAGGTCTTCACAAGGGTAGCTTTCATTGTTATGATTAGATTGGAGGAACAACACTGGGAAGGAATGTCAATGCAAAAGAAGGGCAAGAAGTAGACTTATCTTGACAACAAGTTGGTTGAAGTTAATACTCTGTGGGTTCCAAGAGTAACTTTATCCACATGTCCACTATGACTCTTGATTGCCTTGGTTGAAGAATAGCTAATTATAATTGGGTAGGAAGGAACTGCAGATGCCGGTTTATACCAAAGATAGACACAAAAAGCTAGAGTAACTCAGTGGGACAGGCAGCATCTCTGGAGAGAAGGAATGGGTGACTTTTCGGGTCAATGCCCTACTTCAAACTGTTTAAGGATAGGGGAAACGAGAGATATACACGATGATGTAGAGAGATAAAGAACAATGAATGATAGATATGCAAAAAGATAATGTTGATAAAGGAAACAGGCCATTGTTAGGTGCTTGTTGGGTGAAAATGAGAAGCTAGTGTGACTTGGGTGGGGGAGGGATAGAGAGGAAGGGAATGCCGGGGTTACCTGAAGTTTGAGAAATCAATCAGCCCAGTGATATGAATGATGATTTCTCTAACTTTAGGGGAATTGAGGGTATGCAAAGTGAAGACCTTTACCTTGAAGCACCACAATTAATATGAGCTTCAAATTATGCAAGAAGTTTCTTCATTTCTGAGGTAAACTTGCCTTTTTATCTTTAAAATTTGCTGTCTTCACTCTAAGCTAAGAATTGTAGGACAAATCGGACGGCACAGTGGTGCAGTGGAAGGTACACAAAAAAGCTGGAGAAACTCAGCGGGTGCAGCAGCATCTGTGGAGCGAAGGAAATAGGCAACGTTTTGGGCCGAAACCCTTATTCAGACTGATCGGGGGCGGGGGACAAGAAAGGAAAAAGGAGGAGGAGCCCAAAGGCTGGGGGGGGGTGGGAGGAGACAGCAGGAGGGCTGAGGAAGGGGAAGAGACAGCAAGGACTAACAAAATTGGGAGAATTCAATGTTCATGCCCCCAGGATGCAGACTCCCCAAGCGGAATATGAGGTGCTGTTCCTCCAATTTCCGGTGCTGCTCGCTCTGGTCATGGCAGCACCGGTTCTGGTTCAGGACCCAGGACAGAGAGGTCGGATACGGAGTAGGAGGGGGAGTTGAAGTGCTGAGCCACCGGCAGGTCAGGTTGGTTATTGCTAGTGGTAGAGTTGCTGCCTTACAGCACTTGCAGCCCAGAGGCCTGGGTTCTATCTCGACTATGGGTGCTGCCTGTGCAGAGTTTATTTGTCCTCCCCGTGACCTGCGTGGGTTTTCTCCAAGATCTTCGGTTTCCTCCCACACTCCAAAGACGTACAGGTATGTAGGTTAATTGAAGGTAGAGAAAATTGCTGGAGAGACTCAGCGGGTACGGCGGCATCTATGGAGCAAAGGATGCTGCCGTACCCGCTGAGTTTCTACAGCAATTTTGTCTTCCTTTGATTTTCCAGCATCTGCAGTTCCTTCTTGAACAAGTAGATTAATTGGCTTGGTATAAATGTATAAACATGTCCCTTGTGTGTGCAGGATAGTGTAGATAACACAATGTAGAAAGAAGATCTGTTAGGTTGGAATTCCTCAGTCATTAAGAAAGAAATAGTGGTAAGCCCAGTTAGAAAGTTGTTCTTTGTGAACTTTTCCTTGGTTTGATGGACAAAACTTGAGGATAAACTGTTGAGAGACTGTAAACACCAGAACTGAGACAAACAAGGATTTAAAAAACCTGAATACATTTGGCCTTGAAGAAGTTATCAAGTTTGGCTGCCTCCAGCACCTTGTCTCCTCCTCCAGCTACTATGTCCAAGTACTTTGCATTTAAAAAAAGTAGTAGGGACATGTGAAGTGCATAGTTAGCTGCGGACCAAATGCTGGTAAATGGAAGAAGTGTAGATAGGTATTTGATGTTTGTAATGGACATAGTGGGCAGAAGGGTCCGTTTCGTGCTCCATTACACTGTGATTTTATGCTCACTATTCTTGACCCAAGTAGAAAAATTGCAACAAAGGGATGTAGAACCTGGGAAAGAGACGCATTATAACCTGCTGATATCTGTTTTCTGAGGCAGTGATTCATGGTTAGCGATGACTTACTTCCACAATTCTGTGGGTTTCGGGATGCCTGGTGAAACCATTGTGTGACCCATAGTGTCTGCTCCAGGGTGAGGCAGGAGGCACCTGACAGGGTGGGTGGCCAGCTAGTTTGGGAGTTTATGCTATTCCCATTTACAGGTGAAGCTCAGAAGACCCTGGGTGAGATGAGGTGCGTCGTTGTTCAGGATGGTAGGGAGATTAAGCCTCCAATGATTGTGGCAAACTTCACAGAGAGAGAGACCAGCCAGGGAAAGATTGGATAATTCAGGCAGTGCTTTTGAAAGTTCCTGGCAAATGGACCCTAGTCTCTTCTGTATGTTATTTCTTCATTCACACTTGTCATGGGCCAGGGATTTCCATGAGCTGATGGCCTGTAATGCTTTTTTAAGGAGGTTGGAAGAATATCTTCAAATTGTTTTTTCTGTCCATCTGGCAATTTTGTGCAGTGTTGGAATTTGTATCTAAAGTGCCCGTTTCAGTATATCAGGCATGCAAATGGTTGGAGTTGATGATGTGTAAGATCTCAATAGTAGAGATGTTGGCTTTGGAAAGGATAGTTATCCTGCTAATGGAATTGGAACCTTTTGTGGCGATAACATTGGTGGTACCCATGCAAGGTTTTGTGGTGCCTTCTGTATCAGAAATGACTTCTGGTGCTGTCTGTGTGGAGTTTGCACATTCTCTGCTTGCTTTACTCCAATCACAAAGCTTAGCAGAGGAAATGGTAAAGGAAAGCGATTTAAAGCAACAATTGATTTAGCGATTTTGAGACCGATGCGGAAAGACCATTAATGACAAAATATAAGGGACAATTCAAGATCAAATGTGGTGCACGCAGCCCCCACCAGTGGTTCCACAATGTAGAAAAATGGGAAAAAAAATAGTAAAAGGGTCAAAATAAATATGGATGAGAGAACATAAAGTAATATGAAACATTTATACTGCACTGGAGAATGCATTTGCTCTATTTTTACAGTGATGCAGGCTTTTGATGTGAGAAGCAGCCTCAGGTATGATGCTGACCTTTGACTATGAATCTGACCTCCAGAATTTGCCCAATGTTGACAGCACTGCTTGTTTTATTAAGGATGCTGAATATGTGAATCACAATGAGTAATGCCACCTAACCGACTTTCACCGCGAGAGAGACTATCTTGGAGGCTATCCAAATCTAAGGACGTTACTGCATACAGTATCTGCAGGCGGCTTTGTGTGAAGTGTTACAAAGCCCGAGTACCCAGACTGAAGCATTTACTCATTTGGTGGTGCATTTAGTTTGTGCCTGCAATGAAAAGTGTGCAACTTCATGACATTTGGTATGTAACAGCAGTGGGACAAAGGATGATTGTTGTCTTTACAAAACTAACTGAAGACCCAGGTCTCAATGAGTGCTTTAAGTGCTTTTAACTGTTTGGACTCCTCACTTGTGACTGTTGTACCATTTATGTAAAAACGATGTGCAGGCCCACTCCCCACAGTTATTTGACACCAAAATGTGGTTCAAATGTGCTTCCTTTATGACATAACGGAGTAGATTTTAAATGTGTATCCCCTCCCTTAACAATCCCTGGCCATTGATCTAGTATTGATGATTCACCACCAGTCACAGAAATCATCTGGTTCTCACTCTGAACTTGGCATGTTGACATCGATCAAGTCAACTCCAGCTGCTAAACTGGAAGCGTCCCATTAATACTTCAGCTTTAAACTGTGTGCACAGAGCATCCTCTTTGATCTGGAATAGGAATTGGACTGTTCAATGCAAAGCTATTCAGAGTATTCGCACTACTATTGGCAAACGCAAGCTGTGAAAATCTTAGCGGAACAGGGGCATAGTTGGAGGTGTGAGAGCCATTGGCACCAGTCAATATTTTCTTTCAAGTGGCTGGAAGGTAAGCAGGTTGGCAGTGGGATGGACACGACTGTCTGCTTTAAAAACAGACCACATATAACTTTTCTAAGTGGCGGGCAAGCAGTGGCTGAAGTGAGGCTGCACAATAAGTAGCCAAGAACTGTGCTTAGTCAATTGGCAACAGTCAAATGGAAATAAAGCCGGTCTGAAGAAGGTTCTCGACCAGAAACGTCATCCATTCCTTCTCTCCAAAAATGCTGCCTGTCCTGCTGAGTTACTCCAGCTTTTTGTGTCTATCTTTGACAATGTTTAAACCCTGGCTGACATGTTGTTACTATCTTCTCTGCTGTGAGAACATATCGTAAACATTTAAAGATATAATTCACTTCTAAGACACCAGTTAAATTTGATGATCTTTTATATTGTTCCCAGGAAAAGTTAGAAGTGAAATATGTTTTAAAATGCAGGGAGGGAGGAGGAACAAATAGGGCAGGCAATGACTGTGATAGTGTGAAGAACCGAAGCACACACACGGTAGGACACAAGTAGCCATGGTGCTGGATGAAAGAGGGCAGTGAAGGTTTGTTAATCTGCCTGGAGGAGTTGTAAATACAGTAGAAAGGCATGAATGAGATCAGAGGGAAAGGAACACAAAAGCTGGATCTGAGAAGTACAAAACACTGCTATTACTGAAAGTCTGAAATCAAAGAGCGTGCTGGAAATATTCAACAGGTCAGGCACATCTTTGGAGTGTGAAAAACTGCGTGGCATCAGAGGTTAATGGCTTTAATGGTGAGTTTCATTGGTATAGCGAAAGATAGAAAGATACGAGTGTTCTGAACGGGACATTAAAGTGCGGACAGTTAGAAGCCATTATGGACTGAACGAGGTGTTTTGCAAAGTGGTCACCTCATCTATCTATGATTTCTATTATTTCATGGAGGCCATATTTTGAGCAAATGGAAAGTATACTAAATTGGAAGGAAGTACAAGTGCATCACCTGGCAGGCTGGGCAGTGATAATAAAAGACAATCAGGTGGAGCATCACCTACGTCTGGAGGATAAGGTGCTACGAGAAAGAGAGTGGGATTTGTGGAGATGGTACTCGGAAGACATGCAATTCATGATCCCTGAGGACAGCTGGAAGCTGAGCCGAGGGGAATCAATATGTGACGCTGATATTATATCGAAGATGGTGGAAATGAATATGGAGGTGGGTAGGGTGGAAAGTCGGGATTAGGGAAACGCTCTCCTTGGTCTGGATGCATGGAGGGTGTGTGAGAAGAAGTGATGAAAATGGAAAAAGAGTATGGAAGCTAGTTTTGGTTGACATACACTGTATTATCACACAAGAGAATCAAAACCCACTGAGGCCGAACAAGGCAGTAGTGACAAAAGGACAAATGATTGAGGTTCAGTAGTATATGTTATTTGGATACAACAAGTGCTAATTCAGTTCCAGTATGAAAAGCAAAACATGCATGCATTTACACCAGTATTTACCAACCTGATAGGCATGTGGACACACATAAAGAGCTATCTGCTAACTATGGATGGAATTGGCAGTTCAGAACGTCAAATAACACGAAAAGCTAACTTCTTGTCAGCGCTTTAAAACTGGGGTTCAGAGATATGCTCTGTCAACAAAAAATAGTTCTTCTCCCCGCCCAGCCACCCCCCATCAGTCTGAAGAAGGTTTCGGCCTGAAACGTTGCCTATTTCCTTCGCTCCATAGATGCTGCTGCACCCGCTGAGTTTCTCCAGCTTTTTTGTGTACCTTCGATTTTCCAGCACCTGCAGTTCCTTCTTAAACACATTAAACTTAATCTGTCTGATTATCTCTCAATCTGGAAGTTGTTGGTAATGGCACTGGCAATAAACACATACTCACCTGAAACCTACTCATCAATGCCTAGTTTGGATATTGTCTTCAGATCTCATCATAACCTCAGTTCAAAAATGGACAACAGAGTTGACCTTCAGAGGGAAAGTGAGAGTCGCCGCCTTTGACATGGAGACAGCATTTGACTGAGTGTGGAACTGATGAGCTCTGGAAAAATGGAAGTCAATGGGTGCCAAGGTGACAGATTGGAATGGTTGGAATTGAAGGAGGATTGTGATGGTGGAGGTTAATCAACTGGACCCCAGGACATCACCATAGGAGCTCCTTCGAGCACTGTCAAAAGGCCAACCATTTTCATTTGGGTCAATAACTATATCCTTTCCATTAAAAGAATGTCGATGTTTACTGTGATGACACAGTCCATTTCCATTTCATTTTCTCAGCAACCAAAACAATCCATACCAATAGCAGCAAGACCCAAATAACCTTCAGACATGTGGCAAGAGAACATTTATGCCACTGAAGTGTTGGCAGTGACTGTTTGCAGGAAGACAACATCTATAATGCTCTTTAGATTCAATAGAAGTCTATCCCCGAGTCCCTCACCATCAACATTTTGGAGATGTCAATTAACCAGAAACGTAATTAATCTAGACACTTAAATACTGTGGCAACAATAAGACTGGGTATCTTGGTGTAAATTATTCACCTCTTTGTTGTTCAAAACCTTATCATCATCTCAAGGCACATCAAGAGAGTGATGGATCACGTGCCACTTACCCAGATATGTGTAGCTCCAACAACACTAAAATAACACCATCAAGGGTGGCTTCTCGGTAGAGTTGCTGCCTGACAACAGCAGAGACCCATGTTCGACCATGACTACGGGTGCTGTCTGTATGTTCTCTCTGTGACCACGTGGTTTTCTCTGGGTGCTCCGGTTTCCTCCCACACTCCAACGACAGTAGGTTAATTAGCTTTGAAATTGTTCCTAGTGTCTAGGATAGTGTTAGTGTACAGGGTGGCCACTGGTCGGCACAGACTCGGTGGGCCTGTTTCCATGCTGTATCTCTAAAGTCTAAAGTAAATCATGCCAGAGTAAACAGTCTGCTTGCTCGGCACCCAACAGTCATACCCAATGGCACCTAATCATATATTCCCACCACCAACAGTGGCTACACTTTCTATAAAATGCCTCACAGCTGCTTGCATAGATTGTGTGCACCCGTCTCCAAACCCCCAATCTCCACCAGCAAGATCAAGAACAGAAGGTGCTTTGGAACAAAGGTAACTGCAGGATAACACGTGCTGCTCATGCACCATCCTGATTTATATTGATATGCTTTCATTGCCCATGGAAGTCCTGTGGAAGAGCAGTATGGGAATGCCTCCATCAGGAGGTCTGCTGCAGTTCAAGGTGGCAGATCACCATTGCCTTCTCAGAGTGTAAAGAATGCTGATCTTGCTAGTGACATCCACTTCACTGAAATAAATGAAATAGGAAGTGGGAATTAAGAATGAGTATCAGGTACTGGCATAACTTCACCTTCATTGTTCTCAAGACCACATTTGGAGTATTGTGTGCAGTTCTGGTTGCCCTTCTATAGGAAAGAAAGGGTGCAGAAGCGACTCGTGAGGATGTTATCTGGGCTTACATGTTTGAGTTATAGGGAGAGGTTGGACAAGCTGGGACATTGTTCTTTGGAGCATAGGAAGCTGAGGGGTGAGTTTATGAGTGTATGAGATATGAGTGGCATGGATAAAAGGCACGGTCACAGTCACTCTTCCAAGGTAGAGTCTTCTAAAACAGGAGGGCAGAGACAGAAGGTGAGAGAGGCAAGATTTAAGAGGGGATTCAGAGGAAGTCTACGTATGGAATGAGCTGCCAGAGGAAGCCATAGAAGCAGATACAATTACGAATTTTAAAAGACAACTGGACGCAGTAAATATATGGATAAGTACGGTTTAGAGGTCTATGGGCCAAATGCAGGCAAATGATTCTAGCCCAGTCTGCCATCAGTATACATGGGCAGGTTGGGAGATGGGCTTGTTTTTGTGCTGTGCAGCTTTATGATTCATTGTGACTCTCGGCACTCCTGTCGACTACAACCTCAGTAACAGCTGTACTAGAGGCAGTGAGCCTTCCACCACTCCCCCTTCTTCTCATCCTCCCCCCCCCCCCCCCCCCCCCCCCCCCTCCCCACATCCCATGAGAGCAAAGTGTTGTAGCCATGTCCGTCCACCTGTTGATAGGTGAGGATGCCTCTGCCCTTGTGTCTTGAAGTAGAGAGGGAGCTGTATCAGGTACTGCCAATCATTTGTTTGTACCATTCATAATTGAATAGCTGACAATGTGCGCAAGCTGTGAAATATGGATCTGGAGTTTGCCCTTGCTCTAAGCATCTGGGACTGCTGCAGATCAGTTGTAGTTTTGTGATTGTTGGTAGATGGTTGTGGTGTACTGAGCAAAGAGCGCACTGCCATTGATCATGTCTGAGAGGTGACTGAAATTCCATTAGCTCTGCACCCAAGCCTCTGTACTCAATTGCTGAATTGATCACTAAGATCACCAATGCCCATTGCCATCGAGGGGGCAGCCTAGAGCTCCCCCTAATTCCCTGCAGGAAGAAGGGCAGCTCCTCAACATGTCTGCTCCCAAGGCTTCCTGTGTAATGTCAGCAAACCATTGACTCTGATGTCTCTGGTGCCGCACCATTCCTGATCAAGTTCAGTTCTGGATGGCCTAGAGTCCCTGCTTTAATCCCATTTTTTAGAAGTCTATGCTGGCCCCAAGTCATGGAACCAAGCTTCAAGTGGTAGAAGCAAGGAACTACAGTTGCTGGTTTACAAAAAAAAAGTTATAAAGTGCTGGAGTAACTCATTGGGTCAGACATCATCTCTGGAGAACATGATAAGTGACCCTTCTTCATATTCTAGAAGTCTGAAACGGGGTCCTGACCTGAAACTTCACCTATTCATGTTCTCTAATCACATCATCTCTATGCTTTTGATGATGTGTTCAGCAGCTGCATGATAGACCAATGAATTCCCATGGTCTGACTTGAGTTTAACCAGAATCCTTCCACCCTCACTCATGGCATATTACAGAGAGCATAACTGCCATGACCTCCAATGAAGAGACCCCATGAATAGAAACATTAATTTCCATTGTAATAATGTGATTACTTCAGGACCTGATGACCACTAAGCTTTTAACTTCAGAAATTTTAAGTAGGGGCTGTCTTTAGACCTATTAAAACATACATGTATAAATATTTGTGTAGGAAGGAACTGCAGATGCTGTTTTACACTGAAGATAGACACAAAATATATATTTTTTAGGATTTTAACATCATAAATATTTTTGTAAAGACAACAAGGCTAACTCCCCTGCTCTCTTCAAACTCAATCTACAGAATCTTCTGTGTCTTATTCATGGAGCAGCTGGGGTCTAGCAGCTCACGTGAGGAGCGGTTCCTTGTTCCAGTAATGCGCTGCCTCCATATTGCATTTCAGTATTCCCAGGCCTTTCTGCTCAAGTTTCTGTGCGAGATTTGACCAGTGTTTTTTGACCAGGAGATGAGAGGTCTGTCAAACAGGTCATAATTGCTTCATGCTAAATAAAAAATGGAATCTAAAATTGTTCTTGGCTGGTTCATTAAGATCCTGCGTTATCTTTTAAAAACTGTATTATGGGGATATTGGGGATAGCTGATATACAGCATTGGAATACACCTTAAACTTAGGTCTGGTTTAATGTCAGTTACCAAAGGATGACTTTAATTCTGAAGAATTTTAGTCTGAAGAAGGGTCTCGACGCGAAACGTCACCCATTGCTTCTCTCCAGGGATGCTGCCTGTCCCGCTGAGTTACTTCAGCATCTTGTGTCTACCGATGACTTTAATTCTGCAGTTTCTTAGAGGGCAACATTAAATACATATTTATAGCCAATACAACTCACACCAACACATACTTACTAAAGACTTTCAGCATCATCTTGTATTGAGCTGCAAGGCAAGGCGACCTTCATAAGATCATAAGATCATAAGTGATAGGAGCAGAATTAGGTCACTAGACAATAGGTGCAGGAGTAGGTACACAAAATTGCTGGAGAAACTCAGTGGGTGCAGTAGCATCTATGGAGCGAAGGAAATAGGCAACGTTTCGGGCCGAAACCCTTCTTCAGACTGAGGAGTCTGGAGAAGGGTTTCGGCCCGAAACGTTGCCTATTTCCTTCGCTCCATAGATGCTGCTGCACCCGCTGAGTTTCTCCAGCAATTTTGTGTACCTTCGATTTTTCCAGCACCTGCAGTTCCTTCTTGAACAGGTGCAGGAGTAGGCCTTGGCCCTTCGAGCCAGCGCCACCATTCAATGTGATCATGGCTGATCATCCCCAATCAGTACCCTGTTCCAGCCTTCTCCCCATATCCCCTGACTCCGCTATTTTTAAGAGCCCTATCTAGCTCTCTCTTGAAAGTATCCAGAGAACCTGCCTCCACTGCCCTCTGAGGCAGAGAATTCCACAGATTCAACACTCTCTGTGAGAAAAAATGTTTCCTCGCCTACGTTCTAAATGGCTTACTCCTTATTATTAAACTGTGGCCCCTGGTTCTGGACTTTCCCAACATCGGGAGCATGTTTCCTGCCTCTAGTGTGTCCTAGCCCTTAACAATCTTATATGTTTCTTATATTTTCTTTTTTTATTGCTTACAAGCTTATTTGTGTTTGTATTCTTTAACATGTTCAATAAATTAATTTAAAAAATAAATAAATAAATATATAGCCCATATGACCCATCAAGTCTGCTCAACCATTCAATCATGGCAGATCTATCTCGTCCTCCTAACCCCATTCTCCTGCCATCCCCCCATAATCTCTGACCTTGATTACTTGTTACAGATTTGTTACATTTTTAATGTAATTTATGGGAAATTCATAGTCCATAATCATATATTTCTGAAACAGTTGTGATGCAAAATATACTTTCAGATGAGAGTCAGAGTTGTACAGCAAAGAAACACTCCCTTTCAGCCCATTGGGTTTATGCTGACTGCCATGCCTATCACTACCAATCCCATTTGCCTGCATTAATTCCATATCCCTCTAAGCCCTGTTCGTTCATTTATTTGTTCAGATGTCTCTTAAATATTGTTACTATTCCTGCCTCCAGCACACCTTTGATAGCACATTTCAAACTGATCTTTATGTGAAAAATGTTGTTGGATCGCTTTTGTTTAAACCTCATCAAGTCACCTCTCAGTCTCCTTTGCTCTAGGGTGAATAGACCAGTCAATCCAATCTCTCCTTATAACTTAAGCCTTCCAATCCAGACAACATCCCAGTGAATCTTTTCTGCAACGTCTCTAGCTTAATCACATCTTTCTGCCATATGATGGATGGAACTGCACACAATACTTCAAGTGTGGACGAACCCACATTTTGTACAACTGGACCATTACTTCTAAACTCTTGTGTTCAATGAAGACAAGCAAATGGTCTGCTTTCCACACCACCCACCATACCTCTCTCAGATTCTCTGTCACGGCTCTAGTTAAGGTCACTTTTACCATTCTCTGTTTACAATCTCTATCCAATATTTTTTTCCAAAGGTGTACACAATGTAAATGATAAGGAGTAGCTTTAAAGGAAACGTTTTACTCCTTTCATTGTTCTGTTGTTCAGAAACATTTTGAGTTTTATTTTATGTGTCCATGACTTCAGAGGTGCCGATTACCATTCAAGAAATCTCTGATAAACAACTGCTTATCATATAATGTGTTACTACATGTGGAATTCCAGGCAACTTCTTGTGCTAAAATCAAAGGCCACGTTAAATAGATAGATTTCAGTTTGTAAGATCATAAGTAGAATTACAGTAGAGTTAGGCCATTCGGCACATCAAGTCTACTCCGCCATTCAATCATGGCTGATCTATCTCTCCCTCCTAACCCCATTCTCCTGCCTTCCCCCATAACCTCTGACACCGTACTAATCAAGAATCTATCTATCTCTGCCTTAAATATGCCCACTGACTTTGCCTCCACTGCCTTCTGTGGCAAAGAATGCCACAGATTCACCACCCTCTGACCAGCACCTTATAGAGCCTCAGCATAACATCCCTGTTTTTGTATATAAGCCCTCTCAAAATAAATGCTAGCATTGCGTTTCCTTGTTTTACTACTGATTCGACTTGCAGATTAACTTTTTGGTAATCCTGCTCCAGCAGTCCCAAAGTCCCTTTGCACATCTGATTTCTGGATTCTCTCCCCATTTAGAGAATAATCTATGAGTTGAGTAGGTAGACCAACACAGAATAGGTTTTATTAATGCTAGCTTTCTTAATATTCATTTTCATTACACTAATAAAATGTGAACTTCAAACAAAAATTAGTTTTAACCACGTATTGTTACCAATGCAGAGTCTGCTGGCAGTTCCCTCGACCTGTACAATCTTGGAATCTCCAGACCTCAGGTCAGGGAACATTGCCATCTGCTGCCCGTTGTTGGTATAAGTACACAGGGGAAGTCACACTCCACAAACACAAGCTTTTTGGTTTAGATTTCAGAACAATTAAAAGTGATAAAAGTACATTTATAGTCACATTTTAGTTTAGTTTAATTAGTTTAGTTTAATTTTTTGTCACGTGTACAGTGAAAAGCTTTTGTTGCATGCTAGCCAGTCAGCAGAAAAACAATACATGATTATAATCAATCCTTATAATCAATCAATTATAATCAAGTCTGAAGAAGGGTTTCGGCCCGAAACGTTGCCTATTTCCCTCGCTCCATAGATGCTGCTGCACCCGCTGAGTTTCTCCAGCTTTTTTGTGTACCTTCGATTGCACCAGCATCTGCAGTTCCTTCTTAAATATTATAATCAATCCGTTTTACAGTGTATAGATATGTGATAAGGGAATAACGTTCAGTGCAAGGTAAAGCCAACAAAGTCCGATCAAAGATAGTCCGAGGGTCATCAAAGAGGTAAATAGTAATTCAGCTCTGCTCTCTGGTTGTGGTAGGATGATTCAGTTGCCTGATAACAGCTGGGAAGAAACTGTCACTGAATCTGGTGGTGTGCATTGGAATGTTCAAACTCATAAACAGTGATGAAATTGCCTTGAGACTCTACCGATTCTAATTGTAGAGAAAATTTATGTGACATGATAATAGTGTTGTATTAGATAATACACATAATCTTTGACCAAAAATCTGACACCACATTTAATCATGAGCTCGATGAGCATGTCAATGCCATTAGCAAATGTTCAAGCTCATTTCAAAGAGGTTTATACTTCAGATTTGAAACTTCAAGGACAGAGGTCATCCAATTTACATTTTGCGATAGATCATTGTTGCAATAATCAAAACGATGAATTTGAATAACTATTTTGAACCTGTGGATTATTTTCCATATCTTGGGAACCATCTCTGAAAGAAGACATCAATATTAAAATTTGCAACCATCTCCAGCATGTGAGCAAAGCCTTCATTCAACTGAGCTAAAGATTATTCAGTCTAAGACTTCTGTCTCAACACAAAGCTCCTATTTTACTGGGCAACAGTTGTGTATGTCCTTTATGATTTGAAGACATTGCCAATCAGCACCATTACTATTCCAGTATTACTCAGTGTCTTTCCCCAAGCTAACATTCCCAACATTGAGACTCTAACCTTGTTTAACCAGTTCCAAAGGAAGGTCATATTATCTCCACTCCTGACATGAGACATCCAAAACAAATGGAGAAAAAGTGTCTGAAGAAGGGTCTCAACCCGAAACGTCACCTATTCCTACTTTCCAGAGATGCTGTCTGATTTGACCTCCTGAGCTACTCCAGCTTTTCGTGTCCATTAATCAAGCAGTTCTGTAATAGTAGGGGGTTTCTTGACACACTGAAAAAATTTTTAAGGACATTCTCAAATTCCAGTTGAAAATGTAACATCGCCAGCAACGTTTAGGAAATCCGGTGTTGGGATCACTGAAAATATAGAAAGAAGGATCATAAGGGAAGCTACTGACAACCTTGGATCTCTGACAGGAACATGAGGAGATGATGTGCAAACAGTAATAAGTGAGCACAACATCCCAGACAAGCTACCCAACCAAATGCTATTTGGTCCATCTGTGACGGAATCTGGATTCCCACATACAATGGACAATGGTGACCCAGTGTGGGGGACCGATGTGGGAGGGGAGCAGAGGGGAGGGAGAACAAAAGGAAGTGCCAGCATGCTTTGTAACCTTGTCAGCGCCGTATATGGCCACTATTTGTATAGTTTGGGTGTGCAAGCAAAGAATTACACTGTGCCTAGTCACATGTGACAATGAAGTATTCCATTTCATTCCACACCTCTTCAGCCATCTCAAAGCCTGCAAAATTGGAGTGGGCACAACTTATTCTCATACCTATGGAACTACTCAATTAGAAGGCGAAACCTTTGACCAAAAATCTGACATCACATTTAAACTTTCACCAGATCAGTGTATGTCTATGTCATTTGTAATTGTGCAAATTAGTGGAAATGTGTCATCCTCGATAACAATCAGCACGGGAGCACCTCAAGGCTGCGTGCTCAGCCCCTTGCTGTACTCACTCTATACTCATGACTGCGTAGCCGGTCATAGTGCGAACTCCATCATCAAGTTCGCTGGCGACACCACTGTTGTGGGCGTATCACTGATGGAGATGAGTCAGAGTATAGAAGTGAGATTGACCATTTGACCAAATGGTGCCAACACAATAACCTGGCTCTCAACACCAGCAAAACCAAGGAACTGATTGTGGACTTTGGAAGGAGTAGGATGGGGACCCACAGTCCCGTTTATATCAATGGGTCGATGGTGGAGAGGGTCAAGAGCTTTAAATTCCTGGGCGTGCACATCTCTGAAGATCTCTCCTGGTCCGAGAACACGGATGCAATTATAAAGAAAGCACATCAGAGCCTCTACTTCCTGAGAAGATTACGGAGAGTCAGTTTGTCAAGGAGGACTCTCTCGAACTTCTACAGGTGCACAGTAGAGGGCATGCTGGCCGGTTGCATCGTGGCTTGGTTCGGCAACTTGAGCGCCCAGGAGCGGAAAAGACTGTAAAACGTTGTAAACACTGCCCAGTCCATCATCGGCTCTGACATCCTTACCATCGAGGGGATCTATTGCAGTCACTGCCTCAAAAAGGCTGCCAGCATCATCAAAAACCCACACCATCCTGGCCACACACTCATCTCCCCATTGCCTTCAGGTAGAAGATACAGGAGCCTGATATCTGCAACATCCAGGTTCAGGAATAGCTGCTTCCCCACAGCCATCAGGCTATTAAATTCAACTCAAACAAAACTCTGATAATTAATAACCCATTGCACTTTATCTGTTTATTATGTATGTGTGTGTATGTATATATTCATTGGTATATGGTCACACAGATCAGTTCTGTTCTGTATTTATTTATGCCTACTATATTCTGCTGTGCTGAAGCAAAGCAAAAATTTCATTGTCCTATCTGGGATACATGACAATAAATTCTCTTGAATCTTGAATCTTGAAATTCTTTCCGAATGTCGTTATTTACAGATTTGAAACTTCTTGGGCAGAGGTTTATCCTTTATGATAGATCACTGTTATTACGATCACAGCACAAATTATTATTTCAAAATATGACTATCATTACACAACTTTCTGCAATTGAAGATGAATGGACTTTACTGCGGATGTACATTGGTGCGTCTCTGACAACAGTATAATTGTTGAGGAGTATGAAAAATAAACTGTTCTAGATAGACCAAGTTGACAGCCCTGGGATTCCATTCAATCCTTGGTTATATTTCAATATAATGAATACACAAGTGTTCAGTGTTAAGAACTCCTTTGTGTTTTTAAGTGCCTCCAGTAGCCTAAGTGTTAAATTTGTAAACTATAAGAGAAAAGAGATTCTGCCAGAAATGCTGCACATTAGTGTCACAAACTGTTTATCCCATCAGTGGTGATACTTAATGCAGTTATCAATAGAAGTAGGAAACGCCTGGTGTAAGAACAATTAGAGCAGTCCGCAGTGACACATATTACAGACATCTGAGCCATGCAAATAAAGTACTTGTACATCGAGATGCACTACATGTAGCAAGTCCTACATCACTGGTAGTTGGGACTGGACACCGCTCGACTAAGGGAATTCACACCTTATGGTGCTTTTCCCCTCGTTCAATTCACCGGAGAGTTATGGCAGCCTGAGGGCGCATTCGTCAAAAGCCAAAGCTTACATTTAAATGTCAAGTCTACTGCAAACCTCTTTACACAGTCGCATTTGCTCGTCACTCAAAATTAAGACTTCATTCAGATTATCTGTGCCTGCGTGTGTTTCCCTATTTATATGAATCAAAGCACATCACGTTGAGAACCACAACAGCTAAGTTTTTACCTCATGTGTTTTTAATTAAAGGGGCCACGTAATCATTTAACAAAAATTGTGTCAGGCAGAGATTTGATACGGACAAAAAGAAACTCGTTCAGGAGTATCTGACATGAACCAGACAATGGAGACCAGCAATTCATTCGCGATAACCATTTCTGCTGCTCTTGATTCATGTTTACAGCAATCAACTTCATATTTTCTTGAAGAATGACACGAGCCTTTTAAAATGTTAAAATAAAATTGACCGTTGTTTTTCACAGGTTACCGTAAATCACATTGCTTGATATTAGGAAACGGCAGTGAAAAGTGAGGTGATTTTGAGGGCTCACATAAGAAAGGTTCAACTTCTGATTGGTGTTTTACACATGTGCTTGTTATTTTACTAAATTTCTTTAAATTATTTCCTGTTAAATTGAATACATTTATTATTTTTAAAAGAAAACAAGGATCCTCTGTATTTATCATTTGGTACGTTCACAGAGTTGTGAAGAAAGAACAACTGCAAGACTGTAAAGTGGCTCTGGTGCTACGGTATCAGTTCTCAAAGGATTGATTGATTCTCAACAGGGTAATTTGGTTAAGTAGTAATAACATAATGCATAAAGCAGGTGATTTTACTTTACCATATCTGTCAAACTAGAGTTGTAGAGAGATCAGTGAAGATAATTTGTCGGAGAGAGCAGCATATTGCAATTGAGTAGATCAGGAATAATGCAGAGTAGTGAAGTGCTCCAGGTTGATGGGCAGCTTACTTTTCATATTAATGCCCAAGCCTTATGCACAGTTTGTTAAGTTCTGAACCTTGGTGAAATCCACAAGTAGATATGGTAAAGAGAGGAACTATAATTTTCACGTCTATCAAAGGTGCCTGGAGTCTAGAAAATCTAAAGAAACTGCAGATGTTAGAATTCTGAAGCAAAAACAGAAGGCATGGAAAATATTCAGCTTGTCAGGTAGCTTTGGTAGAAGGAGATATGGAGTTAATGTTTCAGGTCAGTGACCTTTCATCTCTCGGCAAGCATTAATGAACAGCAGTTGTTGGAAAAAGCCCTGGTAACTGCAATTTTGTTGAGAAGCAAAGCAATTTCATTTAAGGGCTACTTGTACTGTAGCAATGATTACAATTCCTAGCTTGCTTTAAGAAACTTAAGTCGTTAGTCAATTGCATATTATGCAACCAAGGCTGTAGTCATCTAAATGTCAGGAAATTTATTTCACATTGACGTCCATGAAAATAGATGCTGGAACCATTCCAATTCAAATTAATCTGAATAACGTTGATCTATGGTAAATATCAGCACTGTTTATTTCCTTATAATATTAATTTGTCAACTCATTTCCTGCCCAGTGCTGATATTGCAAAGACAGAACATCAAATTATTCGGTTCCTGAATGTGGTTTAAACACTGTTTAGATTTTGCACTGTCTGTTTAAAGCTGAACTAAACAAGCGGTGTTGTGTCGAATTACTTTGCATTATCTTTGCGGGTACTGTATGTTTTTCAGCATTGACTCTCCATTAACAATGACAAAATATTCTTTTTGACCGTGTAAATCCATAAAATATGAGGAAAATCGGTACCACACGGATTTCCAATATCTAGCGGCATGCAGGATAACAGAAATGTAAAAAAAATATTTTAATGTAGGAAATTAAATTACATGTACATTGTTTTAACAGGCATTCCTTCCCAATGGCAAAAAACCCAAACTGCATTATGCATTTATTTTGGTTAAAAGTAGTGACTTAGTTCTGAATAGTTAACATGCTTACATGTTTTATTTTACTGAAAATGACTTTGATTGTCATTCTGACTAAATAACTGATAATAATGAAGTAAAAATGTTCAATATTTTACAAGTATAGATTATGCGTTCCTTACTGGAAATTCCCTTGTCTCCACTCTGATATTTGACGAGGACATATCTGAATGTTTAAAGAGTGGGATAGATGAAATAGCATGGGCTAGGGATACATGGGGACTCCAGAGGGAGACAGGAATCCCTGAAACCCAATTGAATGAATGATGAATTCCTGCAAGTGTGGAGTTTCCTCACAGGAGAGTGTGGGGGAATTTTCCATATAATTTTCTTCACAAATGCCATTCACTAATTGCTTTCGCCTGCCTCCATTTTGTCCCAACCATGAATGAAAAATGGCCTGATTAATTACATAATTCCGATTCCTTTAGAAACCTAACACCACTGATATAGATTCCTCGGGGACAATTCCTAGTCCCCTGTCGCCCTAGTCTGAAGTAGGGTCGTAATCCGAAACGTCACCTATCCATGTCCTCCAGAGATGCTGCCTGACCAGCTGAGTTACTCCAGCACGCTGTGCTCTACGATGTAGATTTACGCCGGCTAAAGATACGAAACCTACTCAAAATGTGACAAAAAAATGTGAGGTTCACGAAAAAAGATATCCCCTGTTCATTTTTTTATTCAGGGCAAAGGAAAGTTATGTTTCAGTTTTTAAGGTGGGTTAACACTCATAAGTTTCTTCCGAGTGTGAGAAAATGAACTGCTTAGTACATGCTGAAAAAATATTATGACGCTATTTTAAATACGTTACAGCAATTATGCTACTTGTTACTTTCTTGACAAATGCCAAACACCCACCTACCATACTAGCTTTCTATTATCCTACATTTAATTACTCAAAGTAATTTTGTGAACATTATTCAAATTTATTACGTGATGGGGAGAAATGCTAATGTGTCACTATATACAGAAAATGATGTGCCCTGAGGGTTAATACAGTCAAGAAGTAAAGAAGTGTTTTGGACATGTACACAACATGTGTTTTACAGCTATAATTAAATGAGGTGGACTGGGACTTAATACATATGGACCTAGAATTGGCTAAATTTAGATTAATATGATTTAAAACTTTCTACCAAATTAGACATTGAAAGGTTAGATTTTGTGAAAGACAATCCACAGGGCAGCTACAGTATTACAATCTACAGTCACTCCTACAAAACAACAAATCATTTTTTTCGTGATGACATCCTTAAACGAGCAGCTGGCTTTTGAATAGCTAAAACACATAAGGTTGGAACTAGTTTTGAATAATGGAAAAAGCTGTGAGCGGCTGACCCATGCTGAAGAAACGTGTTCCAAAAATGGAGCTTGTACCCCCCGGGGCAGCTATGTGCATGCCCCTGTCCTCACCCCCTCCCCCCCCCCCCCCCCTACCTTTACTCTGACACCCCCCCCCACACTTTCACTAGAAGCTGCCACCCACCACAGTAGCAACGGATTGCTTACCTTCCAAAAAAATCAAAAGTCAATATTGATCCAATGTTTCCTCACAATTGTGGGGCAAGCTTGGCTGAAAAGAATTTTCACAAATTCAGGAAACACTTAAGAGGTAAAACCAACATCCTGAGACAGGAGACAGGCAAGCCTTTGACACCAAGTTGGTGGAGAAATGTACTGGAGAAACCTTCAGACAGGAAGGCCCCGGTGCTGGGTCAGGACAAGAGGGAGGTTGAAGCAAGGTAAAAAGGAGAGCAGAAATTTCCATGCTCCATCATTACCAATGAGCTTTTTTTTTCATGGGAAATTAGTTCTCAAGAGTTTAAATTTGCTGAACTGTACTAAAAACTACACTGAAATCTAACGGTAATTGTACTACAGTAGACGCTTGCTAATGGGTACCCTGTTAATATGAATGTTCATTTAAAGGGAACATTTGCTCAGGCACCAATTAATTCCCCATACATTCTACAGTGTTTGTTCAATAGGAATGATTGGATAAAGGAAATGTTTTTCTTGCCACGGGGGTGTTCCTGTTACGAGCTTTACACTGTTCAGGAAATGATTTGGAATCATTGATAAAATATAATCTGCAAATGATCTCACATTTTGTAGTTACTTTTCCAATATAACCGTGTCCTTCAAAAGCACAATATAATTTGAGTTTCATTGTCAAATTATAAAAATAACAAATGGTCAGTGTTTTCCTCAGGAGTTTTATATTTTTTTTAAAGAAAGCGGTTTTAGATATAAAAGAACAGATTTTTTTGTCTGTTTAGAAAATGACCCATGGCAACAAAAAAAAAATCATGTTTCAAGTTGGCAGATTGCTGCAAACACAGTAATTAAAAAAAAACCAGTGATACGATATTGACAGTAAGATAGTACGGAGGTGACAGTATATTGCAAAGGTTAGTGTACATTGACATTAGACCAGTGCCGGTAGTTTGCTGTTGGAACTAGATGTAACCACTAATGATTGGAGTCAGGAACAATGGGACTGAATTAGAGGCAGGCTGCCATTAATAAAACAGAAAATAAAACTCTGGTTCTGCACATTTTGAAAAAAAAAACGTGTGGTGCTCTCAGAGGTCCTTTCATTTTAACCAAATCAGGGGAAACGTCTTCAATGCAGTGAGGCAGATGGAACAATAAATCACGGAAGCCATCGACTGCCTGCCGTGTGCTCACCACAGCTGTCACTATTTTGTCTCTGGTTTTAGCTGACATGGTTTTAGGTCCACTGTGAACCAATCTGGACTTTTTTTTACAGTCATATCCATCAAAATGGGTAGAAACCATCAGCTCACTGCAGCGATCGATTCGTCCAGTTATTCTCACGCATAGCCAATGCTGTGCTCTCTAGGTGAGACATGGGAGACGCACCTCATTTTAGCTTTTGCCTGAAGCTACAGCTGTGATTTCAGAGCAATCTTTGCCAGCGTTATTAAAGTTGCATCATGATGAAGATCAGGCAACCTAGATTGCTTGCTTTGTGACAACTCGCACTCACCCTTAAAAACAAAACAAAAAAAAATCCAAGCTGCATTAAGCAACTCGCACAGCTAACAAAGGCATTGTCTTCAAACTTCCGTCTTGCAAAGTAAAGAAGTAGATTTTGTGCATAACCTTAGCTGTCGCTATTAAGGTCAGTTCTTGACCATCAGTTATTATTTCTATCCAGTTGGTGGCGCTCTCGTGTCAATTAATCCAGGGTTGCAGCAGCTTGAGTGTAATGACATGTACTGTGTGCCAAACCAACACAGGAAAAAAGATATAACTCTCCAAATTAAAAACCTGAATTAAAACCTGCTGTTTCCTCTGCAATAACGTAAAATGTGATTTCAACAAGCAAGAAGTCTGCAAAATATAAATGTCACCTGTATTTAGTGATGTAAATCCCTGAGGTGGATTGTAACACATTTTATACAATTTTCTTTCCACCTTGTATCGGAAGTTAAAGTGTGTCCAGTTTCACAGTAACGACCTTTAAAACATATTCTGACTATCATAGCAATTAAACTATGTCACACAAAATGTTTTGTTTTAAGGAAGTTCAAAATCATTTTAGCAGCTTGCATTAATATATCATATCCTGCCTAAAATCTGGATATTTTGACAAGATCAGGGCCAGGCTTAAAGCAAGTCCTACAGAATAATTTAAGTTGACTGGTGTATGTTGCATGGATTAAACTTTGTCATATAAAACAATAAAATCGAGTTGCAATCCTGTGTCAGAAAATCTAAATACATTTGAGCAGACAAGTGTGTGAAGAGTGTGTGTGAGTATATATTTTAATGGTTTACTGTCACTAGCACCACA
Source organism: Leucoraja erinaceus (assembly GCF_028641065.1). Lineage (NCBI taxonomy): Eukaryota > Metazoa > Chordata > Chondrichthyes > Rajiformes > Rajidae > Leucoraja > Leucoraja erinaceus. The sequence goes on along the minus strand of NC_073391.1, from coordinate 12,865,647 downwards.
TTGTTTCCACCAACAATATAAAAGCCAAGTAATCCAGGTGTCATTTTTCTATAAGTGATGAAGTCACAGCTTTGGGAGGTGTTGTACTTTCTGGCAGCAAATATGTGACACTTTTCTGTGTAAAATCCATGACACATTTCCAAATATCAGTAGATGCCTGTGCAGCTCAGGGGAGTCTTTCTCTGTGAATGAAATGTAAGGTCACAGACATGCCTTTCTAGTTTCAAAAGTTGCAGGACCGTTGTATCGTGGAGGTTAGTAAACCGAACACAAAGGACAGCGCAACGCTCTCTCTCCCGCCCAGGAAGAATTAACAGGAGGAAGCAGTGCCTCGCTAATGCTGTTCACCTTGGGGTCTCAATGTTCTGCCCCTGGCAAAACTGAGATAAAATTACCTGCCACTATTACCTTCAATAGGCAAAAGAAAGTTAGATTTGCCCACTCTTTCACCTGGAAGCTAGTTCATCTATTTTTGCAGCTTGGCTCCGAGGCCTCTTAATTCCTCTTAAAGTTCCTTTTAAGCAAGGGGAGGGAAAAAAAAGTTGAAAGTAAGATATTAACTTTCAGGTTGTGAAAAGGGACCTCGGCTCGGTCTTCAGATGCTGAAGGACCATCTACTTCTCGTGTGAAATCCAATAGTATCATGGCAAGCACAGCCAGCTAATTAGTGGCAAACAGATGAGAGCCTATTCATAGCAGCTCATGGTCGGGATGATGAATGTTGCTATGCATCTTGTAGCATTTACAAGGATACTGAGAAAGCCAAGCAGGGTGTGATAACATGGCGGGAAGCAGAATAATGATTCATTCCTTCATGGTCTGCCCCGTGCTCCATGGATCACTGACCTGTCCTAAAGTCCCATAAACTGCTAGTCAAAGATGATATTGTTCAAGAAAGTCTCCGAAAAACTGAAGCAGTATGCAGAGCAAGGTCCATTCATTGTCTCTGAGACAACACTCTAACCCGATACTTCCACATTTGCTTTCATCTTTGTGCTTTTATAAGTCTTATCTTTCTTTTAAAAATAGTACCATTAAGGAATAATACCAGCATGAGGTCTGAAGGCAACATCCCTAGCCAAACAAAACTGTAATAGATGCGTTATGACAAGAATTCTGTGCATTTACCTCCCAGCTTTAGCTTTCTGTTTTTAATGTGCCTGCTCTGTCATTCTGTCAAAACTTTTATTAGCAATTGCAGATGTCCCTATGCTGTTATAATACATTGGTGTTCAATATGCCCCATTATTGACGTTGTGTAAGGAAATAAAAAAAAGAATGAAAATGGCCTCAAGTTAAATTAAATTTCTGGATATTGACCAAAAAAGCATGCCATTTCAAAAATAAATGTGGGGCAATCGTTTTTTGATTCCTCTGAATAATACTTGAAATTATTTAATTTTATGATGAGTACAATTTGCAGTTAGAAAAGGAGAAAGTTAAATATTTTGAAACAGACCATCATAAGAAAGAGAATGCCATAGGAGTCAGCGTTCCATCTTGCTATAAAACGCCATAATCCCCTTAACAGCAGAATGCCTGTATATCAAATTTCTTTCAAACATAAAGTTTTGTGAGTTTGAAATTACAGTTTTGGCAGCACAACACAGTGTGTGATAATCTACAAAACTGGCAAACAGCTCTGTATTTTAAAGAGTAAAGATTAAAGGATTTTAATCTGCAAATTCTATATTTTGTGAATTTCTTTTTTGTCCCAGAAATATCTTGTCTGTTTGTAATGGAATTATTGTTCTGTTATCTGTGGGTCTTCAGGAGCGCAGTTTGGCTTTAAAAAACACCTTCCCAGCACTTGCCTCCTGCTCCTTCACATGGCAGACCTCTGTGTCACATAAGCATGTTCCCCTAACTTGTCCTATCGCACACTGTACTGAGCGGAGGCATTGTTTGAAGCAGGAGGTGACATGTTAATAGCTTAATAGTATAATCACACAAATAATAATATGCTGTCACACTGTCTGAGGCAAAATGTTTACAAGAAAAGTGGTAATGTACGATGACAGTAATTTGAATAAAAATGAATTTACTGCTGTTGTCTCATTTGCAGTAAATTTTCACATCTTTCATGCACAACTGGTGCTTTGTGACCTCATCTCATTATTGTGTTCTCTGTGGCTGATGAATGCTTTAAAGCGAAAAGCTAGCAAATGATACAGAAACCTGCAGCTTAATAACTGATTTCAGAAGTTCGCACTGTGGTTTAGATGAATCTCACTTCATTTGTTCAGGAGACAGATGTGGTGTCAATCTGACTGTTTAATTAATACAAGCTCAAAGTACCCATTAAAAATCAGCCACTATCTGATCTGAGAATGTTTTGACAATTTGCAATTTTTTTAAATGAAAATTCATTCCAAATAGTTTAGCCCTCTTGTGCTTATATGAATCAAAAGACTCTGGACTCAATATCTGAGATTCTTTAGACTTGAATGAAATAATGCTCCAGCATATGGTGGTAATATTGTACTTCCATCTAGATCCATGTTAATCATCAAATGCATACGTTTCACCAAAGTGAATATACAAGGCCTCCCACAAGCACGTTGTGCAAGTGCCACCGATATGATCTCTGGAGCAGGGTGACATTGTAACTAATGCGTGGATTAAATCCTTTCTGCTCACAGAGGGTTAAAAGATCAGTAATTACTTTACATCCACTTCATCTTCTGGGAGGCTCCAGTTGGCCCAACTCATTCTGGTCCAAAACCGCTTTACAATGAAGTTCTGTGTGATTACCTTCTTTTAAAAGAATTCCAGACTCTGTGTTCGACTTTCGTCCTTGCCTTTGTGACTAGGCATTAGCTGAAAAGCCCTGCATGAGCTTTTAATGAGAGTTTTATTACTTTATGACAGAGTGAATGTGAAAACGGCACTAATACAGTGTCTAAAGCCATAGCATGGGTGTGCATGCATCAATACATCCTAATGTATAGAGATTGTGGGTTTGATTTCCACTCAATTACAAAGCAATTTCCACTGCTGTCATCGGCACAAATGGAGAGTTTGCATCTGCACTAGTATCGCTGGTAATCTGTGCCGGCTGCTGCAATGGTGGCTGTATGGGAGAAGCCAGCAGGTTTCTTTTAGAGTGGATGGCAGCTTATTGTGCCCATTACCTTGATTTTCAAACAATTGGCGAAACAGCAGCTCGACTTGTTCTATACAGATTCCAAAACAAACAGCACTATATCAAACAGAACCTGGTGCCCTACACAGTAAAATTGCTGAATCAGATCCCCATTATCATCAACTATAAGTAACTTGAGACAAAGAGGCAATATTCTACAGGAATAAAATGCAACTTGTTTTCATTTAACGGCACGCAAATTGTAGAAAAGAACACGATGTTTGTCCGAATCTGTATCGTTGTCACCACTGACAATTTCTAGCAACAGAGATGCAATGATGAACTACGGGAATGAGGAGAAATGCAAATAAAACAATCCAGAATGCAACCACTTGTTGGTCACTGAGTGTGAAACACTGGGCTTTTGTTTTTGACAATATCTAAATGTAAGTTTGGCTCACTTGGCAGCCCTCTCTACACTAACTCAGTTAATGTGGGTGATAAGACCATTCCAGGATTAAGCTCCCAACCTATTCTAGTGAAGCTTTGAGGAAGCACTGCATAGGCAAAGAAGTCCACATGCGGGCAAGAGACTTGAATTCAGTTGCAAAAAACACATGGGAGTATTAGGTGTCAGTTGGGCTTGTCACCTGTCACCCAGTTCTGTAATGGAACTGAATACTGGAAGAAAAATAGCATCACCAGCAGCAGATACAGTTATATACAATTAGTGCTAATAACATAAGCTGATTTTCCTTCCCATTTCAGGTTAAATATTAAACAGTAGTAACCCTCAGCTTGTTAGCTAGATGAGAAAGATTATATAATGCTGTCGGAAGTTCTGCTACAGTCCAGTCAAAATACATCAACGTATTGACCCGACCAAAAGACATATTAACTTAATTAATGCATACACGCACAGAATTGTACGGGATTTTACTGCATGTTGTGTTTATACACACAGCAGAGCTTTCTGAGGACTTATGAAAGAGCTGTGCAAATATAACGTTGATGGAATTTGTTTATTCTGAGTTTTCCACTATTGGAATAAAATGATCAATCTCTCTAGTTTGTTTCAAAAGTTCCAAATCACAATCTTGAAATTGGTTAGCATTAGTTCTGATACTTGACTAATTGTGCTCCCTCCTGTAACACAATTCTATTTCAAGAGCAATAGGAAATGGGGGGTGGGGGGGTGTTGAATTCTCTGCATTGACGTTACCCTTCCTTATAGCCCCAAATGTCAGGGAGTGTGCCTTAAAATATAACACTGCATTACAACTGCTGCTCATTGCTTGTTAGCTGCATGAGGTTTGCCTGCGATCTCTGAAAAGTACAAGTGGAAGTTCGTATTAATGTTACACCAACGTTCAAGTCAAAGCCAAGCTCACCAATCCTCTCGGAAATCTAGCCTTAGCATCCTCATAGCCTATCCTTGCTGCTAGATGCTGCTTATGAAAGTCCTGCTTTCTGCTATACCGCTATATTGCTACAGAGTCATAGACACCTCCAATGATAAAGTGGGGGACCTGTATTTTCCACATTGTGACTTCTGCCTTCATAACCTGGACGGGGCATTTGGCTGTGTTGCTGGGCTAAAGAAAAGTTTAGAAGATTTTTAGCACAACCTAATTTGTTGGAATTTTTTCTCTTGTTCGTTTACTTATTTCGGAATTGATAAATGCGGAACCACCTCATTTTGTGGCATCCTTTCAGGCATATCTGGCCATTTAATTCTGCCAAGGAACTTGCTGAAACCTTGTGTTATGGTGACACATATCAGTATGGGTTGGTCTACTCAAGGCTTGTCTGGTTGCTCTCTGCTTACCACTGGTGGGGAGGTGTGTCTGATCCTTTGAACAATGTTGATTCTGAGTCTTCAGCATTATTAAAAGGCGGCTCTTCTATGAGTGAGCAGTGACAGTTATGAATCAGACCAATGAGATTAAAAATATGGATGGAAATCAATTTTGGGCATTGGACAACTGTTGATATCATTGTGGTGAGCTGAATATCACTTGCGACATTAGAGTTCACAAAATTCTCATTACAAAATCCATGTTATTAATAATTCAATTATTACTGATGTTAACCCATTCAGAAACACATGATACATCTGTTCACCATATTTTTATGTGGTACAAGTGAATTTCTATGCCGAATACTTTAACTGATGGTTGAGAATATGTATTCGGGCTCTATCGCTGACAATCTTTGGATCAAAAGGGTTGGGGGAAAAGCTGAAAAACCCGTTCGAATCACGGAAGAGGTGCCTTCATTATGGCAATTGAATGAAGACTTGTACACAATGGAAACTCTTCTGATGTACGGTACAGCAGGTTGTTGGGGCAGATTGTCAACGTCAATTATCATCAAGTTCTATCATATGCATTGGAATTCTCATAATAGACCAGCACTGTTGTTCAGTGAAAATGTAGGAGTTTTTGTGGTGCTGATTGAATTTAGTTCTTTAGTGGTAGTAATTACTCCAGCTATGCCAATTGTATATATGAACTATAATTAAGAAAAATCAGGAACTTCCCCCACCAGGATTAGATGGCTCTATTTTTCATTTGTATATCTCCTTTAACCAATTATGGTGGTAGTCTAACTGGCAGGATCGATTCATTGCAAAAGCTAAAAATGTATTCATGCATTAACTAATTACTCATCTATCAGGATGTTTAATAATTAGACGTGGATAGGAGAGGTTTAGAGGGATATGAGCCAAATGCAGGCAAGTGTAGTGTGGATGGGACATGATAGTTGGTATGGGCAGGTTGGGCCGAAAGGCCTGTTTCCACACTGCATCACTCTATGACTCGATAACTCTATCTGTCTGCCGTGACCATACTCTGTGGTGCCGATAGACACAACACGCTGGAGTAACTCAGCGGGACAGGCAGCATCTCTGGAGAGAAGGAATGGCTGACGTTTCTGGTCGAGACCCTTCCTCTGTGGTGCAGGGTTGATTGGTTGAATACTTCCATAAGTGAATGAACAAATTTAATGGAAACTCTATTTGTCACAGCGGACAGGTTGCCATCCTAGTTAACATTCACCAGGATGAAATAATTAGATTGATCTATCTGAAACCTAACCAGCTTATATTTAGTGTCTTATGGTGAGGAAGTTAATCTGCACAAGGTGTCATAACAGCAGAACAACCAGGATTACAAAGGATGTAATTTTCCTTTGGTATTGATTGACATGAAAGGACTGTGCAAAGTGTAAACCCTTTTATGACATTTTCATGACAAAGTGTAATGACTCTATTCATTGAGTGCTATTTCTTCATTTCCTCGTGAAACTGGCAAAATGGGTAATCCACCTGGAAGAACTCCTGAATAACAGCATTATTAAAAGAATGAGGTAGATAGGGTGCAACTGCTAGCTGTTTGTATTTTTTTCCCCTCAATTCTATGGAGCAAACATACTGCCTGCCACGTGAATGCTTAACAGAAGGCTCTGATCATATACATTCATCTTGTGACAATCAGCTCCACATTATGCCATTGTGCAGACAAGCATCTTTCCAACACAGGGCACTACACTGCTGACATTGTCCTATTTCTAAATGTACCTTTAGAATCAGATTCCCTAACTCCAGTGTTTTTACAGGGGATCTAAAGGAAAAGGGCATGTCATGGTGAAGCATGTATCATTTTTTTGATTCCTGAGAGAGTTATTAAGCTACACCTTTTGGCTTTTGATTGTGTGCTTGGTGAAATTTGGATATTTATGAAGTTAACAGTGAAAATAAGATCTCAGTCCTTTAGGCAAATAGACGAGACTCCCCAAATCCCAAGGAAAGTCAGGCTCTTCCCGATTATACTGCTATAGAGCATAGACATCGGTCAGATGTTGTTCGTCCACAGGTTCCATTGGGGCTTGGATGCTTTCCACACTAGACCTCAAGGAATATACAGTCTATTTAGAAAATAAACCGCCAAATTATGTAGCTGCATCAATAAAAGGGACCGTCAGCAGCAGGTGATCATCACTATTTACTGTACCTCAAACAAATAAAGATTGTTTGTGTTTTGAATACTCGTCCGAAATAGCCCCTCATTTTATGAATTTAATGGAAATTCAAACAATAATAAAGTATGATGTATTACAGAACGTAGTAATGAAAAGCCACTGTGCTTATGAAGCGGAAATATATTTAAGTTATTGAAAGCAATCCAGAAATAAATACATATGGGGGAACATTAGATTACAAGTTAATTTAGTCTGTGCCTGTTTAGGCTAGAAATATATTGGACTTTTTTTAATTTAGTATCACTTTTCCTAAAGATTATATTTTTAAGCATTGCCGTACAATTCTTTCTTCTACCAAGTGTAATACTGAGTTATCGAAGAGAGCTATACTTACTGAAGAAATGAAGTGCAGGTTCCCCTCCTCTCCCCCACCCCCCCCTCCCTTTCCCCTCCTCTCCCCCACCCCCCTCCCAACATTTCTGCAAGTAAATCACTTTCCTGTACTTTCACAAGGTAAAATGTAAGTAAAACAAGTTCCAGATGTGGTGCTAGCTATATCTATGGACGAGGTTTATGTGTGACTCTCAAGGGCTGTGCAGTTCAATTTCCCTTTGGTTAACAGATAAGTCCTTGTGAAAATGGAGATTGCTGAGAATATAGTTGCATGTGTGAATCTGTTATTGTGGCTTTGTGTGTGAATGAACAAGTGATTACAAAAGAGTCTGTATGGGAAAATAAGCAGGCAGTGTAAATGGATCTAATGGCGTTCAGCTAAATGACATTGAGATTTGGGATCTACCAGGGCAGCTTTATTTTTGGTGACAATATAGGAATTTTTACACTTATATTATTCAGGTATTTGATATATCAATTACTCCACCAAATTGTTTGGTAAAGCGTGTTTATTTTGATCAAAAACCCTTGTTCAAAAGTCTCACAATACATTTTCGGGTTGCAGACTGGCAACACACTACTTTATCTTGCCTTATCGGTCCATCACTCGAAATATTTTTCGAGCTTCCTGACTGACAGCGATCAAGTCAATCTACTTGGATAATCAAAGCCAAAAAACTCTCAGCAGCACCATCTCCTCAATGGCTAACTGCACTGTCAATCGAGGGCTGCTGCAACTGTCAACTTGGGTTAAATAGTCTGCTTTTTTTTCCCTCAAAGAGTTCAAAAAATTGTTAAGACTTGAGAGCTGCTTCAAATTGATTTTGAATATTTAAGTTACGTTTATGACAATGTCACGTTGAGATGGCTTGCATAGATTATCTCTTCGAGATTTATTAAAAGGGTTTCTGTTTTTGAATGCCCTCCATTCCCTTTCCAGGACTCCAATCCAGTTTAATATTAATTTATAATGATAAAATTTAACATTGATTTGAAATTCTAACATGTTTCCGTCAGTATGTTAGGTAATAAATGTCATATGTCCAAATGGACTGAAGTAAGTTTGCAAAATGTATTATAATTACTCTGGATGTCCTGTGGCAATGCTCACAATGGGCTAGATTGAAATGAGGATTTAATAAGTACAAGCCGAAAATATCAACGCAGCCCAGAACTCATCTCAGGAACACCCAAGAACAGAAACAATTGATATGCCTAGTGGGAATAAAGTAGAGAAAGAGACTGAACAATGGATTAAACTTGCTTCCATTCGTATAGCAGCAATGCTGTTGCTGCAAGTTTCAATGCCGTATATCCACTTTACTATCTTTGATAATGACTGTTTGCCATAAAGCATCTGACTGATAAAACCTGCATGGCTAACACCAACCAATCAGAAAACCAGCAAGGATGCTACATTCATTCACAGCTAAGGACTCAAAACCGTTCTACCAATTTAGGTACAGTTCATTGCTTAAGATTAACCTTGAAGAAAAATAATATGAACACAAAGCCCCATTTGTTTGGAATTTCTGCAATAATTAAAACCACAGAGCTGGTGGGACAAGCGTGCAAAACAAAGAATAGTCCAAGAATTTCAACAAATGCAGCTGCCTCACAGAGCTGCGATGAAGCCTTTGGCCTTATTTTGCAACAGATTCATTAGCTACAAATACTGCTGAGCAACATAGCTTGCACCAGTGTCGACGTGTGTGAATCAACATAACAAATTATTACATCCAGCCCAATTTTGAGGTCTGCGAAAACCAACCAGGTTTGGATTTCACAATCCTGCTTCTGATGTGCATGCATTCGCTGCAGTTTTGGTGAGTGTAGCTTTTGCTGATGCTGTAAGTCTCCCAAGATGTCGGGAGCTGCAGTTCACTACGCCTCACCATAAGCAGGCTGCTTGCAAAACAGACACCTTTCTGTGAATAAAAAAAAATTGCTATTGCGGTGATGGTCTGCAAGCTGAAAGCCAACGTCTTGGGACACCAGTTCATGACAACACCCGCAATATATGGACCATTGAACAAACTTATGGTGTATTCCAGTTCCATGTAGAATAATCATTCCACTGCACAAAAAAAATCACGAAAGAAAAGATATACTGGCAACTCCATTTTTCAATCATTTTGATTTCTTATGAGATATTAATGAATATTCCTGAAGGACACCAACAACCAAACATATCTTATTATAGGACTTACATGTATAGATAGTGCCAGTAACTCTCCTCTCCGCACATAGATTCAGTTATGAGCAGCTTCGTAGCAGTTTTTTAGTCTCCAAGCACAGCATATTAGCAGGAAATGAACATTATTCCCTTGAAATCTGCTAAGTCTTTGGCTGCTCCTTTCCAGCAATTACATGCACTACATAAAATTGATGTTGTTATGGGTAAGATTTCTAAAAACAAAATTGGATTGATTTAAAATAAAATGTTCCTAAATGTTTCAAAGGCATTGGCTGACCTAATTGTTCTTTCAAATATTTTAACCCTTGTAGCTTTGAAGACAAAAATAAAATTGCCTTTCATTCATGGAAGAAAATATTGTCTCTTTCGTCAAAAGACTCTCTGGTTTTTGACAATTAAAACAATAGGCAGTATTATGGAGAAAAAAAAACATAGTTTTACTGTATATTGCACTTGCCCTACAATTATAATTCAAAATGTTAACTATGAATAATCTACATTTTCCACAATATCAATGTCTGGTTTGTTTTGGCATGTTTAATCAATAATACATGGTTTCAAAATGTCATTCAGAACTATAAAGCCAATGTTCTGATTGCTGTAGCCTTTATAGGACAGTTGTGTACGATTCCATGTGTAATATAAACATTTTTATTCCAAACACTTTAACATTTTAGCCATTGAATCACTAGTAGCACGCTTTCATGAAAAATATAATTTTGTGTTGCAAATGCATTGTTCAGTACAAATTTTCATTTGCACAACAGACAGTAAACTGCCACTATTTTTTTTTAATAAATGCAGTTTGCAAAAGAATTTTGTTTTTGTTGTCCAAAATCTACAATTTAAAAAAAACGACTTCCTCCTACACCCAAACAGATGGCGTGATATATTTATTAGTTAACATCAATTCTTAATGCCACCTTTCTAAAGGAGCAAGCATAATAAGGGAGCAAAATAACTTTTGATTTCTGAATTGGTGGCTTTTGCATTCCAAAAATCAATGTGAAGTACACAGGATGAAAAACATGAACTGAAATAGGAAAGGGCAACACTCACACAAAAAAAACCCCATCCCATCTGGTAACCCAGTTTCAAAGTTCATAATTAGACTATCATGGCTAACGGAATATAATAAATTAGCATGCAAATTGCCGCCTATTAAAAGTATTTCATTTACCTTATTTTCTCTATATTCAGAGCTGACTTTAAGCAGCTTTGAACCTCGGTTTTAATTTAAAGTAGATATGACAAGCACTTATGGGGTTAAAGGTAGCCAATCTGTTATGGCAGAGTGTAACTGTAGCTGAAGCCCTTGTCTGAAAAGTCTTTATATTTAAACATCGTATAGCTATGGCTATGCTTCTAGCCTGTAAATATTCACAGATCTGTAAAGTAATAATAGCATTACCACTGCAGGAGTCTTTGGGGAAGAGAAGCTGCCAGTAATAGATTATTTAAACCTGGCCAAGATGGCTTAGAAAAATCCTTGAAGACAGAAAGGGTCTGTCTTGTTTAAAGATGTCTTTCCAAGGATGCAATCTTACTTGTAAAGATCCTTATTACACACTTGTACAGCGGAACCGCCAAGTTAACACCGTTAGTTACAGGTGGTACTGTAAACGCAGGCAAAACACCAAACCCCCAAAGTCAGTCACTGAAATCATCTTCAGCTCCCAAATTGTCATAGAAGGAGAATGGCAGAGGATGTGTCTTATGCTGTCTGGCCAAACTGGGGCACAGATGGGATAATGGATTTTACAAACAGCATTTTGATGAGAGGAGGGGAGTAGAAATCGTATGTAAAATGCACAAAGGCTGTATAAACACACTGATGCCTGCAGCTGGAACAAACTAAAAAGATGTTTAATAATTTAGAACCAAGCAGGCAGGGCCTGTGCAGCTGTTCTGTGCAAGGGACCATGAAAGCTATCCATCTGACAGCTGGCTCCATCTTCCCTCATCGCTGTGAGGAAGAAGAATGCAGATTTGGGATTAGCCAATCCCAGTTAGCCTCTCCCATCTGCCACAAAGACCTAGGCTCAGTGACTTCTCTGAGCAGAAACGCATACACATAAAAACACACACACACACACATTCACACACATTCACACACACACACATACACACATAGACACACACACACACACACATACATATAAATATATACACATACACACACTCACACTCACATACACATACGCAGCAGTATCACCCATCAGCCATTCTGTGAGTCTGTTGACACAAAGCCAGTACATGGCTGCTGTCATTTCTGCTGCAGGGCACATTTTGCATTTCACACATTTGCAGAAATACAAAATGTTGCTGGATGCAAACTATTCTGGCGTAATTGGCTGAATTAGTCAGTTGTTACCTTGTGTCCTCCACCTGATTATCATAGCTCAGCTGGGAGGGCTTTGGCGGGGGGGGGGGGGGGGGGGGGGGGGGGGGGGGGGGGGGGGGAGCGCAAGAAGGGATTTGGAGGGCAGGTGAAGCTATGTTTGCCCAGGAGGGGGAAAAAAGGTGTCCTTAGTAGATTCCCAGCTGGACAATCACGGGCCTGTGCCAAGAAGATGGCTGTTAGCAGTCAAAGCTTTTCACCGCTCACCAGCATATCCCATTAACATTCTTCAATGTTAACAGACGTCAGCGAACTGCACTGTGTTTCAAAAATAATTTTTGATTGTAAACGACTAAAGTAGCATAAATAAGTTATTTCGACTGGCTGGTGTGTGTTAACAAAACTTCAAGTTCCCAATATTTTATACCATGTTTCCTGACAGTTAACCCTTCCAAATCTGAGGATCATGACTTAATTTAACAAACACAAAAAAATGTAAATTAAATCCAGATTTTCATTTCTTTACAAGAAACGTGATATCTTTCAGCGTTTAGGTAATATTTCCTGCAAAACCATTCCAGACCATCTGCAGAGGGAGTTTCCAGACACATTTTGTAGGTGGCAAGGCCCACTTAAGGAGTGCAAAACAGAGCTCAGCATAGCGACGTGAAAGAGAATTAAAGCACGGCTGTTTTGTGCAGGCGAGCTCAGCCTTGTTGTCAGACACTTTGCTGCTAATTAATGTTAATATTTGCAAATAAAAAGCAAAACAAAAGTCAACTCAGAAAGAAAGATAACACGTCGTTCAAAGCTGGAAAATGTAGTAAGCAATCCTTGCAATTTACATCAGCCACACTTGAGTTTCTATAAGAGTTATGAAAATAAAATGTGCGACTCGGTGGCCCAGTGCTAAAGCAGTTGCTTCTTGCCCCCAAAACTTGATTTTCTGCAATAGTCTGCTTCAAGTTGCAGTATAAATGTGTGGTGCATTTGTCAGCTTTTACTAGCTTACTGCTCGGTAGGAGAGAAGGAGCTTATGTTAATTCTCTTTCCCTCACTCAAAGTGTTTACTTTTGATTATATAGCGAAAAAAATTAACTGGCAATGATTTGCAAGCTGTTGGAAGGGATCATTCTTCTGCTGGGTTGTGGCTGGATAAGGGCGACCTGTTTTGACCAAAAAAATTTGATTAAGTGTGCAAGTCACACCATTGAAGAAGTCACTGACCTTTTTTTTCAATATAGTAATTTTAAGATAACATCTTTCTTGGATTTAATATATATTTATCTTTTCACGTACATTGCACGATAATAATAAAAAAAAGTTTCAATACACTATTTATTCCATGCACGGTGTTTTGCTCTTCAGTTTCATTATTTCAAGTGAAGTTTAGCAAAAGAAAAATGCACATCCAAATAAGCATTGAATTCTAACAAGCTTACGTTATTCGAACTCTCTGGTACATCTTGATCACACCAGCACCACAACTAGTTGCCCTCCGTAGCTCCTTCAAAAACGTGCAAAAAGTGGAATAAACATCAAGTTTTACAGTGGGTAGTAATGGGCCTGTCCCACCTGCCGATTTTTTAGGCAACTATCGTAGCAAGTTGCCGAAAAACCAGCGACAACCTACGTCATCCTGGCGACAACCTAACACAGCACCTACGTCAGAAGAAGTCATTGGCGTCAAACCCACTGTCGCCAAAATTTTTTCAACATGTTGAAAATTGAGCGGCGACCAGAATGACTTTTTGCGCGACTGAGGGGACTACTCCCGGCGGCCACCGGCGAACATGTGGCGACAAACTAGTCGCCTGTTGTTGCCTAAAAAAATCGCCTAAGTGGGACAGGCCCATGAGGCTCCTCACTTTGCACCAATTTACAATGCAAATTCAAAATAAGAAAATAAACGTGTTTTTAACCTATAATAATCTACGGCAAAACTTAGCCTCATGGTTTGCCATAATAATATATTGACATTGCTTGAGATCTACAAGCCTCATAGAGGGTAGCACTGCCCCTATTGCAGAATGTAGCAAACAATATGTTTCTGTCTGTTTTACTACTAGTGTGATTTCAGCTATGTGAACATGGAATACAATCCAGGCATGGGCAGGAAGCTCATATATTTTTCAAAAGTTTGGACATAATTTATATTTTACTGGCGATTGCTGGATTCCAAATCATTTCTAAATCACAGTTTGTTAGTTTGGGTTAGAAGCCAATTAACTTCCCCATGGGATTGAAAAAACTACCACAACAGCACACTGGAAAATGTTCTTGAGACCAAGATAGTATTGAAGCACTGGACAAAATCTTAATTGAAACTCCTCTTCCCGCTCCCATACTGACCTTTCTGTCCTTGGCCTCCTCCGTTACGAGAGTGAATCCTCCAGTTTCAAGTAATAACCTCCCTCCTCTTTGTCTCTTTTCTCTGCCTCGACCGACCCCCACCTTGAGACACATGTTTCTGCCATTATCTCTCACCACCCCCGTCAACATGTTCCTTTCTCCTCCTCCACACACTTATCTCACATCCCCAAGTCCCATATTTTCTCTACAGTATATCTCCTTTATTTTCACTCCCACATTCCCTTCTACCTGCATCCTCTAGTTTAACATTTCTCACCTCCTCTTGTTCCTTATCTGACATACTTTTAGCTCCTTATCACCTCCAGCCTCTGTCACTTACTTCACTCATCTGCCAACCCAATCACCCTCTTCCTGACCTGAATCCACCTATCACTCGCCAGTCGCCCATCTCACGTTTCCAGCTCTCTCTCTCTCTCCCGCTCCATCAGTCTGTAAAAAAAAGAGGATATTTCAAATTCCTGGTGTGGAAAGCCTTATCTCCAGCAGAGGCAGAGAAACTGAGAGAAAGGAATGGTGCCCTGACACGAGACAGGGTGGGAGGAGGTGTAGACAAGGTAGTTGTGGGAGTCGGTGGGTTTGTGGTAAGTATCAGTGGGTAGTTTGTCACCTGAGATGGAGACATGATGATCAAGAAAGGGGAGAGAGGTGCAGGAAAGTGTCTGGGTGCATTTGAATACAGCATGCAAGATAGAGGTGAGGTTGATGAAAGAGGAAGTTGAGAAAAGAGCATTGCTTTAAATATTCTGCTGCTGAATCGCAGGTCAGTGGTGAGACAAATCACAGGCAAGAGAAAATGAAAGGTACTTCACTTATGCTCCCCAGGAAAATTGAATACCAGCATAGAGCTTACATATTCAATTCGGTTCCCAATTGTTTTAGATAAATGAGTTGCGTTTTTATTTAAAAAGTGGTCTAAAAAAATTAAATCTGTTGCTGGGTCCCAGCCTGAAACACTGTCTATCCATATCCTTCAGAGATGCTGTCTGACCTCCTGAGTTACTCCAGCACTTTGTGTTTTACGCATGTTTCCAGCATCTGCAGTTGCTTGTGCTTCTCTAAAAGATTGAATTGGGCTGGCAAGAGGTAACGCATGAACCTGGCAGCAGAGTTGGCACAAACATTGTGGGCCGAAGGGCCCATTCCCGTGCTGTACTATTCTATGTTCCATGCCATCGAGGGCATTACAAATGTATGTCTAACTATTCCTCCCATAACCTCCCCCCTCCCCGATGCATGAAAATTAGGCAAGTTGTTATGTCGATCAGCATTGCTGCCAATGCTGCTCAATGGGAGCTCAATATTCTGGCTAATATGTGGGAAGCAACTGCAGTTGCTGGTTTAAACTGAAGATAGACACAAAAAGTTGGAGTAACTCAGCGGGACAGGCAGCATCTCTGGACAAAAGAAATGGGTGACGTTTTGGGTCAAGACCATTTTTCAGACTGAGAGTCAGAGGAAAGGGAAACAAAAAATATAGACGGTGATATAGAAGAAAATGAGCAAATGAATGAAAGATATGCAAAAACAGTAACAGCGAAAAGGAAACAGATCATTGTTAACTGTGGGCTTGGTGAAAATGATTTACAGACAATGAAACTGACCAGCACGACAATGAAACTAGTACCACACCTAATGTGGGCGAGGTAGGGAGAGAGAGGGGATGCAAGGGTTACTTGATGTTAGAGAAATACCCTCTCTTAGCCTTGCACATTTGAACAGATGTTTACAGAATGAAGGACACTCTATAAATAGTATTTTAAAAGATAATTAATCACCTTGATATTGGTTTCGGGTTGATTTCTATTGAACGCTACTACATATGACTTCACAAGTGCTTTTTTGTATAAGAGTTCTTTAAAGTTGTTGGTGAGCAGCAAGTGGTGAGCTTTGAAACCATGTTTTCTGTTTTACATTCTCGTGGGGACTTTGCAAGGTATTCCTCGTGGATTATAACAGAATGAACAGAGGATATGTAAAGAAGCACTTACTGCTGGGGGTGGTGGGTATACGGAACGAACTGCCAGAAGAGATTGCTGAGAGATAGCGACATAGCAACACTTAAAATTAATTAGGACAGGTACATGAATAGGAAAGTTTGGGAGGGATAGGGGCCAACCGCTGGCTGGTGGGACCAGTGTAGATGGGGCATCTTGGTCGGCATGGGCAAGATGGGCTGAAGGGCCTGTTTCCATGAATCTCTGCTGAGCAGGGTCAGCATGAGAAAGGAAATGTGTTTCAGCAGGAGGCCATCACAACCAAAGAAGTTGAGGAAGTAAACCTCAGCAAAGAAGATTACATGAACCATTTGTTCTTCAGCAAGGATGTCAGGGTGATGTAGAGACAAGGAGGATTTGTATCCTCCAGAGATGCCGCCTGACTTGCTGAGTAACTGCAGCACATTGTGTTCTACAATGTCAGGGCAAAACAGGCAATGCCTTTAGATATTGGGTTTCTTCCAGGCTTGAACTGTTGAGACCTGCGATATGTCACAGTTTGCCATCGGCCATTGCACCAGAGTGATCACGGATATTCTTTAGTCAAAGGGAGTTGCAAATACTCATTTTCTTTCACCAAAGAGCCACAGGCAGATTGAGCACATGGGTTTATGAGCCTGCAGGTTTCCACTTAGTGTGGGGTGTGAATCTCAGCTTGCACATCACTCTGGGCTCTGCAACCAACTGCCGCTTACAATAACTGACAGTGGCCACACACAGAGCATCAAGTAGGTCAATGTTCAGTAGGGTTGGGAACAGTTATCACTCATTCATTTCCAAGCCATAGAGTCATAGATTCATGCAGCATAAATATGGGCCCTTCTGCTTACCGAATCCATGTTGACCATAAAGCCCCCATTTATATGCATTGACACCATTGCTATTTTTTATTTTTATTTCACATTTTCTCGAGATTCCTATTGACTGAGCTACTCGAGGAGCAATTTACAGCGGCCAATTGGCCTGTCAACCAACAGCTATATTGGGTATGGGAGGCAACTGGTGCAGCCAGCGGAACCTCTCAGTCACAGGAAGTACATGCAAACACAGAGCAATAGAGTCCCACTTAGGCAATATGTTAGACGACTGCAGGCGACTGCCGAAAAATGTTCAACATATTGAAAATTTTTCGGCGACAGTGGCGACAATTTGGGCTGTCGCCAGGTTAGCGTGGATTGTCGCCAGGTGACGTAGGTTGTTGCCGGTGCTGACTTTGGTGAATTCCATTGTCCTAGTCGCTGGCAGTCTAAAAAATCGCCTACGTGGAACAGGCCCATTATACAGCTCAGAAACAGGCCCTTTAGCCCAACTCCTGCATGCCGAACAAGACGTTCCATCTAATCTGGCCCCATTGATCTGTGACAGACACAAAATTCTGGAGTAACTCAGCGGATCAGGCAGCGTCTCTGGAGAAAAGGAATAGGTGATGTTTCAGGTTGAGACCGTTCATCAGACTTTCATCTTTAATATCCCTTAAATTCTTTCCTATCCATGTCCAAATGATTTTTCAATGTTGTTATTGTAACTGCCTCAACTACCTCCACTGGCAGCTTATTCCATGTATGCAGCATCCTCTGTGTGACCAGGTTGACCCTCAGGTTAAATCAATTCCCTCTACTTCTTTATATCCCCACCCTGGAAAAAAGACAATGTACATTCACCCTGTCTATACCCCTCGTGATTTTATAAACCTCTCTGGGATCACTTCCTAGCCACCTGCCCACCAAGGAATGAAGCCCCAGATGGCCCAACATCTCCCTATAGCGGAGTCCTGGCAACATCCTTGTGAATTATCACTTCACTCCTTCCAGCTTAATTCCCTGACTGATGAAGGCCAGCCAGCTTTCATCTCACAACAGACATTGCTCGTGGTCAGGATTGAATACAGGTTATTGGAGCTGTAGATCATAGCTGGTACCTTATGTTTGATACCTATGCTACCACAATGCCATTTTGTGATAATCTTCTCTGTCTTTGCTTATGGATCACTGCAATAAACCAAAATGTCGCTATTGAGCAATGATGGATATCCACTGGCTCTTGATTTATTGTGCATTTCATACAAATATGACCAAGATGTCTATAACGACAATCGATATGATTGAAGGAATATGCTGACGGAATCTGCATTTTTGGCCTAAACTACACTAGAGCAGCCCTACGATGTTCAGCTGCATGGGTCTCAATATTCACAACAGTCTAGTGCGTGTATACAACCTCACCATCATGAAGGCTTACCTTATTTCGCCAGCTGCAGTTTTAGTTTTAGTTTCAGAGATACGGTGTGCAAACAGGCCATTCGGCCCACCTAGTCCACGCCAGCCGACGGTCGCCCATACACTAGTTCTATGTAATCCCAGTTTTGTATCTTACACACTAGGGCAATTTATGGAAGCCAATGCACCAACGAACCTGCATGTCTCTGGAATGTGGGAGGAAACCGGAGCTCCCGGTGAAAACTACAAGGAGAACGTACAAATTCCATGTCACCACCTGTAGTCAGGATCGAACCCGGGTCCCTGGCACTCTACCGCTGTGCCACTGTGCCACCACAGCAAGTGGGTAGCAGGAAATCAGGAGATGAATGGCAGGAATATAAGAAAGAGGAAGGGAAGCCAACCAACGGTCTGACCTGTTAATGAAGAATGTGTGAACAGCAATACAGACCAATTTACAAACGAAACATACCAGACTATATTTATGAATGAAAGCAATCCAAAATTCAGAGGTGCCAAACAATCACCTTTGAACTCTATCATGCTACTTACTTCCTTGCATGTTGCTAGTTTCATTGCAAAGTGACTGCAAGTCACTGAGTCACTGATAGATAAACTGACTTTCAGTGGAGTGGATAACAGACAGTT
This sequence comes from Leucoraja erinaceus, assembly GCF_028641065.1. Classification (NCBI taxonomy): domain Eukaryota; kingdom Metazoa; phylum Chordata; class Chondrichthyes; order Rajiformes; family Rajidae; genus Leucoraja; species Leucoraja erinaceus. The sequence goes on along the minus strand of NC_073391.1, from coordinate 12,846,416 downwards.
TTGAAGCATGATCCTGACCAGCCCCTGTGGTTGACAGCTAGCATCAAAGATACTGGCAAAGGTGGGATCATGATCATATGCTCTATGGACCAGTTATTACTTATTTGGTGCAACACTCTGTCAATCCTTACAATCTACTGGTCCTCAGAAGGCTGGGCACCCTGGGATCCACAGCTATGATAGTGGGGTGGAAGATTGCAACCTTCGCGTGGTCCGCCCTGTTTCGACGAATGCAAACAACCCGGCATGCACAATCAAATAAGATCAAATAGAACAAGTTGTCCTACAACTTCAGGAGAAGAAGGAGAAGGAGAAGGAGAAGGAGAAGGAGAAGGAGAAGGAGAAGGAGAAGGAGAAGAAGAAGAAGAAGAAGAAGAAGAAGAAGAAGAAGAAGAAGAAGAAGAAGGAGGAGGAGGAGGAGGAAGAAGAAGAAGAAGGAGGAGAAGAAGAAGAAGAAGAAGAAGAAGCTATGATAGCCAAGTGTGAGGCTTCCTCAATCTGCAAGATATTCTGGGGACTCTACTGCAGTTGCAATGAAAGTGATAGGTTGGCCATTCAGGCACAGCCTTATACATTGTCTCCACTTATGCTGAAAGAGTGAGGGTCATTTCCATGATGAAGACAATGGACTATAAGTTTTGAACAAGGGTCTGAGCAAGATCATTGCTGGTCTTCAGCACTCCTCTTGAAATTACATGCCAGCGTTCTTGTATAGGAGCGGTTTCCAGCACAATTCTTAGCATTCAGAGCTTTATCGTTCTTTCTCTAATTTCAGGTCACATTTGCCCTTCCTATTTAGACCTCCCCTAAATCCATTCTTTGCACTTTTTTCATTTAGTTTTTAGGTTAGCTTGCCTTCATCGTTCTGAGTGTTAGGAATAGGAATAGGAGTAGGAATAGGAATACTTTATTGTCACATGTGACTAGGCACAGTGAGATTCTTTGCTTGCATACACAATATATACAAATAGTAGCCTCCTTCAGCGTTGATAAATATAGGAGCTGGGACTTAAATTGCAATTGTACAAGATAGAGTGTATTGTGTGGAGATCTGTTTGCCCAGTTATATGGGGGGTGTCATTGAGCTGGAAAGGGTGCAGAAGAGAAGCATAAGGATGTGACTAAGACTGGAGTATTTGAGTTACAAGGAGAGGCTGGATGGGTTGTGTCCCTGGGGTGTAGGAGGTTGACGAGTGACTTTATGGAGGTACATAAAATCATGTGGGGCGCAGGTACAGTGAATGGTCCTCTTCCAGGAGAGGAGAATCTAAGCTTAGAGCTCATAGACTTAAGGTGAAAGGAGAAAGATTTAAAAGACACACAAGGGGCAACTTTTTCCACACAGAGGGTGGTGTGTATATGGGGCATGTTGCCAGGGGAAGCTGCAGAGTAAACCCCCTGTCCCACGGTACGAGTTCATTCCAAGAGCTTCTCCCGAGTTTGCCCTGATTCGAACTCGGAGATTTACGGTAATGGCCACTCGTCGGTGCTCGGGGCTCTGGTGGACATTTTTCATCATGTTGAAAAATCTTCATGAGTCTTCCTGTGCTTACCCGCCGTTAGCGAGTCTTCCCGAGTACCTGCCATTAGCACTAAGAGACGTCCCCGAACTCCGACGTACCCGCTACGTTCATTCTCCGTGCTTACCACTAGTTTGATTTTTTTTTAAACTCGGGAGAGCTCTTGGAATGAACTCGTACCGTGGGACAGGGCTATTAGATACAATTACAATGCACAGACTTGTACAGGTACTTGGATGGGAAATGTTTAGAGGGCCATGGGCCACACATAGGCTAATCGCACTAGTTCAGGTAGACGTCTTGGTTAGCATGGATGTGTTGGCCCAAAAGATATGTTTCCACGCTGTATTACTCTATGACTATACAGAGGTCAATATGATACCTGCCAGAGTAAGAAAAAGGGTCTCTCCGCAGGGCCGGTGGATGGTAGCTTGTGAGGTGGTGAGCTCCTTCCTCCACTTGTGTTGAGACTCTGCATGTTCCAGTTGTATCAACTCAAAGATCGAACCCGAGTCTCTGGTGCTGTAAGACAGTTCTCATAAGATCATAAGGCAAAAAGGCAGAATGAGGACAATCAGCCCATGGAGTTTGCTGTAACATTCCATCATGGCTGATCATTTTTCCCATTCAATCCCATTCTCCTACTTTCTCCCCATAACCTTTGACGCCCTTACTAATCAAGAACCTATCAATCTCCGCTTTAAAAACACCCAATGATTTAGCCTCCACAGTCGGCTCACAATGTAGCCTCACAATGTTTCCCACAGGTTCAACACCCTCTGGCTGAAGGAATTCCTCCTTGTCTCCATTTTAAAGGTATGTTCTTCTATTCTGAAGTTGTGCTCCTCTCCTAACGTCCTAGACTCACCCACTACTGGAAACATCCTTTCCACATCCACTCTATGGAAGCCTTTTATTGGCCTTGGGCCAGAGATTCCCAATTGTCAGCGGAGATATTGTATTTTTTCAACAAAGCTTTCAAAACAGCTCTGAATCATTTCTTCTGTAAACCTAACTATTTTTTCCTGTGATGGAGCCCCGAATAGTGCATCTATTTTAGAAGTCTTGCATTGGGCATGTCAGTGACACGGCTTATCTAATGCCGAATGAGTGTAATTAGGGCCACGATGCTGGAAATTGTGTTTGGGAGAAGACTGTAACATTTAGCCAATTTATATGGAACCTCTTGTGGAGAGCTTTTATGGTGCTGGTTATTGGAGCTTGAACCATAGTCATAACAAAGGCAAAACTGCTACCACTGAACCACATGTAACCTATATATGCTTAACACAATTTGGAGAACTCACAGTATGAGGAACTTGACTGCATAAAGTATGTTATGCAACCCTTTGATGTGTTTTTTGTCCATGTAGACTTTCTAAATTTTGCAACGTGAGATCCCAGAAACAAAGATGGGAGCTGACCAGATTTGTTGTTGGCATGTTGCTTGAGGGATAATTGTTGGACAGAGAATTTACTTCCAGTGATTCTTTGTCTTATGGGATCTTTTGACCAACGGACAGGATGGATAATGTCTCAGATTAATATCTAATTCAAAAGACAATCCCTTGAACAGTGCCACACTTCTGAATTTTGGATGGAACAAATGTCTGCTTTGGGCCTTGAACTCATGACTTCTGTGACTGAGATGTGAGACTGCGAGCATTGAACCAAGATTGACAAATATAATTAATAAGGTGTCTACAAATAATACATGGGTGAGTATCCAGCTAAAACTTAAGGCTACAAGTTAAGACCAACTTCATCTAGGTAGGCTATAGTTCAGGGTGATGTGTGAAATTGAATTGCCACATTAGTGCAACAGGAGGTGTTTGTCTGAATCTTAGAGCTATAGAGTGATAGAGCATGTAAACAGGCCCTTTGGCCCAATTGGCCCACACAGGCCATCGTGTCCCAGCTACACTAGTCCCACCTTCCCGCATTTGGCCAATGATCCTTGAAACCTGTCCTATCCATGTTCCTATCTAACTGTTTCTAAAATGTTGGGATAGTTCCTGCCTCAACTACAGTACCTCCTCTGGTAGCTTGTTCCAATCTGGTCCTAGAGTCACCTATGGGCAAGAGACTCTGTGCACCTACCTGATCTATTCCTCTCATGATTTTGCACACTTGGGCCAAGGCACATTTTGAATCTTGGGTGAGGGCACATATCTTTGGGAATGGGAGTAAACTGGAGCACGCAGAGGAAATCCACGTAGTCACAGGAAGAATATCTGCAAATTCCATGCAGTCAACATCTAGCGTTAGGAATGGACCTTGGACTCTGATGTATAAAGTAGCAGCTCTGATAGCTGCACCATTGTGCCATCCTTTTTATTTCCCTGCACTAATCCTATTTTCCATCCTCCTAGATTCTATCACTTTCCCACTCTCTGGGATTACTTACACTACAGGGATCAATTAATCTACCAGCCTGCACGCCATTGAGATATGGAAGTAAATCTGAGCAGATTTACCCACGCGGTGACAGACAGAGGTGCTATCTCCACACATGCAATGCCAGCAATAAGGATCAAACATGCGCCTCTACTCGTTGTACCACTGTGAGGTCATATCATGTTGTTTTTTATTTAAAATTAGATGAAATTAACTTCAGTTTGGTAACTAACCTGTAATACACTAAGCTTGGTGAGGATGGATGAGCAAAACACAAAGTATTGGAGGATCTCAGCAGGTCCGGCAGCATCTGGGGAGGAACTGGACAGTCATTGTTTCCGGTTTTGACCTCTTGGCTGAGTTGGGCCAAAGGTCTTTTTCCATGCTATATAAATGTGACACTCATCTTGTTTAGTTTAGTTTAGCTTAGAAATACAGCAAGGAAACAGGTCCTTCGACCCGCCAAGTCCATGCTGGCCCTCGATTACACTAGTTCTATGTTATCCACTTTCACATCCATTATCTACACAGAAGGGGCAATTTTATAGTGGCCAATTAACCTACAAACCCACACGTCCACGATGTGGGAGGAAACCAGAGCATCTGGACAAAACCCACATGGTCACAGAGAGAACGTGCAAACTCCACACAGACAGGATCAGACAGTGTCAGGATTGAATCCAAGTCTCTGGCGCCGTGAGGCAGCAGCTCTACCAGCTGCACCAGTGTGCTGCCCATTCTTTGTTCTATCAAAAAAACCCTTTGAAACACAGCAAGTCACTTATTTCCGTGTCATGTCTTCAACTTGTGAAAGAAACTTAATAGTATGTGGAAGAGATTGAAGTAGGTAAGGACTAGCACAGCAGCGATCTCATCATGGCACAAGATTGGTGACTGCATCTCTGTTGTAGGGTCATAGAGTAATTGAATCATACAACACAGAAACTGGCCCTTCGGCCCATACTGTCCATGCTAAGCATCAATGCTATTCCCATTTACCAGCACCAGATCTGCACCCTTTGGTGCTTATTTGAAATGAAAATATTTTCCAGTGGGATATAACTCGTATTGAAACCTACTAAAACTAGGATGATATTTGGATGCACCAGGAAAATTCCAATTAGGCTGAAGTCCCTGGGGACAAGGTGGTATTCTCCTGCAGGGCAGAGGTTAGGCAGTGTATACAAGGTGCCTCCCACTGGCTGCTCCATGAAATGGCCTGTTCCCAGAGGGGCTGCATTACACTGTGCTTTCATTGTGCAATAGTTGGCTGACAGGACAGGCAAAAGTGACAGCGCGATCAACATTGTTGTATAAGAACTTTGGCAGGTAACCAAAGAAACAATATTCACATCTCTAACCTCGTCAGGAATTTTTCATCCACTATATCCCTTGATGCAAAAGCACCGCCCCCTCTACCTTCTGCTGACATCGCCCATCCCTATGAATACAACTGACAAATATAATTTCGGAGAGTTCAGTGCCTTGACAATGCATCAAGCTCAAATGCGCTTCCAATTTCCAAAATTGTCAACACAACTCTAGCTGCAGTTTCTGCTGAAGTATTTATAACAACCAATTTTTGTTTGGATAATTTCAAAGATGCACTCCAGAGCAGCAACTATTCACAATTAGGCGAGAGAAACAGAGTTAATGTTTCAGGTCAATGACTCTTCACCGAAGTCTGATGATGGATTAGTAACCCTCATAGTTCTTTCTCCATAATTGCAGCTGGTCTCAAATTTTCAGCATCTACTGTTTTTATTTCACAAATGGAAGAATCACCTCAGAATCTGATTGAATCTACACTGAAACTGTTTTGCTTCAGCAGAAAAAATAAATATTTATGTATGTAAGATGGCAGAGTCACTTTAAATTATAACTTCCCCTTTCTTCTACACTACTTCCCTGGGATATTTTTCCGATATTCTTCATGCATGTTGCAACTTAATAATTATTTTTAAAAAAACCTTTAAAAACATTTTTCGATTTGAATTTGTTTACCACATTTACCATTGCTTTGGTTTGTGCCACTTTGGTTATGAGAAAGTACAAAGGAGACAATTTTTTTCAATTGAATCTTTGATTAGGTATTAAAAACGTGTTTGGAGGTTTAGAATGGAAGAATTCTACATCAAAAATTAAATCTGAGAAAAACAAGAAAATCTATTTGCTATCTGGAGAATTTAAACTGCCAGAAAACTACAATGCATTGTTTAAACAAAAAGCTAAATGGTACGTTTTAGGCTGAGTACACTCAAAGAATACAAAACCCCTTTTTTCAAAATAATTCCCTATTTCTCCTGCATTATGAAATAAAATAGCTGCTGCCGTCATCTTTAATCAGGTCACACAATTTAAAAGGAAGCCAAACCATTCCCATTGTTCATAATGCAAGAATCAGAACCATAAACAAATTAATTGGTGTATCGAGGTTTTGACTGGGTCTTTTGGCCAGCGCTAGCATTAACACCAGCAATGGGGACCCTCTGGATTTTTAGTGCCTGAGGGTAGAAAGCAATTATAAAAACATGACTCTCCCAGATCAGCTTTCAACTTCACCATGTCTCTGTTTTATTGATGGAAGACTGAGGGAAGATTCAAATCAACCATCTTTAAATTCTTTCCAGCAGCAAAGTGCCAAACTCATTAGCTTTTCCTCTGTAAATTATGGCACCTCTATCTTTTATTCAATATTTGCCTGTTTTTGTCCTTATGACTGTATAATTGACTACTTAATGCATAATTTATCATGCACAATTATAGATTTTAAGTGTAACTAAAGGTGACATTTTAGCATTGAAAAATCTAAAATTCCAGGGAAAAAAATTAATTGTGTACACTCCTAATACATCATTAAAAACCCACACTTGCTGTGACTTATCCATAGCATTATTAAACGTATTTAAGTATGAGCGTATTTAACCAGTAGAAAGAGTGAAAAAAATAATGCCTTAAAAATACGGTTTGAACTTTAATTCTTCCTCAATTAGAAATGTGTGCATATGTGAAAATGTGCAAGGACAGCCAGACTCCATTGTACAAAAGCCAAATATTTACATCTGGCTACATCAATGCCAAAATCCCCATGTGGAAGAGCATCCTCAGTGATACAGGCATTATTTCTTGATGTGGGTACCACATTTTCACAGCAGTGCATTCTGATGATAGTCCATTGAAATGAGATTATGCATCATGTTGTATGTCAGCATTATTGCAGTTTTCTACAATATGCGGCTGTCACTCTTATGTCAACAAGGGCGGCTACATGAATGCAGATTCCATTACAGCACCTGCTCCAATAGGAATTTTGAGTAGAATTCTCAAAGTTTACGGGGAGAAGGGAAATATTCATTTCTTAGAATTAAAGAATGGTGTTGTACAGGAGGTTATTCGGCCTAACTTACCAGTGCCAGCTTTGAATAGCACAGTATTTGTTTCACAGCCTCGTCCTTCCTCATGCCCTTGCAATTTATTTTTCTTTTCTTTTCAAATGAACATCTAGCATCCTTTTGAAAATTATTGAGGAGTTGAACTTTCTAATCTTGAAAGAGATCATGGCTGATCTGAAGAAGAGTCCCGACCTGAAATACACCTGTCCATTTCCCCTCACAGATGCTGCCTGACCCCCAGCTCTGTGGTTTTATTTTATTTTGGCTCCAGATTCCAGCATCTGCAGTCTTTTACCTCTTTGTGGCTGATCGGATATTGGCTGCAGTTTCACTGCTCTGCTAATCCGGACTCCCATCCAGACCAAAAATCTACCTATTTCATCATCATTGATTCTTCATGGCTCCCTGGTGTGGATTTTTCCAGAGATTCCTGAACTGAGAGAAGAAATTCCATCTCAAATGGATGATCACTTGTTCTGAAATTCTACCCTCTAGAACTAGAACTATTCCCCTGTGAGTGGAAACATTATTTTAGTAATTTACCCATACTACCTGCTTCAAATCCAATCTGTTTTAACAAGATTTCCATTTGTCTGGCATTATTTCAGTAGTTTGTTATGTGCAGAGCACATTTTGCTGCACAATTTAACCTTCATCTTACATCTGCCATTAACTCCATTGTTCTCAATACCAGGAGAATATGAAGGAGAGGCCTTTGTGAAAGTCTCCTCTTGCGAGATCCATCCCACCATATATAATACTCTGAGGAGTCTTGTGCAACTGTGCAAATGTAAGACTCAAACAGTTGAAATGGACTTGATGTGTCTAGACCAATTTCCCAATTGTTTCAAATCGGCTTGATCCGCCAAGTGCAAAATGCTTGCTGCCTGTGCCTCACACATATCTGCTTCGGCCTTCATAGTAGTGCTGCTTTAATGCACCATGTTTAAATATCAAGGCCATTTAAAAAAAATGTGGCCATCATATGCACATAATGGATATTTTGTGAATATAATTCCCTGGAGGGCAGAGCAGAGCAGGAATGGGTATGTCGACTTCCTCTTTGGCACCAGACTTCCTGTGTGAAGGTGATATTTAATATTCAATAAAGTCATTAATGCTAACTCCATATGTATGTCTGAGAACGGTTCAGGCTTCACTGATCTTACCTGGTGGAACAGACGGTGCAACAAATGTTTCTAACTGTGAAACAAGGACTGCTTGCCAAATCACCTTGCTGGAATTCTTTCAAAACAACGTTACTCTCCTGCCTTCTGATAAACATCTCTGCCAACAGATTCTCTTCACCAAGGCTAATTGTCTAGATTCTGGACCTGCCTGCACCTGATTCATCGGAATAATACACAAGGAAAAGCATTTTGCACCTGGTGGATCGAGCCAATTTGAAACTATTCTAGACGCATTCAAGTGTATTTCACCTGAGTCTTACAATTTGCATAGTTGGGCGGTGTCATTTAGTACTCAGCACCCACGGATAGAAGTTGTGCAATTAATTGTTCAACCTACAACAAGCATTGAAAACTCACAAAAAATATCTAAGCCCAAACCTCTCAGCATATCGACAGGAAAATGCGATTTGAAGTGTCTCTACTATTCTCCTGTTCTCTTCAGTATTTATGTATCAGTATATTTCTAACATGTACTGCTGAGAGTCCAATAACTCATGGTGGTCCTATGTGCTGTGAATGCCATTAGTGAGAAGGGCTTGTGCCTCATTGGGATGGTGGGGCCACCTGGGGTTTGCGGCTCAATCTGTCTAGACAATCACAGGAGTGTGGTTGGACACAAAGACGATGTGAGTTTCCGAAACCCAGTGGCAGACTATATTGAAACTATTTTCAAGTTGCCATACAGAGATGTTCTTGGAGGCCTTCCCAATGCATTAGAGCTGTGGCCACAAGCTCTGCAGGCTATGGAATTGTGTCGGTAATAGCCAGTCTGACAATGTGACCAACTCTGACCAACCATTTTGATAATTTCCTGATTTCTTTGTGGCTCATCTGAGTGCTGCATGCAGGCCCATATTTAGTACATTCATTAAGAATAAACTTCAATTTCTAGGCAAATATGTCTGGAGAAAAATTATAACCTGTGGGTCCTTGTTATAAAAGGACTTTGGTCATGATGTTAGTGGTTCCTATCTCCCTCGTGTTTAGGTTTCTGAACTATAAACTATCTAGGATCAATGTATATTCAATATATTTTGTCCTATTTCTTGGCAATGGACTGACTATATACCAATAATTCAACTGGACCAATAATGTAATAAATTCAACCTGTTTTCCTAAAAAATAAATTCGGACATCTGTCACATGTTTCTTCCATTGGGAATAAACATGCTTAGGTAATAGATCGATCTACTGCCAATCTTAAAACAAAATAATGTTTGTGATCTAAAGTGTTTTTAAATAGAGTGATGCACGATTCATGGAGTCTCCTTTCAACTCCGAGCAACTCCTGCCCTAGCAAAGATACATTTTGGCCCATCCAAGCTTCCATTAGTCACCAGATCTGTTGGAAACACCTATTAACCACTGGGGGTGAAACTAATATTCCAATAAACTGCTGTCCTTCCCACTCCAATCAACTACACTGTGTAGATGTTCATGGTAACCTGTCTAAACAGTACATGGTTTTAATAGCTGGTGTCAGCAGAAAAACAACTCATCATATATCTTTCACAGCATACTGCCCTGATTAAAATCTTAATTACAACATTTAAGATGTAGATGATACTAATAGATGGCTGGTGTTAACAAAACAAATTACAGGCTTCATAAAATCAGCCTACAATCTGATTGCTTGCTGCCAGATTGTCTTTAATGGCATTAAGTGCAGAGATTTAGAACAGCATGGCAAGGAGTCCAGAGTATGCATTTATATACGCCCTTGGGGCACTGCCCAATATACAACAAGGAGCTGTGGACAATGCGGACGTTAACCCTTTGAGGGATGCTCTGCGTTCTATGAACATCTCACAGCAAAGGACAATTCAACCATCTTCCCTCAGTAAACCGTATTCTCTTTACCGTTTTCCGCGGGAAATCTTTGCGCGTAATTTTTTTCATCAAAAATTAACAATGGATCTGCAGTTATGCTTCACTGTTGAGCACTTAATAGTAATCAAAAAGTAAGTGTTGTTTTGCTGTAAGCAGTAATTATAATTTATTACTCAGTAATGATGACATGCACTTGTATTCTGCAAAAGAGGTAGCAGCCCATTCACACTGGCCAACTGCATCATGCACCATCATTACATCCCAGATTTCTCATATAACAATCAGGCTTGGGGAGTACTTGATTGAAGGACATCTGCCAAGTAATAGATCTAGGGATATCTTAAAACATTAAGGGATATTTCAAAGCATTAAGCAACATCTAAGTGTCATCAAAACACAATGGGTATAATGTGGGGAACTTTAAAGTATAAAATGCAACTCAGCAGAATTTGTTCGCATGGTTCGACTGCAGCTTTTAGAAAAAAACTTTTCATTTTCAGGAACGTTCCAATCTATCGAAGGTTCTTTCAAGCAACAGCCAGTTTGTTGTGAAGTTTGAGGTTGGCATTTGAAAATTAAAAAAACAAAAACATTTTTTACATTTCCTTGAATAAAACAGAACAGCAGACCTCTAAGAACATAACTCCCATTTATTCAGAGAAAAACTGGATTATTTATCATTCGGGACAGACTATTGATTGACATCTACTACAAATACACCGGCTCCCAGCGTTATCTGGACTACATCTTCTCCCACCTGGCCTCTTGCAAATATACTATCCCCTACTCTTAACTTCTCCATCTCCACCTCCACTGAATCTGTTCCCAAGCTCAGGATTTCCATTCCAGGACATCCAATGCAAGACCATAAGACAGAGGAGCAGAATTAGCTATTCAGCCCATCGAGGCTACTCCGACATCCAACCATAGTTGATCTATCTTTCCCTCCCATCCCCATTCTCCTGCCTTCTTCCCGTAACCTTTAACGCCCTTCCTAATCAAGAACCTATCAGTCTCCGCTTTAAAAATACCCAATGCTTGGCCTCCACAGCCATCTGTGGCAATTAATTCTCCAGATTTATCACCCATTCCAAAGGTGGCCTTTTACTCTGAGGCTGTGCCCTTTGGTTCTTGAATCTGCCATTACTGAAAACATCCTTTCCATGTCCATTCTATCTAGGCCTTTCATTATCTGGTAGGATCCCCCTCATCCCTCTAAACTCCAGTGAGTACAGGCCCAGAGCTCGCAAACATTCCTCATATGTGAACCCAATCATGTCAGGAATCTTTCTCGTAAACCTCCTGAGCATTTGTCGGCACTGGACCTGTACTTGCTAGAGTTTAGAAGGATGAGGGGGCCCCTCATTGAAATATACAGAATAGTGAAAGGCTTGGGTAAAATGGACGTGGAGAGGATGTTTCCACTAGTGGGAGTGTCTAGGACTAGAGGCCATAGCCTCAGAATTAAAGGATGTTCTTTTAGGAAGGAAATGTTGGAGAACTTTCTTTAGTCAAAGGGTGGTGAATCTGTGGAATTCTTTGCTACAAAAGGTTGTGGATATTTTTAAGGCAGAGATAGATAGATTCTTGATTAGTATAGGTGTCAGAGGTCATGGGGAGAAGGCAGGAGAATGGGGTTAGGAGGGAGAGATAGATCAGCCATGATTGAATGGTGGAGTAGCCTTGATGGGCCGAATTGCCTAATACTACTCCTATCACATGACCTTATGACCTTGTGACCTTATGACCTCCTCTTGACCCTCTCTAAAATCAATACATCCTTCCTCAGATATGGGGCCCAAAACTCCTCACAATAATCCAAACATGACCTCACCTGTACCTGATGATTTTTCAGCATTGAATTCTTACTTTTATATTCTAGGCTCCTCAAAACGAATGGCAGCAATACATTTGCCTTCCTTACGGTCAACTCAACCTGCAAATTAACCTTTTGGGAATCCTGCATCAGCACTGTCAGGTCCCTCTGCACCTCCGATTTCTGAATCCTTTCCCTAGGTATGTTACAAAACATACCTTCAGCGGCGCTGCAGTTCTGTCACTGGCCGTGTGCGCGACTTTGGTACCTTTGAGGAGGGGCGGGGGGGGGGGGGGGGGGGGTTTAAAATGCATTTTTCTACCGCCTGTCTTGAATTATATTTTCTCGGGGAGCTAGTTAACGCTGAAGATTTGTTCCGACTGCCGTTCTGTGAATTTTTTTTTAATCTCTGGACAATTTCAGCGCTGGAGTAAACTAAAAAGCCGCTTCTAATGCCGTGAACGCCGACAACGGGGACGGATTTCAGGTATGGGACAGAGAAAGGAAAGCCGTTTATTTTACTATAAACGTGCTTCTTAGGATGACCTTAATCCACATTTAACGTTGCGAAAAGGTGATTTAGGCCCCATACGAACTGGCAGTGTCTTTCCTGCTGATATGGGGTTTAAATTCACCGCAACCGCAATGTTCCAATCGATCGCATTCCACAAAATCCCACTCGCAAGATGATTTAAATGGCCATTAATTTACAGGAATAAAACATTAAATTCCTTCCATTTGGCCTATAAACCCATGACAATGAGATTTAAAAATTATGTTATATTGTGAATTCTTGTGTGAATGTTATTTGGACACTTAGGCTATTTAAAAATGTTAATCTTTTCTTAAGAAATAGATAGATTAGATTTAGATCTAGTAATTGAATTTAGTAATTAGCTGCAATTAGGTAACTAACTAAATATATGCTTTAATTTCAAGTCATCCAAGTAAGATTGTTTCATATTTGTTTCAGAATGCTTCAATCTATAATAACTGAAATTTTATTTCAGTTCTCTTAATTTTTAAGAAAGTTATGGGCTTTTGATTGTCCTCAATCACAGCTTTTGTGTTAAGTGAATGGAAAAGCATTAGGGAAGAAGATGCTAATTTCCGAGTATGAAAATGGCCATAACGTTTTTTAATACTGAAGATATGAAAGTGAATTAGGTGTCAAATTAAACTTCTTTTTATGCTTTATCTGATGGGATAAATTGCAGACTTGATTTTTTAAATCTCAAAATGTTGTAACATTGCTACTTTCCCCATTTAGAAAGTAGCCTACATCTTTATGTCAATGCATGGCAGCGCTCAATGCTACCTTGTTTTCCATTTGCCACTTTTCTGCCCACTCTCTTAAATTGTCCAGGTCCTTCTGCAGACCCCCTGCTTCTGTTACATTACCTGCCACTCCATCTATCTCCTTAACATGTGCAAACTCGGTCACAAAGCCATCAATTCCATCATCCAGATCATTAACATTCAAAGTGAAAAGTAGTGGGCCCAACACTGAACCCTGCGGAACACCACTAGTCACCAGCACCCAACTAGAAAAGGTTCCCTTTATTCCCACACTTTGCCTTCTGCCAGTCAGCCAATCTACCCATGCTAGTACCTTGCCTCTAATATCATGGGCTCCTATCTTGTTCAGCAGCTGATCATGTGACACCTTCTCAAAAGCTTTCTGGAAATCCATGTATACAACACCAATGGACCCTCCTTTTTCCGTTTTGCTTGTTATCTCCCAAAAAAATTCCAACAAATCTGTCAGGCAAGATCTCTCCTTAACAAGACCATGCTGAATGCAGCCTATTTGATCACGTGCTTCCATGAACCTTAAACCTCATCCTACAAATATGGACTAAAATTTTAGCAACCACGGACTAACTGGTCTATAATTTCCATTATTTTGCCTCATCCCCTTCTTAAGTAGTGGAGTTACATTTGCAGTTTTCCAGTCCTCTGAAACCATTCATGATTCTCGTGATTCTTGAATCAGCACTAGCAAGGCATCCACAATCTCTAGAGTTATCACTTTCACAATCCTGGTATGTAGTCCACCTGGTTCAGACCTTTCAGCTTAGCAAGTGCCTTCTCCTCGGACATAGCCACTTCACTAACTTCCACTCCCTGACTCTCTTGAACACGCAAGAGGCAGGAAACATGTTCCTGATGGTGGGGGAGTCCAGAACCAGGAGCCACAGTTTAAGGATAAGGGGTAGGCCATTTAGAACAGAGTTGAGGAAAAACTTTTCCACCCAGAGAGTTGTGAATCTGTGGAATTCTCTGCTTCAGAGGGCATTGGAGACCAATTCTCTCGATGCTTTCAAGAGAGAGTTAGATAGAGCTCTTAAAGATAGCGGAGTCAAGGGATATGGGGAGAAGGCAGGAGCTGGGTACTGATTGTGGATGATCAGCCACGATCACGGTGAATGGCAGTGCTGGCTCGAAGGGCTGAATGGCCTACTCCTGCACCTATTGTCTATTGTCTATTGTCTAAATTCTGGCACATTGCTGGTGTCTTCCACTGTGAAGACAGTTACAAAAAACTTAACAGTTCTTCCATCATTTCTTTGTACCCCATTCGGCTTGTTGATTTAGGTCCATTGTCAAGGTACGTGAAGCCAACAGTTGTGAACCTGGGTTTTAGGATGGACAGTGACTTTAAATTAGATCGTCAAATATGCGCGGTGGTTAAGTCCAGCTTCTTTCACCTAAGGAAGCTGGCGAAGGTGAAGCCCATTCTCGAGCGGCAGCATTTTGAGACAGTAATCCATGCCTTTATTACATCTAGGCTGGATTACTGTAACGCGCTCTATTTTGGTGTTGCTCGTTCTTCACTGGCTCGTCTCCAGTTGGTTCAGAATGCTGCTGCTCGCCTTTTAACAGGGACTCGAAAGAGGGAGCACATATCGCCAATTCTGGCCTCCCTACACTGGCTCCCGGTGCACTTTCGGGTTCATTTTAAGATACTGTTATTTGTTTTTAAATCTCTGAATGGGCTCGCCCCGCCTTACCTCTCAGAGCTGCTCCACCCATACGCTCCTGCCCGGTCCCTCAGGTCAGCTGGTCAGCTGCTCCTGGAGGTACCGAGGTCTAGTCGGAGGCTCAGAGGGGATAGAGCCTTCTCTGTTGCTGCTCCGGCACTCTGGAACACCCTGCCGTTGCACATCAGACAGGCCCCCTCACTGTCCATCTTCAAATCCAGTGTTAAAACGTATTTGTACTCCCTGGCTTTTGACCATGCCTGAGGCTTTGCTTCTGTTTGTGGTGTTTTTGATGTTTCTTTATTTTACATGTCTTTTCCTACTATTTCTTTTGATTGTTATTTTTGGTGTGTATTAACTTTTTTGTCAATGATTAGTGATGTACAGCACTTTGTTGCAGCTATGTTTGTTTTTAAAGTGCTCTATAAATAAAATTATTATTATTATTATTATTATTGTAATTGCTAGAATTTAGAAGATTGAGGGGGGATCTTATAGAAACTTACAACATTCTTAAGGGGTTGGACAGGCTAGATGCAGGAAGATTGTTCCCGATGTTGGGGAAGTCCAGAACAAGGGGTCACAGTTTAAGAATAAGGGGGAAATCTTTTAGGA
The DNA here is from genome assembly GCF_028641065.1 of Leucoraja erinaceus. Lineage (NCBI taxonomy): Eukaryota > Metazoa > Chordata > Chondrichthyes > Rajiformes > Rajidae > Leucoraja > Leucoraja erinaceus. The sequence continues at coordinate 12,830,672 of NC_073391.1, read as the reverse complement.
CCAAGATGAGAAAAACATTTTTCACACAGAGAGTGGTGAATCTCTGGAATTCTTTGCCACAGAAGGTAGTTGAGGCCAGTTCATTGGCTATATTTAAGAGGGAGTTAGATGTGGCCCTTGTGGCTAAAGGGATCAGGGGGTATGGAGAGAAGGCAGGTACAGGATACTGAGTTGGATGACCAGCCATGATCATATTGAATGGCGGTGCAGGCTCGAAGGGCCGAATGGCCTACTCCTGCACCTATTTTCTATGTTTCTATGTTTCTATGTTTCTACTAGTTCTTCAGTGTCATTTCCCAGATGTCCAAATGTCCACTCTCATCTCTCTTTTACTCTTTATATAACTATTAAAACCTTTGTTATCCTCTTTTATATTTCATGTTCATATTTCATCTTTTCTCCTCTTATTACTTTTTTAGTTGCCTTCTGTTGGTTTTAAAAGCTTCCCAATCCTCTAGCTCCCCACTAATCTGTGCCATGTTTTATGCCTTGTCTTTTGCTTTCATGCTATCTTTGACTTCCTTTGTCAGACATGGTGGCTTCATTCTCCCCTTGATATGTTTCTTCCTCTTTGGGACGAAAAGATTCTGCTTCTTTTGAGTTACTCCCAGAAACTTCTGCTGCTACTGTTCCACCATCAAACCTGCTATGTTCCCCTTCCAATCAACTGTAGCTAACTCCTTCCTCACACCTCTGCAGTTACCTTTACTCAACAGTAATACCAATATATCCGGTTTTAGCGACTCCCTTTCAAACTGCAGGTTGAAATCTATCATATTATGATCACAGCCTCCGAGGGATTCCTTCACCTTAAACTCCCTAATCAAGTCTGGTTCAATGCACAACCCCAAATCTAGAATTGCCTTTTCCCTAGTGGGCTCAACCACAAGCTGCTCTAAGAAGCCATCTTGTAGAAACCATTCTACAAATTCCTTCTCTTGGGATCCCGTATCAACCTGATTTTTCCCAGTCTACTTGCATATTGAAATCCTCCATGACAACTGTAACTTTGTCTTTCTTATGTGCCTTTTCTATTTCCTGAAGTAATTTGTGGTCTACACCGTGACTACTATTCGGAGGCCTGTATATGGTCAATGGTCTATGGTTCTCTATTATCGCAAGTACAGATTGACATTGCAATTCTTTTTTGCATACAGTTCAGTAAAGTATCACAATCCCTGATTAGTACAAAGTGTACAGAAATATTCCACTGAGACCCCATGCAAAAGTCGGCAGGCTTCGGCACCATTATCAAAGTCCAGTACGGTCCGTATGCTTGGACTTCTGGAGCAGGGCCTAATCCAGGTGAACCCCAGGCTGCTGCAGGGCCTCCAGCTGTTGCTACCATCTGGACCGTCCACCGAACTACCATCCCTCTCCTTGCCCGGCCACCTTCAGCCTTTGTGCCCCGTGAGCAGCTCTGGCGGGTGAGATGGCCAGAAGGTGAGACCCAGGTTCACTCTCTTACCGGCCCTTGTTCTTGCATCCACTGTTGCCGGCTCCCCCCACCCATCTCCTCTCCATTTCTGCAGTCCTGGGGAGACGAGCAGGGGGTGGCTCAGCTGCTTCCCTCAATCCACTAGGATGCTACACCTGATCCCAACATCCCAGTCATATTTTCAATCTCTTTTCAGTCTCTGCAGAGACCGCACCCTCCACAACTCCTTGCTTTACATTAATTCCCACCCAAAGCACCCCCTCCCCAGGTACATTCACCTGCAAATGCAGGAGATGTAACACCTATCCCCATACCTCCTCCCTCACCTCCATCCAGGTACCCCAGCCATCCTTCCAGGTGAGACAGAGGTTCATGCCCACCTCCTCTAACCTCATCTACAGCATTCGGTAGCCCCAATGTGGCCTCCTTTATATCAGCGAGATCAAATGCAGACTCAGTGGCCATTTCGCCAAACACTTGTGCTCAATCTGCCAAGGCCTGCCGGACCTCCTGGTTGCTAACTGTTGTCACTCCCCTTCCCATTCCCATATTGATTTTTCCATCATAGGCCTCCTCCATTGCTGGAGTGAGGCCACATACAAACTGGAGGGACAGCACCTCATATTCTGCTGGGTATCTTGCATCCTTCACAATTTGCAGCTCTCCTTATCTCACACCATTTCTCATCTGAACTCTCTGAACTTTGATTGAGCATCAGCCTATCAAAAAGCCCTCACACATGTATCTGGCTAATACTTGTCAGGCGTTGCTCTGGCCATCCTCCTCCCCCCCGCCCCCCACGTAACACGTAACATCTCCTGTCCATGTTTTCCAGAGATGTTGCCTGACCCGCAAGGTTACTCCAGCACATTGTGTCTTTTTAAGTAAACCAGCATCTGCAGTTCCTTGTATCTCCACAGCCAGAATCCTGACTCTCCACACTCCTCAGAATCCTTCCACGGGAACTCTGTCAACTAAATTTAACAACTCAAATACTGCATCCAAAATCAAACACACAGAAACCTGTAAACAATATTCTTCAACATAATACTGCAACCAAATTCCTGTGTAGGAAGGAACTGCAGATGCTGATTTATACTGAGGATAGACACAAAATGCTGGGATAACTCAGTGGGACAGACAGATTTCTGTATCTTGATTCCTGTGTTTTTTTGTGTTTTTTTGGTGTCTTTATGTGGGGGAAGAGGGCACGGTGCGGGGGATACCGTACTTCAGCCGCTTCCTGGTGAGGACGCGACTATTATTCGAGTCGCGTCCTCGCTCCCCCCCCTCCCCCCACAGCGGCCTACCTGCCTGGATTGGCGCGGCCTTTCCTGCCAGGATCGACCGGAGCTCCAGCAGCGGCGCTGATGGACAGCGCTGGAACATCGCGGGGCTGGCGATGCCTTACCGGGGGCCGCCATCTGGAGCCGGAGTGCTGGACCTGCTGCCGACATCCTGGAGCTGCGGTTTGCGGAGCTCCCAACGCGGGCGGCGCTGACTAACAACGTGGGGTCCTGCGACTCTGCCCGGCTCGGCCTGCGGGCTCGGGAGCTGCAGACTCCGGCAGCGGGAGGCGGCTGATCAGGAGGTCCGGGCCGCTGAGGAGGAGGATGCTCACCGTCGGGGTTCGGCGTCAGCGTTCCACCAGCCCGGCGTGAGGGCCTGAACATCGGGCCACCCGGGGCGGCGACTGCGGGTGCTCGGAAGGCCCCGACCACGGATGAACATGGAGGGGAGGCTGGCTGGACTATGGTGCCTTCCTCACCTTGGTGCCATATATGTTATGTTGTGTTGTGGACTTTCTGTGTTTGTGCTTTTTTTTAAAATTTTAATTCAATTTCAATTTTATTTTTAATATGTTTTATTATTTATTTATTATTTATTTTTATTATTTCTTTGTGATTTTTTTAATGATACTGCCTGTAAGGAAAATTCATTTCGTTGTCTGAAATGAGACAATGACAATAAATTTGAATACAATACAATACAATACAATGCATTCAGGATACTGCATTAGCTGACGGGGCAGTTCTTCAAATTGTGGCTGTGCTCCTGGCCCCACTCTCCTGGCCCCACGCTCCTAATCTTTGGTCACTACGTATGGAGGGGTGCAAGATTGGTCAGTGAGGAGGGGGGTGGGGATCTCCCTGTCGGTTTACTTCTGGCCCTGGCCAAGATGGTGAGGCAAGGGTCCAAGCTGCGAGCAGTGGCGTGTATTCTGCCCGAGTCTACTGCCTGCCCCTTCATCCAAGCCCACGTGTTCCAGTAGTGGGACCATGCAGTGTCCATGACCTACAAGGTCCTCTGTTTAGTTCAGTTTAGTTTATTGTCACGTGTACAGAGGTACAGTGCAAAGCTTTTGTTGCCTGCTAACCAGTCAGCGGAAAGACACCACATGATTACTATCGAGGCATTTACAGTGTACAGATACCTGATGAGGGTATATGTTTAGTAGAGAATTGAAAATGTGGAGTGATTGTAGTGTGTGATTGCAGATCCGCTGCTGTGACTAGCACACTAATAGTCACCTGGGTTGGGTGTTGTAAATGTTGGTTGTCGCAGGGTCACGAGCACATCATGGATATGGATTATAATGTTGTAGTTTGTTAATTGATGTTTGCAAACTGCAGGGCAGTTTGATATATGCAGTAATCTGTAACTGATCATGCAATATAAGATCCTTGTTAAGGAAATAAAAATACTGCATTCAATATCCTGGAAGATGAATGCTGGAACTTGGATCCTGGAAGATGAATCCTGCAACTTGGATTCTGCAAGATGAATGCTGAAACCCAACTCCTACACACAGTATCTGCAACCAAAGCCTTGCATCAAATATCTTGCCGACAAACACTGTACATCAAATCCCCCATTGTGATCTCCACACCTTGGATCAGACCCCATGGATTGTGCAGGCTGAATGCCGCAGCCTGGATCCCAGGTCCAAAATACTGCAACAACTTAAACGTAATCCCTCATGCAATCAAAGCAGTTTGTGGTTTGGTGTTTAGTTGGTGTTCCTAGTTTTCAATAGCCTGATGGTTGTTGGAAAGAAAGCTGCTCCTGAACCTGTACATTGCAGCCTTCAGGCTCCTGTACCTTCATCCTGATGCAGGAGTGAAATGAGAGAGTGGCAAGGGTGGAGTGGGTCCCTGATGATGTTGGCTGCCTTTTTGAGGAAGCGCATCCTATGGATCCCTTCAATGGTGGGAGGTCAGTAAATAGTAGGATTTCAAGAGAGAATCTTGCTCATGCAATCTTAAAGCAAGAATCAAACAGCCAAAATCTTGCTTGCAGAATCCTGAAACCTCAAGGACTCCAAACTGAATTTGTGTCCAGAATCTTGCAACTGGAATCTTGCAACCTGTAACCTACATCCTAAATTCTGCAATTAACATTCTTTACTTTAGATTTTAGAGATACAGCATGGAAACATGTCTTTCGACCCATCGTGTCTGCACCGACCAGTGAACACAGCCCTATCCTAAACACCATGGACAAGTTACTAGGGACTAGACAAGAGACTAGACTATTAGAGACTAACCAAAACTCTTGGAGAAAGCCCAAGAGGTCACAAGGGGAACGTACAAACTCCATATAAACAGCACCCTTAGTCAGGAGTGAACCCGGGTCTCTGGCACTATAAGGCAGCAACTCTACCACTGCGCCACAGTGCCGCAAGAAATCTGCATGCGGAATGCTGCAACGGAGGATCTGCTTCCTGAATTCAACAAACACTGTGCCACAAATTCATCACTCAGAAACATGATAGTCATCATGGTCAGCTTGGACAAGTGAATCTTGTAACGCAATCCTGTGTTTAAATTCCTGCAGTATGAATCCTGCACCCAAAGTCCTGCAACCCAGAATTGTCCTGCATTTACAATCTCATAACACAATACCTGGACCAAACGTCAGCAGACAGATGGATTGCATGTGGGAAACTGCAGAGTCCTGGTCTCAGCTCCCAGATGTCCAACCCAGATTATTGCAACCTTATGGGCCTGTTCCACTTGCCGATTTTTTAGGCAACTGCCTGCGACTGTCATAGTTGTAGCATGTCGCCGAAAAATCGATGACAACCTACGTCATCCTGGTGTTAACCTACGACAGCACCACCTACATCAGGAGGTCAAGCTCATTGGCGTCAAACCCACTGTCGGCGAAACATTTTCAACATGTTGAAAATTTAGCGGTGACCAGAAAGATGCCACGATTTTTTGCGCGATTGAGGGGACTACTCCCGGCGACCACCGGCGAACATGTGGCGGCAAACGAGTCGCCTGTAGTTGCCTAAAAAATTGCCTAAGTGGGGCAGGCCCATTAATCCAGCAATGTGAATGTCAAATTCAGCATCCCCCAGGAAGTATGTCTCTCTCTAGTACGGCACTAAGAATCTTGGAAAAAGAATTCCACACCCAGAACCGTGCATCACAAATCATTTACTCTTATCCAAGATCCCCTGCCTGGAACTCAAGTTAGTAACTCTCAGCGATAATTATCTGACATTCAACTTTCTGCAACCCAAATGGTGCAACTGTAAATCAGCTACCTGAGTCCTGCAACTAGGCTTTGCAGCCGTTATCCTTCAACCTGAATCATGCAACTCACAACCTTCCCCACTTTAACCCACATGGTCTCTTGTTGGGAGCTGAAGAGTGACTCTTCAGATTGCTACCCAACTAGGGTTGGGTGACATGCAGGAGTCCCTGAAGTTGCTTGATTGTTTCCACCTCAGCACCGATCTGCCTTTCTTCCCCCCCCCCCCCCCCCACCTCCGCCTCAGTATTCATAACATAACTACCATAGTGTTACCATTATGCTCCAGCTGAAAGCTGGCAGATTACTGATGGATGATGTCTGAACATGTAGAAGTCTTCAATTGCCCTTACCAGCAGCTGCAACACACACCTGATGTGTGGTCCAGCTGGATAGCTGCCCTAATGTAATTCGCAATATTGTGTAATGTTGTAAGCAAAAAGGAGAAATTCACCTTTATTACTTACAGTCAACAGGCCCTGGAGTATCACCCACCCTCATACCACACCGCTTTCCCCTTAATTTTAGTTCTGTTGGCTTAAATTGAACCTGGCAGCATGAAACTGCAAGCAGCCAAATGGTAACAAATGAAACCAGAGATGCTGCCTGGCCCGCTGAGTTACTGCAGCTTTTTGGGTCCATCTTCGGTTTAAACCAGCATCTGCAGTTCTTTCTTAAACATGTATTTTGCATGTGTTTGCACATAGCTAATGGCATGAAGAGCATTCAAGTTTGTGGGATTTTAGACTAAACTTTATCGATACAGCATGGAAAGGAGGAAGGGCATCCTTGTGATTGAGGTGAGGAAGGACATCCTTGTGATTGAGGCAGTGCAGCGTAGGTTCACGAGACTGATCCCTGGGATGGCAGGACTGTCATATGAGGAAAGATTGAAAAGACTAGGCTTGTATTCTCTGGAGTTTAGAAGGATGAGGGGGAATCTTATAGAAACATCCAAAATTATAAAAGGACTGGATAAGCTAGATGCACCTGAAGATAACCCACAGGGAAAAATGTACAAACTCTGTGCAGACAGCACCCATAGCCAGGATCGCTCGGGTCTCTGTCACTGTGAGGCAGCAACTCTACCACTGCACCACTGTGTGCCCTATTGGGAACAATTGCTTGCATCATTGCTAGATTGCATAGTTCAGAGGGATGTGTTGGTATATAATCTTATCTGTAAAACAGCATTTCTAGAACTATTGGTCAAGCTCCTTGCTCTGGCTTTAACAAAGATGACAAAGGCTGGGCAATGAAATATAATAGTTTTATAGGCACATAAACTAAATGTAAAAGCATATGACAAAAACATATACTTCAGGCAGTTAAATTCACCAGCAAGACAGGAGTCCAACCATATATTAAAGTTATTTTGTAGAGATGCCTATTGTGGTCCATGCATTCTGCTCACTTTTGAGCAAATGACAATAGTCAACAAAGAGCCTTTACTATGATGCTGTAATGGACTATTGATTTTTACATCTAGCTAAAATATACCATTCATACTCAAAAGTGAAAATAGCAGGTATGTGTTGAAAGCATAACTCTTGTTCCACTAAACCACAGAAGGTTGTTGACACTAGACAGGGAGAATATAAAAAGTTGAACCAGTGGCAAGTGGCATTAACTTGTGCAGGTGGGTCTTGAGGTCAATTGGATCAACAGCTCACAACTTTCCTCCTATGCGTCAAGAAATGTTGCATGATCATAAATTAGGCAAGTTAAGATTTCTGTTCCAAATAATTTTCCTTAGATTGTGCATATTCAATACCTTATAATATTGAACAACCAAGTACATTTAGTTTAATTTGGTTTAGTTTAGTGACACAACATGGAAACAGGCCCTTCGGCCAACCAATTCCGTGCCGACCAGCGATCCCTGCACACTAACACTATCCTACACTCACTAGGGACAATTTACAAATTCACCATGCTAATCAGCCTACAAACCTGTACGGCTTTGGAGTGTGGGAGGAACCCAAAGCTCCCAGAGAAAACCCACGCAGGTCACGGAGAGCATGTACAAACTCCGTTCAGACAGCACCCACAGCCAGGATTGAACCGGTGTCTCTAGCGCTGTAAGGCAGCAACTCTACCACTGCGTCACCATTGAACAGGTCATGTTTATAAGTGTTGAGGAAAATAATTGTTCCAGAGATACATGGGCATGAGGCAAGGTTTCTGTTCATGGTCAATTTTTTAATAAATCATACAGCACAAAGTTACAGCATCTATGCCATGTTCAAGCAGTTAAATGAAAGTGTTTGGTTCAATATTTTAGATTCACCTTAGATATTTGTTCATGTGGTGTAACCCTGGTATGAACACCTTAACTCCACAATACCGACTTCCTAATCATATTGTAGGGGAATGCAGATACAGACCCTCCTGACTTTGGCATTAGGCGACTTACATAAACTTGCACATGTAAATAATTCTGCACTCAGTCCTAGTGCAATCAAGGCAGTTTGCAATTTCCACAACTAAGATCACTCAAGGTTTCATCGGAAACAAGCCAGCAATGGCGGCGGTACCTACCCAGAAGGCTGCACGCTGCAGAAAATGCCCTGGAAGCAGCCAGGCTGGGACAGTTATTATTCTCAGTGAGTAATTCGGGCAGGGGTTGGGGATGGTGGTCCCAACCAACATAAAATGTGTTCACGGAACGTAACCCGTGTGTAACTCGGGGAGTGCTTGTACTTGATTGCAGTATCTGGTTGGAAAAGCAGAGTATTCATTTTGATTCCTATTGCCAAGCAATAAATCAGCAATAGTGATCGATCTATCAGATTGTCTTTTCCACGGAAGATGCATTGATAACACAGGCTAAACTGCAAAAGCTAATCCTATCTAGCCTGCTCGATATCATTTCTCTCCAGAACAACGTGAGCAAAGGTACATTTAAGAAAGCTCCCCCTTTCTTCTGGTATTATCAATTTTTTCAAAGCAATTTAACTGGAAAATGCTTGCCTATGTTAATTTCCATTTCTTGGTCTAGGGCAAGATGGCCACTTTTGGAGCATTGTGTGCATTTCTGGTCAGCACACAGAAGGAAAGGCATGGTCAGGCTAAAGAGGGTGCAGGAAAGATGCACAATGTTGCCAAGATTGGATGGCTTGAGTTATCTGGGGATATTGGATCAGCGGATCTGTTTTCCATGAAGCAGAGGAAGAGGGGAGATATGATAAGGTATATAAGGAGTGGAGATAGTATAGATAGTTTCTGTTCCCCATGGTAAGTGCATCTAAAACTATAAGGCATTGGTTTAAGGTGAGTGGGAGGAGGTTTAAAGGAGATTTGAGGGTAAATTTTCTGCACAAAGAGGAGGTAGCAACAGCAACACCATTTAAGAGATTATAACAATGAGGACACAGAGAGATACGGAATTATGAGTCAAGAGCCAAAGTATTTTATTGTCACCTGTCCCAAAACAGAACAATTAAATTCTTAAGATAGACACAAAATGCTGGAGTAACTCAGCGGGCCAGGCAGCATCTCTGGAGAAAAGAAATGGGTGACGTTTTGGGTCAAGAGTCTTCTTCAGATGGACTCTTCTTAAATAATTACTAGCAGCTGAAGATATGTAAAAAAAACAAACAATGATAGTGCAAAGACAAAAACAATGCCCCCAAGTCTAAGCAATCTAGAGCTTATTTGGAGGTTGTAGTGTTTAATAGCCTGATGGTTGTTGGGGAGAAGTTGCTCTTGAACCTGGATGTCACAGTTTTCAGGCTTCTGTACCTTCTTCCTGATGTCAGGAGTGAAATGAGAGCATGGCCAGGGTGGTGTAGGTCTCTGACGATGCAGGCTGCCTTTCTGAGGCAGCGACTCCTGTACATCCCTTCTATGATGGGAGAGGTTAGTACCTGTGATGGACTCGGCAGTGTTCACCACTTTTTGCAGTCTTCTTCGATCCTGGGCATTCGAGTTGCCAAACCACGCCGCGATCCTACCAAGCTTATATGTTCTCCACTGTACACCTGTAGAAGTTTAAGAGAGTATTATGTTGACATACCAAATTAATGCAGGTGAGTGGAATTAGTATGGGTAGACATAGTGGCCACTGCCGATGCAGAGGGCTCTAGGGCCAGTTCCTATGTTGTACAAGGGCTTTATAACTTGACGACGGAGTCACCAACTTACAACTCTTTCTCCCCATTTGGTTTTATCTGGCAGGTAAGGCTTTGATTTACTCCCTGAGTACAAAAAAACAAGCTGCTGAAGGAATTCAGCCAGTCATACGTATCTATGGAGGGAAATGGACTGAGGATGTTTTGGATCAAAGCCATTTTTCACGATGAAGTAAGTGTTCCTGAAATTTAGAAGGATGAGAGGATATCTTATAGAAACATGTAAAATTCTCAAGGGCTTGGACAGACTAGATGCAGGAAAAAATGTTCCCCATGTTGGGGGAGTCCAGAACCAGGGGTTACAATTTAAGAATAAGGGGTAGGCCATTTAGGACTGAGATGAGGTAACACATTTTCACCCAGAGAGTTGTGAATCTGTGGAATTATCTGCCACAATGGCAATGAATGACAATTCACTGGATGTTTTCAAGAGAGAGCTAGATTTAGCTCTTAGGGCTAACAAAATGAAGGGTTATGGGGAGAAAGCAGGAACAGGATACAGGTGCACAACCTTTTATCCGAAAGCCTTGGGACCAGACACCTTTCGTAATTCAGAATTTGTCGGTCTTCGGAATGGACATTTTTTTGCGTAGATTTTAATGGCTGGCTCAGTGGTAGAGTGCTCGGCTCATATCCGCAAGGTCGCGAGTTTGCGCCTTGATCCCGGCAGAAGAAGTTGGAGCGGGGCTGGGCTGGGCTGCTGCTGGCTGTGGGTCTCTGGGATCTCTGTGCTTGCGGTGGGCCTGGTGGTCGACGTCCAATTGGTCCTGACGTCTCCGGTGACTGCAGTGAACCTGCAGCCATCGCCATCGTGAAGACAGTACAAAGCCCCTACGCCGGTGCAATGAACGGGGAGCTGGAGAGGGGAGGGAAGGGGTCACACACATGGCCGGGAAGCAGAGGGGTGTAGGTGGGGTGAAATTGAAGGGAGCGACAATCTGCTGCTGCCTGCACGCTGAGTTTAAAAGTTCCCACGCAAGACTCACGATACACTGTGTATCGTGTCTACCGTGGGAACTTTTTAACTCAGCGGGCAGGTAGCAGCAGATTGTCAATTATTAACCCCCCGCGCAATATACTCTCACCTTCTCTTTTATGAATGGGGATTTAGTTCCCCTTTCTTCGAGGACCGACCCGAGGTTCCGCTGTCACCTCTGCGGGCCGCCCTCAGTGAACGTCCTGTCTCCCTGTCCCTGGGATAGTAGGGGGCGATCAAACAGCACAATACCCCCCTCCCCCTCCAACTCCAGAGGAATCCGCTCCCCGATGGGTCGCTACGGCGACAAGTGGCAGTTCGCCCACAGCCCGAGCTGCGCGACCCCAAGAACAAGAAGTACCTTCCACACTATCAGCTTCTGCCCATACACTGCGTGTTCCTCTGAAGTTGGAACGGGGCTGGGCTGGAGTTGCTGATCTGGGATCTCCGTGCTTACGGTGGGCCTGGGGGTCGGTGTTCCGTTGGTCCTGACGTCTCCGGTGACTGCACTGCTCTGCTAGAATCGCCGACGTGATGACAGTGCAAAGCCCCCGCGCCGGTGCAATGAGCGGGGAGCTGGAGAGGGGAGGGAAGGGGTCACACACATGGCCGGGAAGCAGAGGGGTGTAGGTGGGGTGAAACTGAAGGGAGCGACAATCTGCTGCTGCCTGCACGCTGAGTTAGAAAGTTCCCACGCAAGACTCACGATACATTGTGTATCGTGTCTACCGTGGGAACTTTTTAACTCAGCGGGCAGGTAGCAGCATATTGTCAATTATTAACCCTCCCGCGCAATATACACTCACCTTCTCTTTTATGAATGGGGATTTAGTTCCCCTTTCTTCGAGGACCGACCGGAGGTTCCGCTGTCACCTCTGCAGGCCGCCCTCGGTGAACGTTTTCAAGGACCTTTCTTCAAGGAGCGAAAAAATGTCGCTATTCGGAGGTTTTCGTTATTTGGATCGTCGGATAAAAGGTTGTGCACCTGTACTGATATTGGATGATCAGCCATGATTATATTGAATGACGGTGCTTGCTCGAAGGGCCAAATGGCCTACTTCTGCACCTATTTTCTATGTTTCTTTGAACAGGCACTAACTGATGGGACAATTGACCCTCATTGTATCAGGTTGAAGCAGATTGGGTGTTCCGACAATTTGAAAACGGGCTCATCTGGTTTTAATCCTTGTTTTACTGCTTGTAGTCTTTAGTTTCCACTTTTCAAACTTATGCAAATTCACTGTGTTTTGAAGTTCAAAAATCCTGAAACGTGACACCTTTTTCCGAGCAATTATTTTTTAAGGGAGATCCAGTTTCGGGATTTTGGAAATTCTTTCACCGTGGCCTAGGGACTGTTGTATGCTGCCTAATCTAATGATTCTACTCAAGCTACCATTATGATTGCTAGGGAAGGTGTTATATTTTGCTCTGACCCAATGCCCATTCCGTAAAGTTTTTAACATGTAATATCTAGGTGGCACAGCGGTAAAATTGCTACCTAACAGCGCTTGCAGTAAGGTCATGCCTTGGGCCATTGTGGCTAGCTGGAACTGGGACTGTAACATGTAGCCAAAATGGCACCTCTTGCAAATGGACTCACTGGACTATTCTGTACATTGTAATTGTAATTGTAATTAATTTATTAACCAAGTATGTAAAAACATACAAAGAATTTGATTTGACATACAGTCATAGCAAAAAAGCGACAAGACACACAACTACATAAAAATGAACATAAACATCCGCCACAGCGCACTGTGATGGAAGGCAATTATGTATTATCTTCTTCCCTCCTTTTCTGTACTGACCGGGTGATTGTGCTAATATATGGGGATAGCCTTGCTGATCTGTATGCATCTGTACCTTGGTACATAATTGACAATAGAGAAACCATTGAACCATTGAACCAACACATGTATTTACCTAACCAATGATACAGGTGTATTGCCATTTGGCATTATCATTTAGGTTTTTGCTCATCGCTCATCGTTCACTTGACAAAGGCTAACAATGAATTAAAATCCACGTGAAAACTTTCTAAATATTGAAACTATTCTGTTTTGCCTCGCATACAACCATTTAGTTGAAGTAGGCACATCTCTTTAAATTTCCCAAGCTCAAAACTCCCAACCCCATAACTCCATACCCCAGCCAGCTGATGATCGGAAGGTCAGTGGCTGTTGAATAAGGAGCATCACTGCCACTTGTGTAAGGACAGTTAGGGATGAACAATAAATGCTGCTATCATCAGTGATGCTGCATCCCATAAATGATTTTTGTTTAAAGAAGGTTGCATTTATTAACACTGCAATGTATCCTATCCAAAGTTGGGTTTGATTGGCTTTTAGTGCAGGGCATAGGTCCAATGGACCAATGCTCTGCACTTTGTAAATCCAGTCACCTGGGAAAAGCTTTGTGTTTGGTTCTCCTGGATGTAATTCTACTGGGATAGTTATTAATATACATCTCCATTCAAACAAGTCTCTATCACTTGCTCACTGCATTCATAGATGTTTGCCTGTGATTTGACACATGCTACCCACAGAGTCGTAAAAAATTAATGCAAAAACAACTCTTCATTTGATGTAAAAAACAGTCCCTGCGTTGCATGCCATCTGCAGGTTAGCCTCCAGGAGGTGATATAACTACATGGTAGTCTTTGTGAAGCAAAGGCACTGAATACAGATCTTTTTGATTATATACTGACTGACAATTTAGCCCAGTAAGTGTACATCCGTTCATGTGAAATTTTTTGAAATATAGTTGCTGCTTTCCCCCCCCCCACCACCCCACCAAAATAAACTTTATTCTTTCATCTTCCAAGCCGAGAAGCACGATTGATATTCAGAAAGTATTTCTCACTCTGTCCCCAGAACTCCACAAAGGTTCTGCTGATAGACAGAGCGGACACCCCTGGAAGTCTTAATCTGACCACATCATGAAGGGAATGTAAAGTTAGGAATTTGGACAGGGCAGAACTGAATTTAGCATTACAGTACAGAAGGTAAACTGTTTTTATCTTTTCATTTAGTTAATACTTAAAGCAGCTTCCTAGCAAGGATGTGGGCAAGGCCAATACATATCGATCTTCCCTTGTTGCCCATAGAAGGTAGTGGTGAGCTGTATTATTGAACCGCAAAAGTCCTTTTAGTGCAAATTCTCCCATAATTCACAAGAGGGGTGGAAGGTCCAAGATTGTGACCCAGAAAGCATGGTGGAATGGAGATGTATTTCCAAGTCAGGATGGTGTGCATCTTGAAGGCAAACCTGCAGGTGGATTATGTGGCTAGCTCAGTTGAGTATCGTGTTACGGCTGAGCATGGGGATGCTGCAGTGGGGAACTTGACAATAGCAATGCCAAAGGAAAGTTGTTGGACTTTCCCTAGTTGGAGATGGTCATTGCTTGATTAATTTCTTGGCACAGTTGCTATCCATCTCTATTCCAGCCATGTCTGAGTGCTGTCCATACAAGCATGGACTAGTCTAATCAGTGAGGAGTGTGGCATTGGTCATGACGCTGGATCAGCGATGAACACTCTGGTGCACACAGCAAGGTGAATAATGACAAACAACACTGCCTAGAATCATCCCACCAGCTTCCTCTCTCTTACCCCCACATAATTTAGAAGATTGAGGGGGGTTCTTATAGAAACTAGAATTTAGAAGATTGAGGGGGGGATCTTATAGAAACTTACAAAATTCTTAAGGGGTTGGACAGGCTAGATGCAGGAAGATTATTCCCGAAGTCCAAAACTAGGGGTCACAGTTTAAGGATAAGAGGGAAGTCTTTTAGGACCGATATGAGAAAATCATTTTTCACACAGAGAGTGGTGAATCTGTGGAATTCTCTGCCACAGAAGGTAGTTGAGGCCAGTTCATTGGCTATATTTAAGAGGGAGTTAGATGTGGCCCTTGTGGCTAAAGGGATCAGGGGGTATGGAGAGAAGGCAGGTATGGGATACTGAGTTGGATGATCAGCCATGATCATATTGAATGGCGGTCCAGGCACGAAGGGCCGAATGGCCTACTCCTGCACCTATTTTCCATGTTTCTATGTTTCTATGTATCTATAACACCCCCCACCCCCGACCCCTGCATCCACCTTCTCATGTTGCACTTCAGCCATTATCGTGCATTTTCACTCCTCTGACCAGCATTGGGCTGACTAACAAGCTCTGAGTTCAGAGTAACAACCTGCATCGTGGTATTTCAGAACCTATCATGGAGGAACTCCACATTGCTCGGTTCTCCCTCAAATTCTTCCTCCCACTGGACAATATGAGCCCCCGGGTGATGTTTCTCTTCCAGGAGAATGGAATTTTCAGATGCTCTAGTTGCATATACGTCTGCCAGCTCGTCACGCTCCTGTTCTTCATGGCGATGTGTTGGCTCCGAAGAACCCCCGTTCCTCATGAAGCTGCAAGATTTCTGCTTCAAGATTCTTCAAGATTCTTCAAGATTCTTCTCATTCTCCTTTGACCTGAGAGAAGATCTCATCTCTGAAGAACATACAAACTCCGTGCAGACAGCACCCGTAGCCGGGATCGAACCTGGGTCTCAGACGCTGCAGGCGCTGTTTGGAAGCAACTCTACCGCTGCGCCACCGTGCCAACCTCAAAAATAAATCTCAATGGTCTCAAAATAAATGTTGGATCAGCCCTTGCATTGTGTGAGGACCCAGTGCACTCATGCCCACATTCACCACCAGTGTGGCATCAGTCATAACGCCACATCAGCAATGAACACACTGGCACACACAGTACGGTGAACTCACCCGATGGGGTATATTTCCAACACCAAACACCAACAGCTAGAATCATTCTGGCAGCTCCCTCTCCCCCTTCTGTCGGTCCTCCCCTACCTCTTTCTGGAACCCGTGGTTTTTTAGGACAAGGATCAGATCAGTTGGTCGAATAACTAGTAAACGGTTCCATCTATGGTTCATTTGCCTGTGGCTGGAATCGGAGCAGGACGTGTCATCACAGGAGTTTCAAACAGGACTGAATGTTGTGCAAGTCTGCTACAGATCTGCTGCATACTGGAAGGGGGACATTGGAGATGTAGTAAGCTAGTGCTGTGTCCAGGACAATGCCCTGAGGACATTCTGCAATGATGTCCTGGGGCTGAGATGATAGGCCTCCAACAAAGACATCATCGTTCTTTGTGCAAAGTGCAAACCCAGGCATTGAAGCCCATTCATGTCAGCTTTAACCTGCCATGACTTTGCCTGAGTTTGCATGCATGACTGTGAGGAGGTAGCTGAGCCAGCACTTGCTATTTTGCTGTTACAGCTGACCTACAGAGAAACCTTTCAGACTTTGGACTTTTGAACCTTGGAGATACAGCGCGGAAACAGGCCCTTCAGCCCAATAAGTCCGAGCCCCCAGCGGTCACGCCATACATTACCCCAATAGGGATGATTTACAATTTTTACTGAAACCAATTAACCTACAAACCTACATCTTTGGAGCGTGGGAGGAAACACGGAGAAAACCCTCATGATCACAGGGAGAACATACAAATGTCATACAGACGGCACTGTAATCAGGATCAAACCCAGGTCTCAGGCGCTGTAAGGCAGCAACTCTACCACTGTGCCACCACCTTAGAAAGGGCACCTCTTCATGAGAGTATAAAGGTGTGAGTTTGGTCAGGGTATCTCTGGTCATGGTTCAGAGGAACAGCAAGCTACTGCTTCCTGGCTCCCATTCTTACAGCACTTCATGTAAGCTTGTGGTAGAAAGCATTTAACATTTTGTACAGTTTTGCTTCAGTGTTGGGTGTAAGTTAAAGAAAGGAAAGCTTTCATTTCAAAGATGCTTTCCACTGTTTGAAACCCAATATAAATAATGTACAGCAAATTAAATACTATGAATTTAGGGTTAATGGATAGGCATGGATTGAGGATTCGTAAAAGAAAAAAATAGAGAGAATGGCAATAAATGCATAATTTTTAGATTGTCACTCCACTGATTTTTAGTATAGGTACAGGTACATTTAAGACACATTTAGATTTAGAGGATATGGGCCAAATGCAGGCAGGTTGGACTAGTGTTGATGCAACATGTTGGTTAGTGTGGGCAGGTTGGGCTGATGGGTCTGTTTCCATGCCCTATGAGTGCCCCAGGAATCAGTGCTGGAACCCCAGACATTAACAACTTACATATGCGATTTGGATAAAGGGACGAAATGTAATGTAACGATGTTTTCTGATGATACAAAGCTGCATGCCGGTGGTGGGTGTGAGAGAATGCAAAAGGGCTTCAGGGCAATATTGACCTTATAAATAATAACACAGAATGCTGGAATTACTCATCATATGGGCACATCTGTGGGTAGAGAAACAGAGTTAATTGTTTTGGTTGATAATCTTTTACCAGTGGTCAACTCAGAACATAAAGTTTCTCATGAAAGTTCATTTTCTGCAGATGATGCTTCATGTGCTCAATATTTCCAGCATTTTCTGTTTTGTTATTTCAAAAATGCTTCATGCTGGCTTCAAATCCAGAATAGTGTTTTTTTATTTGTGAAAGGTAAATTCATTTTCTTACAAAGCTTAATATTCTTACCCCAGGTGGTGCTGTTTCAGATCGGAAGAACATAAAACATAGAACCAGGAGCAGGCTGTTCTTTCCTCATGCATGCAATTCAATAAAATCAAGGCCAATCTTTTTCCACTTTCCTGTATTAACTACATATCCTTTGATTTCCTGAACATACAAAAAAAAACAACCAACTAATCTTGAATATATTCAACTACTTTAGTGCCAACCATTGACAATAAGCTGCAAGGCAAATTAATCTTCCCATCTCAACCCTTTTCCGCCTTCCACAGACACTGTTCCCTCCGCAACTCCCTGGTTAACTCACCTTCCCTAACCAAACCACCCTCTCCACAAGCACTTTCCCCTGCAACCGCAGGAGATGTAACACCTCTTCCCTCGGCTCCATCCAGGGACCCCGACAGTCCTTTCAGGTTAGGCAGAGGTTCACTTGCACCTCCTCCAACCTCATCTACCATGTCTGTTGTTCATCTTTGGCTTAAACCAGCATCTGCAGTTCCTTCCTAAACAAGTCAAATTCATTGTCTTGGACAGGCTGCTATTCGGAGATATTGGATGAAGACTTCAAACTTTGCATGGGAAGGAGGGAAAATGAAGAGGAACCATTCTGATTCACCTTGTGACAGGGGTTCTGAAGGAGTATTATCAGAGAGTACGGGCCTAATCACTTGGCCATCCATGTGAAGGGGAGAAGAACAAAAAAATATATATTTGGTCATTTAATTATTAAACTGGCTCTTTGTTTACCTATTTGACCGGGAGCACTATATCAATGGAAACCCAATGAGGATTGTAGGAACTTTGAATGAAATTGGCAATCGGAATTGCACATCTTTTCAGACATATTTCTCAAATTTCCACCAAAGTTATTGGCATTTCACCAAATCTCTCTTAAACCTGTGCAATCCAGCTATATTTCAGAATGTTTTGAAATGCTTTAAAACTGGCCCTTCTTACATTTAAAATGATCAATTCATACATTGTGAGTACCATGATTTCAAAATACTTGAAACTTAATTTTAATGCATAAAGAAATTTAACAAAGAAAAATTGAAATTCACATCCCATCTTTTCTGTTGGCTTCATTAATTAAAAAATAAACCACCAAATTGAAACTCCAAATCATGGTGTCTAATCTGAAGAATATTTTGTTTGAATTTTTGATCAACAAAAGTTGTGATTACATATACGTGATTCTGTGTGAATATCACACTAAACTTGGGTCATTTAATTATCAAGATTGTCTATATGTGTGGAAAAAGGATAAAATTAAAGTGTGACAACTGCATAGCAACAATTTATTAAGACTTATGCACAATTGCACCAGAGCTGACTGAATATCAAACAAGATTAGGCACGTGTTTCTGAAAACTTGGCATTTTATAATTGATTTAGTGTAGAAATCCATTCCCGATTGGTGGTGCTAAATGTGTTTCGTAGCAACAGCTGTGCTTTGCTGTGGAAAATCAGTTGCACAAAATTTGATGGAAGTAAACTCCAGTACACAGCTACAATTATATAACATGCTTGGTATTGGTGACCAGGAATGAATTTGTGTTTCAAATGAACTACAAAACTTATGGCATACTTTTAGGCTGTTAGGGTAAACACTATACATATTACAAAGCAAAGTAAACAGGATACAATTATCCCTTGGACAAAATGAAAATAAAGTTTTAAAAAGATCCCTTGCCCTTTTTCGCACAAAGGGTGGTGGGTATATGGAACAAGCTGCCAGATGAGGTAGATGAGGCTTGGACTATCCCAATGTTTAAGAAACAGTTAGACAGGTACATGGATAGGACAGGTTTGGAGGGATATGGAGCAAATGCCAGTTTCCACACTGTATCAATCTATGATTCTATAACTATAACTCTAAGTGTTGAGCAAATGGCCAAGAAATGTAGTTGCGGTCTCATTTTCCAAAGTGTTGTATTTAAGTATCCAATATGTTAGGCATTTGTTAAGCCACATTCACCATGATTTAGAATTGTGTAACCAGTCATACTAGTAAAAGTAAAAATAAAATACCAGTGATATAGAAATCAGTACCTTTACATATACAAATAATGATCAGACATTGTCTTTGACAAGGTTGGTTATAACCAGAGCGTATTTCCTGCTACACTTGAAAGGTTAGTTAGCAACAACAAAAAAACCCAGAGACGAAGCTTCATCTGCCTATAGATATTACAGAAGATATATTTAAGTGCATGGTGAATGTTCATTGCATGGCTGATAAAACGCAATAGTTTGAATTAATATTGGTGGACTCATTAGTTTTGAGTTCTTCAGGGGGCTTGTCATTGCAGCTATGCATGTTAATTTAGTTCCATCATTCATCAACCTCAATGAGTTTTCAGCCAGTTTGCACAATGATATAATTCTGTTACATTCCATTGCAAAATGTGTGGCTTCCCTTTTGCAATGACATGGATGAGATAAATAGTGCCATTTGGTTAAATGTGGAGAAAAATCCTTAAGGCAGTTTTTTTTTAATTAGAGGAGATTAATTCTCAGTCTCAATAGGAGTCATGTTGCTGTTTTATGAAATCCAGAACTGAAAACAACAATTTTGAACTACTGTAAATAATACTTCCTGAAAAATGCCTTCAAATTTGTTGGCGGTGGTAATGTTTAAAAATATGATTAATTTGCACGGTGGCACAGCGGTAGAGTTGCTGCCTAACAGCGGTTGCTGCTCCGGAGACCCGGGTTCAATCCCGAATATGGGTGCTGTCTATACGGAGTTTTACGTTCTCCCCGTGACCGCCGTGATCTTTGGTTTCCTCCCACACCCTATAGAAATACAGGTTTGTAGCTTCTCTCCATCCCTTCTCTCCAGAGAGGCTGCCTGTCCTGCTCTAGTTACTCCAGCATTTTGTGTCTACGAATTTAAACCAGCATCTGCAGTTCTTTCTTATACAGGTTTGTAGCTTAATTGGCTTGGAATAAGTGTACATTGTCCCTAGTGTGTGCAGGATAGTGTTAATGTTTGTGTCTCTGTGATGTCTTTATTATTTATTTTACTCTGATTATATGTTTATATTCCTGTTAATCTATGTAAGGTGTCCTTGAGATGTCTGAAAGGCGCCCAACAAATAAAATGTATTATTATTATTATTATTATAATGTGCGGGAATCGCTGGTCAGTGGGCCAAAGGGCCTGTTTCTGTGCTGTATCTCTAAAACTAAAAACTAAAGTGTGCTTTATTAATTTATCACAACCCATAAAATAAAGGGTTTATTTTCTTGGGAATTTTGTCCAATAATTTTGTACATGTGCATGTAAATATCTGTTGCGTCTGTATGTTATACATAGCCCCATTATGCTGCGGGCATTTTGGAGAGTTTTATTTTAAAGTTATCATGCAGGGTAATTTTCAAAGGAAGGAATACTCCAGGAGAACAAAAAGTTAGGAAAAACCAAAACAGTAAAGATGGGAATTTTATTCAGACTAAGAGAGCCCGCTTATTTCCTGGGAGAAGTTTGGATTCTATTTCCTCGGGAAACCCTTGCAGAATAAAGAAAACAAAGATTGCCAAGAATAACATAAGCAGCATGGGATTAATAAAAGCAGTTGAAGTGAAAGGAATAATGAATACAAAACCTTCCTTTGAGTCCACGGTGAAGTGTACACCGAATTTTCATGACCTCTGCCCAAAACAATCACGCTCTCTCAATAGTAAGGATATGAAATGACAAACAAATATAAAATGCAAATATAGTCAGTATTCCAAACAATTGAATATTGGATCTAAATCCGGGACCTTTCACTTATTAGAGCTGTTGGTTATTTAGTTTGTTGATTTAGTGTAAATGGTGTCATGTACATTTGTGGGAGGGGATCACAACACAATAACACTTGTCTCTTTGTGTATATTATCCAGCAGGGAGACCAAAGATTCAAATGGAGCCTGCAAGCAATGTACTGCCGATTGCCCTAAGGTGCTGGGCCTGCTATATTAGTGAAAACTCATTTATTGCTAATTCAAATGAACTTTTATTCACCCTAGGTTTTTAAATTGGTGAACTGAATGAAGGAAAAAATTCATCTAGTCACCAAGCCAGCACTGCCTTGATGGTTAATTATGTCTCTGCTCTGAAAATTATCTGCATATATCTGTGTTTGAATGACATAGGGTTATCACCTCAAGATGATCCCTTTCAGAGCAGTCGGTCAAATGAGCCTTTTAATTCCTGGGTTGATTCAATCGCAGGTTAGAAATCTTGTATAAACATAAAGACAGCAATTCAGATTCAGTCTGGAATAAAATCTGATCATAGTTGGCAATGCAGTCATGCTGAACCCAATTTGATTGTACTATTAAAATGATGACCTTGAATCTTTCTGTACTTTCAGTTATTATTACAGGTACTTTTTGCAGTGATTTGGAAACCAAAGAAGCTACAACATCCAGTCCTGTCAAACAGCTTGTTTGCTTAGTTTAGTTTAGTTTAGAGATACACCATGGAAGCAGGCCCTTCAGCCCACGTGTCCACGCTGACCAATGATCACCCGTGCATTCGTCCTATCCTACACATTAGAGACATTTTACAGAGGCCAATTAACCCATAAACCTGCACGTCTTTGGATTGTGGGAGGAAATCGGAGTACCCGGAGGAAACCAACACAGTCACAGGGAGAACGTGCAAACTCCGCACAGGCAGTACCCGTAGTCAGGATCGAACCAGGGTCCCTTGTGCTGTGAGGTATCAACTCTACCGCTGTGCCAATGTGTTACCCTGGTTTTGTTAACATGAGCTGGATAAAATCCAAATCCACAGTTCAAACAGCTACCTTGCGATGATGCGATGATCAACGGCCACACAATAATGTCAGTGTAATCAAATCTCATCAGTGGGTCTGCTCTGTGGCAACAGGGTGGTGCAGAAATGAAGTCATTCTGTGTAATGTTCACATCATAACTTGTTGCTGCATCTGAAGGAAAAACTTACAACCACGGTGATATAATTGCTAAATCATGGTTCTTCCTATTGTGCTTCTATAGAAATCACATTGGATATGCTCAGAGGAACTATTTGTGCTTGCTGATTCGTCACAAGGTAAAAATTAGTCTGAGTATAGCAAAATAACTAGGTCGCCCTCAAAATGTGTAGGAAGGAACTGCAGATGCTGGTTTAAATTGAAGATCGACATAAAATGCTGGAGTAACTCAGCAGGACAGGCAGCACCTCAGGAGAGAAGGAATGGGTGACGTTTCGAGTCTAGTCCCTTCTTCAGGGTCTCGACCCGAAACGTCACCCATTCATTCTCTCTAGAGATGCTACCCGTCCCGCTGAGTTACTCCAGCATTTTGTGTCTATCCTAGGTCTCCCACAATGTCTGAGCTTGGTCCTCACTGCATTCTCAGGGAAAATTGCAGTGGCTTTAGCATTAAATGCAGTGGAATAATCCAAATCCAAGAGTTCCATATCATTTACCATGATCTCCACGTTGCCCCTCCCAACCCAGGGAATATTTCCCAAGTGTGGTCAAAGTGGGCTGGGGTGGGATCTGGGTTAAGTGCTCTGAGGAGAAACAGCCTAGAAACACGTCCTTGATGAGTAGCACTAAACACGCTGTACAGTAGCTTCAGTACCTTCTACTTCATTTAATTAGAGGCAGTGAAATGATCATCAGGAGCAGACTGGAACTTGATGGGTCTGTTGGAAAATGCTTTCAGTGACACTGACCAGGAACAAATATGTTCTCACCACATTAAGGAGAGCCCTGTGTTATGTGTTATTTGGCAGCATAGGTACAGAGGAGGTGAGTGATGATTCCAGGCAAATGTCATCCATCCACCCGAGATGCTGCCTGATCCGTTGTGTTACTCCAGCACTTTGTGGCTTTTTTTGTAAATAAACCCCTGCATTTCCTTGTGTCCACGTTATCAAACTGTCTTATTACAAGTTCCACGTGTGTACAAAGAGTTAGAAGGCTGCTTTCCCTGTATTAGAAGGAGGAGTATGGCTGCCCCTGTCCTGTTCCCTGAAACACTGGCTCAACCTGATTTCATATTTGACCCTTCAAGCAGGCTCCCTCTCCTACTCCTAATGGCAACTCTGAACCTTCAAATCTTTCCCCGTATTGATTGCGGCTACAAGCCATTAACACTATACTAACATCCAGTCACCGTCCCAAGACTTAAGCACTCACTTTCCCAGAACAAGTTCTCTTCCCCTGATATTTCTACTGGCCACTGCAGTGACATTTTCCACACACCCCTCACTGGGTTGTCCAGATGCTAATTTCCACACCTTCCCCAGCCTGCCAGCCCACCCATCATGGAATCTGCATTGTATGATGTAAATGAAGGCCTGCCATACAATCAGCAGACATGCCACTACTTCTCCGCCTCACCATTAATATTAGGGCACTTGTGCGCACATTCCTCTTAATGGAAACTCATAATTTAACTGGCAATAGACGTCACTTTGATGCAAAACAAATGTGTGCAAACACTTGCAAATCAAAACTGCGCTTCAACAAAAAAACTCTCCAGCCAATTCCATCTCAACCTTTTGGCAGTCGTATTGCATGGCATCAATTCCACTTAATAGCTGAACAAAAACGTTTTCAAAGTCTAACCTAAAGAATTTCCTTTTAAACGGCAGTAACAGTTAAAGATTAGGGAGCTAATTTATTATTCTTCAAACTGGTTTGCTTAAAATAAATAAATATGTTGAGAAGTGAACAACACTTCTTCCTGTCAAAATATTTTACCCAAAGGATTTCTGGTAATAAACTGAAAAAATGCATGTCATAATTGGTAGCTGTGAGCAGCAATGCTCCTTTAGCATTTGCAATTGAACTTCAATGTTTTGGCCTGGAGGAGGAAGGAGGTGTTGTTACTGCATTATTCATCTCATAAGGAAATAGAGCTATGCAATACAGAAATGACTATATGCCCTTATTTCTGAAATCTAGCAGAAATGATTACATGACCTTATTTCTGAAGTCTAGTTGACTAAGTGATAGCCAAGAGGTGAAATGCAAAACAGATAAATGGGTATTTAAATTACAGTTACTGATGCTACATTCTTTAAAGGGATTATTCATTTCATTTTACATGTAAATGCTATGCAACAACAAATAAACATGATGAAAATAGATAATAGCTTTTATGTAACTGCTTAGGAAACATTTTGGGCAATTTATCAAAATAATTTAATTAACCAAATTCAAGCTTTTGGATCTTGGAGACAGTAAGGATACTTCATACTGAGGGATACTAAAGGCTTTATTCTTTGGTCACACACACAGCAACGTTACTCTGCACATATGCCATTTGGGAGTCATATATTCCCTTCTGGTCTCATGCAAAGCACCTGGGACACAACCTGTGTAGACTGTTAAAAAAGATTATGAATTTCATTGCCTCGACCTACTTTAAATATTTATCAATGAGTATACTTTAAAATTCTTTACTCATCTTTATCCTCTCACCTCCGCCTTGTCTTAAGGTTCCCGTTACTCCCACCTCCAAAATAGTGATAGGGAAAGTGAAAGTTGAAGGTCAAGGCCCATCCAGCCTAGAGGATGATGGAAATGTATATAGTCAGATCCATTTTTAGAGGTCAAAGTGCATGATATTTAGTTACTTCAATCTATAAAACAACTTAAGAAAGTAATCTTTAAAGTTTGAAATTGCAAGTGATTTGTTATCTGCTGCATTCAAAATTCCATTCTAGTTTGGGTTTCCATTAAATGGCTTAAACATTTAATATTCACCATCAATATTTCAAGGTATATTTAAGATACTTTATGGGGAACAATTTAGTGTGCATTGTTTCCATTTTGTGCTATAAAATATTTACTGCATGAATAAACAAATTGTGTATTTACGGGCACTTAAGGTTGTTGATTCCGTTTCTGATGTTTTCTAGAGATTAAGCTCCCTCTGGTGGCTTCTGGGCTTAGCTTTCCTCTTGGGAGCAGACAATTGCTATTCACAAAGTTCAAAGAAATGTAACTTCATTTGAAAATTCCCAATAAATCCAATCCCGTGACATAAGAATGTACAAGAACTCATTAGAATTGAGCAACTTCTATTGATGAGCAAGACCTTTTCTAAAAATTATTAATACATTTTTAAAAAACTCAAGCTATGAAAACATTAGAGTGTGGAATTATGATTCCTTGGCTTGTCTTTTGTTAGTTCATGAATATCTGGAACATACGGTGGCAGTCAGAATTCACCGAGCCATACCACATGAGAATATAAAGTCTACTTACACAGGGTTCCCAGTATTTTTCATGTTCTTATGGAAAATATCCTTTTGAAATCCCAGAGCAGCAAATTTTAATCTCATTTGTGCATGTGAATGATGCAAAGACAGAGCTGAACAGCAAGGGGAACACTTTTTTAGCATAATTTCATTTGTCAGGAGAATCTTGCAGCTGACATCGGAAGAGTGATCTAATTGATTTTAATCATACACCTGAGATCGAAAACGGGCTTTATCATGAAAAATAATTTTAACATGTCCAAAAGAGTAAAGCATCCATCTAAATATCGTTTCTCTTTTTTGTTGGTCTTTTAGACCTCCAAGAAGCAAGGAGCATATGTAAACAAAAACTACCTAAACAACTCATTGGCATTACTATTATTTTAATTTATTTGCTTAGTGCAGAGTGACCAAGTAACACTCCGCTGGCATGTCCTGTGGTATTCTGGATTGGATGTGACCTTACCCCAATAAACAAAACAAAGTGACCTTTGACTCATCCAATGCTTACAAGTAAAAAGGCTATGACAGCTGACCAATAACAACTTTTAGGTGAAAGTTTGCTAAATTTGGTTTGGCAGGAAAGTTTTTTTTTGCAAAGTACAAAAAGAATAAGCTTGACAAAAAGTTTAATTCTCAATTATTTTGCTTTTGAATTTCTCATGTCGAGGCCAAAAGGTAAATTTTGTCTTAAATCCTATAGCAAGTTAAAATAGGTTGCAAAAACAGTGGCTCGTTCAGAAAGCCATATTTCTGGATATAAACCTTGACACTAATCCTCATTTTGGCATAGATTTGTTTTATTACAATGAGCTTTTTTTTAAAATTCTGCAGATCTGCATATTAAATAAGTATTTGGATGTAATATCTTATGAAATTGATACAATTGTTTCTGAACTTTAAAGATTAGTGGTTAAAGAATGTTGCCTTACACCTTTGATCAAATGGTCTTTGATTCAGGTCTGAGGATAAGTGCCAGTGGTCAGCTTTCGCTGGTGATCACTGGGGATTAGAAGCATTAGTTAGAGTGTGAGTACTTAATGCTCTGGCTACAGCAATCTGAGATTTCAAGCAGGTCTGAGTTCAATTTAAGGAAGAAAATTAAAGGTACCAGGTGCAAGAGAGTTGACAGGAAAGTTCAAGTGATAATACTGGAGTGGTGATTGGAGAACACTTCCTGAGACCATTGATTTTGTCTACATTTCGACAAAACAGATGTGACATTAGGAAAATCTGTGATAAAAATCAAAGAAAAAAACCCAGGAACAATTAATTGTAACTGTGAGATTTTCTTGTGACTTCCAGTCTGAAGAAGGGGCTTGACCCGAAACGCCACCCATTCATCCTCTCCAGAAATGCTGCCTGTCCTGCAGAGTTCCTCCAGATTTTTGTGTCTATCTACAATGAATTGTAGTATATGAATAATATGAGGGATAGGGTTACTGCAAAACTATGGTTTAGGATGACATTGAAACTTAAGAAGCTAATGTCTGTGTACAGTATATTAATAGAAATGTTTTTAAAAGCCTACTTCAAACTGAGTGGAGGTACATCCCCGTTCGTGACCTTTTCACTTTATGCTATAGAGGGTTAAGATGAAAAATAGACGAATGGAATTACAGTAAACTCCAAAAATCTACTATCTGATATTTGGAAACCCTGATGGCCTGGCTCACTAATAGTGATTGCCAGAATCCTTTGCCGCTCACAGAAACTTCTTATTTATGCTCCTTTTACAACTACCATTTTTAAAAACATTTATCATAATGCCGTGCAACATCTAAAACAAGACGGAGACACAAGGAACTGCAGACGCTGGGCTTAACCTGGCCCTGTGCGAGGGTGAGAGGCCTGTCCCACTTAGGCGACGTTTTAGGCGAGTGCAGGAGACTCTGCGCTGGCCACATGATTGCCACATGGTCACCACATGTTCGCTGGTGGTCTCTGGTGAGTCTCCTTTATGGTCACGAGGCGTTCCCACAATCTGTGAACTCCTTGCGGCGTCAGTATGGTCACCGCAAATGTTTCAACAAGTTGAAAAATTTTCTGCGACCAAAAAATGGTCGCCATGCAGAAAATGGATAATCCCCTTCCCTTCTCCCCCCCCTTTCTCTCCCCCCCCCTTCCACCCCCTTTCCCCCCCCCCCCTCCCCCCCCCCCCCCCCCCCCCCCTTCCCCCCCCCCCCCCCCCCCCCCCCACCCCCCCCTCCCCCCCTTCTCCTTCCCCCCCCCTTCTCCTTCTCCACCCCTCCCCCCTCTTTTAAAGGACTTACCGTACACTGTGCTAGCCGTCGTCACCTTCTTGTTCATCGCGGTGTGTGGCTGTATCACCTTGGCTTTGCACTTTGTGAATTTCAGACAGTGCTCTCCTGCTTGCCCTGGCCCCCGCCTTTGCGATGTGTTTGTGTGTGTGTGTGAGTGTGTGTTGCACTCTGACAGTCGCCGTTCCAGTTCCCGGATTTTCAGGCGAGTGCAGCGAACTTGACAGTCGCCGGCAGTCCACTGAAAAAACGCCTAAGTGGGACAGGCCCTTGATGGTGATGGATGGGGTTGCTATGGGGGGAATGAGTTGGTGAAAGGTTTGTGGCCAGTGGGGTGCAGTGTGCTGTTGAGTGGGAGACGGAGGAGGGAATACATTGTATGCAGGATTGCAGGGGCTGGACTGGAGGTGAGTGATGGATGTCAGTGAGCAGAGAAAGTTGACAGTTTGTCCTACAAGTTCCAAAAGGACTGCTGTGCAGAGAATGATGTAATTTGATCAGTGTCTGACTGTTGTGAAATAACATCAGTTGTGTAGGGGACAGAGGTGCCAGGAAATGACCCAGTAATGGTCATTATGACACTTCACTCTAAGTTGAGTTCATTTTTCATTGTGCAGCATTGAAACAGGCAGAGCTGCATAATCTAATTTCTAGGCCGCCGTTTTTATTCAATAAACTATATATTGAATTTATGCAACATGTCACTTAAATAGCTGCGTAATCTTACCTGTAATATAGTTATCATTATACACGGGTAAATTAATAGCCAATTTAAACTTGTAATGTTATATTGCTAAGAAACTGTAATAAAGATAATACCAGAACCATATTGCCAAAGTAAACCCCATGAGTTTTCAGCACAGCTTGCAAAGTGCAGCAGAACTTACCTCTTCTGAGTTGGCTTCAAGATGGTGTCAAATCAATTTAACTTGAATGTAAACAGTAAGAATGTTGTACAGTGACACTGTTTACCCACAATCTCCCCCCTCCCCCTCCCCCCCCCCTCAATGTGATGACACTTAGCAAGCTTAATACACCATTATTCTTCCGGAAGTGTTTAAACACTTAATTTACTCTGTGGACCATAAAAGCGCTAATGTCCAATTTCAGTGATAGTTTCATGTCATTTCATACACTATAACTGAGACTACATTTCAAAAAGTGCTTCATTGACCGTGAAGGGCTTTGGGACATCCTGAGGTCATGAATGGTGTTATTTAACTCAAAGTTCATTGTATATATAATAAATACATAATCTGTTTATCTATCTATCTATCTATCTATCTATCTATCTATCTATCTATCTATCTATCTATCTATCTATCTATCTATCTATCTATCTATCTATCTATCTATCTATCTATCTATCTATCTATCTTATTTACGTTAAAATATATGTGTTTATATGTGTGCTAAATTCTTGATTGCATTGTGCCTGAATCAATAACAAAGACTGTGAATAAAATTATTTAAAACTGATTTGTGCTGGAAGGACAGTATAAATTGTTAAATCCATGAGCTGCCATGTTCATAACATTATGAAGATGAGCTGCACGCTTCTTAGAAAGTGGGAACGACCGATGAACGAGACAGTGGTTTTAAACAGTTTAATTGAAACATTTCTATGTTCATGAAATGAATTAAAATGAATTCAGAGGAACGCGAACCCACAGTGTACTGCATATAAAAAGTTATTGCTGTCCTGGTGTGCAGCCTGTTTTTAATAATGTATTTAGCTGCTGTCTGGTGTTTCCTGCCTGGGAGAACAGACTCCCTTGTACAAGTGGCTCTTGTGAATATCATACAATTAATCATTCTCATTACAAAAGAAACACAATTTTTTTGTCAGTCAGATATGTAGGAATCTACATTTATCCATGGATTGGCATGATTTAATGTTTTTGAGTAATGCTTTTTCCCTTCATAAGAGCAAAGAACTTTGAAATCTTCCAACAACATTAAACAGATGTGCTGAGTAATCCGCTATTGAAAGTATGGATTTAAAAAAAGATTAGGGGTTGAATATCTCTTGGGTCTGGTTTTGCTAATTTAGATACCTTGGAGGAGAAGGGTCACCTGGTCTAACTCGCGGTTGAAGTCCTCACCCGGGGTTCCATATGGGGTCATATGCCAATGTCTGGTATGTTCAAAGTGTCTGCAAGATCAATAACTATTAACAATGGGGTAACAATTACCCAAATCCAAGCTGGTTTACTTTTCTAAGGTTGAACTGTTTTGTCCAACAACAATGAAATGAGAATAAATATCTTCATAAGGAGAAACCTTATACTGTAGGTGTACATAAAGTTATGTGAAGCATAGACAGAGCGGATAGCCATAACCTTTTGCCCAAAGTGAAAATATCAAAGATTAGAAGGCATAACTTGAAGGTGAAAGGGGCAAAATTTAATGGAAATGTGTGCAGCAAGTTCTTTTACACAGAGAATGGTGGGTGTTCAGAATGTGTTGCCAGGGATGGTGGTGGAGGCTGATACGATAGGGGCAGTTAAGAGGCTTTTAAATAGGTACATGAATATGCATAGAATAGAGGGATATGGTTCTCATGTAGGCAAATGAGGTTATTTTATTTTGCCATTATGTTTGGCACAGACATTGTGGGCCGAAGGGCCTGTTTCTGTCCAGTCCTGTTCTGTGTTCTATTTATTTCTAAACTTTGAGCTACACCAGTTGACACCCTTTTTGTGACTAATCATAGATTTGGGTCTTTAAAATATTTCAACTGGAACATGTTTGCCAGGACTTAACATAGAAACATAGAAATTAGGTGCAGGAGTAGGCCATTCGGCCCTTCGAGCCTGCACCGCCATTCAATATGATCATGGCTGATCATCCAACTCAGTATCCCGTACCTGCCTTCTCTCCATACCCCCTGATCCCCTTAGCCACAAGGGCCACATCTAACTCCCTCTTAAATATAGCCAATGAACTGGCCTCAACTACCCTCTGTGGCAGAGAGTTCCAGAGATTCACCACTCTCTGTGTGAAAAAAGTTCTTCTCATCTCGGTTTTAAAGGATTTCCCCTTTATCCTTAAGCTGTGACCCCTTGTCCTGGACTTCCCTAACATCGGGAACAATTTTCCTGCATCTAGCCTGTCCAACCCCTTAAGAATTTTATAAGTTTCTATAAGATCCCCTCTCAATCTTCTAAATTCTAGAGAGTATAAACCAAGTCTATCCAGTCTTTCTTCATAAGACAGTCCTGACATCCCAGGAATCAGTCTGGTGAACCGTCTCTGTACTCCTTCTATGGCAATAATGTCCTTCCTCAGATTTGGAGACCAAAACTGTACGCAATACTCCAGGTGTGGTCTCACCAAGACCCTGTACAATTGCAGTAGAACCTCCCTGCTCCTATACTCAAATCCTTTTGCAATGAAAGCTAACATACCATTCGCTTTCTTTACTGCCTGCTGCACCTGCATGCCTACCTTCAATGACTGGTGTACCATGACACCCAGGTCTCGCTGCATCTCCCCCTTTCCCAATCGGCCACCATTTAGATAATAGTCTGCTTATCAAGGTATGAAGTGTGAAAATCCTGAGGAACCTTTCTTCACCACGGTGGCGCAGAGCTTGCAGCGTCGGAATCCCGGGGTTGACCCCGACTACGGGTGCTGTCTGTGCGGAGTTTGTACGTTCTCCCCGTGACCGCGTGGGTTTTCTCTGAGATCTTCGGTTTCCTCCCACATTCCAAAGATGTACACGTTTGTAGGTTAATTGGCTTGGTGTATGTGTAAATTGTCCCCAAGTGTTAATGTGCGGGGATCGCTTGTCAGTGCGGACTCAGTGGGCTGAAGGGCCTGTTTCCACGATGTGTCTCTAAACTAAACTAAACTAAGCCACAATAGATAAAAGGGTTTATGGAGAAGATCCACCTGCAGCCTTACTATTCCCCAGCAATTCCACCAGAGCTGACTACTGACACACATTCTTGGCTTCCATACAGGCAGAATTGCAACAAATGCCCTCTTGTCACCTGTGGATTTAAGAATCGTACAACATGGAAACAGATCCTTCATCCCAA
The DNA here is from genome assembly GCF_028641065.1 of Leucoraja erinaceus. Classification (NCBI taxonomy): domain Eukaryota; kingdom Metazoa; phylum Chordata; class Chondrichthyes; order Rajiformes; family Rajidae; genus Leucoraja; species Leucoraja erinaceus. The sequence continues at coordinate 12,798,477 of NC_073391.1, read as the reverse complement.
CTTCCCCATGCCGACCAAGATGCCCCATGCTAGTTTTACCTGCCCGTGTTTGGCCCATATCCCTCTAAACCTTTGCTATCCATGTATCTGTGTGAATGTCATTTATATGTTGTTCTGGTACCTGCCTCAACTACCTCCTTTGGCTATGTACCCACCATCCTCTGTGTTAAAAAGTTGCCCCTCAATTTAATATAAAATCTTTCCCCCTCTTACCCTAAACCTATATCGTCTGGTTTTTGATTCCCCTACCCTGGGTAAAAGTCTCTATTCATTCATCCTCTGTTTCATAACATCCCAACTTCTATATTCAATACCCTAACTGATGAAGGCCAAGGTACCAAAAGCCTTCTTGACCACCTTATCTACCCATCATACTGCTTTCAGGGAACTATGTGCCTGCTCTACAACACTCCCATTCACAGTGAAGTACCTGCCCAGGTTTTGACTGCACAAAATGAAACACTTATCTGCATTGAGCCCAGCTCTGGATGTAGGCCCATCTAAATTTACTGCTGTACTTTAGTAGGGTCATGGCCCAATGAGAATTATAGGGTTAATACTTGTAAAGGCCAACAAAAAATGTCTTACATGTTAGAATACACTTGGACTTTTCCTGAGCACCATTAAAATTTCAGACTGAATTATCACGGGGTTCTTTTGCAGGGAAAATAGAAATATTATGCAATGAAGATAAAGCAGCAAAATAACCTTATTCCTAAAGGTACAATGCAAGAAAAATAGTTGTCGTAGGTGGGAGTTAAACCACTTTGCATGATAAAAGGGAAAACGGCTGCAGGTAGGAACACAGGCTGTTAGATTTATGGAATGCAGCTGAATTGAATTGATTTGATGGAACATTAAAATGCCAGAAATAATCCAATAAATGCTATTCACAGAAAGAACACGGAATATAGTGGAAACATTATGGGGGTGAAATTGCCATGGTGAGTATGTTCAATGAGGGTTAACATTTTCTCCTGTTTAGTACACTCCCAGCGATGTACAATGTGGGTTCTGTGTGGCTTCTGCGAGATGGGATGCAATACAACCTGCACTTGACTGAAAAGCCACAAGGAACAAAGCTATAATAATCTTGCTGAGCCACTTGTTAAGTTGCTAACCATGCACTTAATGAGCTGAAATCTCCAAAAGGTTGCTTATGTTTCTAGTGCTCTTTGATGTAATTGGCTCCGCTGAAAGTGAAGAACGCTGGTATATCTAGAAAGCTTCCATTTATTTTTCTTTCTTTAGAAATTCACCGCATGCTATTTGTGATTTACACACATCCACTGATTGTTAGTGGAAGACTTGCCAAATGATTGCACACTCCAAGCAATGGAACTCCATCAAATCACAAGTACTAAAGCATCTATTATGGATTGCTAATTGCCAGAAAATCCTAAACAGTCCGGACAGCATCTGCAGTCCAAGAAACAAAGCTAACGTTTTAGATCCATGTCTTTATTAGACAGTGGGATATACTAGTGTAAGAAGGAACAGCAGATGCTGGTTTACACTGGGTCAGGCAACAGCTCTGAAGAAAAGGAATAGGTGACATTTCAGGTGACATTTCAGGTCGAGACCCTTCATCAGGCTGAGAGTCAGGGATTGGGAAACTCGAGGTATGGGAAGGACCAGAAAAAAGCAGAGACACACAATGCTGGAGTAACTCAGCGGGCCAGGCAGCATCTCTGTAGAGAAGGAATGGGTGATGTTTTGGGTCGAGGCACTTTTTCAGAAAGACCCGTCTCGACCTAAAACATCACCCATTCCTTCTTTCCAGAGATGCTGCCTGTCCCGCTGAGTTACTCCAACATTTTGTGTCTATCTTCGATTTAAACCAGCATCTGCAGTTCCTTCCTTCACAGAACAAAGCAGAGCCAGCATCCATGACATTGAGATACTTGCGCTAGTTCTTTATTGTCGATTTTGAGCAAACGGAAAAGGTACTGTGTAGTCGTTTGATCGAAGGGCAAGCAAGTACAGGGGGTTGGTGTAGATTGGGCACATGAATACATTTCAGGAGGGGTAAAAGTTTGTGGCTTTATTTGCATTTATTTTTGTACAGTAAGGCAAAGATGCAAATAAAAATGATCGTCTTTTCAATCTTTTTTTAATTTGCCGTACTGCAGCCTTGTCCTGGAAATGATGCATTGACGTACACAATCGCTTCTTTCCAGGCCCACTGCCTGAATTACCTGCTTGATAACTTTATTTCTATCCTTGACCTGCCTTCCTAGCTCTTCCACAGCAGGAACGCAGAAGCTGAGTGGAGATGCACATCAGAAAATATCAACAATAATTGTGTTTCATAAACAGCGTCAGTGAAAAAAAGTGAGAGATTGTTTATTGTAGAAGACGTGACCCGAGATGCCCAGCTTGTCAACTAGGTCAGCCAATTAAAGTGCTTTAGCCCACCTACTTGGTGTTCCAATCCTTACTAAGCTGTCTCAGTGTCTATTGAATATGAAAATTGATCCCCTCTTTAGTCATTGAGGAGATGGTGAACTCGGCAATTCTCTGCAAGCTCGTTGAATTTCATTAAGTTTGCATTCAATCCGCAGTGAGGGAAGGGTCAGGAACACTGTCTTCCTATTGAATCAAGCAGTCAAGAGAGGAAAGCTACAGATAACGTAGATTTTTCTCCGGGAAAGATGATTTTGTTAGATTTGCCTCTGAATACCCAAACTGCAAGTCTTCATCGGAAAATATTATTTCATGTTTAATATGCCCTGCAGAATTCCCTTGGCTTGAAACAACAGACCTGTCTTCCCATAGACTCAATGTGGGTTCTGTTTAACTTCTGTCAGCTTCCTTCCGGAGATGCCTAATGCTGGTGTCACATGTTTGCATATTCTGTCATGTACCAAATTATGTTTGAGACCATACAAGCTCTTCCACATTGACTATTTATATCTCCTTCGCAGCAGCAGAACCAGTTGGAATTCAGCAAAAAACAAGTCAAATTTCAAAAAACTTCAGTAGGCTTCACTTTACACAAAGATTAAAACATAAAACATAAAACTAATATTTATTTTTTGTTGCATTCCATATGCAGAGCTCTGAACTCAGGGGCAGAATGATAATTAAAACTTAAAAACAAACCAAAAAACAAAAAACAAATATATCTATATATGGGGTGTGTTACTTTAACCACCCTGGCTCTAACTTAAAAAAAAAAATTATTTTATTTTATTAGAAGTAAGTACAATCATATGGCACCAAAGTGCCTAATATATATTTTCATAATACATTTTATGTACAGCTTCTTCTTTTAATTGTTATATTAAAGAAAGATTAGAATAAGAAAAAGAAGTTAGATAGTAAAGGATAGAAAGACGTGAGATATATAGTGTGTGAAGAAAAAGAAAAAAGACGAATGAGTGAAGAAAGTTGAGAAAAAGAAAATAGAAAAAAGAGAATAAAACATTAAAAAAAAATAAAAAAATAAGATCATTGTTTATAATTTTGACCAACCCTCGTCCAGTCCTGAAACAGTTATATTTTACAATTGTGTTGCACCATATGATTCCAAAAAGACGACAAATGGAGACCAACTCGTTATGAATTGGTCTGATTTATCCATTAGGAGGAATCGCATTTCCTCAAGATGTGCGGTGTCCAACATACTTGCAATCCACATTTTAAGCGTTGGTATTGATGTATTTTTCCAAAATTTAAGTATTCTTTTTTTTGCTACTATTAAACCATAGTTCAAAAATAAATTTTGAGATGTGTTCAATTTATTCCCATCTTCCATTACGCCAAATATAACCCTGGCTCTAACTTGACGTATCTTTTGAAATTGTGTCCGTTCTTTACTTGGTTTTGCAAATGGCCCATGTCTCGTCAGCTAAATCTGAATAGATCCATCGGGTCACTTAGCTATTTAAACAGCAGGAGGTCCTGCATGTCCATTGTGAAGTGCATAAGTGTCAGATTACTAGTGGATTCAAAAGGGGAAATCTGTCAGTTTGGGCTGGCACTGGACTCCTTGTGGATTTGGCTGAGGTATCATTTTACTCACCCTATGCTTGGTTAGATTCGGCGCACGATCGACTTAATTTCAATGAAGGATTGTAGGGTTTTGGATTAAGAGGTCAAAGATGAAAATGAAGTACTTTATTAAATTACCCTTCTTTACTTTGAGATCTTTAATTACTTAATGTATTTCTATGAGATTTGCGTTGACTTAATTTAAAACAAAAATCCTAATTAATGCTCAGTATTTTAAATAATTTTCATCAGTCCATCACGGGTTCTGACCTCCCCACCATCGAAGGGATTTACAAGAGTCGTTGCCTCAAAAAGGCAGCGGGCATCACCAGGGACCCACACTACCCTGGCCACACGCTAATTTCACACCTGCCATCGGTAAGAAGGTACAGGGGCCTGAAATCTATAGCGTCCAGGTTCAGGAACAGCTTTTTCCCTGCAGCCATCAGGCTATTAAACACCACAATTAAGGTCTGAATGACAGACTTGGGGCATTGGTTTTGTCTTTTTACACTATTATTGTTTGTTTGTTTTTATGTGTGTGTATATATATGTGTGTGTATATATATATATATATGTGTGTGTGTGTGTGCGCAAACATATACACGCTGACCATTTTTTTCTCATCTATTATATTGGTTACGTGTACTATGTTTACATATTCTGTTGTGCTGCTGCAAGTGAGAATTCCATTGTTCTATCTGGGACATATGACAATAAAACACTGTTGACTCTTGGCTCTTGACAATATTAATAGTTGGAAATGTTTCTGAATACGCAACTATCTGTCATGGCTATGACAGCTGGCAATGCTGGAGTTTTACAGGCTGATGAAGATTTCTGGGCAACTTTGAGACGGGGGTAGACAAAAATGCTGGAGAAACTGAGCGGGTGAGGCAGCATCTATGGAGTAAAGGAAATGGGCACCGTTTTGGGCCAAAACCCTTTTTCACACTCTTGAGTTGGGGTGTCTTTGCTGCATCACTTGTGTAACTGCTGAGAGCATGTCCCTGAATCCTATACACTTTGTCCAGAAAATTAGCCTTTCACAGGTAAGGTCAGTGCAACCATGGACAACCTTGGATGGAGATTTCGGGTGGGTGAACCCGTTCATCTAATTAATCAACTATCACTTTTCAATCAGCGTTGAAAGCAATCACTCCTCAAACACTAAATAATTTAGTATAAAGCTGGGTTTTCGAGCAAATCTGTCTTTAATTTAAAGCCAGTCCTGGGGTAATGTTATAAATGATGACTGCCACCATACTGCCACCATCTTCTAATATTGGAACAATGTTCCCAAGTGGAACATAGTCTGAGGGTGTAATATTATTTGATTGGGGTGGGGGAAGAGGTAAGGTCTGAAATATCTGAAGAACTCTGATATGTTTTATTCTCATTCAAGTATATTGTCAACTTGGTTAGGTGGGAGGAAAGGTTGAAGGAAAGAGGCAGAGGACTGCCGCTGGAATGAAGTTGATTGGGAATCATGTGGTACTTAGTGAGCTGTGGCGATAGGGGCAGAGAGATAGGAATATCGGTGTAGGAAGGAACTGCAGGTGCTGGTTTACACCAAAGATAGGCACAAAATGATGGAGTAACTCAGTGGATAGAAGGTATGAGTGACATTTCGGGTCAAGATCCTTCTTCAGACTGAGAGTCAGGGGAGAGTGAGGCACAGCAATAAGGAAGGGTAAGGTGTGAAAACAAGACATCAAAGGAGATGCAGTTCAAGGAAAATGTGGAATAGATTATTGGTAGCTAGGAAAAGGTGGCAACAAAGCACATGGAGATAAAATTTACTACGGGGACTGTCAGACTGGTTGGAGAACGAGGGAGGGGGAGTGATGGAGAGAGAAGGAAAGCAAGGGTTACTTGGAATTAGAGAAGTCAATGTTTATACCACTGGGGTGTAATCTGCCCAGGCGAAATATGAGGTGCTGTTCCTCCAATTTGCGCTGGGCCTCACTCTGACAGTGGGGGAGGCCCAGGACAGAAAGGTCAGTGTGGGAATGGGAGGGGAAGCTAAAGTGTTTAGCAACCAGGATATCAGGTAGGTCTAGGCAGATGTTACTGTGGGTGTGACTGTGGGTGTATGGGAGGTATGAATGATGCAACCCATCTGGAACATGAAGGAGATGTTGATGGGTAAGAAGTCACAGAATCTCTTGTTGGGGAGTATTACTGTTTCACATGGAATGCCTGGAATGCTCTTAGCTTGTGGAGCTACATGATCTCTTTCACTGCCGATAGTTCTTATCCTCACACTTACAGTCCAGGATTTGCCAACCACTTTTGCACAGAATAGCGTAAATGGTTTTCACCCATACACAATGTCCCCATTTCCATAAATTCCAATCAAGCCATATTCCTGAGAAGGTTTACTGGGAAATGGCCAGTGGTCTGTCATCCGTGGGTTGACATACATCCCAAAGGAATCTGTACAAGGTCACAAAATGTAGGGCAAAGAAGATCTGAATTTTGTGAATATTCTAGCGAATGCCATTGTGTTAGAAAAAGGCCCAGAGGTTAAAGGTTTTGATTTGTTCTCCTTAGCACCACAATCTGTTCCTTAATGCATCTCATTGTAACACAACCCCTTGACTAAAGGTTAAACAGAGGCAGGCATGTTGCCGTTGGGGAAAAAGCAATGGTAACTATGTGAGAAATGGTTAATACATTGTAGGCATCTATCATGCCAGATGCAAAATTATTTCCCATTTTCAGGGAAATTAAGGCACATAAGCAAGAGTCCACACTTGAGACAAAATGTAGATGAGGCAGCGTCTGTGGAAAAGAAATATAATTAATGTTTTAGGCAAAGACTTTGTCAGAATCCACATCTGGGTATCTTTTATCATAGGAGGTGAACACATACCATATGTGGAGTGTTGAACTCATCAGCTATATCACACTAAAGTTGATGATGTGCTGCAGGATGCTAATTTTGGCATTTGGTCTTTCAGTTTGAATAATAATTGGTTCAACGTTCAATGCATAGTTGCCAATCCTAGACCCTATGACTGCAGCAACCAACTCCCTTATTCACCTTATTTTGACAGAATAATGTGAACAGGTGTCTTCAAAGTTGCTGCAGTTCAGGCTATAGGTGTGACTGAAGGGAGAAGCTACAAATATTTTGCATCCTTTTTCCTTCTTCCGTTAAGGATCATGGTTGACAGATTTATAAGGAGAAGTCACATTGTTACACATGGCTGCATCAAAGGTAGAAATGGCTGAACCATTGCCACAAAGTTAAGTAGGAATATTGAAGTAGCAGTTAAAGACTTACTGATGAAATCTAGCAAGTTGTTTTGTATATTCTCCCTTCAACTATCATGCCAGACACAAAGTTACTTACCATTTTCCGGGAAATGAATGCACATAAACAAGAGCCCACACTTGAGATGAAAATATAGATGAGGCAACATCAGTGGAAAAGTAGCAAATAATTCAGTCAACCTTGATTTCTCATTTCATCAAGGCGAGTCTCTGAACCAAGGCCATTGCTGTAACATTATGAATAGGATATTACAAGTTTTGCCTGCTTAACAATGGTGATCATATTTCTGAAATAATTCATTGGACATGAAGCACTGGGATCGCCAAGGGACGAGAAAAATAGGTTATTTCCTTTCACGTCTCAATCCGATCTCATCTCAATATGTAAACGGTTATATTGTCAAGTGCCACCAATCTCACATGATGGTGTTAGTGACATTAAAGAAGAACATAAAATGGAGAAGCAACATGTATGATTTCCCTAATTCACAGCGGGACAGCAGTAGAGTTGTTGCCTCACAGCGCCAGATCCCTGGGTTTGATCCTGACTACTGATGATGTCCATACACAGTTTGTACGTTCTCTCTGTGACCACATGGGTTTTCTCTGGGTGCCCCAGTTTCCTCCCACATTCCAAAGACGTGCTGGTGTGTAGGTTAATTGGCTCCTGTAAATTGCCCTTAGTGTGTAAGATAGAACTAGTGTACGGGTGATCGCTGGTCAGCGCAGACCCGGTGAGCTGAAGGGCATGTTTCCACGCTGTATCTCTAAACTAAACTAAACTAAACTAAACTAAAATTTCCTATCGTTTTTGTCAATTTACAATGAAAGGAAAGAAACAATCTTACATTAATCTAATGCCTTTTACAACCAATGAAAGACAATTATCTTTGGGCGGATCCCAACATTATGATGAGGATTTTTGTGAAATTTTATGACTTTTTTGTTTAGTTCGTTTGCAAATGTAATTAAAGGCAATCACCTCAAGTTTAAACTAATAGAAACTTCAGTCAAAACAATAGTTGCCCTATTTTAGCTTTTCTTGATATTATTTTGTTGTGCTGGTATAATCAAAGTTAGTTAAACCTGCCATTTCCTGTTGGAGCAACCTGCATGTGGGCAAACTACCTGGCAAGGTGCATTTTGTTCCATCTGCGCCATTTTATAGGCTGTTTCATAAGCACAAGGCGGTAATTGACCAGGTTGTTAATAAAACCCTTTTTTAATAGTGTGAAACATATAAAATGTACTAATTCTACCATGGTACAAGGCTCTGCTCAAAAGCTAAAATCTATACCAATGAAGGCTGTTTCCCTTTTATTTTTGGATTTATAAAGTTACTGTATGTTTTTGGTATTTGTAATGTAAGTGCAGTTCTAGACATAGGTTACTGCATATAAAACTGGTGCAACCTGATCATCCTTAATCCAATACTTCTATACAACCTCATCTGCTGCTGCAGCAGGCAGCTGGACTTTTTTTATCCTTCCTGGTTGGGACTTAAACACGGTTGTCCTTGAGTTAAAAGAAAGCCTGCTCTTCCACAACTGATGGGGCATACAGCCCGAGGTAATGTCACGGACCTAATGTTAACTGTTTCTCTACCCACACAGCCCCTCTGACCTGTTGAGGTTCTCTAGTTTCTGTTTTTGTTTTACTTTTAGATTTCCAGCATTAACACGTTTTTCACTTTTTGATGATCCAGCAGAAAGTAGATTCTCACAGTGCTCTCCATAATGTTTGGGACAAAGGCCCATCATTTATTTATTTGCCTCTGTACTCCATAATGTGAGATTTGTAATAGAAAGAATCACATGTGTTTAAAGTGCACATTGTCAGATTTTAATAGAGGCCATTTTTATACATTTTGGTTTCACCATGTAGAGATTACAGCAGCCCCACATAGTTCCCCCCATTTCAGGACACTATAATGTTTGGGACACAACAATGTGATGTAAATGAAAGTACTCATGTTTAGTATTTTGTTGCATGTCCTTTGCATGCAATGACTGCTTGAAGTCTGCGATTCATGGACATCACCAGTTGCAGGGAGTCTTCTCTGGTGATACCTGACCTGTATTGCAGCCATCTTTAGCTTATTCTTGTTTTGGGGGCTAGTCCCCTTCAGTTTTCTCTTCAGCATATAAAAGGCATGCTCAATTGGGTTCAGATCAGGTGATTGACTTGGCTACTCATTGATCCTTTTTTAGCTTTGAAAAACTCCTTTGTCGCTTTAGCAGTATGTTTGGTATCATTGTCTTGCTGTAGAATGAACCACCGGCCAATGAGCTTTGAGGTACTTGTTTGAACCTGAACAGATAGGATGTGTCTATACACTTCAGAATTCATTATGCTACTATCATCAGCAGTTGTATCATCAATTAAGTTAAATGAGCTAGTACTTTCAGTAGCCATACATGCCCAGCCATTACACCCCCACAACCGTGTTTTACAGATAAGGTGGTTCTTGGGCAGTTCCTTCTCTCCTCCAAACTTTGCTCTTTCATCACTCTGATATGCCAATCTTTGTCCTATCTGTCAAGACTTTTTCCAGAACTGTGGTTGTTCTTTTAAGTATTTCTTGGCAAACTGTAACCTGGCCATTGTATTTTTGCTACTAACCGGTGGTTTGCATCTTGCAGTGTGGCCTCTGTATTTCTGTTCATGAAGTCTTCTGCGGACAGTTGTCATTGACAAATCCACACCCGACTCCTGAAGAATGTTTCTGATCTGTCGGACAGGTGTTTGGGGTGATTTTCTTTATTATTGAGAGAATCCTTCTGTCATCAGCTGTGGAGGTCTTCCTTGGCCTGCCAGTCCCATAGCGATTAGTAAGCTCACCAGTGCTCTCTTTCTTCTTAATGATGTTCCAAACAGTTGATTTTGGTAAGCCTAAGGTTTGGCTGATGTCTCTAACAGTTGCTTTTGGCTTAAATATCCGCAACACTAAATTAATTGATCTGCTTTAACTGTCCTGCATAGTTTATCAATTAGGCTGAAGACAAATATCTGCCACATATTCATTACTGATCGCTTTCGTATAGTTTAGTGTTGTTTATTGTCATGCTCTCTGAGGTACAGTGAAAAGCTTTCGTTTCATGCTTACCAGTCAGTAGAAAGACATGATTACAATTGAGCCTCCCACAGTGTACAGACCCATGATAAAGCGTAAATAATGTTAGTGCAAGATTAAGTCCAGTAAAATCCAAATAAAGATGGTCCGAGAGTCTCGAATGAGGTAGATGGTAGCTCTAGTTGTTGGTATGATAATTCAGTTGCTTGGTAACAGCTGGGAAGCCACTCTCCCTGAATCTGGAAGTGTGTGTTTTCAGACCTCTTGCCCGATGGAATAGTAGTCAGGGTGCAACATCCTTGATTATGCTGGTGGCCTTGCCGAGGCAACGTGAGGTTTAAATGGTGTCAATGTTAATCCTGGCCAGATTGGAGAAGCTAGGACTTTAAAATTGGGTAAAAGCTTCAGGGCTGCTGGGATATTTGGTCAATTTGAAAGTGCTCTCTGTGGAACTGGCTGCAGATTGATGCCAGTTTGTCTAGAGCCTAGATCCAAGCTGCAGGAAGGGAATAGGAACTTCTGCAGACACTGTCAATTAGGTGCAAAATGCATAAAATGGATTGGATGACTGCAAACCAGACATACACCTTGTAAATAATTGTAAATAATATTGCAGGGTTTCACTTTGCCGAATGTTGACTGGATGAGGTATTGAGCCTTGTCTGCTTTTCTTGCAGATCAGGGTAAATGTTGCTATGTTTGCTTCCCCTGAGAAGCCCTGTTTGAATACAATGTATTAACCATTGGTTAGGGAAATGTCTGTTATGTATGGGGTTAATCAATATCGGTAATTAGATTGTAATGAGACCACCCCCATGTGGTTCGGCCCCTCAAGGTCCGGGGACCTATAAAAGTCCGCTGCGATAGGGTTAGCACTCGTTTGGGTTAGGTGCCCATAAAACTCGGGCGTGGAGTGGCCCAAAACTTGGTCATAGGTGACAGACTGCAGGTGTTATAACGAGAGCCTGATGCCCTTCATTGGGTGAGGAGTGGCCCAATGTTAGATTTGGTATCCAATTGGTGGCGTATTGAAATACAGGTCCGACCTACGTAACGATCGAATCTTTGCCGGGAGAACGAATTGGAAAGGTGCGCTCTGAGCCCCCAGTGCCCAGCAGAGAGGAGTGGCTGCGTGAAGGTGTCTGAGTCCTTCCCTGGAGTGACGGACGAGGAATCTCATAAAGGTACTGGGCTCAGTGGTCAGAGTATAGATTGGCAGGGAATACTCTGGTCCATTTGAGAATTAAATTGGGCAATTTTAGCTTAAGCTCGCATATGAGGAGGGATACGCACTAAATCTAGGAGTTCGAGAACAAGTCTATATTTGCAGTCAAATTTCCGAATATAGAATTTCACATTGAAGTTCTGCCCGTAAGGTGGAAATCAAATTCCTGTAGATAGAACTTCCGAGTTGGTGCATGTCCTTGATCGATTCCGAATGGCGGCTGGTCAACAGTGAATAGTAACCTTCTGATCGATTGTTGATTAGTACCTGATGATGAAGAATACCTGGGAACCTGGTTTACTTGGTGAATAATCTGAATGTGAAGGGTACTCCTAATTCTGTAGAATTTAGAGAGGAGGGATAGAGGTCCCCCTATAAAAGTCCAGTCTTAGCAGAGGGATAGTACCATTCGGGAGGAAAAGTAGTCGTTTAAGTTGTACCCCTCAGCAAATAGTAACCTAGGCAGGGGAAAATCTTCGGTATCAGAGGGAGAGGTTCACTGAGTGATAACAGCGTGACACGGCGTTGAGATTGAGTGTTTGTGAACTGTGTGCTACTGCTTTAAATCGTTTTATAAATAGTAAAAATCTAGCTTTCTGTATTGTTATCAGATCCGAATTGTGTAAATATTCTGTGTATGTAAATAAACTTAGAGTGTATTAAGATTTAGAAAGTTAATATTTATTAGTGTGTTAAGTTTGTATTGCTGCTTGTGCGAATGTTTACGGATTTAGATACTTGAAGTAAAAGTGTGTTTGAGTTAAATATTTGTCATTGTTTAGCATGTAGCATTGCAGGAATATGAGTTGTGGTGGTTCGTTCAGGGGTTGTACTCTTTCGATCGCTGTGCCGGGGGAGGAATCATTCCGCTGACCGATTGTGCCACGAGGAGGAATTCTTAGAGTGCATGATTTATAATAAACAAATGTTTGTTGTTTATTTAGGAGTGTGGTTGTGCCTGATAGTAATAGGCAGAGTGATATCCTGCTTGTGTACTGTGTTACTTGCATGTCTGAAGATCATTTTCGGGTGTATCAATTGAGGTTTAAATGAGCGCGAGAATGTGTTTGATTGTGCGTGGGTGGGTTTGATGGTCCCCTGGAGTACTATGATCCTTGAATGACTGGGGATTGAGAAAATTGTAAGGTTGAAAGGGTGTGGACTTGTGGGAGATAGGAAAATAATTTGAATAGGAGAGTAGGATTGATGGAGCAAAGGAGCAAAGAGTTGCGAGGCTACGAACACTTTGAACCATTTTTAAGAGCGAGCTTAATAAATTTAGGGATCAAATTGAAGGATTTAGGAATTCTGTTTTGGTTCTGGTTCGAAAGCATGAGGAATAATGTAGATCGAGATGTGACAGAAGAGGAAAAGAGCCTGTTGCAATTAATGTAATGAGTTCCCTCACAAAGCAGAGAAGTTAAGAAATTTATCAGGATCATTAAATAAGAAATTAGGAAACAAGCTATGGCCGTGGGGGGGCATTAGAACAGTAAAAGGCATACAATACATGTATTATTTGGCAGCATAGTAATAATGAAAGTGCAAAAGAATTAATAGGGTTATTGAGAAAATATTTTGAGGAACAGAAGGTGAATAAGGAGGTTAAGAGAATGGGTAGTTGGCAAAAAGCAATCGTTAAACTTGGAATAGAACTAAAACAAGGCAAAGTAGATCGACCTCCAGGCGGAAGGAAGGAAAGATCTGGAGATGAAGGGAAATACACAGAACAAGGGGAAGGCAGATCTCCTGGAAGGAAATTAGCCCCTGTAGGATTAAAGATTAGGAATCCGATGGTTAGTGTTGACCGAGGGTGAAGGAGATGAATATTTGGAAGAGTGGACAAATGTTAACGCTGGTGGAAGTTCGCAGCTTCCACCATGTTCCTCTTGCGTTTCCCAGGCTTCACTAGCACCGTGTATGACTTGTATCCGTAATAAATATTTTAGGTCTGCAGGATCTATAACAACTCCTGCAGATTCTACATCTGAACAGACTCTACCAACAACAGATACTGAGGTACCAGATTCTTCTATCCTATCCACGCCATCATTGATAGATCGTCCAGTGGCTTATGGCACCCAGAGTAGAACAAAAAGGTTAGCTCCGGTGTTTAAAGAAAAGGAGGGGATGTTAGCTATAGTGCAACCGCCAGAGTATTTCCGTGAGCCACAACCAAGACAGATTACACTAGTAGAAAGAAAAAGGAGTTATTTATTTGGGCAGTATCGGGCAACCCTTAGCGAACAGGAAGATTCATCTGAGGGTGACACAGTGATTGAAGATACTGAGATAGATTTTGACGTAACCGAAAGCTTACAAACTAAACTGATATCCCATAGGCAGTTCCCAGTGAGGGAAGTACTGGGTACAGCGGATTCGACCAATGCAGTAAGTATGAATAATCCCCGTGCCCCAGACGTCCATACTCCGTAGAAGCCCCATGAAATAATGGCAGTGGTAAACAGAATCCCCGATAGAAAGAAGTCACCTGCTGCCTTTATAGCTTATTTAAGAACCACAATGCGTGTATATCATGCAGATTCCCGGGGTTTGTGGGAGACCATACAACAGATAATTACTCCAGCTGAAACTACCAAATTTCCAGTTGCCCTAGGACACCAAACTTATGAAGTCTTGGAAAATGCAGTAATGAATGACAGTGCAAGAGAAGAGGCTGTTTTAATGGCCCTTGCAAAAAACATTTCAGAAACCAGGCAATTTAAAACAAGTTCTGGAAATAAGACCAGAAAAGGGTGAAGGAGCAGACGAATTTCTAAACCATTTTTCAAAATTATATATGGATCTATCAGGTGACTTAGAATATCAGAATGGAGTAAGTTCCTCTCAATATTTTGCTATTTTATTGAATTGTCTCCCCACTTAATTAAAACTGATGACAGGAGGTGGTCTGAGAACAGAGTCAGCCAAATGGCCAGTGCTGTGAGGCATTATTGGAAGGAGGGTAGGAACCAGGAAAATGACCCTGTAACTAGAAGAGAAAGTGAAAGCATGGCCAAGGAAGAATTTCCAAGATCTAACTCTGAACCATGGATTCCCAGAGTACCAGCAAATTACAGATGGGGAGAAATTAGGGTTCCAGATTACTCTGATTATTATCACCACTACACTCCCAATTTAGAACCTATTCCAATGGAACCAAGGGGTAGAATAAGACCAACCATGTTACCTAATCAATGCTCTACTTGTGTGGGGGAGGGGGGGGACATTGGAGTTGGACCTGTCCAACAAGAGAGCGAGTGAAAGAGATTGGTCAAAGAAGGGATTTCCAGGATTACAAAGAAATTAGAGATCCTAGGGAATTATAGAAACATCTGAGATCCGAGGAATTATGGAAGATCCTTTAATTCAAGAGACTACTGAGACCCAAGAGACCAGAGAGAGAGATGGGCCGAATGTCAGGAACTAAGAAGTCACACATTGTTCACTCAAACATTGTCAACAAAATAGAGAGAGTACAGAGGAGATTTACTAGAATGTTGCCTGGGTTTCAACAACTAAGTTACAGAGATAGGTTGAATAAGTTAGGTCTTTATTCTCTGGAGCGCAGAAGGTTAAGGGGGGACTTGATAGAGGTCTTTAAAAATGATGAGAGGGATAGACAGAGTTGATGTGGACAAGCTTTTCTCTTTGCGGATGGGGAAGATACAAATAAGAGGACATGACTTCACAATTAAGGGACATAAGTATAGGGGTATCATGAGGGGGGTCTTATTTACTCAGAGAGTGGTGGCGGTGTGGAATGAGCTTCCAGTGGAAGTGGTGGAGGCAGGTTCGTTGGTAACGTTTAAATATAAATTGGATAGGCATATGGATGAGAAGGGAATGGAGGGTTATGGTATGAGTGCAGGCAGGTGGGACTAAGGGAAAAAAGTTGTTCGGCACGGACTTGTAGGGCCAAGATGGCCTGTTTCCGTGCTGTAATTGTTATATGGTTATATGGTTAAACTAACCCATTTTCTCAATCCTGACTTACCAACCCAGGAATTGTAGGCATAGACCTGATCCCTACTCTAGAATCCCCTCAAGTAATTTACCAGAATGAACGAATTTGATGTACTGTAGTAAAAACTGAAAATCACATAGAAGAAAATTGTAAACCATCTAATGATTACCCCAGAAAACCCCTTAGAGTAAAGAAGATTGTAAATCAAGGAGCTTGTTACAACTGTACCCAATTAGGTCATTGGAGTAAGCAGTGTCCAGCAAGAAGACAGAATATAACAGGATGGAAGGGACAATAAACCAAAGGGCAATAAAGAAAGTAAGAAAAGGAACATAGTAGCTGGCGTGAGAAGAAATAGTAACTAAGGAATAGAAATGGCACCAGGAAGAGAAGAAACAAACTTACTGTGCAGGAGGTATGGGAGTGGGGAAAAAAGTTATTATACTAATGTGTTAGTGTGTTTATGCCTGCAGGACAGTATATCGACGACATATTATCTGGGGAGTGAGGTAAAGACTGCATAGACCTCTTGAGAACAGGCAGAAGACAGCAAAGGGAATGTAGCTCCCCTGAAACAGGAATCAACCAGCAGGAGGAAAACAAACTGTCCTGCCCCTTTAAGACAAATTTGGGGAGACCAACACATGGAGACAGAGCTCCTTACTATCCCTACTCCCTTGAGATTGAAACTGACACCTGAAACGAAGAAGTAGAGGACCTATCCTAGTGCCCAACTTTAATATCACCCAGCTTTTGAAAAAAGAAAAGGGAGGAAAGTAAAGGATACTATCTAATCTTCCCTAAAAGAAACAACGCTGACGACCTATGATGACCTTTGGGAGAAGCCCCACTTTAAAGGACTGAATTTGAATGAAAAGGAATTCCTCTGTGGTTCAGGCCAAAATTTAGTTATAAGTAAATTAATTTAAAGAGGGCCTATGGGATACAGTCTTAAAATTGGTAGAGAATTGACTGTTAATTTGGCATTATTCTCTTGTCTCACCCATAGGAGGATAGTCGAAGATAGGACTGGACTATTTAGTAACTATCAAGGAAGGGACAGACCCTAGAGGATATCAGGAATTAAGACATACCCTGGAAACGTAAGGTGGTAGTATAAAATGATGATGTAGACTGAACATTTATGAGTTCCCTGGAAAGTCAATACTAACCATCCAGGAGAGCTACTTAGAGATAAAAAGAACTAGTATAAGTGAGAACCCCTAGACTGACAACGGAGCCAATAGAGTAAAAGTCAATATAGTAATGAGTCAACATAGTAATGAGACATACATAGTAAGGATGAAATACTGGAGGAGAAACTTAGTGAATAAGAGGGAGAAATTTGAATGGGTGCAGGAATAGCAGAGCCGATTCATATTTAACCGATAGATGTAAATTGTTTAACCCTTGATGGTAAAGCGGCTTCTATTATCAAGGTGGAAATAAATTGTCCCTGGATTCGGCATTCTTAATTGGATTTATGATGAAATTGACAACATATAGAAATTGATTGTTTAAATTTGGAATTGGAATGGAATACAAATACATGAATTGGAATGGAATTGTATTATCGGCCACAATGCTGTGGAATGAAAAGAAAGAGATGGACACTGAAATTTGAAATGGTAAATTGAAGGCTGAGACTGAATTTGGTTAAATTGGAACATTTATTATGGTTTGCTTTAAAAATAGTCACACCTGTAAGGAAATCTGGAAAGAACCCAGCTGAAATTTATGTGAGAACCCATCACCAGATATATATATTATAACATTGTGTGAATATGAAGAAGGCTGATTAGTGTTGATCCTAGGATAATAAAGAGTATATTAGGGAACAGAATAGCAATAGGCAGAATATAATAGGTTCGAGTGAAATAGAATTTTACTTCGGAGTCACGTGAGTGACTTCGTGAAGAACCCCGCTTCCATGCATGCGTGTCATATCGCTACACGCATTGCAACGAGTCACACAGGGGGGAACGGCGTTCCCCAAGCGGGAGAATTTGAAAGTCGGGAACAGCAGGTAAGAGACTCTGCGTTCCTTTTTGCTACTTACTTTTAGGAGGCTGCGGAAAGCTGGCGGGGAGACCCGTGGAGGGCGAGCAGCCGGCAGCAGCAACGGCACGAGTTTCCCTGGAGGGGAACAACCTGTGCCCGACTTTGCTCCCGCACCGGCAAAATTCACTTCTCGGCCGGGCGGGAAGCAAAGCAAAGGGGTCCCTATGCCAGTCTCAAACGAGACTGGCTTGGGAGCAGTCGCTAGCAGCCAGCGCAGAGGCTGCGGGACAGACAGCACGGACCAGCGCTGTAAGAACGGGACGTTCGGGCCGGTAACCTTCTTCAAAAGGTAAGCACCGGGTCCAGGGGATCCATAGGAACAGCCGGGTTTACCGGCTGCGGAACTGCCACGTAGGACCAGGCCCGTGAACACCGGGGTCGGTCCAAGGGGCTCGAACCCGACACAGGGAACGACGGTCACCAGCGGGAGAAGGAAAGTCGGGAACAGCAGGTAAGAGACCCTGCGTTTCCTTCAACTTACCTTCTAGGTGCAGACATGGACCGGGTCCATGTAAGCGGCAGAAGGCCGGCGGGAGAACCGCGGAGGAGCGGCAGCAGCAGCAGCAGCGGCAGCCGGCAGCGGCAGTGGCAGCAGCAGTGGCAGCCGGCAGCTGCAGGAGCACTGACAGCTGCAGGAGCACAGGCAGCTGCAGGAGCACAGGCAGCTGCAGGAGCACAGGCAGCGGCAGGAGCACAGACAGCTGCAGGAGCACTGGCAGCTGCAGGAGCATCTGGCAACGGCAGGAGCATTGGCAGCGGCAGGAGCAGCATGGGCACATCGATTCCCGGAGAGGGAAAACACCTGTGCCCAACTTCGCTCCAGCACGGTGAGAAAGTTCATTTCTCGGCAGCAAAAGACTTTACAGTTGACTGGCTGCAATCTACTACAAGGGACCAGTATGTGAGTACCAGGGTCGGTCCCAGCGGGGTTTTAGTTACAATAATCGCTTCTCGGCCTTTTGGCTAAGATCAAGTGTAGTATCTGTTCTTATCAGTTTAATATCTGATACATCCCTTATCTAGGGACCATATATTAAATAAAAACTATAGTAGCTGTTATCATCAGTTTTAAATGTCTTATATGTCCCTTATCTAAGGACCATATAAGTAGGAGTGCCCAGAATTGAGGGCATTAGAGTGGGGTTGACCGGCTGCAACGACCATAAGGGACCAGTACCGTCAGTACGGGGGTCGGTCCCAGGGGTCTAAGATAAAGGAGCAGCCAGGAGTGCTGAGAGCGTTGGAGCCGTGTTAAAGGAATAGATGGAAGCAGCTGTGCCAGTTATCTTCCACACCGGCCATATCCACTCCACGGAAGGAAGGACAAAACTGGAGAAGGAGGACCGTGGAACAGCGGGCAGCCAGCAGTAGCCAGCGGCACTTGGATCATCCGTAGTGGGATCAGTTGTGCCCGATGTCGGCCCTGCACCGGCCAGATCCATGTGGCCGAGCGGTAAGGCTAGACACAAATCAAACAAGGTAGTGGACTCAGAAGGGTCCGACTTTGCATAAAACCGCCGGAAACCAGCGCCCGAGAGGGCTGGAGCGGGAAGAAGCGGTGTATGGAGCCTTGCTCCAACGTGATAAACCCACAGCAGTACCTCTTTGAGGGCTGCACAATGCTTCTACCCCATCAGAGGGGAACACTGTGGGTCAGTTCTGGGTTGACTTGCAAGAGGGGTCCGCAGAACAAAAGACAAGTGGGCAGCAGTTAAGCCCCACATGGGTACCCCGTGTGGGACCCTAGAGATCTCTAACTCTATAAAAAAGAGTAGGCAGGACTCTGATGGGCCAGAGCCTGGTAATACAGCGTCCCATGATCCTAACACAGCAGGGACTCTGCTGGACATGGTGGCTGATTACTTTAGCCAAGTCAAACATGGGTAGACTTGGATCCAGGATGGCAATAGTATTACTATATGTCTGGCCACAAACGTCAACAAGGAAAATTTACAAACACTGGCCAGACATCTGCCACCTGGCAACGGTGAGGCATTACAGGTGCCCAGTGTAAACCAATGCATTTGGCAGCATATGGACGAACATCAGGAACCAGGACCTCAAGATCCAGAGAACCTTAAAGGGATTGACGGAAGGCATCATAGCATACACCCGCACCCTGGACTAAACGTAGGTAACCAAAGACCATCAAGATGCACTAGATCTGTTTAATAATATGCAATATGACCTGAACTACACGTGGAAGGCGGCCATTCAGCCAGCACTAGGACCCCAAAAATGCTACCATTTGCAAACAAAGAACCGTGTGTGGACTAAGCCAAGACACTGGGGCTCATCAAGGCCAGCGCAAGGGCCTATTTTGGAGCATGATACCAGCCACAGGCAAGGCCATAAAAAATGTGGCTCATACCAGTAGCAGTGTCAGAAATCAATATAACCCGCAGGATCCGTTTTAGGGTATGGCCAGGGCGGCCACCCTGGAAGATGCGGAAGCCTCAACCTCCCACACAACCCCGAACAAGAAATATCAAACCAGAACATTATTTTCAAAAAACCAAGGAAATAACAAAACCACCGGTAACCATGGAGGTAGGTGGGTGGCGTTTCTTCTGTTAAAATAGGTACCTACGAGGGTAGGGGAGGTTGCAACACTACAGTTATGTATGGTATATAATCACTACAGATTCATATAATCTCAGCAGTATTCAGGGTTATCTGATAGGGTTTACTCATCCCAATAACCACAGTACAACATACACCAGAAGGGCATTTTGTCGTTACATAAACCAAACAATCTAAAACCCACATGGTGCTACAAAAATTGTACACAAAAGGTGGGATTGAGCATACTTTTCATGGGACATTAGAATTGTATCAAACATATTTATTAAAAATAAAATAGAGTAGGGTTGCAGGATTATCATTGATTTTAACCCTAAACACATTTGTTCTAGATATTTCATTTTAAGATGGATGCTCTTATTATTGATAAAGACTTGGTGTCAGTTGCGGGTTTCTATATGGCAGGCATTGACTCAATAGAGGAACTTTGGCAATATAGAGCTTACAAAAGGGGCAATCATTAGCCCCAATATTATGTACTAAAATTCTAAAACCAGCTTGGCATTTTTATGTAAATAAGCCATAGGGTGATGTTTTCCCCCGTTCGGACCCATCAATGGGGTACTAGGGAAAATTAATCTACACTTGGCATCTGGAATTTTCAGAGTACCCGACTGACCTTCTAAATCATGGTATTTCAGTCTTACAGGGGGTGGTGTTAGAACCATGTTCCCTAATGAACATAGCCAAAAATTATTGATTTATCCAGTGACTGGAGGCAGTCATCCATGCCATAACACTATGGATTTATTGATTTGTAGAGTCTAAAAGACCCACTACACGGCATTGGGCTGTCAGACAGGACGATGAATCTCATCTCATCTGCACTAAGACTGTCAACACGGAAGCAGTACCTTGGACACATCAAGAAATGGGGCATATACTGCTTGGACAACAACCTCGACCAAAAGGCCAAGAACATTCTGGCCGTATTGGAATTTTAACAAGCCTCCATTATGATAATCGATGGAGCTACAGTGCCATCAATAGTGCCACAAGTGCACTCTCCAATTACCTATCACAAGGAACAGAGCGGCACGCGGTGGGAACGCACCCCTGGTAAGAAAACCAGGTACTCCGAAATCTGGGACGTAGGTGTTGTTTCTCAACATGCTGAGGAGCTTGTAGCTCATAACAGCGTTGTCACCTCAGTAACAGACCAGGAAGATGGTTATGCTCATGGTGTTATTTACCGCACAACAAGTCCAGCCATTAAGCAAACTGAGCCTGGACTCCCTGATCATCTCACCGAGAAACTGGTGTTGTCATACAGGATTTAATAAAAGAAAACAGATCGGGTTCCTCGGGTCTAGGGTTTGATTTATGGTACACCCATATGGCAAACGACTGTGTATAACAAGACACATCTAACAATACATAGAATATACTCAGAACATTCGAGGTCAGAGTATGGAGTTGTTTATCTCTTACAAGAAACTGCATGAAAGGGTCACGACTCAAACTATATCAAGGTGGCTCAAATAGGTCCTAAAAATGGCAGGAATAGACACTAATGTACAGGTACCCACAGACCAAATCTTTAGAATGGCAGGAGGGTCATTTAAAAAAGGGTTTTCCACAGGGTTTATAATAAACCAGTTATTTTTTGGAGCCATCATTGTATTAAGAAAACATTTTATGTTCAACAAAATAATTTGCCCAAAAGGTTACAGGGTTATGATTCTCAAATTTTTAAAAAATGTTATATATTTTTTCGTTATACCACACAACTCTTTGTATAATTGTGTTTTAAAATTACTAATGATGCTCTCTCCCAATACCCAAGGCAGTTGTGAAGCATGGACTCGTTCCACGGCATGAGGTCACAGAGCTTTGAAATCTTCACAAAGTCACTCACGTGACTCCGAAGTAAAATAGTAAGATTAAACGAGAACTTACCAGTTTGAAGTTTGATCTGTATTTTATGAGGAGTTACGATGAGGGATTTCGTGCCCTCCGCTCCCACCCTCTTATGATCATATCAAAAACTGGTATCTCTTTGATAATCTTACTATGTTAGATCATTATAGGTTCCTGTGACCTCACACCGCTGCTTTGAAGAATGCCACGCATGCGTGGAAGCGGGGTTCTTCACGAAATCCCTCATCGTAACTCCTCATAAAATACAGATCAAACTTCAAACTGGTAAGTTCTCGTTTAATCTTACTATTCTAGTGAATGTATGGGAAAGCATGGGTGCATGATGGTAACTGCTTTGTCCCAAGTTTTTCAGGAATTTTAGGTTGTAGGTTCGACTATGGAAAGGGATGGAAGAACGCGCAACAACATGGATGGAGGGAATTCGCGCCCACAAAAAATCAGGAGTTGAAGACAAATCAAACGGAAATTGTGAAGCTACGCCTACAAAAACCTGGGAAGCTTGACAAGATTCTGGGAGGAAACATCTTGTATTGCAGATAGATGGGAAATGTAATGGACACACTTTTGTATATTTGGTTAGCTGATTATTGGACTATTTCATTATCATAAATGATGGGTTATCATATATGATAAAAAGGAAGGAATGTTAATCCTGGCCAGATTGGAGAGGCTAGGACTTTAAAATTGGGTAACAGCTTCAGGGCTGCTGGGATATTTGGTCAATTTGAAAGTGCTCTCTGTGGAATTGGGACAAGCTGCAGAGTGGTGCCAGTTTTTTCTAGAGCCTAGATCCAAGCTGCAGGAAGGGAATGGGAACTTCTGCAGACATTGTCAATTAGGTGCAAAATGCATAAAATGGATTGGATGACTGCAAACCAGACATACATCTTGAAAATAATTGTAAATAATGTTGCAAAGTTTCACTTTGATGAATGTTGATTGGATGAAGTATTGAGCCTTGTCTGGTTTTCTTGCAGATCAGGGTAAATGTTGTTATATTTGCTTCCCCTGAGAAGCCCTGTTTGAATTCAATGTATGAGCCACTGTATTATTGGGTTAGGGAAATGTCTGTTATGTATGGGGTTAATCGATATCTGTAATTGGATTGTAAATAGACCACCCTCATGTTGTTCGGCCCCTCAAGGTCCGGGGACCTATAAAAGTCCGCTGCCACGAGGTCCTGTGTCGATCTTCTTGGAGAGCGCTTAGAACTGCGTGATCTTCTGTAGTGTCTCTGTTTGAGCGAGGCTAAGAGGGCTTGAACAGGCACATACGAGGATCGAACCCACGGTGGTTAGGTACAGTGGTGGGAACTGTAATTGTGTTTTGTCAAAATAAAGATTAGTTGATCAAGTGCTTGATTCAGTGGTTTTTGACTGAGACTAGACTGGGGGGAAGCTTAGGACGAGCAATTTACATCAAAGTAAGGGAGGTTAGTTTGTGTGATGGTCTTGGCTGCGTTCACAATTTGGCACAATTTGTTACGGTCTCAGATGGAGCTGATAGTGACAAAGCAAACCTTGCTCTGATGCATCCTGATAAAATGCTTTCTATGGTGCATCTGTAGAAATTGGTGAGAGTTGTTGGGGAAATGTTAAACTTCCTATTCCTTCTACGGAAGTAGAGGCATCGGTGGGTTTTTGTGGCTATTGCATCAATATAGGTGGTCCAGGCCAAATTGCTGCTGACATTTACTCCTAGGAATTTGAAGCTTTCAATCATCCTTTCTTCGGCACAGTCCATGCAGACCAGGTATGTGTACTGCTTCACTTCCAGAAGTAGTATGTAATACACTGCTATGTAGCAGTGTAATTCAGTAAGTGCCTGGCTGAACAGCAGAGAAACAAACAGCGTCCACTGGACCTCCGTGACGTAAGTTATAGTTGATCAGATGCCCATGTAGTGGTCCAAAGACTTGTGGTAACATAAACATTGTATATTAGAACCATTCAATATTTATTTCCAGGGTTTCTTTGCTAATTATAGATCACCTTATGAAAAATCAAATAGTGAGTTGTCACATAGAAACATAGAAACATAGAAATTAGGTGCAGGAGTAGGCCATTCGGCCCTTCGAGCCTGCACCGTCATTCAATATGATCATGGCTGATCATCCAACTCAGTATCCCGCACCTGCTTCTCTCCATACCCCCTGATCCCCTTAGCCACAAGGGCCACATCTAATTCCCTCTTAAATATAGCCAATGAACTGGCCTCAACTACCCTCTGTGGCAGAGAGTTCCAGAGATTCACCACTCTCTGTGTGAAAAAAGTTCTCCTCATCTCGGTTTTAAAGGATTTCCCCCTTATCCTTAAGCTGTGACCCCTTGTCCTGGACTTCCCTAACATCAGGAACAATCTTCCTGCATCTAGCCTGTCCAACCCCTTAAGAATGTTGTAAGTTTCTATAAGATCCCCTCTCAATCTCCTAAATTCTAGAGAGTATAAACCAAGTCTATCCAGTCTTTCTTCATAAGACAGTCCTGACATGCCAGGAATCAGTCTGGTGAACCGTCTCTGCACTCCCTCTATGGCAATAATGTCCTTCCTCAGATTTGGAGACCAAAACTGTACGCAATACTCCAGGTGTGGTCTCACCAAGACCCTGTACAACTGCAGTAGAACCTCCCTACTCCTATACTCAAATCCTTTTGCAATGAATGCTAACATACCATTCGCTTTCTTTACTGCCTGCTGCACCTGCATGCCTACCTTCATTGACTGGTGTACCATGACACCCAGGTCTCGTTGCATCTCCCCCTTTCCCAATCGGCCACCATTTAGATAATAGTCTGCTTTCCCGTTTTTGCCGTTCCTTCTTTCCAGAGATGTTGCTTTTTCTGCTGAGTTACTCCAGCATTTTGTGCCTATCTTCAGTGTAAACCAGCATCTGAAGTTCCTTCCTGCATAACTTTTATGGAGGGTCTATTGGTCTTTTGTTGTAACCTAGTAAAGATCCTTGCATCATGTATTGTCAGTCCTTCTGAGGAACATAATCAGTTCTTGACTTTTACCAGGCCACATATTGTTATAGCTTGTTGTAGCCATTGCCGTAGGGTGGGTCCATTTCGGCGTCCCACTACGACTGTGACTGTCGCCGGCAGGCCCCTAAAGTGGAACAGGG
The DNA here is from genome assembly GCF_028641065.1 of Leucoraja erinaceus. Classification (NCBI taxonomy): domain Eukaryota; kingdom Metazoa; phylum Chordata; class Chondrichthyes; order Rajiformes; family Rajidae; genus Leucoraja; species Leucoraja erinaceus. The sequence goes on along the minus strand of NC_073391.1, from coordinate 12,773,285 downwards.
CCTTTAGGAAATGTGTCTGTATCCCTTGTTTTATTTTATGGGAGTAAACTGGAATTCCTGACATTTTGTGGCAGATTCATGTTTTGCTAATTAGGAGTCCCTGCACTGGACTCAAATGGAGGCCACCAAAATATTGAAATCTGGCAAAGTCAATGGTATCATGACTTGCGTTCTCCTGGTCCCAAAGTTTCTTAAACGGTTCAGTATCAAACATCATGCATATTACAATGGTGTTGATACATGTAACAAATATTAATGCTCTCAGGCAAAAGAAAATCTCATAAAGATTTGAAATGATGGAAACTTGAGTGATAATACAAAGATATAGGACTTGTTAGTAGAATGCTAGAGACCCAGGGGGAACCTACTAGTCAAAAAATGAATCGGAATTTGAAATGAATCCAGAAATATCTAAATTTGGTATTATAGTGAAGCTAAGTTTCTATTGTTTCCCTTGGATTCAGGACACCAAAGAACAGGAAAAACCCATTCAGGTCTTCTAAAAGTAAAAATATGGCAGATGATGCCTGGATGCAAATAAAGGCAGAAATTGCTGGAAATATTCAGCAGGTCAAGCAGCAACTGTCGAGAAAAAGTAAGTTAACAATTCAGGAATATAATGTAGGTTGCTCACTTTTTATCACAAATGGAAGTTAGCAGAACTTCAGTTAATGTGCTGAACATGGTATGTGTTGGAAGGAACTGCAGATGCTGGTTTCCACTGAAGATAGACATAAAATGCTGGAGTAACTCAGCGGGACAGGTAGCATCTCTGGAGAAAAGGGAAGCTGCCTGTCCCGCTGAGTAAATCCAGCGTTTTGTGTCTATCTTTATGGTACTAAACTATTTTAAAATCAAGCAAATAATCACAGAGTAAAATTAGCTTATGATTATTCATCATTCAACGCATTAATGCTTTTGTTCAAATGTGATGAAAAAGTATTTCATATGTCAAGGTGCTCTTGTCACATCACAGAACATGATACCTGAAATATCTCTTCCTTATGCTATAAGTGTTCCTTGAATTAAATCTGATCAGATTTTCTTTAATGTTAGGAATTTAGATTAAGCTGATCCACCATAATATTAACCAGAGATCTATTGGCAGGAACCCATGTAACTGACAGCATTTCCCTATGAAATTGAACTCAACCTTTGTGGTGATTCTGCCAAGTATGTCTGCCTGATGAAGCCCAGTAGGGGAGTGTGGAGTTGTGAATGTTCCATAGCATTAGGGGAAGCAGTTCAAATAGCTTTGGCCATTGTAGGCCTGGCTCAGGGACATCAAAACAATGTTTTTTATCAGATGATTTTACTTGTTGTAATCTAGGGATGTTATCTGAAATTTTTTTTTTAATGTCTTTTAAAAAAAACGATAATATATCAACAGTTTAATTGCCCACGCCGTTAATCGGTTACTAAATTTCAAGAGCAACCTATGTTGAGAGATTCAGCAATCTTTTGCTCAATTTTCCAAACTGCCAGGTTAGAAGATGGCTCAGCCCATGAAGAGCTGGCTGCACTATTTAATGTTTCCAGCAAGTGTACTTATTTTGTGAACCTTCTGGATGCTCTTAAAAAAATCAACCTAGTTGTTTTGGAGACAAGAAGACTAATGGATGCGGTTTGGCAATTTTTGAATGTAATTATATTAAGTTACTAAGAAACATGTGCAGCGTAATAGAATTAGCAGATGGTTCAATGCAGCTTTCCAATGTCGTTTCCAGTTACGACTGGTTTGCTGACAAGAGGGATAACAAGAGATTGACCAAACTGATTATTTATGTCATAAAGGCATTTTCAACCACATTAATGAAGCTATATTAAATTACTACTCTTGAATATGAAATCTTGGAAATGTAGAAAATGTGAGTAGGAACAAACCTTCATCCCTTTGTGCCCGCTCCACCATTCAACTCGATAATAACTGATCATTCCCTGTTCCTGCTCTCTTCTCAGATCCTTTGATCTCTTTAGTCATGAGCAATATATCTAAAGCCCCTGTCTCACTTTCCCGAGTTACTCACATATTCTCCCGAGTTTTCCCCTTGATTCAAACTCGGAGATGCCAGCCATAGGTACTCGGGGGTTTTATTTTTACCCGTGGACATTTTTCAACATGCTGAGAAAATGTCCCGACTTACTTGATGCCCCGAGTACCTACGGCTGGCATTACGAACCGCTACAAAATATCTACGGACTCCTACGGACTCGCTACGGACATTCTCCGAGTTAAGGGGAAAACTGGGAAGAATTTGTGAGTAACTTGGGAAAGTAGGACAGGGGCTTAACTCTTTCTTGAATGTACTCAATCACTTGGTTTCATCTGCTTTCTGTAGTAGAGAGTTTGACAGATTCATCAGTGTAGCAGAAGAAATGTTTCCTCAGTTCTGTCCTTCATGGCACCCCTTTTCCTTAGACACTAATCCTGGATTTATCACCAATCAGGAACATGCTTCCTGCATCTAGTCGTTTAAGTTACAGTTTTGTAGATTTTTATGAGTTTCCCCTCATCCCCCCAAATCTATTAAAGTCGAGGGAACATAAACCTAACCAATTCAATCTCTTCTCATAGAGCAGTGCTTCCATTTCAAGAATCAATCAGGTGAAATTTGGCTGCACTCCCTCCACAGTAAGAACATCCTTCCTCAGATAAGGAGACCAAATCTGCACACAATGCTCACTAAAGGGCCTGTCCCACTTGGGCCGTCATTTACGTGACAGGCCGGTAGTGACTGACGCACGACGGTCGCACGCGTCCGCACAGCCGTCTGGAGCGCGTGACAGCTTTTGAATATGGACACAAAATGCAGGAGTAACTCAGCGGGACCGGCAGCATCTCTGGAGAGAATGAATGGATGATATTTCGGGTCGAGACTCTGCTTCAGTCTGAAGAAGGGTCTCGAACCGAAACGTTACCCATTGCTTCTCTCCAGAGATGCTGCCAGTACCGTTGAGTTACTCCTGCATTTTGTGTCTATCTCCAACCGTCTTGACCCCGCTCTGGGAGTAGGAGTGGGGGCGGAGCCGGATCCACAACGACCCTAGCTCCAGGACGAGCTTGGTGATCGTTTGCCTGCTTCTGCTGCTGATACGAGGTGAGACGTTGCACCGCACCAGGGTCTTGGCCTGTCCCACTTTGGCCGTCAGTTACGCGACCGGCCGGTGGCGCGCGAAGATTTTGTTCAGGACGAAGTCCACACTCCTCCACGCCACTCCACACTCCTCCACACCACTCCATGCGCCCGTCACGCACTACACACGTGATACCCACACGCTACCCACACACTAGCAGGTCGCATAAATGGCGCGCGAAAGTCAGCCACGTGGGACAGGCCCTTTAAACACTGCATAATTGCAGCAAGATGTCCCTGTTTCTGAATACAAAAATTCACACCACGTGGCCAAAATATCACTTTCTTTCTGAATTACTCTTGAAGGAGAAAACAAAAACACATTTCATATTGAACACCATTCATTTGAACTTTTTTTCATAATTTAATACTGGCACCATTTGAAGAGGTTTTAGGATAAATGCGCAAAATCTTGAACCGAGATAAGAGTTCTGTAGCAATTTAGAGAGGATTGCCCATGGAGTCTCTGAGGTTGTGGCCTTGGCAGCTGAAGGGATGACTACCAGTCAAAAAGAGACTAAATTCAGGGATGCTGAAGCGGCAAAAAAAAAAAAATGGATTGCCGACATTTTGGAGAGTTGTAGGTTGGAAGATGGGAGCAAAGTATCGGGAGAAATGATAAATCAGGGAAATTAGAAAACAAGAACGAAGATTTTACATCAGCGACTTTGCTTAATTTGGAGCAAATGTAGGTAAGAAGTCTGGCGAAGGGTCTCGGCCCGAAACTTCGCCCATTCCTTCTCTCCAGAGATGCTGCCTGCCCCGCTGAGTTAGTCAAGCTATTTATGTCTATGTTAGGTAAGCAGGCACTGGCTACATGAACTTTAGATGGTAGAGCCTAATGAAACTTGGGAGATGGCCAATAGAATTTTACATGACAACAGGATAGCTAAAGGTAGAGCAAGGGAAGCAGATTGTCGGTGAAATTAAATATAATAGTTGAACATAACAAAACCAATAATGAGGTTTCAGTAGCAGAAGAATTGATATGGGGCAAAATCAGAAGATCGATAGAAATTAGATAGAAAATAGACAGTCTTGCTGATGGCATGATAAGTGGTCAATGCCCACATCAAATGTAACTATTGCTTTCACCCCATCAGCTGCTTTGTCTCCTTTTGGTTTATGAATTCACATTGACGAATTACCAGGATCTGACGGACCATGAGTTGTAGTTGCTCAGAATAGTGTTAGTAAGGGATTGGTGATTGTGATATGAATTTAATATAGTCATTATATCATTTAATCAGAGGACATTTCTGCTCGTCCTATTATTGATCTCGAACAGATCTCGAAATGCTGATTAAAAAGCAATCATTATTAATAAAAATTATCTAAAACGACTCATGTTTCATTGCTAAATTGATATTCAGATTGCCACAATCAATGTGAAAAATGTTCTGCCATATAGGAAATGAACTTCCTCATACAGAAGTGAAGCCTCAATGAAGCCGGGTGGCGCCAGCAATGGCTGCCTCGCCAACAGTCTGTCTGTCCCGTCCTTCTTTGTTGTTTGGTAGTATGTTTTAAATGTATGTTTTAGTGTTCCTTAGCTTGTATTGCTGTATGTGGAGGGTGGGGAGGGGGGTTGGAGGAAACATTTTAAAATCTCTTATCTTTTCCGTATTGTATCTCTGGCCACAATGCGGCCTAACATTGAGGAGTTGGCGGCCTCTGCTGAAGACTGACTTTGGGAGCTCCACCGTGGGAGCCTACAGACTTAACATCGTGGAGCTCGTGATCCCTGTCGGGGGTCGTCTTTGGAGCTCCAACCGTGGGAGCCTGCGGACCTTAACATCGTGGAGCTCGCAGTCCCTGGTTAGAGTCCGACTTCAGGAGCTCCAAGCCGCAGGAGCTTCGATTGCTCCGACACGGGAGCTTCAATCGCCCAGACCCGGAGCTTTGATCGCCCCAACGGGGGGGGGGGGGGGGGGGGGGGGGGTTTCGATCGCCGGCTGCAGGAGCTTCGATCAACCCGAGCGGATGGTTCGATTGCCCAGACCGCGGTAGAATGAAGAGGAAGAAGATTCGACCTTATTGCCTTCCATCACAGTGAGGAATGTGGGGAATCCGCTGTGGTGAATGTTTATGTTAATTTTTATTTAGTTGTGTGTCTTGTTGCTTGCTTTTTTTTAGTATGGCTTTATAACATTCCACTGTACCTGAATTGGGTCATGTGACAACCAACTGACCTTGAAACCTTGAATTATATTAAACTTTGGCATCACAGTCATGCGCTTGGGGAGAAATTTACTTTCAGCAAAAGCCCTGCTGATGTTTAACAGTTGTAGAAGGGTGGAAATTGTCATTCTTTTTTTTTAGTTTAGTTTAGTTTAGTTTAGAGATATAATGCGGAAACAGGCCATTCGGCCCACCGAGCCTGCACCGACAAGCAATCCCCACAAATTAACACTATCCTACACTCACTAGGGACAATTTTTACATTTACCAAGCCAATTAACCTACATACCTGTACGTCTCTCACCCAAATTGGGCCTGTAAGCAAGTATTCAACAAAAACTTTGAAGGCCAAAGCTGATATGGCTTTTTTTTTGGCAGTAGTTGATTACAAATCAGTCAGTACTGAGCACGGAGGTGATCTTAGGTTGGCTCTAGATGGGTTAGCAGAGTGCTGGCAATTTTCAGGGGCTCGAGGGATGTATTCCTGCTTCACCTGGAACTAAATGAGAATGACAGGTTGTTGAGGTCCTTCATAAAGCACTGGTTAAAATTGACACAGAGACTGAACAGGATATCCTCTGCCCATTTCTCTATCAATATTGGAATTGGGGAAACTGCAATTCTAAAATGCAATTTTCTAAAAATTGAATTGGAAAGTATCAATATATTCTGACCATAACATGTCCCCTGCCACACTTCAATTATAGATATTGGCATCATTTTTTTTCCTAGTGTCTAAATGTCTTTCAGCAGGTAGGTTTGAATTTATTATTTATTTGTCACCAACAAATCAGAACCCCGATTAAGGAACTGAGTAAAATCCAACATGAATTGTGAATCTCCGGAGCATGTTGATTGATTTAGTTCACTCTGCCATCTGCTTTACCCATATGGCACCTCACCTGTGGCAACCTTCCTCTCTCTCTCTCCCCAAAATTATCACACGGTCCCCACCCAATTATTTTGCTGTATTTACACAGAAAATGTCCAGTGAATGAGGGAAATAACATTAGATTTCATGACTGTTTTTGAAAAAATATATACTTGCAATTGTTTTTTTTTTGTGGAGATGGGCATCATTTTTTCTGCTTTCTGTGCCAGTAATACAAGTAGGATCTAAATGCCACATTGGCTCAAAATAGCAAGATGCTCATGTTTACAGAAGCTCTCCATTATTAATTGCTGGGACAGGCACAAAAAGGTAGAATCAAGTATTATGTTAAAGAGGTTTTTACACTTATTATTTGGATCAAGGTTTCAAGGTTTCAAGGTCAGTTTAATGTCACATGTACCAATTAAGGTACAGTGAAATTTGAGTTACCAGACAGCCAAAAGTGAAAAGCAACAAAACACATAACCACATAAAAGTTAACATAAATATCCATCACAGTGGATTCCACATTCCTCACTGTGATGGAAGGCAATGAAGTTCAATCTTCATCCTCTTGTTCTCCCGCGGTCGGGGCGATCAAAGCCCCTGCAGCTGACGATCGAAGCCCCTGTCGGGGTGATCGAAACTCCCGCGACGGGGTGGTTGAAACTCTCCCCGCGGCATGGAGCTCCCGAGTCGGCCTCTTCTAACCAGAGACCACGGGCATCGCGATGTTAAATCATTGATGATCAAGATGATCAGATATCATTGGGAACATATATGAGATCTCTTACTTATGTTACATTTTAAGTTTTAAAAATGTTGTGTAATGCATTGCCCATGCAGTCAAAGTTACAACAGGGTTCAAGCTTTTAGTCTTGGGCTCCTCGAGGGTGCAACAAGGTAGATTTAAAGCATCAATCCTGAAGGTGAGTCCTGACCCGAAAAGTCATCTTTACATTCCCTCCCCAGATACTGCCTGACCATTTGAGTTCCTCCAGCACTTTGTGTTTTGTTCAAGATTCCAGCATTTGCACTTCCTTCTGTCCCGAGACCATTTGTCGCTCTGCAGTCCTATCTTGCAGATGGCCAATGGTCTATTTGCTAAAAACAAACCATTTTAGCACTTTTGCAAATAATGACAGCTGTTTTGTGTAGTTTGGTAATCTGGTGCATGTACAATGCTCAACATGGATTCAGACTGACGGTCAGACAAGGAAGACTGATATTTCTCTTCAAGAAAGCTCCAACAGAGCTAGATTAGGACAATTATTGTTGTGCAGTTGAGTTGATGACTCCAACAACGTTCAAGTTCTCTTAAACGAGGATAAATTATCCCATGTTTAATCGACCTGTTCTAGACAATAAACAGAAGGGGAATGTAGAAGAAAGGATTTGGGAGTTATGTTATGCAGATCAAGGAAGCTCTTCCTGGAGACACTTATCTTGCTTTTCTTTCTTCAATTCCCAAATTGCATTGAGGCTGTGAAGTTGAGCAGCAATTCAGGTTACAATAGTATAGAACTGAGACAAATTTTACAAAAAATTGTGATGTGTTCAATGTCACTAATGTGCGAACATTGAACATCTGACAATTGTACAGATTGGAAGGGAAAATATTACAAAGAATGATTGTGAATCCCGATGAATGGTGACAGATAATGGTTTTCTTTCAAAAAATATTACTGTGTGACAGCTGAAAATAGTTCTGAGTTTCTGTCATTTAGTTGTATCTTTTGAAAATTGTGTCTTCATAGCCTTCCCTTCGTAGCTTTACATCCGTCTTGTATATATTGTCTGAGAATAGACTATTCATACTGTGGCCAACTGCAATTGTCCAGTGCATTAATCCGCATCAATTTACTCATTCCACAGTAATATTTTCTGAAGAGGATCAAATGATGAGAGGGATAGACAGAGTTGACATGGACAAGCTTTTCCCATTGAGAGTAGGGAAGATTCAAACAAGAGGACATTACTTCAGAATTAAGGGACAGAAGTTTAGGGGTAACATGAGGGGGAACTTCTTTACTCAGAGAGTGGTAGCTGTGTGGAATGAGTTTCCAGTGGAAGTGATGGAGGCAGGTTCGATTTTATCATTTAAAAATAAATTGGATAGGTATATGGATCGGAAAGGAATGGAGGGTTATGGTCTGAGTGCAGGTAGATGGGACTAGGGGAAAATAATTGTTTGGCACAGACTTGTAGTGCCGATATGGCCTGTTTCCGTGCTGTAATTGTTATATGGTTATATGGTACAATGCTACTTGCACTCTTTCAGGCACACGATGAGTATGCACTTGCTCTGGAAGCACAAATACTTAGCTGCCCAAGTAACTACATAGATGGATACTTATGAGGAAGTGGAGTATGTGTACAACCTTCCATTGAGCAAAGCAGGAAGTAAAGGGCCTGTCCCACCAGCATTCGATTGCATGTTTCTAGCGCGACCAAACGTGGTGGCTTGAGACATACGGCCTCGCGGGGCCGGTCCCACTTCCAACCGCGGAGCTGTCTGGAATTGTGTCGGGTCGGTCCCGACATCATACTCACCAATCAGCTGGGCAGGAGGCGGGCCGACTGAATTTGGACGTTGCACGGCGTCGGGCGGTTACGTCATCACGCAATGGCAAGCCGGGTGGTGACGTCATCACGCAACGCCATGCGCTAGACGTACGCCGTCAAGACACTGCGTATGGCGTTGAGACGCTGCGTACAGCGATGAGACGCCGCGTACGCCCGTCGAGGCGCTGCGTACGGCCTCAATGCGGCTGCGGGGCGACAGGCCATTGCTGCGCGGAATTTTTGGACGGTGTCAGTTTTTCAGAGCCCCGCGCGATGTCGGGACCAGCCCGCACAACTCCATACGGATCCGGCGATCGAAGTGGGACCGGTCACGCTCGCCGCATGCAGTCGCATGCTGATGGGACAGGCCCTTAAGTGACTTTAATGAAAGAGACAAGCCCTTGGACACCAAGAAATAAACCAAATTATAGCCAGTACTGCCAGACTTGTAAGCCAGCTCCATTTTCTTGTTGCATTCATTCTCAATATTCAGACATTATAATGTAGATGATTTGTGTGGCTGTTTTAAAATAACCTCGCTGCTTTTCCAGGCTTCAGGTATTCTGTCGTTTATCTTTAAAATTGCAGTTGTCAAGTTGTCATAAGACCAGAACTTGAGGGATAACATGGCAGTTCTGGGAAAGTCAATTGGGTTAATCAGAAGACCTTGAGTAAATCAGACCTTGGGTAAATCAGAAGACCTTGGGTAAATCAGAAGATGGAAATAAACAATTGGAGGTCTTGCCCCAACAAGGACAAAGGCAAAAAAAAAATGGTGGATTAATGGCAAACATTCAATCTCAGAAAAAGGGTCTGAATAGAAAGCTTTTGAACAATATTCAAGTAGATATATAAATTTGCTTGGATTCTACAACCACACTTAAGGGGCTGTCCCACTGTGGCAACCTAATTCGTGAGCTTAGAACAGTTTAGGGGAGTTTGAAAAAAATGTCATATTGAAGACCTCCTTCGACTATGTAGAAAACCTCCTACAACTATGTTGAAGACTAGCTTCGACTAGCTTCGACTAGCTTCGGGAAAATTGGACTCCGAATAGTGGAGAATGAGGACGACCTCCTTCGATCTCCTTCGACCTCCCTTTGACTATGTTGAAGACTATCTACGATTACCTTCGACTACCTTTGATTACCTTCGACCTTCGAATAACATGCAGACCTACTACGACCTACTTCAACTAAACCTACAAATAAAAAAAATATCAATTTTTTCCATGGTGAAGGAATGGGTGAGGTTTCAGGTTGAGACACATCTTCAGATGATGAGTATCATCGACGAAACATGTCTATAGAAGGGATCCGAAGCATCACCCATTCCTTCTCTCCAGAGATGGTTGTTGCCTGTCTCGCTGAGTTACTCCAGCATTATGTGTCCATCTTAGGTTTGTAGGTTAATGGCTTCTGTAAAAATTGTCCCTCGTGTGTAGGATATAATTAGTACCGAGGATCGTTGGTCAACATGGACTCGGTGGCCTGAAGGGCCTGTTTCCACACTGTGTCTCTCAACTAAAATTAACTAAACACTGTTGCTCATTAAAAAAATAGACAATGAATTAGGTATATGTTGTGTCTGGTGCCATCCAGTGATGCTACAGGAACCTGTAGTGTGAAAAACTAATGTCTTCTAACTGACCAGAAGTAATGAGAGATAGTGCATTTCAAGGCAATGATGGAAGGATGGAATTTAAAATAAGATTTTAAGGAGTGGAAGCCTTGCTGACAGAACACAGAAATAACTCTGTGAGCACATTTCTCTATGGATCCCAGACTGGGCTGCAGTGGTGTCTTAAGTAATGATTTAATGGCCACTCAATTCTCAAGGTTTTTGAAATATCAAAATTACATCTGCATCCTGCCTACAGAGGAGGATCCCAATTTTTATATTTTACAAGAGTCCCACAATCATTACGTCAGAAAATGTTTTGGTAATGTGAATGAACTTTTGAAATCATTTACTTCTACTTACCATTCATTCTATTTCAGACATAAACCACTGTGACACCTATGCAGCATCGAGAAAAAAAAGAATAAAATTGACGGACATGCAAATATCAATGCTCTGTGAGTTGTTTCAGCTGTTTTATTTGCCACTATGGACCCTTGATACTGATTTGTAGCTGCAAACCCAAGCATAGAGCCCATAGTTTAGTTTATTCTAAATGTCCATTTACCACAAGGAATAGTTCAGTTCAGTTCAGTTCAGCTTAATTTATTGTCATGTGCACCGTGATACAGAAAAAAAAACTTTTGTTGTTGTGCTAACCAGTCAGTGGAAAGACAATGCATGATTATATTTGAGCCATTTACAGTGTTGGTACATGATCAGGGAATAACGTTTAGTGCAAGGTAAAGCCAGTAAAGTCCGATCAAAGATAGTTTGAGGGTCACCAATGAGGTAGATAGTAGTTCAACACTGCTCTCTAGCTGTGGTAGGATGATCCAGTTGCCTGATAACAGCTGGGAAGAAACTGTCTCTGAATCTGGAGGTGTGTGTTTTCACGCTTCTATACATTCTGCCTGATGGGAGAGGGGAGAAGAGAGAGTGGCCAGGGTGCGACCCATCTTTGATTATGCTGCTGGCCTAGCTGCGGCAGCGTGAGGTATAAATGGAGTCAATGCAAGGAACCTCCTTGTGTGATGGTCTGGGCTGCATCCACAATTCGCTCTATTTTCTTGTGGTCTTGGATGGAGCTGTTGCCAAACCAAGCTGCGATGCATCCTGATAAAATGCGTTCTGAGGCGCTTCTGTAGAAGTTGTTGAGAGTTGTAGGGGACATGCCAAAACGTCCTAAGCCTTCTAAGGATTATTACACCCTTATGCCCCAGAACCAAATGAACTTGATCAAATATCAGGTACTGGAAAATCTATCTAATAGGACACAGTTGATCACTTGGTGGTGTAGAATAATCATGCTGGATATAAAGGCAGGTCAAATAATTAAAATGGATATAATGAATTAAAAACGCCTCTTAAATAAATAGCTGTCCAGCGTGCAATGATTAGGAGTAATAGTTAGATACTAAAGTTTTAGGACACATGGATAAGAAAAAAGCCGGCTTAAGTTGAAGAAGTTGTTAACCTTCACTCTTATTTATTACTAGACCAAGTGCAGACCCGTTGGGTCTGCTCCCCCAATGGTGTGATTCCCCCAACCCAATATTCCACCATGCACCCGTCTCCTCCAATGGAACTGAAGCCGTTGCCAAATGTAAGTTTCCAGCACTCCCCTGCCTCCCTCAATTGCATCTCCCCTGCCTGCTGCAGCAGTGAAAAGTTCAGTGTTCCTGTCTTGCAACTTTGTTTTGAAGTGTGTTGGAAGCTGACAGGAAGGAGCAGTGAATCAAAAGGAAGAAAGGCAGCTGGCAGCCGGACGGCAGGCGGCAGCCACAGACTTTTATATATATATAGATAGAGAATTGAAGTTTTATTTTTCATGGAGAAAATCATCAAGTTTCTATTTTGGAGACAGCATGTTAAGGTACAAATATTATAAACCATACACTCATAACTTGTGCATAACAACAATATGCATTTCAAATGTCATCAGATAAGTAAAACAACTAACTTGTAATTGTATTTATCAGATCCAATAAAATAAGAAATAACATGCAAATTATTGTTGAACTTTCATTCATAATTTCTGGCATTTAAAACACATGTTCTTATGCTGCTCTTACACATTGAGGCATCATTGCCTCAACTCTAAACACCTTAGCATGCAGCAGCATCAATTGGTTGCTCTTTCTGTATTTACAGAGATAATTAATTACTGGTTCAACTATGCAGTTGTTTTTGAATGAGAATTGGATTGAAAAAAATCCTCTATTTTAAGATGGGAGAAATGGAAAGGAATTGAGGTCAAAGGTAGATTATGGAATTGAAGAAATTAGATCTGTTCAGGCACTCATGTGATATTAACTGAAGAATTAATCAAGTTAAGTCTGGGCTCTCTATAGGTATTTTGGCCTCAGAAACAGCTTGGAGCAACTTTGACAATCTTGACAGTTCCAATATCGATAGGTATATGGACGGGAATGAAATGGAGGGTTATGGTCTGAGTGCAGGTAGATGGGACAAGGGGAGAATACGTGTTCGGCATGGACTAGAAGGGCCAAGATGGCCTGTTTCCGTGCTGTAATTGTTATATGGTTATATATGGTTATATGTTGACTTGCTCCATTTAAATTTTAAGGGTTTAAATATCTGCCACTGCATTAAAGAAATCCAGGTGACCTCACCGTTAAATGGAGGGGCAGAGCAAGAGTGATCATTTTTGGACAGCCATATATTGGAAGCGGCACATGGAATCAAGGAAATTGTAACTTTCCACATAGATGATTAACGAGACATCTTTTTGAAATAAAACCTGTAACTTTTCCCTTTGGTGCAAACGTTTGAGGGATATCCAAGCCTTAATTTTAAGAAGACCAATAATTGATACTTCAAAGAAGGTGTCTGAGGTGCGCTGATTAGATCTCTGTTACAGGTACTGAGCAAGATGTAATCTTCTTTGATGGAACATTTAAGGAATATGAAGGCATAAAAAACATAACCACACTTAAAAATCAATAAGACTGTTTACAGGAATGCTCTGGGGAAAGTTTACAAAGAACATATTCATGAGCCTCTGTTGACTGAAGGGAACTAAGTTTGAAGATATCTACTTTCCATATATTTTCTTTTCCAATAACTCGTGGATGTTTACAACAAAGAAAAGCATAAACACACTTCCTATAAGTAAGAAATATTTTATTATTTTATAGTTATTTCTTAATAAATTGGTGAGGATATTTAATTTCAGGTCATTACTTGGCTTAGCATTGAAGAAGATTAAAGCACGTACACATCTCTAGTCCTTTTTAATGCCATGCTGCTATGAATAGGACTGCAAGATAAAGAGACAAGTCACAGATATCTTGCTACACCGCCATCAGTTCAAATGTAAAATATAGAATGAATATAAGTCTCAACTTAATTTTGCACTGCGCTTATGTTGCGATACCAGCGTAAAACGGCAAAACAACAATTTGTGTGAAACTTCCCTGGAGTATTCTCTTTAAGGGAAATAAAAGAGAGAGAGAAATGTATTGATATGATGATAGCAGAATATGTTATGTCAGTAAGAAATGCATATTTATCTTTTGTATAAAGAGAGCGCTCTTGGAAAAGCCATGGGAGGAAAACAAAAAGAAAAGAAAAACTGAAGAACCATCATAGCAAAAGAATAAAATATTTAAGGAATCGAAACATTAGTTTTAAAGCTGTGCAAAGAAGGAAAAAGTGGACAGTACTTTTATTATTTTGCATCTTCGGTTTAATTCCTTGGAGAGTTGATCAGAATGAGTCCATTTGTCTCTTCATGGCATGGAGAAAGCTTTCCAATTAGTCAATCTCCATGGCCCTTTTCACATAGACCTAAACTGCTTAACCTTTCAAGCATGTCCACCTCGTTTTTGAAGGTTTACCTTTAAACTTGCAATTCCCACCCTTTTAAACAGTGCACTAAGGCTGGGCATCTTCCTCATTCCCCCGTTAAGATACTGGAAGATAGCCAGAAAACAAAACAAATACTTTATTTATAAAAGGAACTTATAGTAAAGTCAAGACAATATGCCACAGTGAGCTTACTCCATTGAGCTGGACTGATGTTTAGCAAGTTGAATGCTGAAAATATAAGAACAATAGTTAGTCAGTTAGTCATATATAATTATTTTTTTAACATCATATCACCTAGTGTTAGTTATGTTACATCCTTCCTTTAATAATGGAAGGGGAAAAATTAACTAAAATGTCCAATCTCTGTGTACTCGACTTTGATACAGTGCTTTCCAGATACATAGGTTGACAATCTGTCCTTTCAAATCTTGTCCAACAGTTTGTGATTCTAAAGTGTGCTACTATCAAGTTTTAACACTGCCACTCTGCAGTGTCAGTAGTACACACCCTTTAGCATTTTGGTATCGGCTTCCATCCATAAATCCTCATTTGTGGTTTTCCCGAAACAGTGACCACTTTTTTGGTGTGGGACACCTTTTATCACAACTTGTGTTATCTGGGTGTGGTGTGGTGTGCGGGCTTCATCCCCACTGTGTTTCCAGCTCTGAGGGATGGCTTGTCTTTAGTGTGTCATCTTGCAGTAATGTGACTGTCCCCTAAACGCAGCAAGTTGCCTTCCAAGGCTCTTTTGCACTTCTGATTTTAACAGACTTTCTGGGAGTTGAACTCTACTTCACCTTCTGTAAGTGGCTGCACAAGGCTACCCTTTCAACTGGGGTATTGTGTAAAAGCAGGATGCACATTTGGAGTGAACATTTAACATTTGCCAGCTCTATGAGCCACCTTCTGTCATTCCATTGCTCTGTGGAAAACTGGTCCTTTTGCCAATAACCAAGCTGTACGCTGTCTTTCGAGAATCTCACAACATTGTCTGATGTGAAATGCATCTTAGGGATGCCACATCCATTAAATTATCACTATAGCTTTGAAGAACTGTTGATGAATGGGAGTTCTCTAAGAAATCTACCTCCCTTTGGAAAGTAAACAAATGTCACCACAAATATTTTCCCATTTAGGTGAAAGAGAAGTGACCTAACACTTGCCTAGAGTCTATATGGGATTTAACAAGAAGAGTACTTACCTAGTTGGCTACTTTCTACAAATCTGAGGGTCCCACTCTTCTGCACATTGTCCCCGAGCTCACCTTGGCCACTACATGTTCTGCAGATGCAACCAGGAGGCTTTTTTCTGAGTGGAGGATACATTTGATCATTTGATTCCTTTTTAACATGGAATTAATTACCCTTTGGCCTCAGAAGATCTGGCAACCTTCATTGCGCAGTTCATCTTTCATGTGGAAGACTGGTCTGAGGTCGGGTTCAATGGCACGCTGTATCATAACTGAATGGCTTGTTGCACATATTACATTGTAACACCTTGTGCATTGCTTTCTTCAAACACTTGGTTCAATGGCTAAAAGTTAAGAATCTTTGTCCCCATGAGATCTTTGAGTTATAGAGTTTAATAACAGAGAAATGATTGCTTGGCCCTTCTCATCCACGGTGCCTATCTAATAGCTAATCCATGTTACTCAGTTTGACCCATTCTTTCTCCTTGCATTTCAGATTTTGCTTCTTCCTATATTTGCACATCAGGGTTCCCAGCAGTTGGTGATGGTCTGATGTTACCTTTTCCAACAATTCTCCTTTATCAAGTCCAATACTATTAGCTATAGTCTTTAGTCCACTAAGATCTTCAAGTGCAGCATTCAATCTTAGCTGAAATTGATCCGGAGATGTGTTGATTTCACAGGGATTCTTCGCCAAAAGCATCTCACATAGAATATTGAAAAAGGTTAAATATGTACTCTCCTCAAACTATCCTTCGAATCAGTTGCTGACATTTTTGTTCTACTCATATCTGGTAAAACACATTTATTTTGTCCTTTTAGGGTGTTGACTCCTCTTCAGATCCATTTATTGGTCTTTTATAACAAGGTCAATTCACAGGTTGTTGTTTGTCTCAACATGCTGAGTTGGGTATCCAGATTTAGTTGTGTCTGCTGGAGCTAGTTTCTCCAACTTGACTTTATGTTTTTCCTTGAGAGTTATTGAAATGTGTGTTTGTAGCTGTACTAGCTACTGAATGCTTCTATTCAATTAGAAATTATTTCACAATTAATCTTGGTGTAGATTTGTCTTGCATCAATCAGTCCCTGTATGGTTCATCCCATCCATTCCGCAGACCTTCATCATCCTCTTCCTTGGTTGTAGAAATAATTTTCATATCCATAATCACACACATTACCTCAAATAAAGGGGATTTCCTTCTTCAGCCCCTCCAGTTACGACCACAATACTTGGAATGTGTATCTAACGTTTGTAGCAAATATTTTGTTTTGTCCTTTGTGTGGCTCTTCACTGCATATACTTCCCTCTGATCACCATCCAGTATTACCAGCCAGATTATGGATAGCCCTGCAGCTTTGCATGTCTGTGTGCACTTCACCGCGCGCATTTACTCTGTCTCATGTACATTCCATTTCCCTCCGAGGGTCTATTAGATTTCACAATTAATCCAATCTGACGAAGCAGTCCTTCAAATCTGTAAAGTTGAACTTATCTGCTAACAGTCGTAGATTCATGAAGAAAGTTTTAAATATATCTCCCTGCTCCTGGTTGCATGTGTAGAATCATTAATAGTCATCCATTTAATTTCTAGGTGGATAACAATGTGCGTGCAATTCCTTCTCCAGAGTCTCACATGTTAAGGTACAATTCTCTTCTCTTGTGATTAATGAGTTACAATTACATCTTTACTTTAGTCTGCTCTGGTTTATTTGCCAAATCGGCTCAATATGCAACGGTAACTCTTCCCTCCACTGATCCATTCTTTAGAGAGGCTGCTTGCCTGGAGCTTCTGTGTCTGGAACAATGCTATTTGTTCCCTTGCACTTTCTCAATTGAAATCACACAGCTTGCTGTCTCTTGGCACATGTTCACATGCTACCTCAATTGGGAAAGATCATATTCAGCACTTAGTATTCTAATTCAGACATGGCATCTAAATTTCATAGTTTCAGCAGCCAGCACTTTTGACACCATGTCTTGGTATCTTTTTCATTCTTTGAGCTAAAGGAGAAGAGCTGGAAAACTAAATTAGGGCTGTATTTTATTAATTAAAGCAAACTACAAAATGCCAGGGACAGCAGATCTGCTATGTCTTTACTCCACAGAGGCAGACAGATTTCTGTCAAATAAACTCAATGAAGCAACAACACACTTATTGCAGCTGTGGTATCAAGCAATATATTACACATTGTAGGTACACAAAAATGCTGGAGAAACTCAGCGGGTGCAGCAGCATCAAGCATGGAGTGAAGGCCGAAACGTTGCCTATTTCCTTCGCTCCATAGATGCTGCTGCACCCGCTAAGTTTCTCCAGCATTTTTGTTTACCTTCGATTTTCCAGCATCTGCGGTTCCTTCTTGAACACTATTACACATGGTAGTTCCACATATGTGCTGCATCACAAACCTTCTCTTCATCTTCCTACTTACCAATTATTGTAAATCTTTGTTTATTTTGTTGCTAACTCTTCTACCACTGACAGAAGTTTCTCCTTCTTTACTCTATCAAATCCTTCATAATTATAAACACTTCAGTTTCATTTCATCATTTGGAGCAAACTGATCTGGACTACCGTGGCAAAGAGGAGGAATTTCTCTGTCAATATGCTGCATCAACCAACTCTCAGTGATCTGGTTTCCCACCATTCTCTATTGTTACCAGTGTCGTCTCCCTCACCCTGCTTAAGAGTCACCACTTGTACCTCAATTACAATGTTACGCTTCTTGCCTGATCCATCAAGGGCAGAGCCCTCCTCCATCAAAAGTATCTACATGAAATGCTCAAGAAGGCAGCATCTATCATCATGGGCCCCCACTATCCAGACCATGACCTCTTCTCGCTGCCATTGTTGGGTTGGGGATACTGAAGTCTGAAGTCCTACATCACCTGTTTCAGGAACAGCTTCTTCCCTACAACTACCAGCTTATTGAATCTAACCCTACCTCAACTGCAGAATACTCTCTCTTGCACGACCATAGACTTGTTTTCTAATTGTGTTTTTTCCCACTAACGACTTGCTTATTGCACAATATGTTTTTCTTTTTTACTGTCTTGTAGATTTTCTGTTTTCATGTAGAAACAAGGAACTGTAGATGTTTGTTTACAAAAGAAAGAGATGCAAAATGCAGGAGTAACTCAGCAGCACAGCCATCATACATGGAGAACATGAATAGGTGGCCTTTTGGCTTGGGACTCTTCTTCAGACTGTTTACATGTGTTGACTGAGTATATGTGCCTGTGATGCTGATGCAAACAGGAATTTAATTGTTCCTGTACCTCACCATATTTGTGAAATGACAATAACTCAACTTGACACAACTTATGTAACATAGAGCAACCCTCTCTTTATCTTGTATCACACACAAGATGATCTTTCAGCACATCTAGTCTGTGACCATTCTGTGGAGATGAATCCATCTAGTCCCTTTCTGCTTGACCAACTGAGTTACTCCAGCATGGCCTGACCCAATGCTGCTTGACCCACTGAGTTAGACCAGCACTGTGTGTTTTACTCGAGATGACAGCTCCTTGTGAGTCTCTTCTCCCCTTTCCTTCACCATTGCCTGTCACACGTCAGTCCTACTATCCCGACAGTATTGTCATTTACTTTTCCTTCAAAATTCCCTTTTAAAATCACAAATGTATCCCTGTTTCATTCCCTTCCCTTCCACTCTTTCAGGTAGTTTACCTTAAAATGTTAACTAGTCATTGCGTGAAACATATGCTCCTTACATCACTCCTGAGTCTACTGCCAATCACATTAAATTTGTTCCCTTTAATGGGAAGTGTTCCTCTCTTCATCTTTTCCAACCTGTTAAAAATGAGTACTTCTTACAAAATCTCTTCCCTGCTTCTATTGCTCCAGTGAGAACAACCTCAGTTTCTCGGGTCCCTCCTTATAGCTGAAATACATCACCTTTCGAACTGCTGTTTTTTTTCACATCCACTATACATCTATCTTTTTACATCCCTCTTTTTTACATCCTCGCCAGGACCTATATGTCTGTAGCGGCAGATTTTTATATCGTTCAAGAGATTACTCCCTCTAGCTGCCAAGTGGACTACATGGTTAAGGAGAATGTTGTTATACGCATGCGAGCTCTCCGTTAGAGACCTTCAGAGCTCCTTCACAGATAAATCTTCATAACACAGTCTTTTGATTAATAGATTCTTTGTTGTTGATGAAAAACAATAAGGTACATTCAAACTTCTTCCGACTCGTACACTATAATCTTCATCGAACTCCAGCATATCGCTTTAAAGGTTAGAAAACTCCTCGTGTCTCCGTTACACTCCGCATGGTCAAAGGGTATACCTTCCCCGTGCAAGTCCCAAACTAAACTAAAAACTAAGCTTCTGCGCAAGAAACTTAGCTCCAAACACACCCTAAAATACGTCATAAATCCCACCCACAATATAACGGGCAGTCTAAAATTTAAAGACACATGGCATCATTGATGACAAGCCAAATGGCCACTACAATGTCTGCCCTAAGATATGGTGACCTGAAGTGAATACAATAACCTATATTCAGCTCACTAACTTTTGTTCTCTTCCCCCACTTTCTGAGGGGTGCACTGCCTGCATTGGACGAAATGGACACTGGAAGTTAATTGTGCACTGTAATCCTTCTTTGAGAGCTATCAAATTCAATAACGCCAGTTTCTTAAGAGATTAATCAATGGTGGGTATTACCAATGTGTGTGAAATTTGGTCATTCTTTGCACTAACTCTCTCGGGAAGTTAGGGACAAAAATGTCTATTTGCTTGAATTTTGCAAGTTATCCTGAACTGAAGGATTATTTCCAAGAATACTTAATAAAATAATAGAGATTGGAGGTGGTGTGTCATTTAAGGATTAGGGGAGAGAGGGTTCATGGTGCGAGGCAGGAGAGTTGTACCAGATATTTTTCATACCTCATTAAATACGGAGGTACCAGACATTGGAAAATTATCAATATTGCTTTATTTTTTTAAGTGAGTCATAACCATGATTCTCAGAATCGTAGGATTGTCTACAAATGTAACGGGTGAAATAAGAAAATATTGCAGTGCCTAATAATTGAAAATAATTCAAGCGAATATTACGAGCGAAAAATAAATAATCCCAAACATGTTCATAACTGAAAGTTTGTACCCGACTTCTTTCATTATGCAGATAATGGTAAAATGGTTGGTTACAGATATAGATTTTCAGAGAACGAATTCAGATGCCTCACAAGAGACTTGAAGTTGAAGTAAAAATGGATGTGATGAAAAAAGAAAATATGAATTGGGTAATAAATTTGCTGAATAAAAGGAAACAAAATGACCCTTGGTAGTTATTGTAAGTGCTCCAGAGATAAGCCCTAAGATCCTTGCTCTTCACATTATTTATAATGGTCCTGATGAAGGTATTAAAAGTTGTATGCTGAACACTGCATATGAGATAAAGTTCTCTCAAAAGTTGGAACAAAGATGTAAAATTAACAAAAAAAGTTCTTGGAGTTGGTAACGTGAGCTAATTTACAAATAGAGTTAAATATTAAGAAAGGCACAAACGTCAGGAAAATGTAGGAACCCTCATTAAATAAGATAAATGAGAAAATGAAGTCTACACATTTCAGTTAAGATAATATTGCAATAATCACTGCTATGTGCAGTGTACGTTAAAAATGTAATAGAACTGCATTGTATAATTAGATCCATAGGAATTAGATACAAGAATATTATACTGGTATTGTATAACGCTCAAAGGAGACCACACATTTGAATATACTATTAATAATAATATTGAAAACCTGCAAAAAATACTTTTCAAAAAAGGCAGAACATTTTGAGGGGGCTGAAACAGATCAATGCTATTCTTATTTCTGAGATCCAATCTAATATTAAAAGGGCAATATGTGGGATTCCAGAAGATGCATGTGGATTATCATTGTTACCAAAAACAAGTCCAAACAATTCACCTTAAGGAAAATGTCAAGATTTCTTAAGAAAAGACAATGATGTTGATATTGTCAAATTATTCAAAATTTATTCAAAATTAAGAATAAAAATACAGATGCTGGAAAATAGAAGTAAAAATCAAACAGAAAATGCTGGACATGTGGTGTCTATGAAAACAGAAACAATTTAATATTTCAACTGCAAACTTTTCTAGTAGATCCACTCTCCACCAATGATAATTCTTTTGTTCTCCTCATAGCTTCTCTATCTTCTCGACTACTGAAACCTATCTTGTTATTTTTCTCTATCCCAGTTCTGGCAAAGGGTCTCGGCCTGAACCATTAATGGTTTCTCTTTCCCCAGATGCTGTTCGACCTGCTGTGTTTCCAGTATTTTCAGTTTTTACTAAAAGTAGGAGATTGCAGATAAATGCAGCGTAGTTTGATAGGATCCTGATTCAGGTTTGGATTTGGTAACTAATTAACTGTTCTAATTTATATTGTATTCATGCAGCACCACTGGTTCTAATGATTCACAGAGCAAGCTCACCTATTTATATCCATAGAACAAAGTGCATTATATATTGTCAATAATATATGAGGTATACAATACTTGTGGGGGACTTGAGTTGCCTTCACTCTAAAGAATATCCCACTAAGCATATCACAATGTCAGATACTTCACAAACTAATATGGCAAAGACATTAAAGATTTTTTAAATATTTATTCTCGATGCAAAATTAACTATATGTGGCCACATTTCGTGTCAAACATCATGTTGGACGTTCTCTTCTCACTAATTATATTAACAATTCATTGTTCCCTTCATCTGAAACTTACGGTGAAGTGTATTTGGTATTCAAATAGTTAGAAAAGATTGATAAATGATGTGAATATCAGTAGTCCAGTGAAAGGAATATTTTGGAAACTGAAAAGCAATTTAGGGATTTAATTAAAAAATGTTTTAATTTTTCCCTAGTTGATTTTTTAATCAGTTGCCAAGAACAATTATAGTAAGAGGATATGATACAGGGAACTGAAATTACAAAATTGAAAACAGTTAAAAAGAACACTGTGAGTTCATAAATTAATTGTGTGGGTGAACAAGTGGGTTTTGCAACACCAAGTGTTGAGATGGGAATGAAATTGTTGGAAAGTAACCAATTGCACAGATTCGCAGGTGGACAAAATTGTCCAACATTCACCAGACATAAATGTGGGTGGAAAACAAAATTATATTTTCAAAACAACCATCGGGAGTTTATGATTCATATAAACCCGAAGTGTATGGTTAAGGGATTGATATATGATCAATGTTTTCTTATTACTGAAAGTTGTTACAAAGGTCAGCATATTAAACTTTATTTGAATTGCTAGTCAGTTACTTGTACCTTTGTCATTTGTTTGTTTTATCATTGATGCTATCAAATGTGTAATGACCTGGCCGTCACCAGACTCTCCATTTCCCAGATGAACACAAAGTATTGTCTAGAATTTCACCCTGTTGGGGGTAGGCACGTGTAAGAAAGAACTGCAGATGCTGGTTAAATCGAAGGCAGACACAAAATGCTGGAGTAACTCAGCGGGTGAGGCAGCATCTCTGGAGAGAAGGAATGGGCGACGTTTCAGGTCAAGACCCTTCTTCAGACTGATGTCAGGGTAGGGGTGGGACAAAGATAGAATGTAGGCGGAGAGAGTAAGACAAGTGGGAGAACTGGTAAAGGGAAGGAGATGGAGAGAGAAAGCAAGGGCAGTCTGAAGTTAAAGAAGTTGATGTTCATACCGCTGGGATGTAAACTATCCAAGCAAAATATGAGGTGCTGTTCCTCCAATTTGTGCTGGGCCTCATTCTGACAATGGAGGAGGCCCAGGACAGAAAGGTCAGATTGGGAATGGGAGGGGGAGTTGAAGTGCTGAGCCACCGGGAGATCAGGTTGGTTAAGACAGACTGAGCAGAGGTGTTCAGTGAAACAATCGCCGAGCCTACGCTTGGTCTCGCCGATGTACAGAAGTTGACACCTGGAAGAGCAGATACAGTAGATGAGGTTGGAGGAGGTGCAAGTGAACCTCTGCCTTACCTGGAAAGACTGTTTGGGTTCTTGGATGGAGTAGAGGGGGGAGGTAAAGGGACAGGTGTTGCATCTCCTGCGGTTGCAGGGGAAAGTACCTGGGGAGGGGGTGGTTTGGATGGGAAGGGAGAAATTGACCAGGGGTTTTTTGGAGGGAATGGTCTCTGCAGAAAGCAGAAAGGGGTGGAGATGGGAAGATGTGGCCAGTAGTGAGATCCCGTTGGAGGTGGCATGTTATATTGTAGCATGTCATTGAAGTGCTTATGGAGCACCTCTACCTACTTCAATGGAGATGAATGTTTGCGACAGAAGGGAACATGCAACCACCACTAAGTGAGGACGTTTCTCTTTATCTTATTAATTGACTTACCCTGTACCCTGTGACTGATGCCTCCAGGTTATCTAATCAGGGAAAGCATCCAGCGTGACAAAATTGTGTGTGTTTCAGTAAGGTCTCCAATTATTCTTCAAAACTTTAGTAAAGACAGGCCGGCCAAGTCGACTCAATATGTCCTCATGTACCAGGTCCACCATCCAAAGATTTATTTTGGTGAACTTTCATTGACTCCTCAATGGCACATTTATCCTTTCCTTTGCAAGGTGAAAAGGGTTGTACATGTGTGGTTTCACCAAAGGTATGTTTAATTGGAGTAAGACATCCTTGCAGTGAAGTCCAACGTAACATCCTTTTTCCTAGCAGCTTGCTGCAGTTTCCCTCTCCCCTGACTCCCAGTCTGTAGAAGGGTCTCGACCTGAAGGGTCACCTATTCCTTTTCGCCAGAGATGTTGCCTGACCCGCTGAGTTACTCCAGCATTTTGTGTCTATCTTCAGGGTAAACCAGCATCTGCAGTTCCTTCCTACACATGCTGCAACTATACGTTTGTTTTCAGCGTTGGGAGTTCAAGGATACCTAGATCCTTTGAAACATAATTTCCATATTTAATGTTATTTAAGGAATACACTTTCTGTTGTTCTTACCACAAGGGCCACATCTAACTCCCTCTTAAATATAGCCAATGAACTGGCCTCAACTACCCTCTGTGGCAGAGCATTTGCCCAGATTCACCACTCTCTGTGTGCCTAAATTGCCTTGATCTCGGTTTTGCAAGGATTCTACACAGTCCATGAAGTCAATCCCTTTTCCTGGCCATTAGCACATCTTAAAAATAATACATTTAGCCTCGTCAACAATATAAGAATGGTTGTATGAGTCTATAGATCCCCTAGCATGAGAATTCCCTAAATTTCAGAGAGTATATCATCGTATGATCCCAGTCTTTCTTCATAAGACAGTCCTGCATAATAATTTATTTGTTGGTGTGACACTTTTGTCAATTTATGGCCCAACCTAGCTGTACTTCAATTTTGTTCAGGAAAAGGCAATTTGGGAGTCTACCTGACATGCCAGGGCTGCAATAGAAACTTAATATCGAGATCAGTCTGAAGAAGGGTCCTGACCCAAAATGTCATCTGCCCATTCACTTCACCGTTGCTGCCTGACCCATTGAATTTCCTGACTGCATGTTGTTTTATTTTGCTCATGATTCCAGCATCTGCAATCACTTGTGTCTCCATCTTAATTCAGGACTGACAAAGAACAGGAATGATTGTCAGTATATAGGCCTCTGTAATGAGGGACAGGGAATGGGATTTGTTGGATATGAGCTAGGAGGTGATCGGCGGAACCAGATGGAAAGGGGCTGATGACCAGCCCACCAGTCTGTGGAACCAATCTTTTATCTGCCATTTCTACATGATCACACCAACAGTCCCACCTTCAATGCTCCCACCCTACTTTTTTGCTTTCCACAGGGACCACTGCCGTGGAGACTCACCACTCCACTTATCCCACCCACACACCTTTTCCCTGTCTCCTCACACTTGCCCCCACATTGTGGAGGTGCGACAACTGAGCCATCACCTCCCCCCTTACCATTGTTCAGGGACCTAAATTGCCCTTCCGGGTGAGGCAGAGGTCCACCAGGTCCTCTTCCAACTTGCTTTACTGCCTTTGGATGCTTGCATAGTGAGTTTCTCTACATCAGCAAGACCCAGTGTAGATGAAGCAACCATTTTGTGTTTTGTCCACAATGGCCATCTTATGGGCCTGTCCCACTTAGGCAATTTTTTCGGCAACTGCCGGCGACAGTCATAGTCGTAGCAGGTCACCGAAAAACCAGCGACTGGACCCCCCTACAACAATGTCTACAACAATGTCTACAACAACCTACCTCCTATTCGACGTCACGCTACCGACAACCGGCGACCCATTCGGACGTCTACCTACGACAACCTCCATCCACCCGCGACAAGCTACAACAAGGGAAGACAATTCAGACACCAGTTGACGTAGGTTGACGTAGGTAGTTGCGAATGGAATTCACCGAAGTCAGCACCTGGCGACAACCTATGACATACTGGCGACAGCATCTACGTCAGGCTACGATCGTTGGTGTGAAGCCTATGGGCGCTGACTGTCACCGAAACGTTTTGAACATTTCAAAATCCAGCAGCAACCAGAAAAAAGGTACGACTCTTTGGGTAACTGAGGAGACCATGCAGGCGACACCCCGGCGACCATGTGGCGACAGCCTAGTCGTCTGCGGTCGCCTAAAAAATCGCCTTAGGGGGACAGGGGCATAAAGCTTTGATTTCTATTTTCTCAAATACATTCTACCCTTTCATCCTCATCCATCTCCATTGTTAAGGAGAGGCCAAAAACAAATTGGAAGAACAATATTTCATATTTCACTTATGTACCTTATAAACCAATGTTATGAATATTGAATTTTCTAATTTCAGGTAACTTGCATTCCCAATGCGCTTCTCTTGCATACACTCGCTCCTATTCGACGTCAAGCTACCGACAACCGGCGACCCATTCGGACGTCTACCTAAGACCACACCTACGACAACCTCCATCCACCCGCGACAAGCTACAACAAGGGAAGACAATTCAGACACCAGTTGACGTAGGTTGACGTAGGTAGTTGCCAATGGAATTCACTGAAGTCAGCACCCAGCGACAACCTATGACATCCTGGCGACAACCTATGACATCCTGGCGACAGCATCTACGTCAGGCTACGATCATTGGCATGGAGTCTACGGGCGCTGACTGTCCCTGAAAGGTTTTGAACATTTCAAAATCCAGCAGCGACCAGAAAAAAGGTACGACTCTTTGGGCAACTGAGGAGACCATGCAGGCGACACCCCGGCGACCATGTGGCGACAGCCTAGTCGTCTGCGGTCGCCTAAAAAATCGCCTTAGTGGGACAGGGGCATAAAGCTTTGATTTCTATTTTCTCAAATACATTCTACCCTTTCATCCTCATCCATCTCCATTGTTAAGGAGAGGCCAAAAACAAATTGGAAGAACAATATTTCATATTTCACTTATGTACCGTATAAACCAATGTTATGAATATTGAATTTTCTAATTTCAGGTAATTCGCATTCCCAATGCGCTTCCCTTGCATACACTCGCTAGTTTGTCTAGTTGTCATCTCTCTTTATTCATCTGTCCCATCCCCTCCCTGCCCACCATCTCCTTTCCATCTGACTATCAGACTTGTTAAACGTATACAGTCTGAAGAAGGCTTCTGACCCGAATCATCACCTATTCCTTTTCTCCAGAGATTCTGCCTGACCTGCTGAGTTTCTCCAGCATTTTGTGTCTATATTTGGTGTAAACTAGCATCTGCTATTCCGTTGTAAAAGGAACCCCTTTCCCAACTGGTTTAATCTACTCATCATTCCCTATCCATATGGTTCCACCTATTCCCCACCAGCCTCGATCCCACTGGCACCAGCTCCTCTCCCACCCCTCTATGTTGGGCTTTATACAGGCAATAATTCCTGTTTCCTCTCAGTGTTAATCCAGAGTCTTGGCCCAAAACACTGACTGACACCGTTTTGCTTCCACAGATGTTCTTTGACCCACTGAATTCTTCCAGTGTTCTGTTTTTGCAAATAAGGTTATATGGTTTATGAGTTAAAACATGGTCAAAATGCATAGACCAAAGATTGTGAACACTGCCTTGACCATGAATATGCGTTTTAAATCGCTCTATTTAAATAACTGGTGGGAATTTTTCAATGGTTCTGGCATGTGGCTGGAAGATTTGCAATTAGTAATTAGTAGTAGTGGACAATGGGGCCTAGGTAAAAACAATGGGCTGATAGGACTGCTAATGTATGGATTGGTGTGTTGATTCTCAAGGGATGATATGTGTGAGGGAAGGCTGATTCATAAGGTATTGATATGATGATAAGAGGGGAGAAAGCACGTGGGCTTCAAGATAGGTTTTTTAAACCAAAGTCAGACCCCAAATCCTGTATGTTTCCTCCACAGCTTTCAATAATCACTGTCTCGATCACCAAAGAGCTACACAATCCTGTTGAGGTCACTAATAAACCCAATAGGGAAATCAGAGAAACTCCTTTATACAGAAGGTGCTTAGAATAGGGAACCTGCTGTTGAATGGAGCACTTGACAACAACAGCTTTGATTCATTTGAGGGGAACTTAGGTAAGTATGTGAGAAAAGATTGGAAGGATATGATGATAGTTTTATTTGAAGTAGGGTTGGAGGAGCTTTAAGTGGGAGCATAAGTGAAGCTTTTTTATCAGAAGGGCCAAATGACATGTTCCTGTAAAATCTCTGTCAATCTGTGGAATTGCTGACGATTCTAAAAAGAGGGTCCCAGAGCAAACATTACTCCCCTATTAATGTACTCAAATACCCACTGCCTGCTTCAGGCTGGCAATGGAGCTGTTTTTACTTTGTCCAGACTCATATGTTTCCATTACAGCCCGGGCATGGTAGATTCCCAAATTATTTCTTCATACTCTGAATGGAAGCACAGCTTGGCTGCCCCAGAAATTGTTAAAAATCCAGAAGCAATAAAATGGCTTGAGGCTGCATCCTTACTGGAACCTACGAAGGAAAAAAAAGACCTATTAATTGACATAACTTCCTAAACATTGGATTGACGATTTAATTATTAGGATCACTGCCGAGATTGCTTTGTGTTAAAACAGTTGCAGCATAAAATTTCTGCTATCATTGTATTCCTGTGACATGAAAATGTTTATGAGATTTTGATAAATGCATTAGAATAGTAACAGTGATGAAGTCACATGGTAATGTACAATAAACAGTAAATTCACTGCAAAGCATAATCAGAGTTTAAATGTTACCGAAATGACAGATGTGGGTAATTATTATCCCATTCATTTGTGAGGTTATGCAAATCTCTAAAATCAGAGGAAGACTCATTTTTTTTCTCTTTCAGAATATATAAACTCTGGCACATCAAACAGAGAATGTTAATCAATGCTATTGGTAATTAGCGAAATGTATATGGTTCTTCACATCAAAGAGAGCTTTCTCTTGCTGAGTGTGACAGTAGGCTGTAAATTGGACTCTTGATCTAACAATTCCTTCCTTCCTCATGAACAATCTGTTGTTTGTGATCAATTGAGATATCCAGGTAAATTTATTTGTGGGGATGTTTTAAGGCCACTCTCGAAGCAAAGTCCCACGACTTTGTTCTGCAAATTTGGTTCCAATATTTTTAACATCTGCCCGAGGAAGTTTAAAACATTTAGACTCTCCTCAGAATGGCTCTACACATTGTAATCAAACCCAGAGCAACTTTCTTGCTAGTCCTGTACCACTGGTGAGCATAACCAGACTTCAAAATTAAAAAAAAAATGAAATGCAAGGCTTCATTAGATCGACTGTTTTCGCATTCTGATCACTTTCCTTTTTACAGCTATTTTTTTACTATGCTTCATTAATCTGTGCTGAACACAATGGCATACATCTTTAATGCAGCTGCTGTCAAGGCATATTTCAGTAAGAGCTGCCAAGTGAATGACAGCAACCAATATTAATAAATTTAACATAAAGCCTATCAATTTTTAACAGAATTAATAAGGAAAGCTGAGAAATTTCTAAATTATAGGATTTATTGCTTGCTAAATACACACATTTTATAAAACTTGAGACACTCAGTGAAAAAATAGATTTACATCTCATTAATAAGTAAATTAGGAAAATGCCTTTCAAGTTCAGACAAGTACATAAGTGTAATCTCCATATTAAAGGAGTAGCCTTTGATAAACCACTGTGGAATAGCGATAGCTGACTATGTGTCATGTTGCCTGTGCTTGAACCCTTCCACATTCCCACCTTTAATTACACTGGCTCATTTTTAAAGAGATAAGTGTCTCTCCACTTAAGATTCTATAAATGAACATCAGAGGGTCCACCCTAATAATTTTACAGAAACGATGAAAAGGTGGTAACAGTTTCAAAAATGAATTATCACCAGAACTCATTTTCATGTAATAATATTAAAATATTAAGATTAATTCTTTCAAATCTCCAAAAAGTTGTCGATTAAGTCTGCTATTTTAAATTAGAAAAAAATTACCAGCGCAATTTTATTTTTCCTTCACAAATCCCATCAGAGATCATTTGCTGGAAAATTTAAACACAGTGTGAAATCTCGTGTTGATACTAAAGAAAGTTGAGAACCCGCTTTTATACTATTTTCAGTGATTGGAGAAACAATGTTGGATCTGAGCACTGATCATGAAATCAGTTCTAACTGCTTAAAATGTATTGATTGGCAATTGAGATAATAGTCAGTCCTTACAGGGACAGTATTTTAGATAGTAGCACCAGCACTCAACATATACCACTTTGTGCCGTCGACAAAGTATCTCCAATTTATTCTCAGTTCTACTGATTAGTATCTAGTAAAATTTCAGACAAGCTTAATTCTATCATGTTAGCGTGTCTGCCGTTATTGTTCAGAGATGTCAAGCTACACCCGTTGAATATTACAACACTGTGACTAAATGCAATTGTCTATAAATCACATCCTTGCCAAAGTATGAATAGATGCAAGCTTGGCTGTTCGTGGTTAGGCAGGGTCTCATCAAGTGGCATATATTGTGCCATTTGGAGCCACAATCCACTTGCTGCTAAGTCACATTAAATCTCCTGGAAACATGACCAGGATATGCCGCAGTGGGGATAATGGCGAGATTGGGTCTTCAGAGGTAGCACAGTCAATGGCTCGGCCCGTTTGCACCAAAGAGCCAATTAAGCAGAACAATATTGGCAATGATCTGAGTCTTGAAATTCTGAGCTGCACTGTTAATGAACTTGATCATTAGTATTGCATTTTTGACATGGGCACTCAAACTACTTTTTCAGCTTTTGGGATCATATTTAAGTTACAATGTATTTTTTACCATTTATATAGTAGATGACGTTAGTAATTTATGGTACCTAAAATATTTTCAGATTAAACAACTCCTTAATGCTAAGTGCAGGCAATTTAGCTTCCTTCTCAAATATATCGTAACTGCACCAATGAATGACGAAGAAGTATTTTGATAAATAGATCAAAAAAAGAGAATGTTATTTTACTTTAATTAATTATTTTGCACAAATAAATTTCAGTATATTCACAATTCAGTTTGATTAGTTTAACGATCCTGCACTTACCTCAAGAGCATTATGGCAGAACAACCTCAATGATAGCCTATTTTTGATGGTGAAATGTCAGAGTCAATTTTATTCTATCTACATAAATGTCCATTCACATGATTCCAAACTGCAGAGATGAGGCTCCACAGTTTTTATGTCCTTGCAGGCAGGGGGAATCCTTTGAGGGTTATAAATCACATCGACACCAATGACCAAGTCCTCACCATCGTTTTTCAACCTAAGACACCGCAATAAATAAAACATAAAGGCAGGAAATTTGAGGCTGCCATTAACTTCTGTTGATAGACAGAAAGAGCTGGGGTTACTCAGAGGGATAGGCAGCATCTTTGGAGTGAAGAAATGGATGTCGTTTCGGGTCGAGACCCAGACTGAAGAAGTGCTTCGTACCAAAACGTTACCCATTCCTTCTATCCAGAGATGCTGGTTCGGTTTAAACCAACATCTGCAGTTCCTACCTATACATTAACTTCAGTTGGACAGGGAAGCCTAAACAAAGGTGCTTTCATTGATCCATGCAAACATGGCACAAAATTATAGAAAAGTGAATTCATCATCGCTAAAGGGGACTGGCGTGAAAGAGATAATGAAAGTTATCATTAGAATGCTGGTTGCAATGGAAGTGAAGAGTGTTTCATTGTCAAATGCACCGGGAAGAGAACAATTAAACACTTACTTGCTGCAGCTTTACAAGCAAATTAATGCAATAGCACAATGAATAAATATAAAATAATCAATAATACAATAAATTAATAAGCAGCAACACTAGGTAACCTGACCATCCAAGTGTTAAACCGAAGAATGTAGTGCAATTAAAACAAAATCCATAGATCGTTGCTGATGTAGGGGTGCAGTGAAGATTGTGCAGTGGGGTTCACGTTGCTCCAACCCCCGGCGAGGCCCGGCCCTCCCTGTAAAACGAAGGAGCTGATCATGGACTTTAGGAGGGCACATCATCCGAGGACGTACACTCCATTGAGTATAAATGGGGATCCTGTGGATAGGGTGAACTGTTTTAAATATCTGGGAGTCCACATCTCTGAGGATATGACATGGTCATCACACGCCTCAGCACTGGTGAGCAAGGCAAGGCAGCGCCTTTACCACCTCAGGCAATTGCGGAAATTCAGAGTGTCTCTGAGGATCCTCCAGTGCTTCTACGCAGCAGCGGTGGAAAGCATCTTGTCCGGGAACATTACCATCTGGTTCTGGAATTGCTCTGCCAAGGACAAGAAGGCTCTGCAGAGAGTAGTGCGTTCGGCCGAACGCACTATGGGAACTTCACTCACCCCCCTGCAGGAACTACACAACAAGAGGTGCAACTCCAGAGCAAACAAAATCATGAAGGACCTCTTCCACCCCTGCAACAGACTGTTCCAGCCGCTGCGGTCAGGTAAACGCCTCCGTTGCCATGCAGTGAGAACGGAGAGGTTGAGAAGGAGTTTCTTCCCAGAGGCAATTCGGACTGTAAACGCCTTTCTCACCAGGGACTAACTGTACAGAACGTTTTTCCTTCTATTATTTATTACGTAAAATAATATGTGTGTTATGATTGTGTCTATAATTTGTTTGGTTGTTTTGTTGTTCCGCGAGCATTGCCACTTTCATTTCACTGCACATCTCGTATGTGTATGTGACAAATAAACTTGACTTGACTTGACTTGACTTGACTAGTGTTCACCGCATCTCCCCAGGGAGAGAGTGGGGTGGAGCCGGGGCTGTGTGCGTGAAGCACGGCGAATGGAGGGGCGGGAGCGTTGCCCTGGGACCGTGAGGGAACGACCCACCTCCCCCCCTCCCACTTCTCCATTCCCTCTCACACCCCCTCCCCATCTACCCCTTTCTTCCCCCTCCACCCCTCTACTCTCTCTCCACCCCTCTCTCCCCCCTCCACCCGGGATAGATCTACCAGAGCCGAGAGTAGATTACTCCAAAGATCCTAGAGCGGAGCTTTGGATTACTCTAGCGCGGGGCCCCACTTAGGCACGGGGCCCAATTGGCAGCAATCGGTCCAATCGGCTTAAGGCCAGCCCTGTTTTATACCCCCTTCAATTCTTGTGCCCCACCTGGATACACAATTATGTCTCCCCTCCCCCTCTCTCCCACCCACATTATTTCCTGAGGCTTCACAATTTGCATCTCTTCAATTCTTTTGTCACACCCTCTGTTTGAATTTCTGGCTTTCTTCCAACTATCTGCTGATCAAACTCCATACCAGCCTATGTTCACCTATTACTTGCTATGCTTATGTCCTGCCTTCTATTCTCCCAGCTTCCCCCCCCCCAACACCCATCACAATGAAGAAGGAGCGTAACATGAATCGTCGCCTATCTGTGTTCTCCAGAAATGCTGCCTGACCCATTGCATTACTCCAACATGTTGTGTCCGATGTTAAAGTTGTGCACAAGTCTTGGTCAGGCATCTCAGATGAATATGGGAATAGGGAAAAGCTGCCCATTAACTCATGCACCATTGGCAGTACAGACCTCTTCAATGCCAATTCGG
The DNA here is from genome assembly GCF_028641065.1 of Leucoraja erinaceus. Taxonomy (NCBI): domain Eukaryota; kingdom Metazoa; phylum Chordata; class Chondrichthyes; order Rajiformes; family Rajidae; genus Leucoraja; species Leucoraja erinaceus. Next base: position 12,739,859 of record NC_073391.1, on the reverse strand, counting down.
CTTGCTGCAATTGTGGTTATCGATACCAGGAGATATGTGTGTGCTTGTCTAAGCAATCTATTCAGCAGGTTGCTGGATTTGTGAGCTGCCAGTCTGAATATGTGCCAGCGGTTTTATAGAACATGATGTTCTCTCTTTGGAGGGTTTGTGAATCTTAGTTTCAGCACTGATACTGTTACTGATGGCATTCAGTCAATCAGCCCAAACTGCCCATGCCTATGTTGAGCCTGTTCTTCTGGACCCTGAGGAAAAGTACTGCTGATGCTGGAAATACAAAATAATAGAGAAAGTAATGGAAATATGCAGTAGGTCAGGCGGCATCAGTGAACAGAGTGAAGCAGATTAATGTTTCAGATCAATGATGTTTCAAGATATTTTCTGAACTTTCTCATCCCAAGGCTATGAACTGTCATCCTCCCAAGTCGTCCGTCACATCAACAACCAGTGACACTACATTTCAGGGTCTGCTTTCAGTCTGCCTTTATGATTGGAGCTTGTGTTTATACACGAGGCACTGGTTCAAGAAGATGACAATTTATTGCAAGGATTCCCACCATCCAGGCCATGCCCTCTTCTCGCTGCGATTGTTCGGCAAGAGGTACAGAAGGCTAAAGTCACACACCGCCATGTTCAGGAACAGCTACCTTTGTACAACCATCAAGTTCTTGAAGCAACTTGCACAACCATAATCCTGCCTTGACATCAGAGCATTACGGACCGACTTGCACCAGTGTGGACTTTTCTAATGGTGATTTTGCATTAATATCTTGTTTTTGTACAGTCTTTTTCTTTTCACTGTCTTGTACAATTTGTGTGTAATTTATGTGTAGATTATGTGTTACAGTCTATGTGTCTGTGATACTGCTGCAAGCAAGGTTTTCATTGTACATGTACCTCAGCCTACTTGTGCATATGACAATAAACTCAACTTGACTTATGCAAATATTCTATCTTTAACGTAGCTAATACACCCATGTTTGTGAGCAAATGGTTGTGCAGAAGCTTGGAAGTCAAGACAAAATCCTTCTGCATCGTGCAAATTATTCACATTTAACTTTATCAATTTCTGAAATCTCCGGAGACCACCAAAAGCCTTAAGACACAGCAACAGGCAATGAGATCAAACAACCATTGACCTGCGATCTTTGCTATGGATTCTGGCGCAGAATGCATATTTGAATGTCAGGGTTAGTTGGATGGTTGAGCTCCAATTTTGTAGCAGTCGTAATAAATTTGCATTGCATGATCTTTCTTCTTGGCTCACTTGGTGTGTGTGTTAGCGGAATAGGTATAGTGTCAGCTTTCCTTTAATTACATCCATTTTTACTCATGCCACAAATATATCGAAATCAACCTCGCGCATTTCGTAATAAACCAATCGGACAGAACTGGATTTTGTGAGATATTTGTGATCACTGTAAGGAGTGGTCTATGAGGCGGTGAGCAAACAGCGTTGATTTTTTTTGTTTAGTTTAGTTTAGAGATACACTGCGGAAACAGGTCCTTCGGCTCGCCGAATCCATGCCGACCAGCGATCCCCACACATTAATACCATCCTACACACAGAAGGGACAATCTTTATATTTATACCAAGTCAATTAACCTACACACCTGTGCGTCTTTGGAGTGTGGAAGGAATCCGAAGATTTCGGGGGAAACCCATGCAGGTCACGGAGAGAACGTACAAATTCCGTACACTCAAGCACCCGTAGTCAGGATCGAAACCTGGTCTCTGCGCTGTAATGAACCGGTCCCACTTAGGTGATTTTTTGGATCTAATTAAAGGAACTACAGGCGACTGCCGCAAAATTTTCAACACGTTGAAAATTTTTCGGCGACAGTGGCGACAATTTTTGCTGCCGTGGGTTGTCTTAGGTTGATGTAGGTGATGTTGTAGGTTGTCGCCAGGTGTCGTAGGTGAATTCCATTTAAACTGGTCCCTGGCAGTCCCTAAAGAATCGCCTAAGCGGGACAGGCCCATAAGGCAGCAACCCTACCGCTGCGCCACCATGCCCCTCGAGCAATTTAATGGATAAGATATCTCCAGTTTTCATTCTTATCTCCTTTGTGCCATTCTTGATTTATAGGAAGCACTTAAACAATGAAAGCCCAAACTTAGACATCATTAATGCCGACAATTTTAAACTGTATTTATATTTGAAGATCTTGGTGATGCATACGTGACCTATTCTTCTGTGACTGCTTTCTTGTAGTTTCCATTTGGCCCAAGTGTGAATCTCAGGCCAGAAGCTACGTAAAAATGATTCATATTCTTCCTTCACAGCATCACACGTAAGGCCTCCATAAACAGAAAAAATATACATCTGGAGGGTGACAACTTCTGTATTTTAATATCGCAGTCTTGTTTAATTCTGTAACATGCCTGCAAGCTAATTACACTATTTTTGTTAATGGAACATTGCTCCGGCTGTGATCTTATCTATAACCTTACTCTACATCATCATTGTCACAGCAAATGAGGCTTAAATATACACAAGCTGTTTATTATATTAGTCAGATTATATTTGCACTTGTTTTCTCCCAAAATTGATTTAATTTTAAGCTTCATAAAATTATTGCCATGTGTAGTTGGTCAGACAGATTAACTATGTCAATACTCAAGCTTCAAGCACTAGGTAATACCACAGTTATAGTGTTGTAAATTGATGTAGCACAGGAACAGGCCATTCGGTCCACCATGTAATTCTGACTATCATGTGCCTGTCAATACTAACCCCTTTTTATCAGCATTAAGTTCATAGCCTTCTATTCATTGGTGATGCAAGTGTCTATTCAGATGCTGTTGTGTCAATCTCTGCCTTTGTGCTATGTACAATGTAGGTCCCTTAGCTTAATGAGGGAGCTTGGAGAAGAGTCACTGGAATGATCCCCATTATGGAGCAATTATCATATGAGGAAAGGTTGAACGGAAGAGGTCTATGCCTACAGGAATTTAGGGCAATGAGATGAATAATCTCAATCTGCTTCATTCAGTAGGCATTTAAAAAATATAAATTGTAGTTGTTTTTACCTCCCAATGACATATCAACAATGCAATGTCAAAAACTGACCTTAAATAATAATTTATTTAATCATACAAAGAATGGTGATTTTCATTTTGGGTTCCTTGTGCAACTGGGTGACTTGAGCCTTTGGATCTTTTGGCTTACAAAGATCACACTAGAAACAGATTCAAAGTAGAACCATGACCCACTCCATTTCATCCAATCCCATCCCCAAAGATTGATGGATATGCATGAGTAGGAATTTAAAATCTCAAAACAAATGTGACTTCCTTACACTTTCGGAGCACCTTCACAATGGTCACAACGCACTTCATAGAAACATTTGCAAAAATAATTTTGTACAATTTTATAGAGTAGATGGCCAAACGCTCAATCAAATAGGTGGACATGAGCAGGCAATTTACAGCAGGAAAGTAGAGGCACATGAAGATTTAGAGAAGAAATTCCAAAAGCTTAAGACATGGCAGACTATTACACAATTGCCAGAGGAGGAACAATTACATTAACCGATTTGAGGAGGCAGAATATCAGAGGGACAGATGCCTCTGAGAATTAGAGGTCTGGAGGACATTTTAGGGATATGGAAAAGGGAGATCATGGAGGCAATGGAAATTAAATTCAAGCATTTTAACCTCAACGGTTTGTTTCATTGAATGAAGAGTGAATAGGACTTGGTGCAAGTTAGGACATAATTGGCAGAGTATAAAATGAACTCAAGTTTGTCTTGACAGGGAGATTATTGAAAATATTCGGATCTGGAGATACGTAAGGATTTCAATCACCATCCAAAGGTAGTAAATGTGGGCACCGTTATAGAGGTGTAAATGGGCATTCTTAGAGGTGATATATTTCAGGGGCGGCATGGTGACAGAGCAGTAGAGTGCCAGAGAGGCCCAGGTTCAATCTGTCTGAATGGTGTTTGTACATTTTCCCCTTGACTATGTGTGAGTTTCCATGGTGCTCCAGTTTTCTCCCACACTTGAATGACACTCGGGTTTGTAGGTTAATTGGCTTTGGTAAATATTGCAAATTGTCCTTAATGAGCTAGTGTACAGGGATTGTTGGTTGGCGTGAACTCGGTGGGCCGAAAGGCCTGTTTCCACGCTGTATCTCTAATTAAACTAAATCAAAGTTTATCGCAGGAGCAAACATAACACAAAAGTTGCAAATATGTTGATCTACCTCCAAGCAATGGGATTGGCAAAGAACCAAATTACTCTTGGGAAGTCATTTGATCATTTAAATATTTCATTACGTCAGATCTTTAAATCTCTTCCAGTTTTAGTGTAGTTTGCAAAAAAGAACCTTTCACACTGCGAACACAATACTGATGGCGTTCAGGATAACCAGAACACCATCTGAATTGCAGCCTGGAATTCTTGCCTCAGTAAACATTGAGGCCGTGGCTTCCTGAATCCAAATCCATCATAGAATCTAATAGAAAATGAAAATGTCAATCCCCTTTAACATAAACTATGAATTATGTGTGCATGCACCAGCAAAAAAAAAGTGATATCCTGTTGCATTTTCAGATGGATGGTCTGGGTGGGAGCACAATAATGTACAAATCATCACCAATGGAATTTTACAGGATCCTGAGACCTTTAACTGCCTCCAACTTGAGAGTCTCACTCCCATCCTGGCTCAGGGTGGGATCTATTGGATTTTCATTGGAGTTTGCACTCCGTATCTGGCACTTTGCTTTATTTATTGGAATTGAGTTTGACTTGATTGAATTTATGTACAAACTAATCTGATCTGATTGGATAGCATGCAAAGCGAAGCTTTTCATTGTACCTCGGTCCATGTGACAATAACAAGCCTCAACCTAAACCTAAAGCTAAGTTGCTTTCCATTGTGCCTGCCATGTTATAATGATCTTACCCTCCAATGATGATGCTCTAGTGGCTTAACTTTCTGACTTTAGGTTCCCCCCACACTGTGAATGGGAAGATCCTCTCGAGAGACACAGAGTATTACTCATCGGGACGGGCAGCATTTCTGGAGAAAATGGATGGGTGATGTTTTGGGTCGAGATTCTTCTTCAGACTGCAGTTCCCTTCTCTATCTTCAGTATCATAATCATACTTTATTATCCTAGTATGTTTTGCAACATACGAGGAATTTGATTTGCCATACAGTCATACCACTAAAAAGTTTAACATGAACATCCACCACAGTGACTCCTCCACGTTCCTCATTGTGATGGAAGGTGAAAAAACAAGTTCAATCTTTTCCCCTCATTGTTCTCCCGCGGTCGGGGGCCTTGAGCCTTCAGTTGAAGAAGGATCTCGACCTGAAACATCACGCATTCCTTCTCTACAGAGATGCTGAGTTACTCCAGCTTTTGGTGTCGATTTTCAGTTTGAACCAGCATCTGCAGTTCCTTCCTACATATTACGTATATCGCCTGTTTATTGTTGTAAGAATGAATTATAAATCTTACTGAGGTGAGGATAACCTACTGTTCAGGAGTACAATTTGCTAGTTTATTTACTTTTAACCCGTTGGAAGAATCCACTCGTTGAGTCTATTGAAAGCAATATTAACATAGAAAAACATAGAAAATAGGTGCAGGAGGAGGCCATTCGCCCCTTCGAGCCAGCACCGCCATTCATTGTGATCATGGATGATCGTCCCCAATCAATAACACGTGCCTGCCTTCCCCCCATATCCCTTGATTCCACCAGCCCCTAGAGCTCAATCTAACCCTCTCTTAAATCCATCCAGTGATTTTGCTTCCACTGCCCTCTGTTGCAGGCAATTCCACAAATTCACAACTCTCTGGGTGAAAACGTTTTTTCTTACCTCAGTCTTAAATGGTCTCCCCTTTATTCTAAGACTGTGGCCCCTGGTTCTGGACTCGCACAACATTGGGAACATTTTTCCTGCATCTAACTTGTCCAGTCCTTTTATAATTTTATATGTTTCTATAAGATCCCACCTCATCCATCTAAAGCAGTGAATACAAGCCTAGTCTTTTCAATCTTTCTTCATATGACAGTCCCGCCATCCCAAGGATCAGTCTCGTGAACCTACGCTGCACTGCCTCAATCACAATCTTAATATTGAGAGCCTATTGAGTCCCCTCTCAATTTATTGACTTCTGAAAATATGTTTCTAATAAGCATTTGGTTGCTATGCTCATATTTTATTCTGGGCAGAAAGTAACAGTGCCTCACTCTTCCAGTGCATGAAGGAAGCCAATATCAGTTTCAAAACAGAGATTGGAGCCTATAAATATAAAGTGTTCTAGATATCTCCAGTGCATCAGATGTTCAATGCATTGAGACAATTACATAATGTAACTGTCCTTACAACCAAAACAAAGGGAACAATGCTTAAGAACTGAACGGCACGATGGCACAACCGTAGAGTTGCTGACTTACAGCGCTTGTAGCGCCCGAGACCCGGGTCGAATATGGTTGCTGCCTGTATGGAGTTTGTATGTTCTCCCCATGGGTTTTTTCTGAGATATGCAGTTTACTCCCACAGTCCAAAGACGTACATGTTTGTAGGTTAATTGGCTTGGTATAAGTGCAAATTATTCCTAGTGTGTGTGGGATAGGTGTTAATGTGCGGGGATCGCTGGTCAGTGTGGACTCGGTGGGCAGAAGGGCCTGTTTCCAAACTGTATCTCTAAACTAAACTAAAATGAAACTAAACTGTTCTTACAACCAAAACAAAGGCAGCAGTGCTTAAGAACACAAACAATGGAATCGTGAACATATTTAGCAATTGCAAGAAAACCAGAAAGAAAACAGATCTTAATGTTTAGTAGCCACTGTAGGTTGGCGAGGAACGTCACGCTGGTGAGTGGCCTTCCCCTCACGGAAGCCATGATCGGCCAGCCCTCTGCTGCTTTTCACCCTCCTCAAATCGCTCCGGGCTTCGCTCTGGCCCACACTGGCCACAGCCTAGCTCGGCCCGGTGCCTGATGGGGCGGCTTTTCCTCTCAGCCTCCCTTCTCTGCACCCCTTCCTCAGAGAAAGAGAGAGAGGGGGGGAGAGAGGGGGGGGGGGGAGAGGGATCTCCCCCTTCCCTCCCTGCTCTCGGGAGTGGTGAATATTAAGACCTATGGGCGAGTGGTGGAATATTGCATTCGCGAACCAGCCCTCCCCTGTAATGCCGCCCCCCCATCCCTCAATTTCTACCCCCTCCCTCTCCCTCTCTACCCACCTCCCTCTCTACCACCCTTCCCCCCCATTAGCCGCGCCTGCACAGTTGGGGGTTATGTGTGAGTGGAGGGGGATGAGGTAAAAGGAGCGAATGAATAATATTAATATAATATCAAGGGAGGGGTTACTGTGTGTATGTGACGCTGAGGGTCGCCAACCCACCGCAACCGCGCATTGAGGGGACGGGACCCAACAGGTCCCCTTTGGTCTAGTGATACATTAAAACGATCATTTTTTAATTTTCTTTCCCGACTCATAGTTCTATTATTAGCCAGAAATCTAAATTTATTTTTCACAATTAATTGGGAGATGCTTGTGCATTTTCAGCACTGTCCTTCTCACGTAAATAAAACAAAAATAAAAGACGTCCGTAGACTTATGTTATATTTTCCAACCAAACTTGTCAGTTGAAATAAATCAAATCAGCATCAGTGCTGTGTGCAACATAAAATTACAGAATCCAACAAGGAATGTAAACATTACAACAGATGGAATCCAGGCATAATATTTAGTGACAAGAACTCACACTTATAAGCTTTCAGCTAAAAAGAATGAATAAAATGGTCCCAGACTGAAATGCTTTTGGATTTTCCATTTTTATTCACTTAATAGAAACACTAAATTATCAAATATGTAGGGGGATTGATTACATTAATTTAAGCATATCCCCACCTTTTAACAAAACTATATTTGACAGCAAGTACCTTTATTGTTTTGACTTTGAAGTGCTTTTCTGCTTTAATGCATTTATCTGCATCACCCTTAACTAAAAAGAAATACTTGCAGGTATATTTTTCCTAATTTAAAATTATGTCAAGCTTAATGAAGCCCATATAGTCATCTTATTAGAACAGACATTCTGTTTGGTTTTCTGGACTTAATTGGAAGCAAAATCTTTTCAAAGTGATTGTGAAAAATTGTAACCTGAGGTAGTAAAAGGACTGTAGCCAGCTTTGTTCAGAAGTATAATTAATGATGTCTGTCCTTCCCCAGTTATAATTATGGCCTGAGTTACTCTATAATAATCTTGAAGTAATATTAAACCTTTCACCTTCCAATGGAGGTCTTATCTTTGAGCAATTAGACTGCTACAGTTAATATTTACTTGGTTCTGCTTTTATTCTGAGTGAAAGACGAATCAACTGAACGTGAGATTTTGGCTCTGAACTAAACTTGCCTACAGTTCTTGACTTGAAACACAAGTAACAGGTTTGACCTAAATCTGTTTTGTTTCTCTAGCTAACCGAGCAGCAGATCTCTTTTGCCGATTTGGAACTCGGTGTGCATTTCATAACATTTAACGAAAACAAACATATTCAAACAAAATACAGAAATATGTTTGAAACGTTGCTTCTTCCAAAACGTGCGCTGTAAAGACCCTGGGAAACGAATGCTGCAACGTTAAGGTTTTTCGAGATAAGCCTTAAATTTAAATAAAAACCCTAACAAAAACAGCATGAAACCAATGCGGCATTAAAACAATTACAGAATTGGATGATTTAGTGCAATATAAGCAATAGTGATGACAGAAATTAATTGACATGAGAACAATGACACAGTTCAAGTTAAACTATGACATCCTGCATTAATGGGCCACTGCAAGCTGGAGCAAATGTCATTCATATTTTAGCCAATGTATTCCACTAATTAGAGCAGCTTTCTGCACTGGAATTAAATTCATGAACCTGATCACTCACCTTTAGAAGGGAAAAAAAAATTATTTGAATTCAAAAGAAAAGTGCTTATGACAGATAAAGACTTTATACTTGGTCCTTTATAATGAGATAAAATCCATCCTTCTCCCTATTTCACAGTCATAATTGCTGATTATGTTGTTAAGCAGTAGAGTTCTCCTTGCTCTCTCCTCCCCATCATTATTATTTAGTCTGGCACATGAGGGTGCTTCAAAGGTTGACTTGAGTGGTCTGAGTCTCATTTAGCACACACTTAAACCCCAGGTATGAACCTGGGTAAATACTGTATTGTTATCATTAATTATCCCTAGGGCTATCTGGTCATCTTTTGTTGCAGCTGACCCATATAATAATAAAGCTTTGGGGCATATTGTATTTCTTTGACAGATTAATTAGAAATTCAGCTGTAGAGGTACAAAGAAACTCGGTCATGAATATTTAAATAGACTGACACAAAAAATCATGAAAGGCTGCTGAACTACATGACAGACAGGGGATATTAGGCAAGTGATTCTAATCAATAATCTCTTGATCTCTTACATATTAATACACTGCCTGCTGTTATTAAGCTCCATAATAAGGGAGGGTAGAGAAAGTTAGTGTATCTCTGCTGTAGGCCTCCAAGGCCCCTGGTGTATACACTAACTGACTGAGAAAAGGCACAGAGGAACCAAACCTCAGCCTCTTCAATCTAATCCAATCTTAGGAATGGCAGCTCTGAGCATCACCAACTGGATAATTATTGGCCCTGACAAGGTGAAGGCATTTGCAGGCAAATGAGATGGGAAGTAGGATAAGTCCCCAGACCACCCAGCACAGGGCATGCTTAAAACCAAGCACACAATGCTGTTCAGACTTGTATATGCTTACATGGGAAAGGTGGGAATCACACTACCTTTTCAAGATGTTAAGGGGGTCACTGACAGGCAAATATACTGAGCTTGTTGGTACCGCCAACTAGAATGGCAAGTTAACTGGACCCTACCCACAACGCCTGTGATACACTCCCACAGCTGCAATAAAGCTGTGTTCAATTAAGAGGCGCAATAGCTATTTTGAAAATGCTTTACAATTGCCAAACTGAATTAATTGGAATTAGAAAAAAAAAGTCTAATCAGATACAGCGCAATGCAAACAGAAAACAAAACAAGGTCAGTAGACCAGTCCTGATAGGAAAAAAATACGCTCTCAAGCAATTTGGCAGCTTGCCAGTGACACCAAAGCATTCCCAGCACACCAAAATAACAAGGCTTACATTGCATTCTTCAAAATTTGAAGCAAGACCTATATAGTTTAATTTAATTTACAAAGTCTTGTTCAAGGACAACTTGTTGCAAGGTAAACTAATGACATATTTGTTGCTGCTACATTTATTTGAAAAGCTCACATTTTCTGTCTTTAATTATAATGGTGAAGGGATTTCTAATCAGCTTCAGTCGTGTGCTGGGGTTGTTCCGGGCAGTGGGATCTGGTGTACGGCTATGGAGTACTTTAAATAGTGGATAGCATAGTTTAAGAAAAGAAAACACGTTACAACTGGCTAAATTGATGATATGGATTTCTGCTGTGTGTTGAAAAACGACAATTGAAAACATTTCCTCTGTAGCAATTGCCAATTGCCAACAACACTGGAAAGTGATGTAGAGTCAAGAGTGTTTTTATTGTCATATGTACCTAAATGGAACAATGAATTTCTTACATGCAGCAGCGCAGCAGGTCTGTAAACACAATGCTCTATAGATAATAGAATAAATTAGCAAAAAAAAAACAAGTCCAATAAATGCAAAAACCCAACATAGTGTAAAACAAAGCAAACGCTGGAGTCCCAAGTGCAACCCAGGTAGTTTGTAGTTTAGTTTTATAGTTCGTAGTGTGTAGTAGCCTGATTGTTGTTGGGAAGCCATGTTTCTGAACTTGATGTTACAATTTTCAGATTCCCATACCTTCTTCCTGATGGGTGGAGTGAAATGAGAGGGTGGCCAGGGTGGTCTGGGTCCTTCATGATGCTAGCTGCCTTTTTGAGTGCATCTCGTATAGATCCCTTTGATGGGGAGGTCAGTACTTGCAATGGACTGGGCAGTGTTCACCACTTTTTGAATCTCTTTTGTTCCTGGGCTTTCGAGTTGCTGAATCAGGCCGTGATGCAACCAGTCAATATGCTCTCTACTGTCCATCTGTAGAAACATAGAAACATAGAAATTAGGTGCAGGAGTAGGCCATTCGGCCCTTCGAGCCTGCACCGCCATTCAATATGATCATGGCTGATGTACAGAAGTTCAAGAGAGTATCCATTGACACACCAAATCTCGTAAATCTTCTAAGGAAGTCGAGGCACTGATGGGCTTCTTTGTGAATGCATCAATGTGATGGGTCCAGGACAGATCTTCAGAAATATGCATGGCAAGGAAGTTGAAGTTGTTGTATCTCTCCACCACTGACCTATCAATGAAAATGGGCTTTTGGATCCTGAGCCTTCCTCTTCTAAAATCAACAATCAGTTCCTTGGTTTTACTGATGTTGAGAGCAAGGATGTTCTGGCACCATTCAATCAGACAGTCAAATTCCCTCCTAAACTCTGAGTCATCATTATCTGTAAATCATCCACCAATGGTGGTGTGTCTGCAAATTTAAATAAGGAGTTGGAACTGTGTCCGTCTACACAATCATGTGTATAGAGTGCATGGAGCAGGAGTCTGAACACAAGGCCTGAGGTGCCCCTGTGCTGATAGTGTGCTTGACACAGAAGTGTTGATGCCAATTCATCTGTTGACGAGGAGGTCTAGGATCCAGTTGCAAAGGGATGCACAGTGACCCACAGTTCCATGGGCTTGGTAACAGGCGATGGTGTTCAATGCTGAGCTGTAATCTATGAACAACAGCCTGACAAATGTGTTTTTATTCCCCAAGTGGTCCAATGCAGAGTGGAGAGTCAGCAAGATTGCATCCTCTATTTAAGAAGTTTTCCTCTCTCTAACGAGAGTTCTGCAACATCTTCTCGTTGCTACCCGAAACGTCACCCATTCCTTCTCTCCAGAGATGCTGCCTGTCCCGAATTGTTACTCCAGCATTCTGTGTCTATCTTTGGTTTAAAATTGCATCTGCAGTTCCTTCCTATAACAATTTGCATCCTCCATTGATCTATTGTGTTGGTAGGTAAATTGTAGTGGGTCCAGTTTTGTGCTAAGGCAGGAAATGATATGCGCTATAACCAAGCTCTCAATGCACTTCATCAGCAGAGACATTAGTGTCATTGGTAGTCGTTGAGGCATGTCACCTTACTCTCTTTATTAATGCACTCTTAAAGCAGGTGGGAACCTTAGATCTCGGTAATGAGAGATTGAAGATGTCCACAAAAACTCCATTTAGTTGAACTGCGCAGGTTTTGAGAATATGACCGTGTACACCATCAGGTCCAGGTGCTTTCTGAGGGCTCACTCTCCTGAAGAATCCACTATGACTGAGATTGTAATGCCATTAGGGGCTATGGGGCCCCAAGAGGCCACATTGCTGTTCCCCCAATCAAAGTGTGCATGGAATGCATTAAGCAGTTTCATCTATGAATGTTGAATGAATGGTAGCAAGATGAAGCAAAAGGAAAGAGTCACAAAGTATATATTTCATGTTCTTCGATGTGATGCATGGTGGAGGCAAAGGGACAACTCTGACTATTCAGAATATTCCATCACAATATGGCAATGGATAATTAAGAAAATATTTATATGCCCAAACCTGAAGGATGTGCAAAGGTAGCTTATCTTGGTGTGGTTTAGTTATGCTTGTATGGACCTTCTTGTACAATAGACTGGTAAATAAAATTTGCCATTTCAAAAAAGGTAGGTGTATAATTGGTCATGGAGTAATTGAGTTAAAGAGTCATGCAGCTCGGAAACAGGCGCTTCAGTCCAACTTGTCCATGCCAACCAAGATCCACCATCTAAGCAAATCCCATTTAGTCCTGATGAGTTGTCCTGGTGAGTTCCATTGTCTGTAAGTCGTTTTCACCAAGCCCACAGCTAACAATGGCCTGTATCCATAACCATCATCAGATGGATCGAAGGATGATGCGTACAAATTAGCCAGAAAAAGCAGCATACCGGAGGACTGGGAGAAATTCAGAGAACAGCAGAGGAGGACAAAGGGCTTAATTAGGAAAGGGAAAATAGATTATGAAAGAAAACTGGCAGGGAACATAAAAACTGACTGCAAAGGTTTTTATAGATATGTGATAAGAAAGAGATTAGTTAAAACAAATGTAGGTCCCTTGCAGTCAGAAACAGGTGAGTTGATCATGGGGAACAAGGATATGGCGGACCAATTGAATAACTACTTTGGCCCGTCTTCACTAAGGAAGACATAAATAATTTGCCGGAAATAGCAGGGGACCGCGGGTCAAAGGAGTTGGTGGAATTGAGTGAAATCCAGGTTAGCCGGGAAGTGGTGTTGGGTAAATTGAATGGATTAAAGGCTGATAAATCCCCAGGGCCAGATAGGCTGCATCCCAGAGTACTTAAGGAAGTAGCTCCAGAAATAGTGGATGCATTAGTAATAATCTTTCAAAACTCTTTAGATTCTGGAGTAGTTCCTGAGGATTGGCGGGTAGCAAATGTAACCCCACTTTTTAAGAAGGGAGGGAGAGAGAAAACGGGGAATTACAGACCAGTTAGTCTAACATCGGTAGTGGGGAAACTGCTAGAGTCAGTTATTAAAGATGGGATAGCAGCACATTTGGAAAGTGGTGAAATCATTGGACAAAGTCAGCATGGATTTACGAAAGGTAAATCATGTCTGACGAATCTTATAGAATTTTTCGAGGATGTAACTAGTAGCGTGGATAGGGGATAACCAGTGGATGTGGTGTATCTGGACTTCCAGAAGGCTTTCGACAAGGTCCCACATAAGAAATTAGTATACAAACTTAAAGTACACGGCATTGGGGGTTCAGTATTGATGTGGATAGAGAACTGGCTGGCAATCAGGAAGCAAAGAGTAGGAGTAAACGGGTCCTTTTCACAATGGCAGGCAGTGACTAGTGGGGTACCGCAAGGCTCAGTGCTGGGACCCCAGCTATTTACAATATATATTAATGATCTGGATGAGGGAATTGAAGACAATATCTCCAAGTTTGCGGATGACACTAAGCTGGGGGGCAGTGTTAGCTGTGAGGAGGATGCTAGGAGACTGCAAGGTGACTTGGATAGGCTGGGTGAGTGGGCAAATGTTTGGCAGATGCAGTATAATGTGGATAAATGTGAGGTTATCCATTTTGGTGGCAAAAACAGGAAAGCAGACTATTATCTAAATGGTGGCCGACTAGGAAAAGGGGAGATGCAGCGAGACCTGGGTGTCATGGTACACCAGTCATTGAAAGTAGGCAAGCAGGTGCAGCAGGCAGTGAAGAAAGCGAATGGTATGTTAGCTTTCATAGCAAAAGGATTTGAGTATAGGAGCAGGGAGGTTCTACTGCAGTTGTACAGGGTCTTGGTGAGACCACACCTGGAGTATTGCGTACAGTTTTGGTCTCCAAATCTGAGGAAGGACATTATTGCCATAGAGGGAGTGCAGAGAAGGTTCACCAGACTGATTCCTGGGATGTCAGGACTGTCTTATGAAGAAAGACTGGATAGACTTGGTTTATACTCTCTAGAATTTAGGAGATTGAGAGGGGATCTTATAGAAACTTACAAAATTCTTAAGGGGTTGGACAGGCTAGATGCAGGAAGATTGCTCCCGATGTTGGGGAAGTCCAGGACAAGGGGTCACAGCTTAAGGATAAGGGGGAAATCCTTTAAAACCGAGATGAGAAGAACCTTTTTCACACAGAGAGTTGTGAATCTCTGGAACTCTCTGCCGCAGAGGGTAGTCGAGGCCAGTTCATTGGCTATATTTAAGAGGGAGTTGGATATGGCCCTTGTGGCTGAGGGGATCAGAGGGTATGGAGAGAAGGCAGGTACGGGATACTGAGTTGGATGATCAGCCATGATCATATTGAATGGCGGTGCAGGCTTGAAGGGCCGAATGGCCTACTCCTGCACCTAATTTCTATGTTTCTATGTTTCTAAGAAGCATAGAAACAAAGAAAATAGGTGCAGGAGTAGGCCATTCGGCCCTTCGAGCCTGCACCGCCATTTAATATGATCATGGCTGATCATCCAACTCCGTATCCTGTACCTGCCTTCTCTCCATACCCCCTGATCCCTGTAGCCATAAGGGCCACATCTAACTCCCTCTTCAATATAGCCAATGAACTGGCCTCAACTACCTTCTGTGGCAGAGAATTCCAGAGATTCACCACTCTCTGTGTGAATTACTTTTTTATATATCTTTCATTCATTTGTTCTATATCTCTCTATATCACCATCTATATATTTCATTTCCTTTTCCCCGGACTCTCAGTCTGAAGAAGGGTATCGACCCGAAATGCCACCTAATCCTTTTCTCCAGAGATGCTGTCTGACCTGTTGAGTTACTCCAGCTTTTTGTGTCTATCTTCGGTTTAAACCAGCATCTGCAATTCCTTCCTTCACATTTAGTTTAGTTTAGTTTAGTTTAGTTTAGTTTAGAGAAGTTTCAGCGTGGAATTAGGCCCTTTGACCCACCAAATCCACGCCGACCAACAATCCCCCCATGCACTAGTTCTGGAGAAAACCCACACGGTCACAGGTTAAACGTACGAACTCCGTACAGACAGGACCCATAATCAGAATTGAACATGGGTCTCCAGCACTATAAGGCAGCAACTATACTGCTGCGCCACTGTGCCGGCCAAATTTGCCTGCATTTGGTCCATATCTCTCTAAACTGTTTTTATCCATCTATTAGTCTAAGTGTCTTTCAATATTGTTAATATACCTGCCACAACACATTCACCATACTCACCACACTCTAAACCCATGTTTAATAAAAGGTAGAAAAAGATCTGATGTATTTAATGAGAAGCTAGGTAAGTGAGATGGGGAAAGGGAGAGGAATACTATCATAATTAACAAAAGAAAGACTGTTAATGAGTACTGATATCAACCAGCAGGGCAAATGCCCCCATTTCTGTGCAGCAAATTCAATGCAATTCTTTGAAAAATAATTGAATTGAAAGTAAGGTCAAAAATTCATTTCGATCATAACTATAGCTTTCACAAATGGCACTGCAGCCTGTTACGTTGGATTTCTGGAATCATTGTGGAAAAATACTCTGCGGGTCGGGCAGCAACCCTGGAGAGAGAATCTAGGTTAACATTTTAGAGTGCTGAATGTATTCATCAGGTTCAGCAGAATTTACAGAGAGTGGAAAACTAAACTAATGATATAGGTGGATGACCTCTCATAAGACCATCTGGATTTTGGGGAATGAATGAGATACATATTGATCAATGGTAAATTGGGCCGTAAAATGGATGACGGAATTTAATGCTGAAAGATTGGTTGCATTTTTGGAGGACTAAAGACATACACAATGAATGGCCAGACCCCAGGAAGTACCGAGCAACAGAAGAATGGTGCCCAGAGATTCTAGAAGGAAACAGTAAAGATACTGTATATAAGGGTGGTTAAGAAGGATTATGCAATACTAGGCTTTATTAACCAAGATGTAGAATATAAAGCAAGGATGTTATAGTACAGGTATATAAAACATTGTTTAGGTCACACCTGGAGTACTCTGTGCAATTCTGGTCACCACATTATAAGAAAAATGGGAGGTACACAAAAATGCTGGAGAAACTCAGCGGGTGCAGCAGCATCTATGGAGCGAAGGAAATGGGCAACGTTTCATGGCCAAAACCCTTCTTCAGACAAACCCTTCTTCTTCTTAAGAAAAATGGGATTGCACTGTGGAGTGTACAGAGGGGATTCAGCAGGGTGTTGCCTGGAATGGAGTGTTTCAACGATGATAGAGATTATATTTACCTTTGGAGAAGGCTGGGGTGATTGAAAACACTCTTATGAGAGAAATATATAGGTTAGATCGTGAGAAACCTTTATCCAGAGCAGAGGTGTCTCTGAACATTGGGTGCAGGTTTAAGATGAGGGCTAGAAACTTGAAGAAGAAAATCTTCACTCAGTAGGTGCTTGAATCTGGAATACATTGCCTAATGGACGGAGGCAGGTACAAGAGCCTCCGGTTGTCTGTGAAAACGACAGTGAAATTGACTAGAAATATTAAAGATTAAAAAAATTAGACGTGATTTAAACTTGTCCTTATTAAGAGGGTCTTTTGGAAGCAATCATTTTTAATACATCCATGATAAACAGAATATCTTATGGCCAGAACAGTGGCACATCTGACAGAGCTGTTGCCTCACAGAACTAGAAACTCGGGTTTGATCCTGACCTCGGGAGCAATCTGAGTGGAGTTTGCTTATTCTCCCTGTGACTGCGTGGATTTCATCTGGGTGCCCCCGTCTCCTCCCACACCTCAAAGCTTTGCAGATTTGTGGGTTGATGAGCTTTTTTTTAAATGCTAAAACTTCAGACCAGCTGTTTTAGAGATACAGTGTGGAAACAGGCCCTCACTGGCTGTCGATCACCCATTCATACTGGTTTTATTATCCCACTTTTGCATTCATCCCCTACACATTAGGGAGCATATTGCCTCTAATGTGTAGGGAGTGGATGCAAAAGTGAAATAACAGACTAATATGCATGCTCAGTGGGGTGAAGGGCTTGATTCCATGCTGCATCTCTAAGCCAACTGGCCCTAAATTATAACATTAAAAAGTTGCCTTGTCAACCAGATGGCACTGCAACCGAAAACATTGCAATGACGTGGTGAACCTCAAAGTGATAAACAGCTGATAAATTCAAAATGTTGTGCACCACAATGGTGACAAATGTTGACAGAAAGAAATAGGTTTTAATACATTGTAGAACAGTGTTTGTGATTAATTTCTTGGTAGTAAGCTGAAACATTGGTTGAATATACCTTCAAATAAAGCAATAAGTAGAAAATACTACAGTAGAAACTGCTCAGGAGACAGCTCGTATCTGGAAATAATTAAAACCATGTGAACACAACAACATTCCATATTACATCTGTGGACATTTTAAGCCAGTTTGGGAAATAATATTTTGTAAGGTTACATTTAGACCTTTGTGTCATAAATATTTTGTCATTGGATTCTTAAATAAGAAAGATCTATTTTGGCAAAACTATACCAAATAGTAGACTGGAACTTATTAAGGTAACATCTATAAAATGATTGAATGAATGAGCTCACTGCAGAATCTTTATGTCCCTTGACAATGCTCAAGTGGTTAGGATGCTACAAAGTTATGCCAGAAATTCCTAGACCCACTCCCCTGTTCATAGGTCAACAATAGGAAATACCAGTAGGTGCTGCAATTTTCAGCAGGAAATATGGTGTTGAAAGGAAAAGGAGATATACTTTCAAATTTATGAGATTTTTCTTAAATGTGTAACAAATGTAAGACACTCACTCATGATAAAAATGCACTATACTGTCTATACATTACTCTGACATCCTCTTATATCTTTTGGAGAGAACTTTGCAAGAAACGTTCTACCAAGGGCCTTTGCTAATGCGGATCATGGGAATGCTGATTGCAAAAAAGTCCTGGATAAAGTGAATGTGGAGAGGATGTTTCCACTCTTGGGAGAGTCTAGGACCAGATGACAAATCCTCAGAATTAAAGGGGGTTCCTTTGGGAAGGCGATGAGGAGGAATTTATTTAGTCAGAGGGTGGTCAATCTGTGGAATTCATTGCCAAAGAAGGCCAAGTTAATGGATATTTTTAAGGCAGAGATAGATACATTCTTGATTAGTACCGGCGTCAGGGGGTTATGGGAAGGCAGGAGAATAGAGTTAGGAGGGAGAGATAGATCAGACATGATTGAATGGTGGAGAAGCCTTGATGGGCTGAATGGCCTAATTCTGCTCCTATCACTTCTGAGCGTATGAACAAAATGTTTTCTGGTTTTGATGATGGACTCCACTGCCTCTGGTGGCCACACATGATGGAAAGCGTCAAGTATGGAGTCCAACCACTCCAAAGTCGCAGAGGTACAAAGATTACTGTAGAAGAGGGGCTGGCTGTTGGGCTGGAAACACATTTTGATGGCTCAGTGGTCATCGGGCATCTTCTGTCAATTCAGGAATAGTCCAATGGGTAGATTCCCTAATACATCCGTGTCCAAAGGTCAGGAGATCAGGACTGAAGTGCAGTGAGATGAATGTGTAGAATTCCTGGATGTGGGCTGGAACCTCATGCTCTGATGCAATCATAGAACTCGGATTTCTCTGGACCACAGAAGCTATTGATGGCCGGGAACTCCCTGGACCTATGTAAATATTTACTAGAGCAGACACAGTGGTGCAGCTGGTAGAGCTGCTGCCTTACAGTGCCAGAGACCCTGGATTGATCCTGACATCGGGTGCTGTCTATGTGGAGTTTGCACATTCTCCTTGCGAACATATGGGTTTCCTCCAGGTGCTCCAGTTTCTTCCCACTTCCCAAAGACGTGTGGGTTTGTAGGTTAATTGGCCCCTGTAAATTGTCCCTTGAGTGTAGGGAGTGAATGCGAAAATGGGATAACATAGAATTAGTGTGAATGGGTGATTGATGGTCAGCATGGACTCAGAGGGCCGATGGGGTCTGTTTCTATGCTGTATCTCTATAATTAAACTAAGGAGTGGGACAGTAGGCACAGTGCTTCAACTGCTGTGACCTCATGGAAGTCTAAAGTCTCATTGTAATGTTACAGTTGACTCAGCATCACCTGAAATGATTGTGAACTTCCTGGGTTGCGTTGTACATAATACAGCAAAGCATTTTAACTCTTTGAGGACCTACTGCAGAACATCCACATGTTAACAGTTGCGAGTGGAGCAGGA